>NC_083353.1:109274141-109916141 GCF_030254825.1 Meriones unguiculatus
ACAAAAACAAAGGGAGGAGGGGAAAATGAAAAAAAAAAAAAAGAGGCATGAAAGAAAGGAGAGAAGAGAAAAAAAATGAGAAAAGAAAGAGGTTACGTGGGTATATTAGATACTCTTACCGCTCTACAGTTGTGGCGGCTCAAACCTGAGCAACCTGGTTTTCGCAGGATGGAGAGGCCTGACAAAAGCTAGGTTAGTTCCGAGGTGGGTGGGCGACAGACAGCCACCCGGAAGGAAGGCAGCCAGTGCTGGCCCGACCAATGTGCAGCCTGTTCCCTCCGCTCAGCTCTGCGCCCTTGGGCCCAGCGTAGCCAGGACAAGTGGGAAAAAAAGGAGAACAGATTTCTGCTTTTTTTCCCCCACAAGACGACGGCAGGTTCAATAAAAAGCATGACTGGAGGTGGGTAAAAAAAAAAAAAAAAATCAGAAATTAAAAAAAAAAAATAAAAAGAGGTAAACGAAGAGTGAGTGAGAGAGAAAGAGAAAGTGGAAGAGGCGGAAGTGGTGGAAGGACTAGGGTCCTCGGGGAGGGCAGAGTGATACTCACATTAGTTTCACTGAGAATGACATCAATTATGCTCCCAATCACGATGAGGAAGTCAAAAACATTCCAGGGATCACTAAAGTAACCCTACATGAGGGAGGGGCAGGCAGGATGGGGATTAAAAAGGAATATTAGACAGACAAGAACAGAGCAACATCACCATTAGAATCACTGTCCTGGCACTTGAGTGTGGTTGGGAGTTCCAAACGTCAGCGTCTGGCCAGAAGCCTGGAGCCTGGGTTGGGTTAGGAGTAACGGGGTATTCAGGTCAGCCTTCCTGACCTCCCTTTCATGGTTCACATGGTCCACATCTTCTCCGCCTCCTCCGCAGAGGACCCTTCTACTTCCTCAGGAGAGAAGCAGCCAAGGGTTTAGGGAGTGTGAATGAGACACAGTGGCATAGGGCGTGGCTGGACTCTACTCTTTATGTGTCATCTCCTATGGTATGGTATGGTATGGTATAGTCTATCATGTATGGTACATTATATATAAGCATATACTATATGACCTATACCCTCAGTTTTCTCTCTTAGAAGGACCTATCAGGAGGGAGAGAAGTCAGGGGCTGGTGCCTTTTGGTTGATTGGACTGGAATCAAAGCTCAGAGATAACCAAAAGACCGAACCACTCAAGCAGTGTCCACAGTAGGCTGGACTCTGCGTAGGTGGAATCAGGGTTAGCCTCTTTCCTGTACAGGATGTGGCCATACATCTCAGGGCAAGCCTGCCTTGCAAAGGCTTTCCTAACAGGATAGAAGTATCTCTGGGTCTCGGAAGCCTCTCTCGACAGTATCCTCAGTGCTGTCTCTTAAGTACCGTGCCAGGCTCCTTGATATAAAGTCTCAGGAAGATGAAAATGCTGCTAAAGTGAGGGGCGTTCTCATCGACTTCCCTGGGCACAGGTGTGGGGAGGTGGGAATGGTTGGTGGGCAGGGCTACTGCCTTCTTAGAAAGGGGATAAAGGCAGCAGAGGCTTGGAGAGGAGAGGGAAAGACTAGGGTCCCAACTTTACTACTGTTGCCTGGGTTTCATCGACTTTCCACTTACTCAGAAAAGGAAAGGGATGAGAATCAACAGATGACCTCCTGAAGTACTTTTGAAGTATGTGGACAACTCTGTGGCCAGATGTCCAGAATGCCCTGAGGGCTGGGGACTGCTGGGTAGGCAGCTGCCTTACACAGAGCAGGTGGCATTTTCAGGTTCTGAGAGGTGAGGCAACTTAAAGGGCCATGTCTCAGAGCATAGAGCCACAGCCTGGGGACTCCCCAAGAGCAGTACAGTCACACAGCCCTTGGTGGAAGGAGAGCTGTCTTCTTTAACGATGACATTTGCTCCTTTTGTTTTCCAGGGAAAGCTCTCACCGGTGTCTGGAGTTTGGCAAGAGGCTTTGGGAGCTGGGAGAGTGCTCAAGGAGCAACTTGGCTCTTTGCTTTCTCAAAGGCTGCCAGCCCTCTTTTGCACTTTTTACGCACAGGAGCCGAGCCTATGCTGTACCATCCTCCTGGCTCTGTCCAGCTCCCTAAGTAGCCTGGCTTCCCAGCCATCTCCTTCTAGAGTAAACTACATGACAGGCTGCCCTGGGGCTATTATTCTTAGAAGAGGAGGTCAGGCCACAAGGGAAGAGGACTGTAAGTTCCCAGGCATTTCTGCCCAAAGAAAATCAACGTTGTCCCAGGAGGCTTTGGGCAGCCAGACTGGGGCGGAGGCTGTTCAGGTTACAGGTCAGACTAGGGTCAGCCTGGGCCAGGGTTCTATTGCTGGTTCCCTGGAGCAATGCCCTGGGTATTGAGAGAAGGCAGGGACTTAGCTCTTCCAGTTACATCTCATGCTCTAAGCAGAAACAAACAAACAAAACCAAACAGTTTTTAATATACCACTCAGGGTAGAAAGGGAGGGGGGTGGGGAGTAGGAGTGAATCTCCCAAATGTACCCTACATATGTGTGTGCTTTAGAAACGGGATCTTGGAAAATGCTGGGGACTATCTATAAACGTGAGCTGTTTGTTCGGGAGGAGAGCTATTCGGAAGGAAAATTGAAGAGAGGTCAAAGAAGAGAAGGGAGAGAAACAGGACCAAACGTGAGGCCGCAGGATGTTCAGCGCCAACCTAGAAAACGTGGTGAGCAAACGTTAGTGGGGTACGCAGCATGGAACAGGAGGAAAAGGAGGGCGGGGGGGGGGGGTGTCTCAGAAGTCACACAAGGAAGGGGAGAGCTGGGATCTCTGTCCACCGAAGACCTGAAACAGATCAGTAAATGGGCGGTGGTCCGCAACGCCTCTGAGGGAGGAGAGAGAAGGAAGAAAGCAAAAAGCAGGCTACATGGCCAAAAGCAGCTACACACCGTTAGTCTGCTAGCACGCAGCAGGGGAAGGGGCTGAGATTTAAAGGGACTCTGTCAACCTCCAGCTGTGCATCTCCGCTTGCCAATTCTCTTGGACTTATTTTTTTTCTTAGGTGCAAGAGAAAGAAATGATCCTCAGCCGTCACCCAACCCTGGCCATAGCTGCACCACTGGACTGGCTAGGCCTGTTTGGGATCAATCATGCCTCCTGTTCCAGACTGTGTCGCTGGAGCTTTTGATAGACTTTGCCCTCTGGCAAATTACCTCGTGGAAACCACTGGGTACAGAAACCAACTACTTCCCTTGTTGCCAAAGGCTCCGGTAGACCGAGTCCTGGCAGACACATGCACATCTGGAGCGCAGAGGGGTCAGAGCAACTCCGAGGCTGGACAGTCCCTTTAAGAGGCAGCTTTCACCCTGACCCATTGACCCATATTCCCATCCCTCTTCCCCTTGGCCCATTAGTTCTGGACCTTGAGGATGGCTTCAGATCCAGCTTCCAAATCTCTATTCCTCCCCTCCCCTTTTTTCATTCTTCCCATTCTTTCAAGAACCATCACCGGAAGCAAAGCCCACCAATTTGGTAATGAATAGGTTGTCCAAGGGAGACACCTGGCCAAGTCCTTATATGAGATAGAGCCTCAAAGAGTATTTCTTCTATAAGCTCTGGCGTGAGTCAGGTCTTTTCTTTCATATGCACGCATACCTATTTTTTTTTTTTTCCATGAGCAATGGGGCTTGGGAGTAAAACAGAGAGGAAGGTGGTGGACTCAAACTTCTTCTCTTATAAGGTCAGTTTGACTAAGACTAGCTTAGAGTGGCCACCAATCTTTTCACTGGTGAGTGGGTTCCCTATAGTGGGAAAATAGAGGCTATTGTGCTGGCTGTCTTAGAAATGGCAAACCAAACCTCTGACTGCCCAACCCCTCAGAGCCAGGGAAGGTGGTGCTTGCAGAAAAGATGGTGCGTGTATGGCTAGAAGCTTTCTCTTGCCACCTGAAACATCCCACATGCAGAGTGGACTCCCCTTTCGAATTGCCAGCATCTTGTGATGAGATTAGACTAGGGGGCCTCCCCTCTGGCCTAGCCAGGGAAGGTTGGTCGTGGCATCCATTGCCAGAGTCTGATCATCGATGTTTAACCTCTTCTCACTAGGCGAAGTAATGGACAGACAATTAACGTCTGCTTCAGAAAAGAATCTTTGGGAAGGAAAAATGACTACAAAGGCTCCATGCTATCTATTTCACATGCACAGGGATTTTGTATTTTCTTCTCTTTTGGGTCAGCTCTACCTCGATTCAGAGATGTCATGAGAGTCCTACTGTGTTGACAGAGGCAATGGTCCTGACAGTGTGGCCTCTGGAGACAGTGGGTTTCAATCCTATCCTGCCACTTGCTAACCGGGCAACTCTCTGTCAGTGTCTTATTACCATGACAATGTACATGTGGGAATCAGTGAGAGAGAAAGTTGATTTTTGGCTCATGGTTTTGGTTCATGGCATTGTTTCTGCTGCTTTGGGTCTCTGGTGAGACAGCGCACAGTGGGTGAATAGGTCTGACCATCTCATGGTGGCCAAGCAAAGGAAAACACTTCAAAGACACTCCTCTAAGGACCCAACTTCCTCCTACTGGGGCCCTACTTCGAAACGTCCAACTGCATCTCAATAGAGTCAAGATCCAAACAATAGCATCAGGAGTGGGCAAATCACTTACACTCTCTGCATCTGTTTTCCTATGTAGAGAATGGGGCTGACCATAGTCTTAAGCTAAGGTTTACAAGATACCATACACACAGGGGACTTAGACCCGCACGTAAACTGGGGGAACTCTAAATTTGTATTAGCTATGGTCATCATTAGCTAGATATAACTTGCCTGCCTCACTGCAAAGTAGCACTCACAGGCCCATGTGAGTGCCCATGTGGGGCTGAGCAAAGGGAAAATCAGAAGTAGGCATCTAGAAGCAAAATATGCAGACTGGGAGTGAAGAAGCCGAAGGTTCTTGGGCTTGCCAAGGCCCTTTCTGCTCACCATCTGGTCACTAGTCTTGAGATGCTCTTGGTTCAGTGGTTCAGTCAGGCAGGCACTGTCAACATTGTGACAGAGTGCAGGCTGTCATGGCTTCATGTTATTAGGCTCAAGTTCATATAGATAGTTCACTGCCAGCTTCTTAGAAAGCAACTGTTCAAGCCAGGGTAGACGTGGTCTTCCCTGGGCTTGAAGGCTTGTGGAGAACAGTGCTGGGCTACCAGGTGGGATGGCTTCCATCTCTGATACAGAGAGTAAGATCACTGTGGGAGAGGTTAGGGTACACCCCCTCCAATACAGAACTCTGTGTTCTGTTTCCCCTCTGCCCAGACCGGAAGCCTCCTCTGTCAGAGGAGCACAACTCTCACAACAGATCATAGGAAGCCACAAAAACCTCTGTATGCATTTTCATTGGTACACCAGGGTTATGTTACTCATTCACGGGTATTTTAAGGTTAAAAAGTATGTCCTTTCTATTATTTGCTATTATTTTTTTTTCCATTCTGTGTTCCTTCCTGTCTACCTTCATCATCTACCTTATATGGGTTTGGCAAAGCCAAGCAAAGAAACGATGAGGAAGCCAGGACCTTCCTGGTACCTGATATGGAAGGAGATACACTTTCAGTCTATTCTGAGGCACTGGTCCAGGGCTGTTCCTTCCCAGGCCACAGTGCATAGGGGAAGCTATGGGAGATCTGAGCTGGGGCTAGATGTGAGACTGCTGACACAGAGAGGCAAAAAGCTAAAACAAAACCATAAAAGACAAACAAAAACACAGGTGAGGGAAGACTCGATGCCATAGAATGGAGATGACAAAAATATTTAGCAAACACCGAAATTATGTGAAAAGCAAGAGATGGAGATGGTGTTGGCGAAAAAGGCCACAGGAAAGGGGAGACAGTGCAGAATTGAGGAGACATAAAATACACAGATGGTAGGAAATAGGAATACTGAGAAGAGGGAAAGGATGAGAAAGAAAGAAAGAAAAAAAAGAAAGGAGGAAGAGAGAGAGAGAGAGAGAGAAAAAGAGATAATAAAGAAGAGATGCTGAATCCAGACAGAAACAGCAGTGGCTGTGGCAAAGCCTCATTGGGTCTGTGAAGGGCTGATCTTACGGAATATCACGGAATCAATGGTTAACTGACACCAAGCAGAGATAATATAAATCGTATTACATTAGGGTGCCACTTAGATATAACTAATCATGGAGATTAGTGGCGCCTAATGGAGAAGGCATAACAGAGCACACAGCTGCTCATGGCCTACCGTCTGCGAGGCAGTGAGGATTTCTGCCTTCCCATCAGGCTCATCCTGTGGTGTGCTAATTCAGAAGCTCTGGACAGCTTCCCACACAGAAAGCTGGTTACTGCAGGACAGTTGGCAAGAGCAGGCCAGGGCTGGGTCCTTGCCCTGAAGAAGCCCTTCCTAGGACAGTGATGGGGTACCTCCAGGATGGCTGGAGGAATACATAGACCTGGGAATGTGTGCTTTTCATAGACACCTGATCTGGAGTTGCATCGGAAAAAATTGAAGGCATTAATTCATTTATCTCATCACACATGATGGGGGCTACCACGAACCCAAACCGTTAAAGGCTGGAGTCCACGGAGCTGAAACTAACCCACTGGAACAGATGGAACTGGGGACTATGGGCTAAGCTCCTTTGGGGGTGGGGCGGGACTCGGGAGCTATTTCTGCCCTAGTTGCACGAGAGTGGGCTGGAGGATCCCTTTGCTGCTTCTCCCCACTCATGCTGGAATAAATAAACAGATTTATGCAAAAGACTCCTCTCAGATGAGGGTGCTGAAGGCTGTACCCCTGGAGGGAGGCACAGTGAAGAACTTCAGGTTCAAGCGCACCCTCCAGCCCGTGAACGAGAGGATCCGGCAGCAATCGGAGTGGGTCCAACAAGCCCTAGCGGGCTGCCCTTCCCAAAGGGGAAACAGCTTGGTCCTGCCGCAGCTCTCTAAACAGTGCGATGGCACAGGCTCTGGGGAAGCCATCAAAACCCAGACAAGACCCCTCTGTCCTGCTTGGCGTCATCTTTTCCTGGCCCATCCTATCACCCCTCTGGTCCCAGGGCCTGACTTCAAAGGCACAATTCAATGGAGGTCATTAGATCCAGCCACCTGCAACCACCTTGGTAATAAGACACAAACGGCACGGTGGGATGGGCTGCTTTCACTCTCAAGAGACCAGTCTTGAGAGCAAGCTGTCTGACCTCTCTGTGCCTCGGCTTACTTACGTGGGACATGGCAATAAGTGCGCGTGCCTTTGCCGGCATGTGAAGTTTGCGCGGTGTCATGCATGGGGAGTAATGGGAAGTCTGGCTCTGAGAAGGCGCTCAAAGCTCATTGTTGCTGCCATTACTGCCTTGGTTCCTGGTGGCCCCTGTTTCACAGAAGGCTCTTCTTGCCCAAGAGGAGCTGGTCCTTGGCGGCCACGCAGCCAGGGCCACTGCTTTGCGTGGGTTGAATTCATGCCTCAGCACTCTATAGGCTTGGGAATCCCTCTTCTCATGCATTCAGTTTCTTTTCCAGCAGCAGGATGAGAGACAGGCAGCCACAGTGTACTTTCCCACTGGGCTTTTACACAGTGTGAATACGTTTCCACATTAAGTAATTAAATGTAATAGCTAATACCTCCCTTCCCACACGAAGGCTTTATGTAAGTCATGTAATTATTTTTTTATCATTCATGGTAAAAGCACCATGCCGGAAAGAAACCTGTCACAATGTTACAACAATATGCAAATCTCTGGGTACAGGAGCTGTGGCGAGGAGGCCCCTCCTGATGAGCCCATTTGTGCCCGTCTGCTGGGCACTGTGCACATCAGGTGTCCGTGGGCACACGACAAATAAACAATAATCAGGGGAAAGCCTCCTTACCAATCAGCTGCTAAACAGCAAGCAGGGGCTGGCTGTACACCCACAGGCCCCTGCGTTCCCCTAATGAGGCCAGGAGGCATGGAAGGGGTTGTGACATGTCGTGCCTAGTGCCTTCCTTCCTCCACTTTTCTGTTTCTATTCCTTTAAGTAGCACGTGTGGCGAGTCTGTGTGCCCCTGGGTTCCACTGGCAGCAAAGGACGCCGTGATTCTTAGTAGCCCAGGTGAGCAGACTTCAACTGAATTCAGTTAAGAGGCTGTACAAGTTCCACCTTGCTCTCTGTTACACGCATTGGCCTCCAGAGGGCACTGTGAACCCAAGGCAGAGCTGCAGAGAGGGTTCCAGAGGCAAAGCCAGTTTTCCAGATTTAGTGGGCAGGGGACAAGGACACCAAATACCCTGCTGTGAGGGGCAGCTGTGCCTTAAGTGTGTTGCAGCCACAGGACTCCCGAAAGACACGTGTGTAGGTACCACGCACAAATAAAACTGGCCCGTTGCAACTTTAGTTTTTATCTAAGGTTTTCAACTTCTGTAGGGAAGGCATCTCTTAACTATACACAACCTCTTTCTCTTATGGCTAAGAGATTATTAGACCTTATGACTAAGAGATCTTGTAGTTTTGACATTTTATGTCGAATGTCTGGGAATTAAAAAGGCATTACAGAATATTTATCGTGAAATGGGGGCTTGTAGGCCTAGAAGGGATTCAAGACCATTAGCCTAAAAAAGGATGGCTAAGTTTCTGTGCAAGCTTTAAAAGAAAATATTTTTACTTACTCCTGAAGTCGTTTAAATTGAACTTTCTAGGTCAACGTGGCTATGAAGAAAGACAGTTCTGGGTACCGCTCCCAGAGGGGGACTAGTGTGTGGGCTTGCACAGCTAGGGTCTCCTCAAGCAGGCTCTGGGCTCTCGGATCATCTGCCCCTTCTTCTCTGTAGCTGGCTTTACCCACAGAGCGTTTCAGCCTGAGACGAGGTGCTTCTTTCTGATCTCCTGTTTTGGCCAGCTCTTAGCCTCCACATCGTCTCCACCCACTTCCTTCTCTCCAGTGTCCCACCTGTTAGCTCACCACCCACACCTTCTCTGGGATGAGGAGACTCCAGGGCAGCTCTCTTGGAGCTTCCACTTAGGAGGGCTGTACGTAGTACTCACTCCTAAAATAGGTCTCCGGTCCAGACTGCCTGTTCCCGATTTTAATAGCTTTTTAAAAACCCAATACAACTCCAGATCCCCTTCAGGCTGGCCTTTCCCTGCTCTCCTCAATTTCAATGAATCCTTGCACCAGTCCAGTCCCTGAGGGACACACCGGAAAGCTCTGAGCCATCCTTCATTCCCTGTCTTCATCCTCACAGCTGATTCACCATCAGATGATATCAGCACGATGCTGACACCACACTCTAGTGCCGTGTTTCCAGCTGGCTCTGGCAGGCAGCTCGTCCTACTCCTTAGGCTACTCCTTACTAAGTAACCAACATGCTAGTTCCCAAGTCTCCTACTCAGTGCCCCAAAGGCTTCCCAGAAGACTACAGCCCCCCCACGGATGCCTCTAGCCATGGAGGGTATAGTGAGTATCAGGATTAGCAGTCCTACTTAGAACATCATGGAAGAAGAGAGGTTAAAAGCCTTCCATCATGAATACCCCTGGCATCTTAGACCTATTGTTCTGGGGACAATGTGCAGCCCTGGGTTTGTTGTTTTGTTGCATTTAGTGACAACATTATCACCCCCCCTCCCCCGCACTCAGTCCCTTTGCTAAGAGTGGAATGTCTTGCGGCTCCACCATGCTCCACCAGGCCCTGTGCTGCCCTCCGGTCAGGTCAGAGCTGCCAACGTAGGCAGAAACCTTGAATGTCAAGACTTATCCTAACAAGGCCCCTGGTCTGCTGTGTGGCTCCCGCTCTTCTGATTTTCTTGCTGGGGATAGGGTCCCTTTGGAATTGTAACTGCACATCTCTTAGGTTACTGTTTTTGTTTAACCATTGCTATAAAGGTTACATTTTCTATTTGTTATATTTGTTTTTTATACACTGGGCATTTTTTTCAGCGTTTATCGTAAGAGTCATCTTAATTTTTCTGTAATTATTGATATACCTCTGGTCACGATAGGCATATAATCTAACTAAAGAACCATTTAATCACACTTTAACCATCCCAACCAAACCTTTTCCCCAACTTGTACCTGCACACTCATGCAGGATCAAGGATCAAGGTTTCTTTAGCCTGTTTTCCCTACGTGTAAGGACAGAACTCCTTCGGCATTTAAGTCACCTCTCCTTTTCCTTATTTTACCTCTGCATCATCCAGGCTGTATTTGGAGGCAGAAGGTCTTCAAACTCGTTTATTTATATTAACATCTCATAGTTTTATGAATTTTTTGTGTGTGTGTGAACAAAGCATGGATTTATGGAGTTGAGCAGTCGGATTCAGGGCAGAGATTTTCTTGAGTAAACTCATTTTACACAGAGTAGTGAGGAAAACAGATGTGAACGAAAAAAGACCACCAGCTTCAATCAGCTGTAGAGAAAAATAGAAGCAAGAAGCACAGCCAAACTGATAGATCAACCCATCAGCCAATCAGATATGAGCAGGATATGGCAGGGACAATCTAATCAGGGACATCCCCAGATGCTATATTACTGGCCATGGGTAATGCCAATCGGATGTTAAGTGTCCATCAAAGGACCATGTGTTAAAAGCTTGGTCCCCAGAGTGGTGCTATTGGGGGAGGGTGTAACCTCCAGAAAATCATCTCCTTCTCAATAAACTAGTCGATTGTCTCTGGTCACCCATACTAATAGCCTTCACTCTTCTATTGTTGGGGTTTCCTTTGAGGAATTCCTAGAAGAGATCCCCTTGCCATTCTCTGGCTGTGTGAGATGGCCCTCTTGTGTACCTGGGGTGGGGGGGAACTCTCATATTTTATCCTGTCTCCTCATGCCAGAAAAATCAGATATCGAAGAAATAGAAAACCCAATTGGTTATGTCTTATGAACTGGTTTGCTCCTCCATCTGTTGGATATAGCAAATGTGTGTTTCTGGCCAAGGTCCCCGAAAGATGTCCCTGAGGGTGTCAATCTCACTGGGCTGCCCAGAGCAGGCGGCTTGGGCTTATGCTTATGTTAGTGAGACATAGTTCAGAAAGTCCACTGCAGGCTCTGGAGATCGCCTCAGACACAAGGAACACACGGGAGTCCAGTGTGGGGAGACTGAAGACTAAATATAGTAAACGTGATGACAACTTCCCGAGAGGTTGAAAAGTGAGGCTGAAGCCCTGCAATCCTGCTCTCCTGGCCTGGCTCAGGATGCTAGGTGTGACACTTCTATAGTCTCAGGCAGGGAACCTGGAATAGGGCGACATGTGGGTAGCAATGCCTGTGCAGAAGGTAGCCACAACAATTTGGTGGTCTTCTCCAGGCTAGGACACAATTTACCCCCTAATGGGTGTGAACTTGGAAAGAAACGTTATAGAGAGCATACTTCCTTCTTGAAGGCATGGAAACACCATTATCACCATCGCACCAAATGAGGTTTATTAGGAGTCTGTGAAGAGTCTTCAAGATCCCTAGGTGTCCTGTAGTTGAAAGGACGATGCAGTTCACGAATTTCTTATGCCCTCTTTGAGTGACTCAAGTGTTGTCGCCACTCTTTCTGAAAAGCATGCCCTGGAAGCATGCTTGTGAACAGCTGCATTTGACAGAGAACACCCCAGCTCGCTCTCTTAATACTTGTGTAGTTGATCTGGGTATGTCGATCCCTTCTTCTCTACAGCAGGGATACTAGCAGCCAAGGAGGAACCCCACAACAAGTTAATGCAGGGACAAGTCAAAAATCTAAACGTGACATAGTTGGAGACTTGTCATTTTGCCTCTGGCTGTTCTGTGTTGCATCCGTTAAAGCTGGTGAGGGGAGGGGACGGGAGGCTTGGAAAATGGGTTAATGTTTCAAGCCTCTAAGTATGATACCCCAGCGTCCTTTTCACCACTCTCCAGGAAGTGTTAAGGCAGCCACACTGCCTACTGCATTGCTGCTTCAGCTGCCCTCTGAAGTAGCCCTCAGTCCCAGGCCAGTGGATGTCAGGGATTCTGGCCTGTCTATGAAGGCCAAGCACAGTGGGCATTACTTCCACTAGCCTGCTCTGGTGTTACCTGTGGAGCTGATGAGGCCGACTACCCTCATCAGCTTTTAAGAACTGACATGAGGAAATCTGCGGGCAACTGCTCTTCCTGTGCTGGAGGACAAAGCAAGCAATGGCAATGTCCTTGAGGGGGTGCCTCTGGCATGGAGCCCTGGGCCCTGAGCAAACATGGCTCAGCCTGGACTTCTCAGAAGCGCTTGTTCTGCATGGCAAATGAAACGGCAGAGGGATAAGTCAGGGACCTAGATCTGCAGGGCTGGGCCAGAAGAGGTTTGGCTTGCCAGGTTGTGGGAAATGAAAGGAGAAAGTTCATAGAGAGACCATAGCTCAGCTCATGGAGGAATCTGCTTCCTGTGAGTCCCAGTCCTGGACAAGATTATGGGCTAAGGTTATGTTTCAAGGAGTTGGCCTGGTTCCCCTTCTTGGCCACGGTAGCTTTTAGGACACTCTTCAGAGAAGGGACCGCCCTTCACCTGTATGTTCTTCCCTTCACCTCCCCACCCAGTGGACACATAACCACCCTCATCCCACCGAGCAGCTTTTTCTCAGAGGCCTACCTTGGGTTTGAAGGCAATGAGCTTCAGGATCATCTCCACCGTGAAGAGGCCAGTGAAAAGCATGTTGAGTATGTTCATGGCGATTTTGAAGAGGCAGCTCTGACCATAATGCTAAGTGGAGGGAAGGGGAAGACCATGAACCTAAGGCCGAAGGCCTCCGGCTCTTTATCACCTTTGTCCAACCTTTGTAGATGCTCCCATTTCCACAGAGATCTTCCTTAAGCCGGCCTCAGAAAGCTTCCCACCACACCTGGGGCAGTCAGGTGGAGTCTGGAGATGCCACAAGCTCTTACCTTTCCTACCACCTCTTATTGGGGTTGGGGGCAGAGATCTGAGTTCCTGATGATTCCATGATGACTTCTGGGGATTTCTGGCGCGAGCCCTGACCTCCCTGTAGTGGGGTGTTAAACCTACTCCCACACTCCTTGGGATGGTGACTCTTGGTTCCTTATCCCCTCTACTCTCTGTTATCAATTCAGGGCCCCAGGGATCCTTTTGTAAGTTTTCAGGGGAACCTCATCCCTGAGATGGGACTCCTCCATTTCCCCCACTATTCTGTCTCTCTGACTTTCCCAGCGGCAGGCAGATGGCCACTTGATCTGGCCTTGCAACTCCTTCTACTCCATCCTTCCTCGGCATTTTCCCGAGGTTAGCCTCGCCATAGACTGACCTGCATGGCCAAGCAGATGGTGTTGAGCAGGATAAGGACGAACATCAGGTACTCGAAGTAGGTAGAGTTGACCACGTACCACACTTTGTACTGGTGTTGGTTCTTGGGGATATACCTTCGCAAGGGTCGGGCTTTAAGGGCATATTCCACACATTGTCTCTGAAAGGAATGAAGACGTTAAGGTACTCAGAGAAAGAGTAGGGAAGAGAAAGGGTGTGTGACAATAAAAGGTAGGACGTACGTGAAACCACAGCCTGGGAAGGGGTTCTTGGCAGGTAATATGCTTTTGATTTTTCTGATATCCCTTATCAGGGACAAGGGCCCTTTCCATCGAATCTTCCCTAGATTGCAAGCAAGGAGCTCAGCTCCTTTTCTCCAACTGGTAATGACTGATGAGTCGCTCAGCGAGTGCTTGGTGCCTGATAAATACTGGTTAGTTTCTAGCTAGTCTCACTGGTTATGTCCCACACCACAGATCCTTCGTGGGGTGTCTTTTGCCTAATTTGTTTTTCTATCTTAAATCTTTCTTCACTCTCTAGCATCTACAAGATGAGAAGACACAGGTCCGGAGAGAAATTCTTGTTCTAATTAGAATCTTGGGAATACAGAAAATGTCAGCCCACCTCTATGCTCAGCACCCAAATCCCTAAATCAGGAGGCAGAAAGCCACTTCAGCCTGCTTGGCCCTTGGCCGTCATGCCTAATCTCCGAGCCTTGCCAATCGCATCCCTTACTTTTCCATCTTTACTACAATTAACTGACACTATGTCAGGCTCTCTACATGCCTCATCTACACTTCCCGATTGGCTTCCCTCCTTGTCTGTCTTTCAACACTAAGTCTACACAGTAGCTTAAATACTGAATCTAAACCTAAGTAGTGGACATCAAACCCCACAAAGGCTCCAGCTCTCCACGCATGTATTGAGCTGGGCATACCGACTGTGTCCTCACGGGCTGGCTTTATTAAGAACATGTTTCCACACGGGTTCCATTGAGAGTGCAAAGGGAACTGACTTTGAGTGTCACACTGATGTCCACCCCTAACAGCACATTACTCACCCAGGGAGTTGCTAGCCCTTTCCCATAAGCTAATGGAGTAGATTCTAGCCCTTGCTGTCACTGTGTCACTCCCCCTTGGGACTCTCTTCTCATACCCTCTGCTCAGAACCCTGTTTTGCTTGAGAAGCCATCTAAGTGGTTTCCTAAAACTGTTCTCTAGCCCACCCTAGCCCCCTCTCTGACCCATTCTCCTCGTTTCTTTCTCCTTTGTCAGTGGCGCCAACATCCTCTGCCACAGTATAACTTACCAATTTGTAGGTACGACATACATTTCTTCTTCCACATTGCCTGAAGCAAGGTGCTGCTAAATGGAATCTTAGCAAATATTTTCTGACTGAACACATTTTCAAGACTTGGGATTTTCAAGGATTTGCTGTCTATCACGGCTGAGAAATGCGGGATCCCTATTTCTGCTGCAGGGATTTGGAGCAAACACCCTGTTCTGCTGGAGAACAGAACGGAGGACCTTGGTTTCCACACACGTCTCTCCAAAAGCCCTGGTCTCCCTTCCGAGTGGGTCTTGGAAAGCCACTTTCTGCCCTGCCTTACATGGGCCTTGCTTCCTCCCTCTCCTTCCCAGAAAGCTACCTGGTTCTTGTCCAGCTCACAGTTCTTATACTCTTGTTCCCCCTGCTCCTGGAAGGTGACAATGACGAAACCCACGAAGATGTTCATCATGAAGAAGGCGATGATGATGATGTAGATGATGAAGAAGATGGAGATCTCCACTCGGTAGTTGTAGATGGGGCCCTTGTCTTCTGTGTGGGAGTCGATGGAGCGGTACAGCAGCCTGCAGGAGGAGACAGGCTCACAGAGTGAACTGGAGGGGCAGTGTCACCTCCATGACATGATGGCACCCCTGCTCCCAGGGACCCCTGCAACCAAAGGAAACAGCTCCAGGCTGGGGCCAGAGGGGCTGGACTCAAATCCCATCCAGGCAGACCACTGAATCTCTTTGGCACCGAGTCCGCAATTGTCAAGTGGAAATGATAATTCCCTCCTTTCCTGTCTCACAGGGCAGCTGATACAATCTATGCACAGTGTTTTGAAACTGTCAGGAGCTATTGAACTGCAACATTCATCACTGACGTAAATTTCAAATACGGAAAGATCGGGTAAATATTGAAACAGCTTTGTAAATTGGCATCCTCCGAAAGAGGTGAGGCCAAACACAAAGTAAATCTGAGGGGGAAAAATTCATTTAGACAAAATAAAAATAACACGATCTCGGGTAATTCACACCAGCCATAGTGGTTTAGGTTATGCTCATGTATATCTATCCATAAGTCTGTCACTCATTTCAGTCTGGGCTCGGGGACCAGTTAAGCTTGTTTTTCACAGGGCCAGGATGATTTCCTCCTCTTCCTTTGTAATCACCTCGTATATGGCTATTCTCTGAGGATCACTCATACACGGCAAATCCCGTTCATGCACTGTATGGGGACACAGATGTTTAAACCAAGATCCAGAGAGCACCACAGGGACAACTGCATGCTACCAGCGGTGCTGTGGGAAGGCTGATGAGCTGGTCTGTGGGGAAAGTATCACATCTGCAGAGGGACTGGGTCCCTGGCTTTCGTCTTCCTTATTTGACACTGTCAGTGTAGACGAGGCTTTTTTCCGGGGAGAATGGCAGGGAGTCTAAACGGACAGACGCCTCTCATCTACCTTCATCCTTGTCAAGCTACACATGGAGGAGGGGTGGTAAATGGCACCTATGCAATGATCAAAGGTTCACACCAGAGAAATTCTCTCTGCGCTTGACATTGAAATGCCAGAAATGCAATGGCAGAGACTCCTAGTCTTGTGACCCACAAGGAGCTTTGGAAAAAGAGTTCAAAATGTATCCATTTTTGGTTGGGTTTTTGAAAACGTGTCAGGTGTCCTGAGTGGCACGGAGCTTGTATAACATACACAAGGTCCTCAGTGAACCGCCCAGCACCCTCTGCCCCAATAGTTTAAGTGTCTGTTGTTTTTTGTTTGTTTTTGTTTTGTTTTGTTTTTGTTTTTGAGACAGGGTCTCACTGTGTAGCTTTGGATGCCTTGGAGCTCACTACCCCGACTAGGCTGACCTCAGATTCACAGAGCTCCACCTGTCTCGGAGATCTACCTGCCTTTGTCTCCCCGGTGCTGGGATTAAAGGTGTGCTTCTCCATGCCCAGCTGAAAGTCTAAGCTTCTGTAGAAATCACAGGAGTTCCTGAAATAATCTCACTGCCTGGGGACAACAGAAGTCTGACCTCTGGGAAGAATTCAGGGAGTTAACAAGCCAGTGTCTCGACCCTCTAACGTCAGGGTTGTGAGTGTTGGGGTTCATACTCACTCTGGCCACCCCTCAAAGGTGGAGACGGTGAACAGGGCCATCATGGCTGCCAGAACATTGTCAAAGTCAAACTTGCTATTCTCCCAGCTTCGAGGCTGGATAATGGGATGGTCAACCTCTCCGTCTTTGTATGTGATATAGTTACCCCTGAGAGAAGAAGAGGAAGAGGGAATCATGGGGTATCCCACATCTCCGCCACCAATGATTCCCAGCATGCTGGGTGGGATGCAACTGAACCGTTCCAGCCATCAGAAGAGTCGGTGGATAGAACATGGAGGAAGGGATAAAGTCACATGTCAGGTGATACAAACATGTGTCAGGTAATAGGGTGGATCTGAGAACAGACTTTACCCCTCAAGCCACCAGCCTCCCCTGAATTAACTAGCCCTGGCTCTGGGAGCCTGCTAGCTTATACTCACTTGCATTCTGCCTCTGTCTGTTTGGAACTATCAGAACAGGTATAGAGCTTTCCCTAGAAGAGAAGAATGAAGGGATCAGAGGTGCTCCTCAAGGGATGGGTTCGGCCGAAGATGATCAGTGAGCATGTCTGTAGCACAGGCCTAAGTTCAAGCTTTGGGGATAGCGGGGGTGATGAACACAGTCCAGACACAGGGGGCATGGTTCACAGTTGGAGCTGACAGATTCAAGGGCAGGGAGCGCCAACCTCTGACGGCTCTGCTCTCCACGAAGGTCTTGAGAGGAAGAAGGGAGGGGAGCTGGGCCTGGAGGAAGTTTATGGGAGGAAATCGGTAGGAATTTATACACTGGGGGTGGAAGGCAGAGAAAGAGTGCTTCAGAAGAGAGAACAGAAAAACTAAAGAGATGGAGGCAGGAGAGAAGAAACCAGTCAGGCCCCTGGCCTCGGCCTGGGTGGTATAGCATGGACATGGCGCCGTTGCTAGTAACTGCTGTGGACTTTAAACCAAGAACTGAGACACAGGTACCGGAGGATGAAGGACATCTGGAAAGAAGGGCAGCTAACCGAAGGGACACAGCAGAGAAGCAGAGGCCTTTTGCTGGGAGAGGCAGAGCCCATACCCCTCTACTTTCTTGGTCCGGAAAGCTCAAGTAGGTTGTGATCACAGGTTACATTGTTTGGTACACCCGACTCAGACTGCTGTCTCCTCTCGGATCTGTTGCCTCCCTTCCCTGGGAATGCTGATGAGAGGGGGAGAAGGAAGGACGTTACCTTGAAAAGCTGAACTCCAATGCAGGCGAACATGAACTGCAGCAGAGTGGTGACAATGACAATGTTCCCGATGGTCCGGATGGCAACGAACACACACTGAACCACGTGCTGCGATACGAAGAGGAAATGGGGAGGGGATAAGGTTTCAACCTAAGCAGCCTTGAACCAATCCCTGGGCCCCTCCAAACCCAGCGCAGGCAGGTGGTAGAAACCAGGCTCCCGGAGGCTAGGAAAGCCTTCTGGAGCCACAGTGATGGCACTCATGGAATGCAAAGAGCTGCATGGACTCTGGGTGATAACGAAGATACAAGTCCTTCTACACTCCTCCCTGAGAGGTGAAAAGACCAAACAACATTAACTCAAAATGGCTTCTCCCTTGCCCTAACCCTACCTGTGACTCTTACCTACATGGAAGAGTACTACAGTGTGCCTTGTGACATCTGTTTGCTAGGCCAGGTAAGGAACAAACAAGGGAAATTTAACTGCCTTGAACACCACTCCCTGGAGCCAGTCCTGTAACTGCCCTTCTAGAAACAAATCACTAACTTTACCATCCCTGCATAAATCCTGGCCCCTGGCAGAGAGAGCCAACATCCTCCTTAGTGGCCTTTCTCAGCCTATAGAGAATGAATACAATTCTTTGCTTATGCAGTCCTGGTGGAAAACTCAGCATTGTGATCTTGGCTGTGGTTTCCACCTAACATTGTGGTGGCCTAAGCAGAGGCCCCTTGTTTGCTTTCCTTGGTCCCTTTTCACTCTCGAGCTTATAATGTCTGGCTGATCCCATGAACAACTGAAGATCTCTGGCTGGGGCTGCTCTTCACTGATATCCAAGGGCCTACAGGGTGTGTGATTCTGGATGTTCTGCATCAGTCCCTTTTGGCTCCTTGTGGAAGGCCTTATTTTACATTTACAATAAATGGACCACAACTAAGGCTTCAGTGGATCGTGAAGGCTGGAAGAACGGACAGTCCACTATAGCCTGTGAGGGTTAGGATCTGCTTTTTCTTTTTGTTCTGGGAATCTCCTGGGATACCCCCCTTAAATCTCCTCAATATTCTTTCTCTATACTCTGCATGCTACCAGACCTCAATGGACCTCCTGGCTGCTGGTGATTACCCTTTAGCAACACTGTAAGTTAAAAGGGGGAAATTTGGTGGGAAGACTGACCCTGTCAGTGGGAGAGAAGGATTTGATTGTTTCAGATGGGAAGTTCCTTTACATCTCTCACTTGGTGTGCCCAACTGCAGCGTCTACCCGCTCCTTCACCTTGTCTCAGACAGCACCGAGAGCCTCTTCAGGGATGGAGTCTTCTTGACTCCCCTCTCTGGTCTCCTTTGACCAGCAAGGGCTTATGCCTCTCCTTGGGGTACTGGTGAAGGTGTGCCCTTCGTTTGCCTTATCCTGTCCTTCTCATTCCTCAGAACCATTTCTTTTCTCTTCTCTAGAAAGATGGTTAATGTTAGTTCTAACTTGACAGGATCTGGAACAGCCTAGGAGACATCTTTCAGGCACACTTCTGGGCATGCCTGTGAGAGGTTCTGTTGATTGGGTTAGTTGAGGTGTGAAGCCCTACAGCAAAATGTGGGCAGCAGCACGGCCTGGGCTGGGGTCCTGGGCTGCATGAACACAAGAAAGCAAGCCGAGTGCGAGCGTTCTTCACTCTAGCCTCTTACTGCGATGTACCAGCTTCTTCAAGCTCCTGCTGGTTGACTTTGCTGCCTTTCTGTACTGTGCTCTCGAACTGTGAACCGAAGTAAATGATTCCTGCCTTGGTCTCCTCTGTCAGAGTATTTATTTTATCACAGCCAGAGGGAAAAATGCTAAGACACCATAGGTGTTACCGTGGGAAATGCTCACCTGATCCCCTTAGACACACCCCTTTGGGCTGTCTACTCTTCTTCAGAGTACAAGGACACAGAGCATGTGGCTAAAATGTTATCATCTGTGCCTGAGCTTTTCTTTCCTGGCCAGAATTTCTGATCTGAGGAAGACAGACTTTAGCTTCTCCAGGATGACAAATTTTCCTTCTCCTAACAGCTGACAGTCAAATCCTATATTTCCTGACTTACCCCTGAGACCTTTATACTCACTTCAAGATCAGAACTTGTTTACTTAATGGCACATTATGGTTTTTCTATACTTGCAACCACCAGCCAAGTCTCACCTCCTGCTCTGGCTTCCTCCTATGACTTTTCACTCTCCTATCTAGCTTCCTGTCCCTTTGATTTGATGCAAAGCTCTTTCTAAATGCCCAGGGTCACTGCCCAGATCATCTCTCTTACACATTTGTGTCAGAATTTCATATGAAAAATTCAATAAACAAAACTATCCCTTCTCATTTGAACATCTCTTACGAACACTAACTGGCTTATGTAAAAGTAACTTTTATTCACCTGTTACAACTGTTGTCTCGGGAGGCTTACTGCTTTTGTCTTCTAACCCAGACCTAGTCCTAGAAGCTTCCATCCTTCATACAATCTAACCTAAGCTTAGAATGTTTTCAGACTCTGTGACTTATTGCTTAATAAGTGCAGCCTTTCTTGTTCTTGCTGAGCACTGGGCTGGCTGGTTCAATTCAGCTGTTCTGGCTCAAACTCCTCTCCCAGCTAACTTATTCAATCTGACTTTTCTCTCGGCCTCCGAATTCTCTGCTTGGCCTCAAACTAACTCAAACCATCTGCTCTAATCTTCTGGTTCCTTCTCATTCTCTGGCTCATTTGGTCTTCTCTCTGTGTAACCTATCTCTCTATTACTATCCCTGTAAAAACTGTGTGTCTCTTTTTCTTCATTGCCTCTAAGTAGCTTCCCTTTCTTCTCTCTTCTGAGAGTGGGCATATCCTATTCTGTCAAATCTTTCTCTGATTCATCACCTTTTTTGCCACTCAATTAGACATCACTTTGAAAGAGGGGTGTTTCCTTCTACAAACTAACTTTACCTTCATTGTTTGGGAGTAAAGACGTGTACCACCATACCTGGACCTAAGCTTTTCTTTACCTGAAACCTGCTCTATACCAGGCTAGCCTTGAACTGAGAGATCTGTTTGCCTTTGTCTCCTGGATTAAAGGTGTGTTTGTATTTCAGCTGATCACACAGGTCTAGCTTTTTGGATGTGATCTCTGGCCAGCCAAATCATACAGACCTAGAAGGTTTTTGGATGTGATATCTTGCCAGAACATCCACGTTCTGTATTAAAATTCCTCTACAGGCTTACCCCCGTTAGCCTAAGTAATACATAATTATTCACTATCTTTTGCCTTCACCAGGCCCTTCTCAGTGTTCAAGTGAAGCTCTGTATCTTTGAGATGCAAGTTTTCTACCTGGTTGCTACTAAAAAGCTCATTATGGTTGTGTCGTGTCTGTTCATGGTAATTATTTTTACACAATATTCTTTATGTGTCACTTCGTGTCCTGAAAAGAACTGAACACCAAAGTCTGTGGCCGCTTCCTTGATATATCTTTCAAGAAGGTATCAAGCACTATGTTTGCCATATAGTTAGCTTTAAGACTTATATGTATGTATGTAAATGTGAGTACTTTAAAGATTATTTGTAACTGTTACTGACTCTCGGAAAAAAAAACAACGAAATTTCAAGGTCCTTATCTAGCCAAGCCTAGATAAAATACGACACTAAAACTATGAAACTAAACAAACAAACAAACAAACAAAAAGCAACCTGTCATTTTTTGAAAACTGATAAACCTACTTAAAGACAGACAATGACATCAAGATTTACAACATAAATATAATTTTTCTTGATATTGTACTTGGAGCAATAACTGACTGTGCCTTCTGGTTTACAGAAGGAGAAAATACAGAAGAAGAAAAAAAAAAGGAGAAATACTTTAAATAAAATACTAGTTAAGTGATTAAAATCTTTACTATAAAGGTAAACAGATGACCAAAAGTAAAGGTGATAAAAAAGATACAGACAAAATGCCTGCTTTGATTCTCTTTCCAGTTGCCATGTAGACCTAAAAGACAAGCCATTGTTTTTAAGCAGAGACGATACCTAAATGCTTACTATAATGAGACTTAAATCCTTAACAATAATTTAAGTTTGTTGAGAAAATATCTCCAGAACTGTGCATGTTTTATGTTTCAAGTGCTTGTGTTTTCTTTGACATTTTCATATAAATCGAGGCATATTCAAGTACACTGGTAGAAAACACCAAATAGGTGGTTTGTAGCTAACTAAGTAGGGAAATCTCTATCATAGGCCGTTGATGCCTCCTGATGGCATTCTTAGCCGTGGGTGAAAGGTGGGCATTTGTTGCTGTTTTCCTAAAGGACTTACCTAATAATCAGGGGGTGTTAGATTACACACATCAACACTGAGAAACTAGTAGTGTTTCTATCTGTGCAAAGGACAAGGGTGAAGAGATGTTTTGTTTTTGTTTGGCTGGTTATTTCAGTGACATTCATGCCACTATTTGCACCAATGGGCTAATCCTGCCAGGACAGTCATTACCTTATAGGTTCAGGTCAGCTTGATTTCTCTATGTTCTATGACTCCAGTATATGGTACCTCCAACAGTAGGGTCTTACCATCAAGTTCTAGATGGTAGCCAGGAATAATTACAATAGTCTGTGATATTTGGGGTTTTATGGGACCACACCGGTCACTGAGTCCATTCCTAGTACTGGACTCTTTATTTGCTATGCTGTGAGGTCTAATAAGGGCACCGTTCCTACCTCTGTTGGGTAACTCCATTTAAACTATTTTTATATGCGTATATTATATATTTTAGGACTCTTCCACAGTGGTAGGTTTCCATATGACTCTCTCAAAAGGCTATCAGTGTTAGTTATCCCTTTCCTACCCCGCCAACGTATCCTTACCCCACCAATCTATCCCCTACCCCATTTAATTATTCCTGTTCCTATGCCCTTCTTCCAAGGCTCAGGGATGACCCTAGAAGAGTGGGCAGAAAGATTGTAAGAGTGAGGGGCAGTGGATGACTGCAACCAAACTGTTTTAAGGGTGTAACAGGGAAGTTTCCACATATTAAATCATAACAGTTGTGACAATACACCCAAGATCTGAACAAGATCAAGCAAGAAAGACTCCAGCATGGAGGAGAGGGGTTAGCACAAAGTCCTACCTCTACACGAGGAACTACTGGCAATTGATAGCTATTGGGAGGAGAGTCCATTTTCTTTAAGGGTGTAACTTTTGTAAATCAACTACAATCCAGGAGATGGCCTCACACCCAAGAGTATTTGGGTGGCACAAATTTGACTCAGTGGGTTAAAACAAGCGAACAAACAAACAAACAAACAAACAGGGCATGAAGTTGGCTGGACAGGGAGATGGGGTGAATCTTGGAGGAATAAGAGGAGTGGGGATGAATAGGAACAAAATATACTGCATGAGATTCTCAAAGAATTAATAAAAATATTATTGAAATATTTTCAATAAAGGTTGTAAAGCTTAAAACTTAAAAAAGAGATGACAACGGTATGACTAAATTGGCTGTAATGAAAGGTTATTAAAAACTCTTAAGGTCAAAATTCAATACCCTGAGATAAAACTCATGCCTGAGTAGAATTAAAAAAGAAAAATTCCAGAGAACAAGGATATTCTATTTTACCCCTTTATCAACTAAACTATTTAAAACTTGGTGATTCGATTTCACCCAGATGCTAAAATGTTAAGAGTATGTGTTTGCCGATGGAGTAAAACCTTCTTTACCTGGTTGGCCACTGCCTCAATAGTAGGAGAAATTATTTTAAAAAAAATTATCTGAAAAAAAATATTCCTACTTGGAGACATGCCTGTTAAATCACATAATAACTACTTATTTAAATCACAATATAACTACTTAAAAACTTATTTCAGATGAGAACATTTAAATCTATTTTTTAAAAGTTTGACCTATTGTACAAAATTCCATCCTCCTGCCTGTGATCTTCAGTCTTCTAGACTGGTGGGTAAGGGAACATGTTACACGAGCTATTAAAAAAACTAAAGCTTTTGCTTCCTTAGCCTATGACATTGTTGTCGGCTATCTGAAACCTAAGGCCTTCTGACCCATTTTGGAAAGCATTCACTGTCTCTTTATAAAATAAATATTGGGTGTCCCATTAAGATCAAACAAATCAATGAACCATCTCGTCCTGTTTGTTGTTGTTTTTTGTTTGTTTGTTTTTGGTTTTGTTTTTGTTTTCCCCAACTTGACCGAAGCTAGACTTATCTGGAAAGGTGAACCTCAACGAAGAAAATACTTCCATCAGGTTGCCTATAATGTGGGATTTGTGGTTTATGTGGAATGGCTCTGACCACTGAGGGCAGTGCCACTCTGGGCAGATAGCCCTGAGTTGTATAAGAAAGCAGACCAAGCAACCATGAAAAGCAAGCCAGTGAACAGCACCATCCATGGCATCTGTCTCGGTTCCTGCCTTCTGGTTCCTGCCCTGCCTTCCTTCCATTATGTAAGCAGAAGTAAACCTTTTTTTTTTTTTTTTTTTTTTTTTTTTTTTTTTTTTGTCTCCAAGTTGTTTCTGGTCATTGTGATAGCTAATCTGGGTTGTCAACTTGACTATATCTGGAATCAATTAAAACCCAAGTAGCTGGGCGTACCTATGAAGGATTTTCTTGATTGCATCATTTGAAGTGGGAATACCTCCTCTAAAACTAGGCCACATCTTCTGGTGGCAGCCTACTTAAAAGGACGAGGAAAAGGAGACTTTTACTTTTTGCCTGCATCCTCTCTTTCTCTGTGTCTCTCTCCCCACCTGCAAGCTCATCTATCTTTTTCCTGTGGCATTCCTTTCCTGGTGGTAGAACCTGCTTCTTTAGGGATCCAATGTAGAACGAAAACCAGCAGCCCTCTAGGACTTCCCTGGGACTCCAGCAGAAGAGTGAGACTGCTGAAACGTTCACTCTCCTGGACTGAAAAGTTACAGATTCCTCAGCCTTCACATCGTAAGACAGCTATTGTTGGACTATTTGGGCCATAGTCCATACGGTACTCTAATAAATCCCGTATACTTAATTCTACCACTCCTGTTCCTTTAAAGAGCCCTGATTAATACAGTCATAGTGTTTATCAAAGCAAAAGGAACCTAACTCGGACAAAAACTTAAACCAGGTTCATGGACTTTCTCTGTGACAGACATGACCATGTTGTTTTCAGGATGATTATAGAAGGACTTTGAAACTTTGGGCTGGAAAAACCATTCAGTGCTCATAGCTTTCCTGGGCTGTTATAGGAGCTTGGATGACAGGAATGCTGAAAGAGATGCAGGTGATGGAGGCCTGGCTCATGATGCTTCAAAGGAAAGAGAAGACTACCAGGGATGTTTGCATGATATTTTGAATTAGGAACCTGTGATCTAGGCAGATGGAGCCAATGAATCAGCCGTGATTAGCAAGCACCATTAAAGTGGAGCCTTTGTTTTGGTGGGACAACCAATGCTGGTTCTCTGGAGCTGAGACATTAGCAGTGATTACAAAGAGACCAGCATCACTGAGGTGAATCTTCTGTGAGTATTTTCTCAGGGTCGGCACACAGAAGCTGTGGTCCAAAGATGTTACTAATGTTACTTCTGAGGCTGGCTGCTGACGGTGGTACTGGTTTTGAAGGCAAGAAGGGGTCATGGAGAACAGTGGAGGGTTGGCACTAGGAAGAAGGGTTATAGGCCCTGAGGAGAAATCTGGAGAGGCCATTGGTAAGAGTGTTGCAGTGGGAACCCTGGCGTACCAGAGACAGCAGTGCCATGGGATGACCAGCCTAAGCCTGAGAGGTGTGCCGGAGAAGCAAAGCTGTCCAGACCCTTTGGAGCTCAGAAGATCCTGCGTGAGGCCCACATGTCAAGCACTGAACTTTTTGCACTGCTTAATTTTAGTTTTGCTTTTATTTGGTTGTGACTGTTACTTGGTTCTTCCCTTTTGGAATATGAAGGTATCTAATTGAGTTTGAGTCTTATAGGAGCCCACAGTTAAAAGACGGAACTTTTAAAGAAACATTGGATCTTTTAAAGATATTTTGGACTTTTAAGTGCCAGAATTTCCAAAGGCCATGGGTATATCTCATAAAGCTAAACTGTGTCTTACGTTATGATATTAATATCAGCATGACATCTTGGGGACAAACAAGAAGGAAAACTTTATGGCCTAATGGTGATATGTCTGTGTACCAAATTAAGAAGGGGCCAAGTGTCCTGGGTAGTTTGTTAACGTGACACAAGATAGGGTTATCTGGGAAGAGGAACCTCAACTGAGAAAATGTTTCCATCAGATTTCTGTAGGCAAGTGTATGGGATGTTTTCTTGATTGACGATTGATGTGGGAGGGCAAAGCCCAGTGGGGTGGTGCCATCCCTGAACAGGCAGTCCTCAGTTGAAGAAAAGAGGCTGAGAAAGCCACAAAGAACAGTAGGCAGTACCTCTCCGTGGTTTCTGCTTCAGTGCCTGCCTGGGGTTCCTACCCCAGCTTCTCTTCATGATGGACTAAATGAACGGTAGTAAACTCTTTCCTCCTCAAGTTGCCTTTGGTCATGGTGCTCACCGCTACACCAGAACCCTAACTAAGATACATCTTTGTGAAAGAAACACATACATTGTCGAGAAAATGAAATAATGAAATTTGTAGAGAAACAGATGGATCCAGAAACTATTATATTAAATGAGGTAACCCCTACTTAGGAAAAAAAATTGCATATTTTCTCTTACATGTTGGTTGTTACTAATTGCATTTTGTGTACTCATCCTGAAGTAGATGTGGAAGTCCAGAAACTAGTAATAGGGTAGTGGATGGGAAAGGCCCTTAGGAAGAGGAAATAGATTATAGGAGAATAGATGAAAGTAGAGAAGGGAGACAGGTATTATAGTGATGGGGCTGTGGAAACAAGGGACAGGGAAATGAAGTGGGTGTGAGGAAGCCACATGGGAACTCTGCCCTTGCAACCAAAGAAAGCATAATAAAATTGGAGAATAGAACACATATGAAAGAATGCGATCATGGAAGATACTGAGAGTTAAAGGTTTACATGGAGATGGGAGCATGGAAGTTGGGAAAATCAGAGGTACTGAGTGGCTTAAACAAAATTAAGGATATATGAAGAAGCCTTATGAATCCCACTAGTTTTATCAAGAGAGTTAAGAATTCCAGTATGGAAGAGGAAGGACTCCTGATCCCTGATTCCAGCTGAAGAGCTAAAGACAGCTGATGGCTTCTGAGAGATGGGGAGCCATTTTTCTTTGAAGGGTGGAGGCTGCCTAGTGTTAGGGTGCCAATTCCCCAACAGATTACTGCCCCCACCCCGTGCCATGCACATTTGGACTCAGTTTGTGAGTTTTTCTAAGAAGAAGACAAGAAGTTGGGAAGGAGATGGGAGATGCCGGCCGGGGGTGGTGGGTAGGAGCTAGATAGGACTGAGATGCACTGTAGACACAGGTAACATTTTCAAAAGAAAACAACCAGCACCACAGGAAAACATGGACTTTGCAGATGAGCAGATAGTGAAAACGTGGTACATGTAGGCAGTGGAACTGTTTTCAGTGGTAAAGAAAAGTTAATGAAATTTGTAAGAAAATGAATGGAGTTGGAGAACACTATTATGCGAGATGACCCAGGCGTACAAAGACAATAGTTGCAAGTTCTCTCACTTTTAATTAAGTGTGTGTATTTAGGTGGGAGCAAATGTGAGTACTCACCATAAAACAAGAAATGGGAAAAAAAGAGCCTCCAAGGCAGGGGTTGGGAGGATAGTGTTACATGAGATGGGAAAGTGGAATAGGAAACACTGAGGACAAAGATATACAACAGAGAAGTGGGGCAGGTCCTGGTGGGGGAGAAGTGAGGGAAGGCAAGATAATCAGAATGAAGTATGAATATTCGGCATGGAGAAAAGCTGTTATGCTGCATGTCAATTAAAATAATAAACAAACAAGCCATTAAACAACAACAAAACCATGATGTTTGAAACACCCAGATTATAACTACTCATTCAGCTCCAAAATACACTACATCTTATTCTTTTAAGGAAAAATTTGGGTTTTTTTTTTTGTTTGTTTTGCTTTTGTTATTCATTTATTTGTCTATTGCTTTGACAAGGGCTTGGAAGACTAAACAATGTGATGGTTAATTAAAAAACAGCTTCTCCCTTGCGTGACTCCTACCTATTTGAATGTTAGCTACGTGGAAGAGTACTGCGTGTGCCTTGGGACATCTCTTTGTTGAGCCAGGTAAGAAACAGATGAGGGAAATTCAATTGCCCAGCAGGTCACTCATTGGAGCCTATCCCTTAACTGCTCTGTCGACAGGTAGGGACCAGTTGGGAGAACCAGTCAATGCTATATAAACTCTAGATCCTGACCAGGTAGGACCAACAACTTCCTAGTATCTTGGCCCTTCTCTGTCTCTGTTAAGTCAGTAAAATTCTTTGCAAACATTAGGGACCCCAGCCTCAATGTTCACCTTACCAAGATTCAGGTAATTCAGAGATTGACTCATCACCTGCGGTATTAAGGCCTACCCTATGAAACATTTTGGTTAAGAGGCTGACTCTAACATGGTAGACGCTTATCTGTATGTCCTGTGGCCTACCCTTCAACATAGCTTCCACTAATGTTTACTGGCTGCCCACCCAGACCTCCTTAGTTCACCTTTAGCCCCTTGGCCCTGTTGATGGCCCTGAGGGGCCTGAGGACTCGCAGCACTCGTAAAATCTTCACAACGTTGATTGCGCTGGACCTGGGAGAGAGACAGGGCGGGTGGTAAGTTGGCAAGACTGTGTTAGAGCAGAGAATGACATGTGGCAATGCTGTCTAGGCATCTTAGACAAACTAAAAAAAAAGTAGAATCTGTCTTAGGACTGAGAACTTCTTTCACTAATCACTAAGAACCTAGGGCCTCCTTGTGAAAGACACAAATGGAGAAGGGGGGCTACAGCTCAGGGTGAAGGCTTGCCTGGCTGCTTGAGGCCCCTCTTTTGATCCCCAACACTGGAGTGGGTAGGGATGCAACACAAAAGCCAAGTCATCAGCAATACAGTATGTGACTTAAGAGGTATCGACAGTGTCAAAAAAGGACAGTGAAAGCAAGCCAGACCTGGATTCTGTCCCCACTGCTATTACCTACAAGCCGAATCACTCAGAACACACTACTTAATTTCCTGTGCCATAGTTTTTCATCTGGAAGATGAGGCAGTGATTAACTTGAAGGATTGTTTCAGGGATTGAGGGAGGATTTATGGACATTCGGTAGCAGGGACACAGGACATATGATGAGTGTCTAAGTAAAATGGCGTGTTTGCTATCTTGCCTGCCCAAAGCATCACTACAGCACATACTAAGTGTACAATGGTGAACTTTAGGCCTGTGGTGGGAGGTGGCAGGTATGTGGAAGGGATTCTGAAATATGTCCAAACACAATGCCCAAGTCATTGCCTGCTACAATATATAAATTCTACCATGGTTCAGGACATGCTCGGACTTCCAAGAAACAGTGGTCTTCCAAGAAAAACCTTCAAAGGAAAAGTTGTGTCCCAAGAAACATGGAATGCCAAGGTCATGCCAGAACAACTGGGAGCCTCGGCCTCTTGCTCCTTTCTGTGAAGGAGTGATAACAGGTGCTCCCATAAGCCCTCAGCAAGGTGGCTAGATGGTTTCTGTCTGTCCCAACCGAGTGGAACTCTTTAGCCACGTTCAGCTGTTGAGCAGCCTTTGCAGTGTGCTCTGACCCAAGGTGCTAATTAGAGTACATTCCCCAGCTTGACAAGAGGACTCGAACTTGCCTTGGGATCAAAAAAAGGGTCTGATGTGGAAGCTAGTGCCGATTTTTATTCTTCCTATGTCAAGAGAAAGCTAGCACAGAAATTCAATTTCTCTGGTTCATGGATCTTTATTTCCAAAGACATAAAGGACGTTCCTATCTATCACTGTTTCCGTAGCATCCCTGGGAGGCAGGCAGTTCATACTGCATCACAATGGACAAAATTTAAAAGATGGATGGGGACAAACAAAACAAAAATCAAAACACAACTGAGAGGAATTATTGGGTCAAAGTGAAACAGTGGCTTGTGGTAGTGCTGAGGTGAGAGTCTGGATGTCTAGGCGCCCAGAGAGGAATTCGGGGTAACATAATTGATAAGCAAAGAATAGGCTTTCATTCTCATGGCACCCATTTCACTATAAAGGCTAACCATGAACCAACCTTGGGAAGGGAGACCCAAGACACTTGGGATGCAAGCCTTTCTCTGTCACTGGTATAACCTTGGAGGAATCATCTAATGTCCTAAACACCAAATTTTATAATAACATGTGCCTTGCCTACCTTAGAGGTAGGTGTGTGTGTGTGTGTGTGTGTGTGTGTGTGTGTGTGTGTGCACTGTGGAAGAATAGATATGTGAAAATGTTTTAAAATTCAGAGTGGAGGATTAATAAGCATAGCTGTTAAAAAGAGGCAGAAACTCAAAGTCAAATTTCTTTTAAAAACCCGAGCAAGGTCTGCAACTTGACTTTAGAGTGAATTGAACTACAGAGTTTTACAGCTCATACCTGTATTGCCCATCAAAACCTCCAGGAGTGGATTCTTTATAACTCACCCAGCAGGTTCCTCTGTGCAGCTAAGACTAAAAATCAGTACTCCCCACCCTCATCCTGCACATCTCCTCTGCGTGTGCGTATGTGTGCTTTGACTGAGAACAGAGGTGGAAATTAGGGAAAGAGGCTGAGCTGGGCCAGGGTAGGTCACAGCAATGGCATGTTTGGGCAGCTGTCGGGCAGCCTATGGCCTTACGCACAGTGAGAGAAACCTCGGGAGAGGACGGTAACACAGCTCTCTGTTTCTTTATAATGTTCATTATAATGTTTATGATAGCTGGTCCCTGCCATGACAAGAGTCTAGACATTTAAACAAATTGTTGTGAGCAATATACTCCAAGGATCAGACCGTGGAAGAGATAGATAAAAGAAATTAAATAGGGCTTGGTGGTTTATAGGCATAAACACAGATATTCAGGAGAGTCATAAGTTCAAGGTCAGCTCTGGCAACTTAGTGTGACCTATGCCAACTAAAAAGCTGTTTAGTGGTATAGAGCACTTGAGTAGCAAGTTAGGCCCCTGTGCTCAATCCCAAGCACCACAAGTAGGGGTTGCGGGGGAAGAAAGGGAAGGAAGAGGAGGGAGGGGAGGAAGGAAAGGAGGAGGAATCAAAACGAACATTGTGGCCTACTTCAGACCACACCCTCTTCCAATCACAGTCACAGGGTGAGAGTCCAGAAGGGAGGCTCCCCAGGACTTGGCTGACTTCTTTGACACCCGTTCCTAGTTGCCTGCCCCCATCTTGGGCAGAGGGACTCACTGGATGCCAAAGGAGATGAGGGACACGCTAACCACCAGCAGGTCCAGGATGTTGAAGTAGTTTCGGCAGAAAGAGCCTTTGTGCAGGAAGGCCCCGTAAGCAGTCATCTGCAGGGAGGCGGAGAACAGGAGTGAGTGACCTGCCTAGGCCTCAGCGGCAACAGCCAGACACCATGCTTTCCTGCCTACAGCGTCAGCGACCCAGGGGGAGAGCCCAAGCACTGCACAGGGATAGCAGGAAGGACTGAAGGTGATGCAGTGCCAAGAAACTCCGTAGCCATCCATTCAACCACCAAAGAACTTCCCCAGCTCTGGACACGTGTCAGGTTCTTCAACCCAAAGCCCTTTCAGATTGGCACCATCATGCTCCTCTAACATTCTCTAACATTCCTCTGTTTTTTGGGCCCAGGCCAACGTGGCTCCAGCCCTCAGGGCCCTTTGCTGCTTCATCATAGGTTATGTTTTCTCTATGTGGGCACCTCCTTTCCACGGTTTACCCTCAGGGCCAGCTGAGACCCTAGGCATCAAGGGAAGGATGAGACATACCCAGGTGGGTGTCCAAACATCCTGATTTCTCCAGGACGTAATTGGCTCCACCACTGAAAGAATCCCACACCCTAGAAAATCTCTGTCTTAGGCAAACTGCTCAGCTTCCTTTGGAGTCCTCTGAGTTGACCCAATAACCGTCCTTAGCCTCTCTTTATGCCTTGGTCTCAGTGGTGCTGAAGCTCTCTGTGAAATGTATAGGCTCAGTGCTACTGTCTGCCTTCTAGACTATATCTAGAGGAGGAGCTATGTCCAGAGGGGGCAAGGTGGTACAGAGGTACACAATACAGGCTCTGAAGCAGATGACCTCGACTCAGATCCCAACACTACTACCTTTCATGTGCTTCATGTGAAAAATTAACTCTTCTGTGACTCATTTCCCGCCTCTGCACATTGGGATAAGGGCAACACTTGGCCCATGGATTGTGAGCATCAGTGGAACAATTATACATAAAGCACTTAGGACACGCCCCTGCACGTGGCAAGCCCCAGAGATGTGTTCTCTCACTATAACTTGGGTTTGAAAGTTATATTCTTCCCCGTACAAAGGAAGAATATGTCCTTATCTATAAAGCAGGCGTGATATTTCGTGTTTCTGCGAGGGTCAGACAGCAAAGCAAAGAGAACATTCTCTGAAAAAATGTTCAAAACAAGAACATGTAAGGTGACGGTTATTGTTATGGGGTCTGACTAACGTCGCCTCCTGTGCTAATGTTGCTTGTAACAAACTCTGTACTCTGTATAGTCGCACTTTGATGAAGGAAGTAAAGGTCCCTAGCTACCCAGGATGAGCCTGGATAAGGCTATGGGTCATGAAGCTTCTGCCCAAGAAAAAATTTGGAACTGATGGTTGAGAGACCAAGAGAAGTTTCCTGGTCATCTGGAGTCCAGATTTTCTCTTTGGAATCAGAGCGTGTCCAGGGTGGTACACCCAACGACCAATACAAAAGCCAACATGGGGAAATTGGCAAAAATAGCTCTCGCGACCTAATTCTTTCCATTTATCTCCTGCAGCAGGAGATCGCAGGGGACTTGGGAAGCTGTGTTGTGCAGCAGTTTTTAGAAGTGGGGAGATTACATAAAAGGGGTAATATGGCTATAGATCTCTCCCATCTCTACAATCTGGAGGGCTCACTGCCCTATGTTTCTGTGAGGACCTAGACCCCAGAAAGTGGAATTAAGTGGCTGCCACAGTTCATATTCACCATAAAGTTTTGGACAGGGGGACAGAGTGGCTCATAGCACAGTTCTGTCTCTTGACTTTGGACTTGTTTTGTCCACGACCCCAGAAGTAGACCAGCCCTTCAGAAAGCATGAGAATGTTGGGTGGGAGCAATGGACATGTGCCCTGGCAAGATCAGAGTAAGAATGGTTACGAGAAAGGGCAAGTAGATATCTAGAAGAGAGAACATTCATTTGAAGACTATGTGCATTCATGGCGCCAGAAAAAGCCAGGTCCAGGCACCTATACAACTGGTTTTCTTCTACCCTGTGCTACTGACTATCACCCAGCTGCTCCCTGCTTCCTGGAAGTTTTAAGCTATTTATCAGGAAAGGCCTGGGACTAAGCACCCATCTACTGAGAAAGGAATAGAATGAGACACAAACTTCAAATTTCTTCGAGCAGGAGCGGAAACTGTCTCCTACCATCCAATCCCAGACAACCACATTTCTCAAGGTGTATCTCTAGGGAGAAACCATCTCCTCACATTTGTCATTACCATAGGTGGTCCTGAGTCTGCTTTCCTTCTGTGGAACAGTTCTGTTCCTTATTTAGACTAACTAGTGTGCTCCTACCTGTCCTGACCTTTTAAAGACAAATGGCCCCAGACCCTTCAACAGTCCCTTACAGCAACTGAGGCTCTGGGCACCCTCATAGCCAGTGCCTTGGCATGATACAGGGCCTCCCAGATGGGCAGGCAAACCCAGGTGTGGGAGGCGTGGGAAGTGGGGGGAATGCTGGGAGGGGTATTCAGAAGCACAGTGAGCATAAGAGAGACTGGAAGCAGAAGAAGGAAGAAGTATGGTGAGAGGGAAGGGCTTGCCATGGCAATGCTTGCAGAGACTCTCATTTCCGATTGCATGGCAATCCTAAGGAGAAAGCACCATTGAAATCCTCAAGCGAAGCTCGGCATGGGGTCCTGAGAACTGGGCCTCAGAGATTTTCTTGTCCTGGGAAAGATCTCCTAGTACCTGCTTGTGAACCTTGAGTCCAGGGTGCAACAGCAAAGCAGCTCACCACGGAAAGGGACTCTGTCACCTTTCTACTCTCTCTGAGCAGGAAAGAAAAATCTGAGCCATGCAGTTGGCGAGCAAGGGAAGCTAGGGTCCAGCACACCTGAGCCTCTGAGGTCTAAGGACATCCCAGGAGGCATACAGAAACTGCTCAACTCAAGTTTTTATCTGGATGAGACAGAAATGTCAAGCCCACTAAAAAGCTGGGCATGATATGAGGGTTTTGTCAGGAAAAAGAAAGGTCTGTAGCTGGTACTGGTGCACACTCAGACTGGACATCAGCTTGTATCTACCTAAAGAATGATCTGAAGAGAGGCCTGAGCTTTTTGGGAGAGGGTGTCCTAGGCAAGTGTCCCAGGACGATGCTTACACTAAAACCTGTGTGTTCAGGGACTATGATCCTTCTGTTCTGTGCAAGGGCGAAAATCTCCCCATTGCTCAGAGGGAAGCCAACATTACCCAAGGTTGTATAGCCCAGGTGGACCGCCAAGGCCACATATCAATTTACAGGTACAGACATATATGTGACAACCTGTAATGAGACCTTTCACGGGAGCTGCCGATTTCCAGGTTACAGAGGCTTAGAGATAATCTCTAGTCGTTGGCTGTATAATCCCGTTGGGATGCTGGCTCCCCATCCTGCCTCCGGCCCACCATTACTGTCACAAGGCCCCCACTTCTGCTTAGCCCTTATGACTGCCTTGGTTCTGAGACAGGTGTTGATGATTAAGCCTCCGAAGAGAGGGGCCAAAGTGACTCCTTCATGCTCCAGAGGTGTTGCCTTTCTAGAGCGTGTGGGGCATTTCCTCTCTGCTGGAGGAGGGAGAGAGAATTTCAAGGAGGGCTCAACCACCAGCTGATTGGAGAAGGTGCATCCAAACTGCCACCATGCTCAGCCGGCAACGGGACAGCACCCACGGTGACACAGCCTGTGTGTGACTCTCCTAGGCCTAGAACTGCTGCTTAGTGAGCCGAAGGGAGCGGTGTGGTGGGTCAGGTCCCTTCTTCTGGCATCTGAGCTGGGGCAAAGGGACAGCATGAGGTGAGGACACAAGAGTCAGAGAGTGAAGGAAACAGAAGAGTCAGCCAGACAGAGCAGAGACACAGAAAGACAGAGACACGTGGCTCAGGGGGCATTACCTTAAGGATAATTTCTAATGTAAAGATACTAGTGAAGACATAGTCTGCATTGCCTAGGATCTGAAAAATAAGCAGAATTGGATTAGTGGCTCTGAGAGTGCACCCAACACCAACAGGAGCATGTGTTAGCAACAAGACAGACAGCAGCAGAGAGCTGGGACTGGCAGAGAGAGGAAGGAAGAGAGAGGGAGATGGGGTGTTACCTTCAGAGCAATTTCAATGGTGAAAATGGTAGTGAAAACAATGTCAAAATAAAACAGAATCTGCAAAACAAAAACAAATAGGATGGGGGAGGGAGGGCAGACACAAGCGGGGGGGAGGGGAGGTCAGTGGATGTTCACCAGAAAAGGAAAAGCACTTCAAAACAAGGTGTTCCTCCCCCAACCCCCAGAGCCTTTCTACATGGAGACAGTGAGACAAGTAGGAGAGACACTGGCTCCCACTCAGGGCTAGCATAGGAGGCTCTGGCCCCGTGTGATGTCTGCAGGTCGGGGCGGGGAGCTTCCAGGGCAGGCCTCAGCAGGAACAGGGTCTAAGCAGCATCTGTTTGGATGCTTCTCACATCAACCCAATTTACTTGCAAATCCAGAATACACCATGGGTTGTTGGGCAAAAGAGCAGAGAATGGGTTTGTTGTTTTCATGGCTACTCAGATGCTCAGCTCTCACATGGATGTGGCATCCTGTGTCAGAGGAGGACATTTATACTGCTGTCATGGCCTTGGGACCTAGGAAGGAAGTCCTCCAGGTCAGCCCAGGCTGAGGACAAGCTTATAGCATCGATACTTGAGTCCATCTTAGGAAATGGACCATGGCTGAGGCCACTCCTGCTGACCTCAGCAAGACAGCCTGGGGCCGGCAGGATCCCAGAGCCGAGAACTTTGTTTATTATGGATGCAGCTTCGGAGCAGTGGCTCTTTTCTTCATGTCTGTGTGGCTGAGATTTAATAAGGCTTTGGGGTTTTGAGGCATATCGATTCCTATTTTAGTATTTAATATTGATCACCAGAGCCTTTTGAAGCTCCAAACAGATTTACTCTATTGAAGATTATCACAGTACTCTTTCTGAGAATGTCAGCCTTACCACTGACACCTAATCGCCAATGGTTTTTCTTGGTCAGAGGAAATGGGAGCAGGCCTTGAAACCAGTGGCCACATGGCTGACTTATAGGCATCTTGAGTTTCCTGGGGAACATCCACAGGCAACAAGATGCCTGACCCCTGTCCATTATCAACCAGCCAAATGCATCTGGGCACATGCTCACTTGCTTAGTGAAAACTCCGAAGCTGGGTTTTCTATCAAAATCCTAATCTCTTAAGGGAACCGTCACTGTCTACCGATCATGAGGTTCAGAGCAGGCCTCCTCACTGAGCAACGGAGTCAGCAGCACAAGCTGTGGGCCCGCTCCACTCTCAGAAGGACAGGGTGCAGAGGACAAATAGAGTGCATACATGGTTCCTGAAGGAGGTGTGCTGGACGGGGTCCTCAGCAGCCAGAGAGATGCTGCTGAGCAGAATGAAGAAGAGGATGAGGTTGGTGAAGATCGTGTCGTTGACAATGCGGTGGCACTGCAGGCGGAACCTGTGTGGGAGGGAGGAAGAGGACAGACGCGTCAGGAAAGATGGGGTACTACCCGGGCCTCAGGGGCCTGTCCCCTCAGTCTTTCTAGCCGGTACTGCTTAGCCTAAGTATCTTAGGGTAAATGGATTCAGTGACGTGTGAAAGGCAAGGCAACCGCTGGCTGACAGGAATACTTCACAATTCAAACTTGGGGAGGGAAGTAACTGCAGCCCATCTGATTTACAACCCAGGACCCTCTCAATTTAAAACCAGAACAGACTGTCTCCATGTAAGTTGTGGGGATCTAGGAGCACCCAGGCTTCTGTAGGTTGGCTACAGGCATTCGGATCCAGGCGGAAGCAGACTTCTCATCCCCCGCCATCCTTACCCACCTGTTGTTTGGGCTGAAGATGAAAAACGCGCTGGCTTCCGGCATGGGCACTGCCTTTTCCTTAAGGTGCAGCTCAGACAGGGGCCGGGGGCGTGGCCCCACAGGCATCTCAGGCTCCTCCTCATCTTCTTCCCCTGCAAGGAAGAGAAAGGGTCCATTCTCAACAACTCCAAAGCTCACTCTCACCTCTGCGCCATCCTACTTCGGGATCAAGACATCCCTGGGGTCTCTGAGCTACAGGGTGACAATCCAGGCGGATATTCTGCCCCACCTCCTGGGGCTATCAGAGGTCACCTCTGTTAGAGAGAGACGTTGCTGGAAGTATATAGTACTGGAGGATGTAGGTAGGATGGACAGTATGTCCATATTTGTTAATCTCTTCTGGTTTTAAAACTGAAAATCCCGTATGCTGGGAAATCCCCTACTACTGAGGCAGAAAACCAAACCAAATCAAACCCAAAAACCAGATGATTGGTTAACTCTGAACAGTGCTAGAGAACAGGGTGGGTGAGCCCAGGCATTTACCAGGTGTCACCTATTCATTCTAGATGCAGCTGAGAAAAGGGGATGGCTTAGCTGACATGTGAAATAACTTACAGAGGAGTCTGCTCTAGAAACTCCCATCGATCAAAAGAGGAAACTTATGATTGCTTTGTGGCTGAATTGACACAGCCACAAACCGCCTTCTAAATATTTATTCTTATACCCACAGACAAGTGCTACTTTCAGTTGCGATCAGAGAACCTTTCAATTGCAATGGCTGGTAGTAAATGCAGACACTCTTGGTTGCTGTAGGTGCTAAGAATAAGTGACAGTTGTGTGCTCAGCCCTAAATAGGACATTTAAATTTAAGCCTCAGGGAACATGACAAAAGAAGGGCTGGAAGAAATGCGTGAGTCTGAAAACAGGAGTTGGAGCTGCAGAACGCCATCTTCTGGGTCTGACAGCCGTGGCAAGCAGGATCCCACAGCAGCTGGGGTTGCCTCTGCTGGGCCTACCATTAGTCCATCGTGGATGTGGAGAGACTCATGGTGAACTACTGGATCCGATGGATTCTGGGTAGGGGAGGTTATTGACTTCAGCTGTATACCTATCAAAGAGCCCACCAGACTGCCATGGACAGTCCCAATTCCACAGTCATGTAGACAGCGCTGGTTCAACTCAGTGAGTCGTGGAGCCAAACAGAAGATGTGAATGTGGGGAAGTGGGTATGGATGACAGGGTGGAGGGGACGCAGAAGAGGTGGGGGCGCCGTAAGAGTAGCCAGAATGTGCCACATACTATATACATGCATAAAGTTGTCAAAGAACAAATTTAACTAAAATTTATTTAAAAAAAAAAAACTTAACAAATTATACTCCAAAATCCCTGTGTTTTCCCACGATTTTTCAAAGCAACAACAACAAAAACAAGGCAGGGACGGTAGAGCTCAAGCAATGAAAAGAGATCTTCCATCCTGACGTTAGTTAGAAACTGACATGGGATGAAGGCCCTCCCTTGCTCTTCTGGCGGCGGCCGCAGTTTTGGAGAATTAAAGTTGAACAGTTCCTGCTTAGCTTGCCTCACAGCGTCTATGGGAGAAGGCACTGTGCGTGCTCCTGCTCAGATATTCTTGGACACACACAGCCTGGGAAAGGGAGCAGGGACATGGAAGCCCTAGAAAATGCCTCCGTCTAAATCACAACCCTGTTTCCTTCTGAACATGGCTCTTGCATTTGGGCTCCTTGAGCTCAGCTTTTCCTATGATGAAATAATAGTAATAGTGCACGGATATTTCAGAACCCATGTCTGGCATGCAGCTGAAGCCGTGAAAGCGTCAGCTCTCACACTGCCGTCTCTACCCACAGGACAGACGCTGAGCATATGAAATTAGTGTTCAACATCTCTCTCAGTCTCATCCTTGCCTGATCTGAATTTCTAACAAACTATCTGCTCAAACCCAATTATTTCCCGGCCAGTAACTTCAGCGAGTTGGCTAGCATTCTCCACGCACACCCAGAATTCCAGAGTATGACCTTAGAAACAGGGTCTTTGCCTATGTAATTAATTATGATGGACCCTGTTGGGCCATACCTCTAATGATAACTGCTCTTATAAGAACATATTAAAGGCGCACATAAGTTAGAAGGCCATGTGAGGAAAGACAGTGGTAGAGATTGGCATGGTTGGTCTACAAGATGAGTTCTTCTGGCTACCACGAGGAATTAAGAGGCAAGCAAGGATTTGTCATAGAGCAAGCATAATGAGAACAGCTCTAACAATCTGATGTCAGGCTTTAAGTGTCTGGCTTTATTTTAAGGCATCCAATGTGTGGTTATTCTTAGATCCCAGGAAGTTGTAATACTGTGTGCTTCAGGCTAGGATAATGCCCCCTCTCTTTGAGTTTCCCTTCGTTGCCTTCTCTGCAGAGTCAACAAGAACGTCAGTGCAGTGGATCTAAGAAAGGAACTTGTAGGGGAAAAGGCGAGTGGACTAACAGGTGTGGGAGGAAAATAGCAGAGGGTAGGGAGGTAAGAGTAACCAGAAGGCAATATATAAGCTAGAACCCCGCCTGCATTTTTCCAGAAAACATACTTTTGAGAGTAGCCTTCACCCCAGTGTCCTGAGTACTCAGGCTTTAAGGAGTGACACTCCTCCCCTCCCCCATCCCCAAGTGCTGGGGTTATTTGCATGTGTGACCACATCTATTTTACGTGGTACCCATGTGATCTGTGGATCGGACCCAGGGCTTCATGATCACAGACAAGCATTCTACCTAAGCTGAGCCACAGCCCAGCCCAGGAGCCCTTGGTCTTGATGACGATTAAACTTCCGTACTTTTATAAGCAAAGTAACTACACACCCTGATACTTGACCTATGTCACCTTGCCAAAGGCCCATGTGACTCCGCCAAAGGACCATGGACTTCGGCCTCTGACTCTGAGTGATTCAGCCTTTCATCCTTGCGGAGTCACTATCTCTGGTATTTCATCAACGCCAGGGAGCTGACCAACAGAAAAAAAATTAAAGGGTACAAGAACGAGAAAAATGGAGGCAAGTGTGTACAAGAGGCTAAAGAAGGCATCATTCTATATTCTACTTAGAACAGTACAGCTCAAGATTGTTGCCACAGACATAGGAGGTTTGCCATCCCCCTGACACGCAGAAGTGGGGGTTCAAGCTTGGCTTGGGCTGAGTATGTGTGCGAAAAGACTCCAACCTAGACTGGCCCCCCACAGTGTACCTGGGGCTGCATTCTCCAGGTCACAGCAGCTTGGGGCGGGTTCCTCTTGGAGCCAACAGTGGTATGCTCTTTTTACTGTAATTTTATTTAAACTTTGAAAACTATACACAGGAGTTGAGAGACTTGTAGAGTGGCTCTCTATGTCTGCTTTCAATATCTACTAACATTTGGCTGCTCTAGTTTCACTTATCTTTTCTCCTCTCACTTTAAGAGACCATTGAAATGTTTTAAAAGCAACTTCTAAACACTTCAGACTCTAGACATAAACACTGTAGTAGTTTAGAAACAGAATCACCGCATTATTATACTAACATGATTAAGAAGAATCTACTTAAAATAATTTAGTTCCTAGTCCATATTCAATTTTCTCCCAATTATCTCAAAAACATCATTTTAGAATAGAATTTCTTTATTGGGGACCTAGACAAAAATCTTTCCATTGCATTGAGCCACTGTTTCTAGCAAGCCTTTAAATTTCTATGCAGCCTTCCACATAAACCCTTCAGGGTTTTAAGACATCAAACCGTGGCCACCCTCTCCTCTTCATTATATGTGAGCTACAGACACCAATTCCTACTTTTCCTGCAGTGAGAAGGGAGTGTAGGGAGAAGAGAAAAGGACCTTCCAGGGAGGAGGCCTATCCCATATTTGCAGACCCAAAAGAGAACCAGTGGAGGAAACATAGCTTTGCTTAAAAACATGGCTCTTGGCTACCTCCCTGGGTTACCGGTCCAATGCAGTCTAACCTGTTTGGAGAAAAAAAGGTCATTAAAATCCAGTCATTTTCTATGTGTTGACTTCAAGCTTGGAGTTTGTGACAAATTGGTAGCTTGAAGAAGCAAGCCTAAGGCTCATGCTGGCATGGGGCTTCCAGAAGCTGGGACACGTATACTGTGGAGGAAGAGCCAGGGCCTCTGACCTTAAAACCATCTGAGAGGAGACAGCCTGTCAAGTTACGCATCAGAGAGATGCACAGACTCTAGTCAGCAAGCATTTCTTTTGCAAACGAGAGACCTGAAAGCATTTTATGGAGCCACAAATGGGACATCTGTGATGGCAGCTGTCCTCATAGTGAGCAATGCCTCCTGAGTAATGACAAGATGGATTTTGGATTGACTGTTATTAGGTGAGCATAATGCAGCAACATATGTTATACTAATAAAATATATAAGTTGACAGTGCTAGCAGCACGCATGGCATAATGAAAGCTTAAACACAACAGTGGCATAAGAGCACAGCTCCTTAAACTGTGGGTCACGGCCCCATAAGAGGTCTTGGAACTGAAGATGGGAGTTATAAAAAACTCTGCCCATGGCGAAAGGTTTATGGATGCGCAATTGCCAAAACAGGATTCAAAAGCAAAGATGAGGCGAATCAGGGATGTCTCCGGCAGCCCTTGCTCATGTGTCACACCGCTCACGAGCCTGCAGCCGAGGTTCTAACACCCAGCCTGCACGCCCACTGCCTGTGCTACCACCCCACGCTGTGCAGGCAAACGGTGCGTGGGACGGCGCAATTCAGACAGAAAACCGTCACAGACTATCAAACATATTCAGAATCTTGTGCTGTTGCAGATACATACTGGTTTGATTGTGGGAAACGGGTACTCTCTTACTATCATCCTTCCTCTAGTGCAAGAATCAAATTATCTTTGGATTCTCACGTGTTGGGATGCCGGATTTTAAAAACTGCCGTTTGAGTTGCTGACTTGAGTGTCATTAAAAAAATTATTAAATGAATTTTGAGCTTGGGATTAGGATGACATTTCTAACAATTTTCTACATCTGGTCCTAAACATAGGTCTAGTGTTTAATACTGAGTTTTGTGTGAAGTAGTATTCTTATTATTGAGAATTATAGAAATATTGATCAATCATGAAAAGTGTTGAAGATGCTCTATGCCCTGCAGCATCAAATATTCAGGCAAGGTTTGTTTCTTTACATAAAAATACATCTCTCCATCTCATTAGTATGAACATTTGCATTAGTCTTCAATAGCTCATAAAATTATATGTATATGGAATTATTTTATGATGAAGCTCTTCATGAAAGTTATTACTATTAGAAAATAGTTAATTTGTATACTTATTTTATATATCTATATACTTGAAGTGACATGAAAATTTCTTGGGTGTGGCTGGAAAGATGGCTCAGAGGTTACAAGCACTGGCTGCTTTTCCAGAGGACCCAAGTTCAAGTTCCAACACCTACATGGTAGCTCACAACCATCTGTCACTCCAGTTCTAGGGGATCCAATGGCTTCGTTTGGTCTCTCTAGGCACGAGGCATGAACACAGTGCATAGATACACATGCAGCCAAAACACTAATACACATAAAAAATTAATAAACTTTTTAGCAAAATGTTCTTTTTTTGAGTGAAAGAAGATTACAAGTAGAAAAGGACAAGAGCCTCTTAGGGTAGAGGAAGGTTGAGTAAGCAGCCACTGACACTTGGGCAGAGGAATGGGTTCTAGTGTCCACAGCAGAGTAGGGATGGGACAGGACCTCACAGTACCCTAGTACTTATTTTATGAAGAACTAGATATGAGATGCTCAAAGTCTCCGAAGACAGGAATATAGAATATTCCTGATATACATTGACCTAATTTGGTCAGCGTATACCACAAACATGGGTAAGTATATCTTTCTGGGTTCCATAAATATGTATAACTATCACAAGCTAATATAAAAAAATTAATATGTTTAGCATGATGGAAATGTTAGCTACCCTAACTCCCTATACATAGTCCATATCAGTGTACTACCACAGATGGGGGAACTAAACCCCCTCTTAAAAACAATAAAACAGTAATTTAAAAGAGAATAAGTCAAAGTAATTATAATTTAAAAACCCTTCCTCAAATATGGTATCATCTCTCTTAATATTATTATTAGGAAACCAGGACGAGTATTTCCCTCACCTGGCAACTGGTAATACTTAAATCCAGATACAAGATGCTTTAGTGGGGAAGGTTCTTTTGGAGGAAACTAGTCCCAGGGTCCCCAGTGCTTGGCTCCTCCCCTATAGCTGAGTCTGTTCCCACAGCCTTTCAGTCTTAGGGTCAGGTAGTGTAATGGTACCTGCAGTGTCTGGGTTGGAATGTGGACTCTTATCCTCATTTTCACTGGGCTGGAGGTCATCCATGTTGATCTAGGCAACCAAAAGAAGGAAGAAGAATTCAGTTAGATGTATGCTAGGGTTCTTGGGCTCAGAGGAGCCTTAGAATTATATCGTAGTCTGAGATTGAGCTTTAAAAAAAAAAATGCATCTTTGCCCCTATGCCTTGTAGCTCCCCTCAGAATAACAGAAAAGGCAGATATTTTCTTCCCTCCCAATTCCATCTATCACTCTCTTCTCCCCTCACCTGTTCCTTGTTTCCACTTCCTTCAGGTAAAGAGCAGGAAGACAATGTGCCCCACCCCCTTATTGATAGCCTCTGAACTCCTAAAGAAGCCCCTCACCTTGGTAGTGGGCGGCGACTCTCCATCTGCAGTAATGGACTTCAGCTCAATTTTCTCCTCTTTGGTCTCCTCCACGGCTGGCTTCTCCATCACCTCCTGTTTCTTTTCTGGGCTGGCAGTCCTGGCCGGTCAGCAGGAAAAAAACCCAGAAATGGATGTTTACTGGAATGATAGTGGACAATGTAGACAGGAACTGCTTTGTGGTCTTCGGGGGGGGGGGCAGCAATATCAGCCCTGTGTCTCCACAGATTGTCTTTTCTCTGGGACGCATCCCACTTGCAGCTCCGCTCCTCCATAGGACTGAGGCTCCCTGGCTCTCTCTGGCACACATCTGACCTCGTTCAGATCCTTAGCTGCTCCTCCTTTTAAATCAGAGGATTCTGGGTCTCACTTAGGATTGGGTTGTAGAGGAGCTCTTCTCGGTGTTCAGCAGAAGCACGGCGTATGACAGTCCTCGCTAGATAATTATGGGATGGAATGTAGAACCTTACATCGTCTCCCTACCATCTCAATGGTACAAAAGTGGTGAGAAAACATTGTTTTCTGAGCTGGAGGTGGGTTTTCTTCTGAAGGCGGCCTCCTCGCCACCCCTCCTCCTGTGTGTGTTCCCATGGTTTTTCTCCCCAAAGGATGGGTCCTCATTTCCTGCACTGGTGGGGGAATGCCACATCTTTGCAGAGACTATACAGTGATAACTAGGAGCTGCAGATGCCAAATTACTATAGAAGTCTCACTCCCGTCCATGTCAGCCAGGATGTCCACAAGCTGAGCACCAGCCCTTTCTCCCCCCGGTGGGCATGGCCTTCTAAGCTTAGAGGGTTACCTGGCTAGCTTCTTTCTCTCCTTCTCTTCTTCTTCTTCCTTTTGGGCAGAGGTCAGGCTCTCAGCGTCAGCCAGGTTGTCCACCGCAATGGCCAAGAACACATTCAGTAGGATATCTGTTTGTGTCCATTCTTAAAGAAAACGACCCTTGGTTTTGGGAAGCATAATGGCCACTGGGAACAGGGATAGTTTAAGCATGCAGAAGTAAGGGTTCCCCAGGAGAGAGCCTCTTTGAGGGGTTAGGAGGCCAGCCATGTACCTTCTCCCCATTTCCCATCATTCTGCTTCCTGTTTAGAGTTTTCTAAGTGGTTGAGACCAGGCTGGCCTTGCAGACAAGAGCAGGGCAGGTCTGAAGCATCAGGCTCCGCCTTGCTCTTTTGTTACTAGATTTCATTATTGATTTGACCACTGACGTGTCTGGCTCTGACCAACAGGATAGGCAGCACCATGCCTAGCAAATTGCTCTTCAGACCCAGTCATCGTAACAGGGCACCAAAGAGATGGCTTGGACTCTCTGTCAGCTTTTAATGTGAGCCTCTATATACAACACCCTTAGAGGGTCTGACTAGAGCTGGCCAGACCTGAGACTTCTCTACGGAATCAGTCGTCTGCCTGTCTCTTCCATGCTGCCATGCCCTGCTTTTCCACCAGCAGAAACACTATGATTCAGAAAAACCACAGAACCAAGAAAACATAGGTGGAAACCCCATACCCAGTCCTGGGCACTCATAAATTCATATCACTTCCTACACACAACTAAAACTCCAACGAAATGTGGTCTGTTCTAGAAGACTACTGACCTTTTGCCCCTTGGAGCCTGGAACATAGGAGGGGCCTTGTCTGTATTTTAACAGCCAACTCCCAGACACCCTTTAAGCAGGACTTCCTATTTTTATATGGCAAGCCCAGAATCTCTTATCAGAATGCTCGGAGCAAGAAGTATTCTGGATTTCAATGTATTTTACGAATTTTGGTATATGCATGGCGGGATTTATCTTGGGGATAGGGCCCAAAATACATTTGTTTCGTATACATCTTTTACACATACTTTGACATCAACTTTATACAAACCTTTAATAACTCTGTACATGACATCCGCATGTGGTTTTCTACCTAACACAACCCATAGCCACTTAAAAGGGTCCAGGTAGTTCTTTATTGGATAGGGATGCTCCGGCCTGTCTTACACTGCAGCCACACTGAGGAAGAAGGCCTTTGATGTGCCAGAGGCTACCCAGATGACAGAATGCCAATTTTGTCTGCAGGTGGCAGAGTCTTAGGAACTTCACTCATGTTTTGGGCTAGACATGTTTCTCTTTTATGACCCCACTCTGGATTCCACATGCACAGGCTCAACCAGTGGGAGGGAAGAAAAGCCTAAGGCTGGAGTCCCTGGGGTCCACTTGGGAACTTGTGAAGCTCTGCCTATGACTTCAGCCCCACAAAGAACTTCAAAGAGAGGAAACTGGTCAAGGCACAGGTTGGAGATCTGAGTAGGTACCATAGCTCCAGAGTGGCCAAGACACGCACCTCCAGACATATTGCATCCTAGTCTGTGTAAGTTTGGTTACATAGACCACAGTGCTTGGGGGCCTCATTCACCTAGACTATGACCAGAGCACACCTCCTAGAAAGGGGTGACCCAGTTCAGGAATGTGTCTCCTGTGTCCCAGCACAGCCCTCACCCAGACCCACACCATGGCTGGACTGGTTCTAGGCCAGGCCACACTTCCTTCCAAGAGCGGTCTTGCCCAGCTAGCCTGTGGATGGGAAGTCACAGCACAGGTCCCCAGCCAGGGCCTTGCAGCACACGCATGGCACTGCACTAAAGGCCGAGTGGGGCAGCAGGGGTGGGGCAGCATCAGCAGCAAAGGATACAATTTCCACAGATGAAGAGGATGATGAAGTAAATACAGACTAACATCCCTGGAAAAGAGGGGCCGCCATAAGCCATGATCCCATCATACATCACCGAATTCCAGTCCTCCCCGGTCAGGATCTGAATGACACATTCCCACCAATAAGGGACACAGCGTTAGACCAACAGCAAACCCCCAAACTCCCCTGCCCTACCCTGCCCTGCCCCACTGTGTTAACAGAAATGTCCCAAATCTCATCTCTACTTTTCTTCCTTGTTCTGGCTCCCGGTTATTCATAGGAACTACAGGCTTGGGCAAGTTCACTCCTATCCCCAGACAAAATGCATGGCCACCAGCAAATAAAAAGGCCTTGTGGTCAACACATTTTATTGCTCTTCACATATAGTATAAGAGCTAGCCACCATTCATTCCCTGGGTGGCAGTATTAGGTGACTATGATCATGAAGACAGCGACGGGTTATACCCACATCTATTGAACACAATCATTTGGCACCACCATTAAGATCTTAGCAGTATGCACACCTGTTCCCTTTTATCTATGAATAACTCTACTTTTAATCTCAAAGACGTGCTATTCCAGCTCTGTCCTATGCCAAAACATCCATGAAAGTAGTTCTGTAATTCTTCCAGCAGCAAGGATGCTAGCAATTAAACACAGGTCCTCCACATCTTAACCAGGTTTTTTGTTTTGTTTTGGCTAATGGATGCCAGGGCCACACAAACATTTTTAAACTGATCAATTTGTTTTATCATTATTCTATCCACCTGTGCAGCTCCGTGGAAGGCCGAGAGACAAGAAACAATAGAAAGAAAGACCTTCCCGGGCTGATCTAGGCTGCCATCGTGCCTGGTGAAGGGGTACTGCTCTCCCCATCCCACCTTTCCCAGGCTTCTTCTTGCCCACCTCCAACCTCACTACTGAATGACCCTCCCGGTGAGAATGGCAGCAGCCCCTACCTGAAACACGGTGAGGAGAGACTGCGGGAAGTTATCAAACGTGCTCCTTCGTGTCTGCATTTCATCGAAGTTGAACTTCCCTCCAAACAGCTGCATGCCCAGGAGGGAGAAGATGATGATGAAGAGGAAGAGGAGCAGCAGCAGGGAGGCGATGGAGCGCACCGAGTTCAGCAGGGAGGCCACCAGGTTGCTCAGGGAGTTCCAGTACCTGGGGATGGACAGGGAGTTCAGCCGCCTCTCCTCTGTTACCCTCCATCAGCCCTCACCTGCGTGCCCCTCCTAGTTCAACACACACAGCTCCGGTCCCTGCTAGCTCCCATTTCTGGGTTTGGGGAATGGTGTGGACTGGACTCACAGTTCGGGCGTGGAGCTGTAAGTTTAGCACCAGTCAGAGGCAACAATAAAGAGAGAGGGCTCGGGAGCCAGACGTTCCCAGCCTCTCTGCCAGCTGCTGGTGCCCTTGGATAAGTTATTTAGCTCCCCCATTTCCTGCCTTCCTGTCTGGAAAAAAAATGGAGATAACAGGAGTGTGCACATCATTAAGGAAGCCTGGAAGATCATACCCTCCCTCTCCTTAAAGCAGTGCCCAGTATGCTGTCTGGCACACAGCTAATTTACGTTTATAATTACCATGAACACTTCTGGTTTTTAACAGAGAAAACACATTCCCCTCTCCAAAAACGCCAGCAGCAGCTAACTGGGGTGGTAGGGCAAAGAGAGTGGGCAGAGCTTACCGATGGCCCCAGCTTCCCTGGCAGGATGTTTGGTTTATAAAAGTCATTCCTTTGGAAATTCTGACCCTGCACCTGGGCCCAGATATGTTTAGTTTTGATAAGAACCTACAGGATCCTGATAATTTTGCATTACAACTCACCCATCAGTCTGTTGGGGGACAGCTCCAGGCAAAAGCCCTCTAGAGGAACTGTAAACTGGGTTTACGGTTTTTAGTTCAGTGATCACAGGGTGTAAGGACATCTTCAAGAGCCCAGCAATGTTACTCCTGCTGGTAGCAGGGCTCCCTACCACAACCCAGATTATTGATTTCAACTTCACGTGACCGTGGGCATTTTGAGTTTTGTCCATGGCAATTACCATAAAGTAATCCTTGTTTTTTTTTTTTGGCAGTAAACTACAGAAATAAAACCATGATAATGGCATGCAGGGTGCTACAGTCAGTCTCTGGCTCTGAGGATACACCTGACTCTTTGATACTGTCTTAAGATCCCAGTTCTGCTGTGGCAAGGATGAAGAAGCTTTCATCCTAACCCATAAACTCATTCCTTTTTTCTGAATCAAATTACAGGATCCAATTGACTCGACTGCCCCTCCGGACCACTCCCCCACCAGCAAATCACCCCCCAAATTGAGCTGTTTGTAGCCCTAACATGTCCCTCACTTTCCTCAGTCTTGCAGTACTTTGGGGTCAGTCCTTCTATGCTGATTGGGTTGCTCTGAACAACCCTGATGTGTGACAGCCCCCTTGGACTTCCTATAGGCCAGAGCTGGTGTTGACCTACTTCATGCAAGAAGTTAAGAAAGACTTGGGCTCAGAAGGCCTTTCCCGACTACACTTCAAACAGCTTCTCCAAACCTGCTGGAGATCAAAGGATGCCCACTTCACCATGTCCTAAATGCTTCTTCTCAGGTCCCACAGGAACCATGAGGTCACACTCTCTGACACCGGGGCTTGGGCAATTCACAAGCCGCCAATGTGGAGTTGGTCAACAAACCGGCATCTAGAAACCAGCAACTTTAGAGCATCTCGAATGTTCCAGTTACAAAAGGACGAGAGTGTCTGCACGTAGACCGAGTCTGACTGTCACGGGAAGTCGGATCTTACTCTCCATGAAGTACACAGCAGTGAGGGAAATAGCATACCGGGCTTGAGCTGCGGTTCAGCTGTATCTGGGAGCCACGGGGACATTCAGGGGAGTCAGCCACAGAAGCTCCGGACTTTAGAGACTCAAGTCACTACAGAGACCAGGTGAAGAGCAGGAGAAACAAGGCAGGATAGAGAATGTTTCCTGACCCAGGGTCTCCTGAGGCCTGAAGTTCTAGAGAAGTAGAGCCTAGGGTAAAGGATCGAAACCTGGGGCAAAGCTGAGCTCCGCTGAGAGCCAGGTGGAGAGCAAGGGGCTGGCCAAGGAGTAGCACTAGTTAAAGCGAAAACCTTTTCTGTATTCCCCACCCCACCTTGCAGCTCTGACCCCAGAAGCCATCTTGGGAAATCTGAGCTTCAGGTGGTAGTGAGGAGAGCATACCACATCTTGAGTTGGGAGGTTTTCTGCCTACCCTCATTCCCATGTCAGGAAATAAGAACAGCAGGATCAACCTGCATGTGACTTACCCCACAGTAGCAAATCCCAGGCCTTTATCTTCAAAACAAATCCGGACGTAGGCCACTCCCACTGCCTCCATCACCTAGGCCTAGACCGCAGGTTCTCTTGCTGGGGTTTCTGGGACAGCCTCCTACCTACTTGCTCTCTGCCTTGCCTCGGGCTCCCTGGCAATTCTCCATATGAGAGCAGCAAGAGTCCTTTTAGAGTAGGAGCCACATGCAACCCCCACCATGCTGCTGCCTGGTGGGAAAGCCGGAACCCCATGACCTCTGGCCTGGTTCCTATGCTCTCCCTCCCTCATCCACTCCAGCCTCCCACTTGCAGACACTCTGCCGCACAGGCCCTTGTTTCCACCAGTGGCCTACCCAGCTCTCTCTCTGAATTTGGTATAGGGTGCCGCCTTTAGGTCCTTTGCCTGTGATCCCAGGGCAACTTCCCTGACCTCTACTTTAGCAGCTTGTTCTACATTATCTCTTAGAATTTATTCTTATTGGGTGGTGTGATGTGGTGTGTGTGTGTGTGTGTGTGTGTGTGTGTGAGAGAGAGAGAGAGAGAGAGAGAGAGGGGTATACCACAGAACACATGTGGATGTCAGAGGACAACATCTGGAGTCAACCTACTCTATCTCTACAAGGGGTTCTGGGGGTTGAATTCATGTGGTCAGGCTCGCACAGCAAGTACTTGATGAACCGTTCTGTTTTAAGAAGGAACATCACCACCAGGCAAACATCTGTTTCTTTGCTTAGCATTTCCTTTTTCTGCTATCAGAACTGAGGTCCACAGGGAAGGGGAGTCTCATGTGCTGTTTGGTTCCCTATTCTCTTAACTTTGCTTGGCCCACAGAAGGTGATCGACGAGTGTTTTGTTGAATGAATGAACTTTACTATAAAGCTAACACATCTGTACGTGCCTGAGGGACAGGTAATGGTCTGTGTTTGTTTATGTGCCCATGTTGTGAGGTGGGAGCAGAGGTTAGGGTGGAAGGACACGTAGTTGGGCGTGGGGAGGAGTTGGGAAGTGGATCTGGGAGGAGTTAGAGGAAGGAGTGGGATGTGATTATGATCCAAACACATTTGATACATGTAAGAAGTTCTCAAAGAATTAATAAACATTGTATTAAAATGTGATTTTTTTTTTAAAGAACACTAGTGTGGTTGTGAGGTAAGAAAGCAGTCTGTCCGAGCCCAGCGTGCCACAGCTGACAGTGGTGCATGGGCTGGCGAGTTCCACCATGGACAATATTGGTGAGGCTGCGAGTCAGCAGCCTCGACAATGCAGGGTGACTGCCCTCAGGCCTGCAAACTCTCTTGATCTTAAGGTTCTTACTGCTGAATACAGAACGAGAGCCCGTCTCCAGAACCACTGACCTTTTCAGGAAGCTGGCTGGTGGCAAGCCAGAAGGTTTAATGACATAGATAGAAACTGTTACCCTAACTGATCAAAACCAGGAACTACGGACTCACACACCAAGAAAGAGAACTTTGGAGAACAAATGCTAAGGTCTCCAGCTGCAGACCTCATGGAGAACCTGGGAGACCTAAACATCTGTGGTCAGAACAGTGGTCCCCACTCAGCACAGTGGGGACCGCCAGGACCTCTGCCCCATCACTGGGCATTCGTGTTCTGCTGCACCACCCTTGCCAATGTGTGGCTACCTGTCCTTATCCACCCAGGTCACTGTTTGCTCCTGAACTGCGGTACACTTGAGTGAGTCTGACCTGGTCGAGTTCCCTTCTACCTAAACCCTCCCCTCTTCTCTCCCCTCTGACACACCAGCCTTCTTCAGTTTTTTTCCCCTCACTGACCATCCATTCTTCATTGCTACATTTTTCCTCGGCCTCCTGGGTTGAATCACAACCCACTGTTCGGGGACACTTTGCCAGCATCTCCTTTCCCTCTGTACATCTGTTTCGGCATTTGGGGCTCTGTAGAATCCTCTTGTTTCAGTTCAGAAATATTTTGCTTCAAAGGGCTTGGGGCCAGCCCTTTCCCTTCATCCCGGTGCTGAACATCCCGGAGCTTGCTATAAATAAACAGTCTTGGAAACAATAGGGCTAGCTGCCGAGTTGCTTTGCAGTACTCTATCCTATTTCTCTGTTCCAGAGAGGGTCTCCACTAAAGATACCTCCTCTCCCATCCATTCTTATGCCAAGGGGGTGGAAATTATTCCCTGGGTTTTGGTGGCAAGTTATTTATGGCTGGGAGAGTGTTTCTAGGTGGAATTTCACACGGTAAGTTTGTATATTATTGGTGCTTTGCGATAAAAGAACAGATCAGGAAGGAATGAGCATCTGGCCCTGGGTCTGCCACAGGGACCCCACAGTGGGTGTCCTTGGACCCAAACTGCAGTGAACTTGAGCCTGGTCCCTGAGGATGCAGCAGCTCCTGGGGGGTATTCGTATGACAGGAGTATAAAGTGACACGTGGTTGGTCAGAAGGAGCCATAAGGAATTCTAGACTGTCTTGGTGAGGGGCTAAGACATTTGGGACCAGAGCACATTTCCTGCCAGAACCCGCGTACGTCCTCTCCATCTTGCAGAGAGAATATAACTTGGTCAAGATGCCAAGACTTCCTGGTCTTGGCCTCAGGATGACTGTAGGGGGTCGCTTCTTAGCTTCTGGACCAGAGTTGCCCAGCATTACCTAACTTGCGCCTAAAATCATAGACATGTCAGGGTTTGAGAAGAGGCGCATCCAAGTGACTTGCACAGCATCACCTGAAGCTCCTACAGTGACTGGTACCAGGCCAGGGGGCAACCTCCCTTTTTGCAGAGGAGGGCACGTGGCTCTCGGGTCTGAGAATCCTCTCCACGGACTCCTGCCTGGGAACTTGACAAACATGGGATCCCTGTTCATGGGTGGCCTTGGTGGGCTCCTGAGCAGAGATCTCTAGAAGGCAGGAGTGTAGGCTGGGAGGCTTGGGAGGGGGTGAGCCAGACTCTGAGTGAGCCTGGAGGTCCTCTACAACCTGGAGGATCTGAGGGTGGCAATCAACGCTGGGCTTTGGGCAGACCATATGTCAGTGGTTCTCAACCTTCCTGATGCTGTGACCTCACGCTGTGGTGACCCACCGCCCCCAACCACAAATTGTTTTCATTGATGTTTCATAATTGTAATTTTGCTATGAATCATAATGTAAATATATATATATATATATATATATATATATATATATATATATATATATATATATATATATATTTGGAGCTGGATGGTTGCCGGTGGGGTCATGACCCACAGGTTGAGAACCGCTGCCATATGCGGTCCTGATTTAGGGTGAATGTGTCTTCCTAAGTCAGCCTAATGGCACACTTGAGAGCCCAGGAGGCAGCTATAGAGGAGAAGCAGGAGACTCCTGGTGTATTCTGGTTTGTAACAAAGGCAGTGAAATATTAGTAATAACAGAGGCCAACATGCGCTGGAGTGCAGTGGGTTAGGACGGGGTAGTCCCCGCTAACCCTCAGATCAGCTCAGCCTCGCAATTAACTAAAGGAGGATGAGACCAGGGTCTGTTACAGATGAGATGACCGAGGTAAAGACAGCCAAGCCCAAGGTCGCACTGCTTAGGTAGCAAAAGGCAGGTCCATCTCTCAGCACATCGTCTGGACCACAGTGAGCCCATCTTGCTGTTTGAGTCCTGAGATGGGGCCTAAAGGATTGTTTTCAGCCTGCCTCTTGTTACATGGTTGCTGACTCTATCTGTATTTCCTGGGTCTGATGAACACTATTTTTTAACTTTCAAGTTTTCACTGCCTCTTAAATAATTTTCACACATCCCATGCTTGAGATCTGGGCTTCCCCCCTTCCCCCAAGCTTTATATGTTTAGAAAAGGAACTTCACTGCTAGATATTGTTATAACATCTTGAGGAAACTGTCCATTGATTTTTTTTTAAAACTATTTTGTGTATTCTTACTGTGAAAATATTGACAAGAAACAGCCTTTCTAAATTCGGCTTGACCACAGGGCATCCCACAGCCCCCACGCAAGAAGAGCTAACAGAATTTTCAGGCCTCAAAAATTCCCTAAGCAGAATAATTCCACGGTCTAGCTGGAGGTTACTTCTTCAGTCCATCTGGAAATGTGTACGCATTCAAATATACACAAGCAAATGGTGGCGAGGTGGTGAAAGACAGGTTCTTTGTACAGAGAGCTGACTGCCAGGGAGACACCTGCTTCCTGCAAGCCTGCTCCCATGCAACCTGAGGCGTGAAATGCAGAGAATATGGCTGTGTGTGGGCACTGTGATCCTGCCTTCCAAGCTTGGAGGTGGGGCAACTGTGCGCTGTCCTTCCATTAAGTAAAACTATTTCTCCTTCTCCAGTCTCTTGGAGAATACCTCACAATGTCTTGCCACTAGCCACACATTGAGGAAGTTTTTTTTTAAATGTTCACTGTGAGCAGTGGCTGTGGTTCTTGAGCTGCTGAAATCCTTAGGGAGCCCCCTGAGGGCTCTGCCTTTCACAATCCCAGAATTGCCGGTCCACACTTGAAGTCTCATGACCTCACTGTCCTTTCCTAATGACAGTGACGACACTGACTGGATTGAAAACAAGAGCCTCTGGTCACCAGCACTGAACTTAATTCAAGTGCCGCTCACTGGAGTCTCAGCAACACTCTGCATTCACATGGCTGCCCAGAGAGTTGTAACAAGAATAGTGCCAGCTAGGATGCTTCCTAGGGCCTGGTGACTCATTCGGAGGAACACCTGTGTGAGTTGTGACACACTTGTCCTTGACCCGGGGGCACCAGTCTCCATCCTTGTTTCCTAACACAATCTGAGTGAGGGGTTTAATGCTCCTGTTTCCAAGGACTACCCAGAATGCAGGTTCCTAAGGGATCTGGGGGCTTCTATCTGGAGAAGAATCAGAAGACTTCCTCCAGCTGGCCCTAAGGATGTTTCTGTGAGTCGACAACAGCCCACTTTACACAACATGTATCACACTGAGAACCAGATAGGTATCTCAAAGGCTTTTACAAAATGATGATCGTAGGGTTGGAGGTCCTCAGATGTTTTTTTTCCAGCCAATTGTCTTTCTTTTATTGGAAGCAATAGCCGCAATAAGAAAGAATAGAATTCTGTCACTTTGGGTCTTGTGGAGGGAGCCGGAGGATATTGGACTGAGTCAGGCATAGAAGTCAAGTGCCCCGTGGTTCATGTGTAGGTAGGGGCCTAAAACACTGATCTCAAAGACGGAAAGAACAGGGCAGTTAGAGACGAGCCAGGGTGGAGAAGGTGAAGCGGGGGGATGGATAACAGTGCAGTAGTGGAAAATACAGCAACCTTTAGCGCTTCTAATGCACAGCAGAGCAGCAGCTGCCAACAACAGTGAACTGAACATTTCAAGGTATTTAGTAGAGAGGATCTGAACGTTGGCAGCAGAAAGATGTAAGTATTTAAAGTAAGACGGTGTGCTACTTGCCATCATCTGATCATTATGTGTCGCATATACATATTGGAACGTTACACTGTGCTTCATAAATATGTAAGCTACCATTTGCCATTGAAGAAAGCAATATGAAAAAGACCCCAAACAAACCAAGAAGTGTACCAAACAAACAAACAAACAAACACAAAAACAGAGAACAATTGGTATGAGTAGTGGTAAAACCGGAGCCCTTAAATTGTGTATCTCTGGTGAGAATGCAAAATGGCCTTGTCTCTTTAAAAACCAATTTTATCATTTCCCACAATGTTCAAGAGTTTAACCGAATAACCCAGGGGTTGCATTCCTATATATATTCCAAAGAAAAGAGTTATACATCTCTGGAAAAACTTGGACACAAATATTCACAAAAGCACTATAAAGTGGCCATGGATCAAGGCCCATCATTGATATTCTAATGATGTGAGCTAACCATGTAAAGGAATATTATTCACCAAGAATAGGTGAGAAGTTCTAATCCATGCTAAAACCTGGATGTAACTTGAAGATACTAAGCTAAATGAAAGAAGCTGGACTCAAATGACCATACTTTCCATTATTATTTTCATAAGGCACGTCCACAATAAGCTATTGTTTTCTTGATCTCTTTCTCAGGCTGTCTGTCACACAATAGACAAATCTAAACAATGAGGGCGGGCTACCTAGGCCTAGCATGGGGTCAGTGGTTGGAGAGAAATGTGCATGCAGTTTCTTTGGAGAATGATGAAAATGTTCTAAAGACAGAGCCAGAACAAAGCCTCCATTATTTAAGCTGCTCTTTTCAGATATCTGGTCACAGGATTGAGAAAAGTAATGGATACACACCAAGACTGGGACTAGGGTCCCAGTCTTCCATGTCCTCCCTCACACTTGCTATTTCCCTGTCCTGTTTGCTTTCGAATGGCATCTCTAACCATAGGTATTCCTGTGATTTGGAGGAGCAAAGAAGCTGACTAAGGCCCCTTTCTTCTGGTCTAGAATACCTTACTGTCCAGAAGCCATCTCGAGACCCTACAGTTAAATCAACATCAATATTGGTCAAGCCAACAATAAGAGGAGACTGGATCCCCAATGCTTTCTCAAAGCCACTGGGCTGGTTACTTCTGGGCTATCTAGTAACACAGCAGAATAAATACAGCCAAGTTAAGCGACAACAGTTCACAGCCAATGGCATTTCTGAGCGGCACATCACCAAAATGAACCATGACTCCCCATGCGGCATAGGATCAGAGGCTAGACCATTCCAGAAACTGCAGCTCTTCCCTCATCCAGGCTCATCCTCTCTGGCCTTCCGGAAGGCTTCTCCTGAGTCCCATCCCATGCCCAAAGGGAAAAGAGGAGCCACACACCTGGTGATCTTGAAGATCCTGAGCAACCGCACACATCTCAGCACAGAGATGCCCAGGGGTGACATGATCTTGGTCTCCACCAGGATGGTCTCCAGGATGCCCCCACACACGATGAAACAGTCAAAGCGGTTGAAGAGGGATACAAAGTAGGCCTGCAGACCCAGGCTGTACATCTTCAGAAGCATTTCCGCAGTGAAAAGGGCCAGGAGGGCCTTATTGGCTGTGTCTGGTGAGTGTAGGAGAAGAGTGGACATTCAAGCAAGGAACCGAGAAGAGCAAAGAGAAAGGGGAGGAAAAAAAATAAAAAGACAGTCACTGTCATAGCTGGAGAAAAAAAAAACCTATTCCTTCCTCTCTCCCACCCTCCCTCCTTCCCCTCTCCCACCTCCCCCATCCTTCCCATGAGACCCCTTCCAGCTACTCCTGAAAGAACAATCTGGTCCAATTTCCATCATCAGAAACATGAGCTGAGTGTCCAGCACCCATTAGATGTTTAGCCTATGCTGCCCTACTTCATCCCCACAGGAATTTGGGAGGCTTGGCATTGTTTTTTATTAAACCCAGTCTTTGGATATGGGACAGGAGATTCAGAGAGGGGCCAGTAACCCATCTAGGCAAGTAGTCAGAGCTTGGGACCAGGCTCCCTGCACTGGATCTTGTTAGTACTAGACTGCCTCCTTCCAGGGGCCCCGTAACTTGAGCCAAATCCACTTCACTCCCTAGAGGAGATGCCTAGGCATGGGTCCTAGATGTCTTCAGAGGGCTCAAGGTGGGACAAGGAGGCTTAACTAGCCATGGGGATACTGTCCCTTGTCCAGGCTCTGTCCGCTTCTTGTCTATCTTCTAATGGTCTGGGTAGAGCTACCTGGAGCTATAGTGAGGTCAGAGGAATTGAAAATTGCTTCTGCAAAGTTGGCAGCTGAGGGGCTCTAATAGCCAGATAAGCAACAAACAGCTCCTGTCCTGCTACTGGAACTCAATGGTGACTATGATGTGTGTGTCTGTGTGTGTGTGTGTGTAAGGGGTCAGTGGTGGTGGTGAGAGTCCCCTCAAGCATGTGAAGGGCCACATGTGTTTAGGACAAGGGCCTAAATTTTAATATGGGGTTTGCAAGCTTCCAGGTCCAGCACGGCACGAGCCAAGAAGCACCGGCTCTGGCTGCTTTCCCGTCAGCCTCCCCGGAACTCAGAGCTGAGTTAGCAAGAGTGACTAGGAAAAAGCCAGGGGCTGCTCACCTTGCACTTCTGTGAGCCAGTGGGGCTGGTTGTAATGCTCGGAAGCAATGGTGAGCGTGTTGAGGAACACCAGGAAGATCACGAGCCAGTAGAAGATGTCGGATTTAACGGCCGCGCGGCACTTCCTCCTGCAGAACCTGTTCCACCTGCGCCAGTAGCGGCTGGAAAAGGGCAGCGGGGAAAGACAGGGTTGTCTGGGCGATCAGGACTTCTGTCAACCCAAAGCACACCATGTGACTGGCATCTCACCTGTCTGTCACTGGCTTGGCCCTCCTACACAACCTGGTGGCGGAGTGATCAGATCTCTACCAAGCTAACCGGGCTCCACTGTTGGCCTCGGGTATACCCACTGTCCGTCTCTAAGCTTTGGTTGGCAACAACAGCAGGGCTAACTGCGCAGCTAACACATTGTGAACATGGCTAAAATGCCTTATAAGCCATCCGGCATGATGTTGAAGTGACCGAACCAGTGGGATTGTTTTTATGTTCTCGGCTGGGGACCCAACTCAATAGTAAAGCCAAGCATGTATAAGTCTTGGTCACAATCTCCAGCACTGAAAGAAAAAGGAGTTTCCAACTATTTTTAATTTATTTTAATGGCATATCAGAAATAGTGTGGCAAGTAGGGTGTGTGTGTGGGGGGGAATTAGTTGTTGCTCTAGTGTCAGGGACAGAACTGGTAAATGGTTACTATGAATAAAGCCTTTAGTGTCCCTGACACTAGAGAAACAACTAATTTGCAGCAAACATAGCAGTTTTCAGCACAGTTGGTCAAGGACTCTGCAGTGGTTTTCAAGTGTGGCCACGCATAGAACATAGCTTTAACAACCACCCGGCCACCCCACCCCTAAATCAACCTGATTTCAGACTGATTAACTGGGTGCTAGGTACATTCAAATGCTCAAAAGATAGCGCTGGTACTTCTTAAAGCCCCCCCCCCCCAGCTTGCTCTATGTGTAATTAGGGCTGAGAACCATTAAGTTGGATGATCCTAAGCAAACAGTTGCATTTTATGACTGTGCTAGAGGGTTTCACTGTTTCACAACACACAGCTATGCTGGGGACTTCTGTGTTTAACAGCTGCCTGAAAGTGATGGAGAAGCTTGGAGAGCTGGGCCGCGGACAGCCAGGCCGAGACCCACCAGAGGAAGAAATGCACAAGCAGACTCTATTTTAGAAAACCAGTCACCACCGGACCGAAACACACAGTGAGCTTCTAGATCAGGGTGGAACAAAAAGGACAGCTTTAGCTTAAAAAAAATATTAGTGGCCCAAAGGACACTGAGGACACAGCAGATGTGGAAGCAAAGTCAATGGGAGACTGGGCTTCAAGATGAGGGAAGGGTACAAAGGGGATGCAGGATCAAAATGGCTATCTTCCTGCACCCTCTAAGCGAGAGATGGGTTCTCTGGGAACGGAGGGTGGCTGGAAGAAGGGCAGGGCATTTGCCTTGGAACCTGGCTCAGGTGTGTGCAGAAAGATGAGGCATGCGGAGCCCCTACTGGGGGTCAGGCAAAGGAGGCAGGAGGGACTGAGACAGTACCCTGGTGTGACAGTCACAGGTGTCTGTACTTTCATGTGATAACTTCTATTTGACTTTTCTAGTCTAGGCCCCTAAGCAAGCATCTAAGACCTGCTTGCAGCAGAGACCTGCAAACCTCACTCCGCAGCCCGGAAGTGGATGGAACAGCTGTCTGATAGGCCATGATCGGCACTGAGAAAAGGAACAGAATGAAAATATAGAATGATTCAAAGTAAGAAGTGAGAAATACCCGAAGAAAAGCCTTAGGTGTGTGTGTGTGTGTGTGTGTGTGTGTGTGTTGTCCTGGGCCAGGAAATATATCTATATCTATATATATCTATATCTATATCTATATATCATATATCTATATATATCATATATCTATGTGATATATGATATATATAGATATATGATATATATATTCTATTTTGCAATAAAGTAGAAGGTGATAAAATTGAACTGCAGTCTAACATTCTGAATAAGTCTATGTCAGGAGTCCATATCTGAGGTCTTCTGGCCAGAGAAAATCATAGACGCGTTAGTCATTTCCCCTGCACTGGAGCAGCATCAGTTGAAAACCGTGGATGGCTTTCAGGGTCACACAGCACCAATGCAAGCATGCCAGATGCAGGGCACAGGCCTTCTACATTCCATATCCTGTCCTCTGACTCAGCTCTCTGCTCCTTAAGGGAGACCCTTTCAACACCAGCAGCTCCACACAAAGGGCAGATTGTGTTTTGTGGTCCCAGGGAGATAGATGTCTATATAGATGGTTCCCTCCACGTAGTCACGTTGCCTTTTGGGATAGCGTGGCTTCACCTGTGTAATTTTTCTACCTATTGTTCCGTGGAGAAGCCTGTTACCAGGACTTAACTGAATCCTACAGTGGGAATGGAAGAGCCCAGGGGGTATCTTAGAACTTGAATTCTTCCCTGAGGACTATGGGGAGGGGGGTTGAGTTTGGGCCTGCAAGTTGAAAGACAGATTAATCTCTGTGTTCTGGCTGGATCCATCTTTCACTGGATGTCCCAACTTTGCAGAGGACACTTAGCTGAGCTGGTGCTTTGAGGAATTCGCTGTGCGCAGAAGAGACGCCACACGGTCAGACATTAGTCTGCCGGTGCGCTTTGAGATACCTGAAACATCTAGCCAGGCCACGTGCAAGGGTGAGGGCAGGGAGCTATGTGAGGAAGGGCAGGTGGCCAGGACAGAGAGTCCCAGGCAGCTGTGACGAGAGGCGGCCCCCTGTGCTCGCCAGAACCTGACACTGCAAGGTCCTGTGTCGTCAGGGCACGCCCCTACCTCTTCTTATGATTCCGATTACTAATGGGATAGGATAGTTTTAAAAACATGTCAGTCGCAAAGATGCGTTTTCAAAACCGAGACAGTCCCGTACTGCAGCAAGTGCTGATGCAGACTACGAAGCGAGCAAGGACACTCTTAACTAGAGAAGGTAGAAACTGACTTGGAGTCAGTTTAATACTGAGAATTTGACCAAGGCCATTTATCTTAAGTTTAGAAGTCGTGAAAGTGAACATGGCTTTTTTTTTTTTTTTTTTTTTTTTTTGTAAAGTCAGGCCCATCACACAGGTCCGGAACTGCTCTCTGCCAGCTCTGTTAAATGTGGCTGCTACTGCACAGAGGCAGCCTTGGAGAGTCACATGGATTTGGGTTGTGGTGGGGATGGGAGTAATTACTATCCAGGGAAAGTATTTAAAGATAATTGTACATCTCCCACTCTTCAAATATAGTTTTGCTTGACAGCTGGTTTCCTGGCAACACTTCCTACTATATAATAAATGTAATAGTTTATTAGAATGGGTAAATTTATTTGTATGTTTACATAGGCATGGAGGATATAGAAATTAAATGATGAGACAGGGAGGAGAAATTTGCCTGCTCTTCACGTTCTCTTTGCATTAGCTGGAAGTCATTTACTCTAGAAGTACCCCAACAGGGGTGGAAGATGGGGTGGGGGAGAAGGATGGAGGTGAATGTATCTACCGTACTTAATTGTCTGTACTGGGCTCTGCTCTCCCTCCCTTGGCTTATCTTATCTTCATTCCCCCACCCCCAGCACAGGCCTTTGTACCCCCCACCTTTTCCCCCCAAAACAGAACACTCTGCCAACTAGGAAGGCTTCCGCCTTCTATTGCCATCTTCTAGGTCCTGCCCATCCTTACGGCTCAATTCAAAGCCCAGCTTCTCTGCAGTAGATGTACTGCTCTCTAGCCTTGGTGTCCCCGCAAAGGCTGTCTACATTACGCATTTTGTTTGTGCAGTCAAGAAACGCTTATTTAGCGTTCCCTATGGACAAGGTAAGACAGCAACAGTTAATGACATTAACAGATACAGTCCTTGTTGGCGCAAATCTCAGCCAGGTCACTGAGCAGTCGGTGAACATGCTTCTCGCACGGGGGAGGACTGTGCAATAGTGTCCCTAGATCCCATCTTAGGTAGCCATGGAGGCATCCAGGGAGGTTTCTGCAGTAGAGGTCTTCCATTGCCTGGTACTATCGGTTAACTTTGAATGTATGGCTCCTGACTCCTTAATGAGATAATCAGATCCAACAAGAAGCAGGAGACTACGCCTCCTAACTTTGTTTCAGACCCGTGGCATTAAGCGCAGTTCATCTCACACAGTAAGATGCTGGCTTACAGGCTTGTGTGAGCCACAGAGACATGGCCCAGGGCTGACTCCCTGAAAAAGGCAAGGCTTAAAACCCTGAGCCTCGGGAAGGAGGGTGGGAGCATGGGAGGGACACTGCTCCTAAGCTGGTTTTCTCAGGACGCAAATGCTGATAGGCCTGAGACATGAAAACAGTGGACACAGCAGCCTGTCTAGCAGCTGGAACAAACAGCAGAGAACAATCACCAAATTTAATCCTTCATGAGTAAGTAGCCTAAAAATGGGCTATTAGCTACTGGGGGAACTCAGGTTTGCACCTGGTTGTTTGGCAGAGCAGAAAGGCAGTGATGTGGGAGGCAATTTCTGCTGAAGACTAGGCCTGACGGTCCTCAAATTCTGGAACCCTGTAAGGTTTGCTCCGAGTTCTGCATAGTTTTCTCAGAAAAACTCGAATAGTTCTCTCGATCAGTGACGCATAGTGAGCCTCAAATGTAGCCAAGTCTTTATTTTCCTGTACATGAAAGCCTGAATTATCAAAATACCCAAGTATCATCTAATTGGTCTCATTTCCCCCCCCCCCCCGTAAGCTCTGTTAAACCAGTCTTTCGACATTAACTACGACTTTGTATCATCCAGTCTTGTACCTAAAATAGGCCAATTTGAAGCTCAAATTCTATTACTGTCATTATTAGATTGTTTCCCCAACTGAGAGAACTATTTGGGAAATGTTGATAATTTTGCTAGCATTTTCAATCCATTACCAGCCTCAGCTATTCCCTAAACAGACACACACACCATCAGTGGGCTGAAGGATCTAGGCAAGCCAGCTGCTTGTGATATTGCTCAGAACTTCTAGGGTCCCCTTGTCTGAGTGGCAGCCACCAGCGACGTGTGGCCAATCCAAACTAGGATATACAGTAAATGTAAGGCACATCTAAGTTGCGAAGTCTTGGGGCAGAAAGAACGCAAGACACATCACTAAAATGTGTTACATTAGTTCCAGTTGGGTTGCAATGACAATGCTTTACTTATACTGCTTTAAACGTGAAGGCTTCATTTCCTGCTGTTTCTTTGTACTTCCTTGACAACAGGGCGCCGTTAGAATAACCTACAGAAGCAAGTTCGGTACAGCAGCCGGGATTTTCCCTCCAGGCTGGCTGAGGCTCTTCCTGAGCTGTGACTCTGGGTTTCTCTAAGCCTGGAGGCTTGTCTACAGGTATTTCTAATGACCGTGCCAACCCACTGAAAAGAAGCCGTCTGTGAGTACAAGGTCATTTCCGTGCTTCTCTTGAACTGGAAGTGCAGAGAGAGGAACACTCTCCCCCACCAAAGTAAGCACAATTAGAGCCCTGTGGCTGGGAGACACGGAGTGGACAGAGGCCCAAGGGTCAAAAGATTATAATTTTTCAATGACAAATGTGACACTATAGATTACCCAATTCAAAAGGAAGGTTTAGAGTCTCCTGCAAACTCATGAATATCTATCTACTAAGTATAGGATCTTCTCCACAAGTCTCCAGATTGTGTTTATCCATTCATTCATCTATGATTCCCTCATTTGCATGTAGCAAGAATAGAATTTGGGAAATATTTTCACTGTAATTTTTAATCTCTCTACTATTACTATGTGGGGGTTGTGGAACTGTTCAGGGTAACACATACTTGTCAAATATGACATTTTGTTTGAATGTCTGTCAAGTCTATTGTCTCACTAAGACCAGTTAATCCATCCATCCATCCATCCATCCATCCATCCATCCATCCATCCATCCACGTTATTAAATCCTTATTACGAGCCAGCTACTTCTCCACTACATACGAGATGAGGCGAGGGAGGCAAGAGTATGTTATGAAAAATAAATGGCTAATGCGTTTTGATGTAAGGCCTATAGAATTAAATTTGCATTCCCATTCTACATTTACAATCAGTCAAGCATCCAGGGAGCTCGCAGAGTCAACCATGGGGCGGCTAGGAAAGCATTTAGCAGACTCTGTGTGCAGACAAAGTTCAATGGAGGCCGCAGGTTTTCCAGCCAATAGCTAGAGTACACTATGGTGAGTGCTAGGACAAGGGCATGACAAAGCATGTAGGCAAGGAGAATGAAGGCATTCAGTCTCCCTGGGAGTGTGCAGAGGGTGCCGTGGATGCCATAACCTTTGTGCTGCTTGACTTTTCCAGATAGAGACATAGATGGTGATTTAGGCCCGAGGGCATGGCTCACACACACACACAAAAATCTTCATGTGCCAAAGGGTCGAGAACATTTGGGAACCTGCAAAGAGCTGCAAGTGGTGGAAGAAAGTGTTTGCGCAGACGTACAGAAGGTAAAGGCAAAGGCGGGTCCCAGGGTGGGTGTTCTGGAAGCTTCTGACATCGTCTCAAAGCACGGACTGAATCTACATTCTGCCTGTAATCCTCAAAGTTGTGAAGCATGCCAAGTAGTAACAAATGTTCACAGGTTTATTTTAACCAACTTTTATCTTATACAGGAGGTAGGCACAGTTCTAAGCACTCGGAGCCTACCCAAGAGGATCCAAGTCTCAACCCTTGAGTGAGTGCTCTTGACCAAACTGTGAAGCCCCATACAATAGGAAGCAGTTATACCCTAGAAAGGATCCAAGCTGGTAGGAATTACCTTGGTCACTGGATGCAGTAGCTGGGGATTAGGCTGGAGGGGCAGAAGGGAAGACGAGTTGCTCGCATCTTACTCACCTGAACTTGGACTTGGAGATCCAGTGCCTGAAAGAGTAAAAGAAAATATTAGCAAAGACAACGAACCTACTTTCTTCCACATCAAGAGCACTTAGCCATCCCAGGGGAATTTGGTGCTCCCCAGGACTATGTGTGGGCGCTGGAAGGACTTGGGGGGTGGGTTATAATGCCATAGAGAGAACACTTTGTATATTTGGATGTGGCTGGCCCAGCTGACGCCTACAAATCTAGTATCTTCTAAACGTGGGTGATCCTCACTGAAGAGGGGGAGCACACAGTCCTGAGAGGATCGGTACCTGCCCACAAACTGCATGAAGGCCTAAGAACAGTTCCCCTTGAGAAAAGCCATGGCAGATGGAAAGCCTCTCTGGCAGACAGGAGGACCTCACCAACTGAAAGCTCGCAGTGCTGACCTTACCAACAGACTGCCAGCGTCTTCCCAGAGCGGGATTAGCGCACACAAGCCACACGAGCCAGCTGGAATGCAAAGGGCCATCACTTCCCCGCCTCAGAGCTGATCACTAGATCAGGACAAAGAACCTTGGGTTCTAAAGGAACGGTGTATGCATAAAGTTGGGTGTAGTCCTGGAGGAAGGGCTCCCCAAAGACAGCTTCCTTGAAGGACCATTCCACGGGAAGGGTCCAGAAAGGTGACACCTTCAGGGAGGCTTTGAGACTGTCCAGGTCATCCAGGACAGATTTCAGGAAAGCTACACAGAGTTAGGAGGTGGAAAGAGGCCAAGAGAGAGACGTGTTAGTGAGAAGTACAGAAAAGGGAGGGAGGACAGAGGGTGGAGGGAGGAAGGGAGGGGAGGAGGAGGGGAGAAAGGGAAGGAGAATGTAAGCAATTGAGACAAAACATTTTGGGGAAAACACGTTTGAAGGTACATGCCCGATTAACTTAGAAGCTAAGAGAAAGGTGAATAGGGGCAGAAATAGCAGGTTGAGCGAAACTGCTCAAATGGCCATGGACAAGACCTGCAAAATGACAGCACCGCTGATATGCCAGTGGGAATGGGGAAAATCTCAGAAAGCCCTACTCCTACAGACAGATATAAGAGAGAGAAAATCCGTCTTTTCCGGGAACAAGGTCCCCGACAGATTGTCCAACACCAAGCCGTCAGCCCTAACCACATTACATGTGAACAACACTAAATGAACTCAGCAGGTTATATGCTTATAAATATGTATCAACAATAATTAAAGACAGGTCATGAAGTTGAGAGGAGTAGGGGGATATGGTAGGTGTTGAAAGCAGACGGGGAGGAATGATGTAAATACAGCACTCATGTATGAAATTCTCAAACACAATAAATTTAAATAAAAAAAAAAAAAACCAAACATGGCCTCAAAGAAAAGAATCCAAATGAGAAATGACAATGATCAGAGAGACAGCCTTGTAGGGATTTTGGGAGGTGACTGCTTGAAGCCATGTTGTCCCAGTCACGCAAAAAACAAAAACAAAAAAACAAAAAAAGCAAGCTATGTCACTTAACAAGAAAACATCAACCCTTCTTGTTACTTTTATGTAAAAAAAAAAAAAAAAAAAAAAAAAAACCAAAGATGTGACAGGTGGCAAAGCCATCGTGCATGAGATAATTATATCTCCCGGGCACTGAGACACTGAGCCAAATGCATTTATTGCTCGGAACTGTTAACTAACAACCTTTTCCACCCCCAAGATTGCCTGCTAGGCTGCAGCATTTAATCACATGTTAACCAAGCATGTGGGAGAGCAACCTAGAGCCTGGGGCAGCATCTTTTATCTAAAGCCACTGTTTAATGGGAGGGGAGTGTTGGGGGGGATAAATGTTTGCTAGCTGCTAAATAGAGACAGCCACACAGGTTACTCTCTGTGGCAAGGATATGCTGAGCTCAGGGATCTCTAAGAATATCTGGTTGGCTCCAGGTTTTCTTGCAGAGTCTCCGTGGTCTCTCAGACCCTTTGCCTCCCGCAAATGCCACCCTTACTTTCAGTCCAGTTAAGCCAAATGTAAAAGTCAGATCTTCGACAACCTCCCCCAGCCCCCACCGAGGAACTTGGGGTTTCTCTTAAGGAAATGAATCTGTGATTGTGGGACAAGGGGAGATGGGAGCTGAGTGAATATTCTTCCTTGTTCATGTGTGGCCATTGTTTGGTGTCCTTGCACACTCTGGGCCAAAGGAGCCAGTTCATGAGTCTCCTACCTCTTTGGCTCCAAGTCTTGATATCTAACCATGTACACCTCACATGAGGAAGGCTTCTTGTCCCTAGCAGGAGCCAGTGAGCATGACATTAAGGTCTCTGTATCCAATACACTCATCTGTTTTTAATATAAGCACACTTCCTCAGCCCTCACAGCAGTACTCAGTACTTGCACATAGGAGAGGAGCAATGCCATTCGAGATGGTCCTAGATGGGCTTGTAACTTTGTGTACGATTAAACACTTTGACTCCTCGGTGCTCCCTAGATGCAGGAGCAGTTAGCTGCAGGACTTACGTCATGAAATAGAAGGCTACTACTGCTCATAGCCCCTTGTGTCCTGGCAGTAGAAACAGACTCAGTGTTTGGATAGCTGTTCCCACTGTGGAGAAAGGATCCGGAGAGCACTGAGCGCCTTTGCATGTCTGCCTCCTACTGATGTCTGAAATCTGTGCAGACTGTAGAGTACCAAAAACAGCACTAGCCTCCAGTGTAACCAAACCCAGTGGGCATGAGAAGTTTGCTCAGAAGTTTCTTGATTTTTTTCCACCATTCATATTCATGTGGAAAGCCTTCCTTGCTTCGTGTCTCAAGTGGATTTGTTAAGAACAAGGAAGTGGAGGAAGTTAATAACCAGCCAGAACATGAAACCTCCGAATACACCCCTGGGCAGGGACTGAAGTCTATTTATTCTCAGGCACTCACCTGGACCTCTAGGACCAACCTGGAAGACCAAGAATTTCCCTCCCAAAGTTAAAGACAGCCCCCAAAGCATCTTCCTCTTAGTCACTTGCTTTGTATTTATCATTATTTGGCAAATGTTTGAACTCCTTAAGAGCTGTTTATACTTTCAGCTTCTCCCTCCTTTGAGTAATAAGTGCCGTTCACTTACTACCTGCTGTGGCAAAGAGTTGTTTCCCGAATTGTCCCCATTTTGCCTTTAGCACAGTCACACAGATTTGCTGACATACCTTCTCTAACTGCACAGCTTGGTCACAACCCTAGCTGTTACCACGAGAGGGGACACATCCTGGACCTTGTCCCCGCTGAACAAGACTCCAGCTATCGGATGCCGAGCCCAGCTGCTCCCCATTTCTAGCCTAAACCTCCTTCCTGAAACCTAGACTTTGCCTGTAGTGGATCCTCTCTCTCATCCTGCCTCTTCCAAGGCCCCTAAGCAAATGACAGGCTTGACTTCTAGTGCTCAGCTTGGTCCTCAGTGATGCCCCTGTGGACCTTGAGTAAGACAGATTGCCCACTCGGTCTTTAGCTGGGCCACTGTGGCTAACATCTAGATTCACCTAATTGTCTTTTTAGTGCTTTTTGGTTGTTAAAAAAAAAGTACCAAAAACACATTTGAAAGATGCCAAGTTCACATCGGCAGTGTCAGTCTCCAGAATGGCCAGGGCCGCACACCTAGCAATCCTCCTTTCCCCACCTGTATCTCCCAGGCTATCCATCACATTTCTGTAACACCCACTATCACCCTGCCAAAGACAATGGGCCTTAGAATGCTTCCCACCACTGACCAATGTGCTTCTGACGCCTCACTCTTTACAGAACCACAGGCCCGCAGAGCTGTAAGGAATCCTTCATGTCAACATGGGTCTCCGGTGTGTGATTTCTCAAGCTGCTGAATGCCTTATTCATTTGTGATCTCACACGGAGCCACGTATGTCAAACGGATGGGGGTGGTGCCCTTGGAAGTAGCCTCGGAAGGTGGTTTCCAGCCTTGGCTCCTGCTGGAACCAATGGTCCATCCTGTCCCTTTCTTGAGAGGAAGGAGCCTGGCTGAGGTCGCACGCAGGCCTGACCACTGCTTCTGACGTCAGCTACCTTTCATTTTCCCAGGCAGAGGAACTCTACTTCTACTTCCTATGCTCAGTTCCTCTGCAGTTTCTTTAGCCTCTTTGTTTTCACTGGCTTCTAAGTGCCTTGCAGACTAGTGAAAGTCACCCCTTTGTTGCCATGGCACCTCCTCCTTTCCCTAGCCTCTTCCTCTTTCCTTTTGCACGGCCTCAGAGATGGCCTGCACTGGCACATATCCACTTCCCTTACTGAGCCTGGTTCCCAAAGCCAGTATACTTCCCCCAACTCCTTAGAGTAGAGAGCTGACCCACTCTTTCTGCCCCCACATCACAACTCAACCCGAGGCCACCATCACCCCATGCCTGAGCAGCCACAGGCTTCTTCGTCAGTGTGTCACCCTCTTCTCTAGTGTCCCTAATGCCAAAGGGATCCCTCAAGAGTTCAAGACTGGTCAAGCCAACCTCTTCACACAAACTCTGTGTTCTTAAAACCCTTCAGGAACCTCTTACACTCCTAGAGCAAGGACCAAGCTTGCTGTTGGAGCCTGCCAGCCTGTGCCCTGCCAGCCGAGCCACGGTCCCTCACACACGCTGCCCCTTGGCACTTAGTGCTTATACTCATTCTTAGCTTCCAGCTTCGATTTTAATCCTTTGAAGAATTATTTTTTCTTTAGCCTTCTAATTCAAACCAGGACTCTCTGCCATTTACTTATGCGTCATAACACCCGGGTCTCTAGGGCCTCTTCTACACTTCCTGGTCACTTTATTGGATGACTACTCTCTCTCCCACCCAGCTCAGGCTGTGTACTGCCATGAAGATTCGCACAGAGAGGACTTCCCTGACATCTCCCTCCCACATCTCCCAGTATAACTGCCTGTTTGTTTGCTTCTTTTTCTTCCGGGTGAGAGTTTCCCCAAGGGCTGGTCCTGGTCTCCTGCTTCCTAGCCCTCTCTGAGCAAACTGTGTCCTATCACCTTGTCCATGGCCTAGAATGCCAGTCTCTACCTCTGCTCAGAACTGGATGTCAGAGCTCCTCAGCCTGCTGTTGACTTCACATTGTACCTGTATGTTCCTCATGCCAGACTCCCTCTTTAAATTTTGCTTCAGACTTGTTCCAATTTCTCTTATCAAATTTTGGCGAGTCATTCCTTTATCTCCTCCCCTGTCACTGCATTGTATAACATTGCAGCTCTTTCTCTCCACATCCCGCTACCACCCAGGAAACCTCTTTATCCCAGCTTTCTCCTTACGTGTGGTCCTCATTCTGAAGTCGGGACTTTTAACTCAAAGATGTAAGACAATGATCTCTCATTCGGCCCTCAGCCCGCTTCTCTTCTCAAGCCAATTTACTGATTGATAGGAAGAGCGGCGGCCGTCTTCTCGGGAAATGGGGAAAGAGAGCGGTGGATGAGGTGCGTATTCATATTCTGGCAGAGCAATTGTACCGTTTGCAATCAGGGTAGCTGTGCATCAAGCTGGCTATGCATAGGAATAAGAACAACCATTTCTGGATAACTCCTGAAGCCAGTAGAGCACGTCCTCCCAGGAAGTGACAGATAGGCTAGCGGATGCCAGTTTCCCTCCACAGGGGATAATTGTGTTTGCTTTCCAACACAGCATCATCATGCATTCCTAAAATGTACTGTTCAGTGAGTTCCTGGCGCCAGCTCCCCGGCCCCTCCTGGTTTATACCTTGGGCCATGTAATGACCTTGATGATCTTTTCTCCAAATTCCCAGTCCTTGATGTCTAGCAAGCAGAAAGGCCTAGAGCTTATGGACTAGAAGAGTCGCATATGCCTGCCCTGATCATGGCTATCTGGGGATGCCTCTAGAAACTCAAGGGTTTATTCTGTCCAGTTCCAAGAGCAAGGAAGAAGGAGAAAGGCTGGGAGCACTGCTTACAAACGTAATTAGCACCGTATTTTAACAACACGTTGACAATAATCGCTTCTCAACAATGCTGAGAAATCTGCAGCGCAGGCTCCCTGGTGCCACTGTCAGAGAGAGCGATGCCCACGGCCCTGTGTCCCCTGGAACCCGACTGCGGCGCTGCGCTCTGCTCCTCAGCCTTGCTCACCTCCCTCTTTTGGCTCGCTCGCAGCTACTGCTGTGAGCGGTCAGCACATCAGCAACCCAGGCTACAGGGGGAGGTGCTACCCATGCAGCATTTGGAGACACATTTTATTTGGGCTAATCCTACTCAGAGCTTTCTGCTCGCAGTTCCTTCCAGTGGCCAAGGCAAGGTTACAGCTGCCAAGCCCATGGTCATAGGAAAAGCAGTCATTGCCTCCCAGAGTGAAGCTTAGACGTGGCTACCTCATGGCATACCCTTTGAACTCCCCAGGCTCTGCTTTCTGTGACACTTGTAATCAAATCGGTTTTTGCCATTTTTAGTAATGAAACAGTTTCCCCCTTTGTTTAGGGGGAGTGAGCGTCATTGACATGGATGACTTGATTCTGTGTTCAAGACTGCGATAATCCGTATGTGAACTGCTCCCACGGACAGCAGCTCCTGTGCTCTCCTATCTGCCTAAGTCCCAGGTCAAAGCCAGCTCTCGGGAACCAGGGAGCGGGAGGAGGGCTCAGTTGGAAGGACTGCTGCCACCTAGGCCAGTGGCTCTCAACCTGCGGGCTGCGATCCCATTGCGGGTTGTTGCACACCAGAGTTCCTGCATCACATATATTTACGCTGCGATTTATGACGGTATCAAAATTACAGTTATGAAGTAGCAATGAACTAATTCTATGGTTGGGGGTCACCATACATGGGGAACTCTATTAAAGGGTCATAGTGTTAGGAAGGTTGAGAACCACTGCCCAGCGTTAAGGACATTCTAGGTGGTACACCAGGCATGTGCTCCCCTTCATTAGAAGGGCAGGTCAGAGCTGCACAGGACCAAGATCATCATCAATCTGGCAGTGTAGTTTCTTAGCTGGTGATTTCTCTGAGAAAATGTTTGCCAGGATGGAAAGGGTGGGAATGTTGCATCAGGGACCCTAATCTACTGGCTCTCAACGCTGAGACTCATAGCCAAACTTCGGGCAGGGTGCAGGGAATCTTATGAAAAAATGGGGTGACAGAAAGACCTGGAGGGGACTGGAGCGCCACAAGGAGAGCAACAGAACCAAACAATCTGGGCCCAGGGGTCTTTTCTGAGACTGATACTCCAACCAAGGACCATTCATGGAGATAACCTAGAACCCCTGCACAGCTGTAGCCCATGGCAGCTCAGTATCCAAGTTGGTTCCCTAGTAAGGGGAACAGAGGCTGTCTCTGACATGAACTCAGTGGCTGGCTCTTTGATCACCTCCCCCTGAGTGGGGAGCAGCCTTAACAGGCCACAGAGGAAGATAATGCAGCCAGTCCTGATGAGACCTGATAGGCTAGGGTCAGATGGAAGGGGAGGAGGACCTCCCCATCAGTGGACTGGAAAAGGGGCATGGGGTAGATAAGGAAGGGAGGGTGGGATTGGGAGGGGATGAGGCAGGGGGCTACAGCTGGGATACAAGTGAATAAATTGTGATAAATAGAGAAGTTTTAAAACGTAAAAAACAGAAAAAAAAGAAAGGGAATTTTAAGAACATCAGAGCACCTCTACCTTCTGTACTTCTCTGGTGGGGTGAGAGGGGCTCGGGCATCTTCGTTTGGCAGCACCCGCAGAAGTGCTGAAGATGGGGTTTAATCTGAAGAGCCCACCACCAAGTATGAGGCCATGCTTTACCCTAGGTCTCTTTTCTCTCCACTCAGGGCACAGGTTGTCAACCAAGGTTCTGATTCTGCCCCCACCGTGAGGAGCCATGCCACTCGACTCCTTGAGCCGGCTTCGCGGGCCACACCCCAGGAAGAACTCAATGCTGAGTTTGCCATGGGTACTCACGCAAGCCTGGCTCCACAGTTTTCGCCCTCGATGTCACCTCCAGCCACATTTTCAGTGTTGACGGACTCGGTCTCACTCGTGGGCATGCTCACTGTGAGCGAAGGAGGCGTGAAAGGCAGTTGAGGGTAGGGGGAGAAAGAGAGGGGAAGAGCATTAGTGCATGGTATTCCATCCTAGCCCAGGCCTGGCTGGGCACCATCTGCTGGCCTCTCTGTGGGAGCTGGGGCCTGTCACTGTCCTCGTCAGGCTGGACAAGTCAGCTGCCAGGATGGTGCATATGAGTAGGAATGTAGGAGCGACTCTGGTGATCAGGCCATGTACCTTTCAGGGCACTCTGGGTAAGATGGAAGGTCGCACCCGTCCTCTGCCCTCAACTCTGTAGCCTCAGAAAGGCTGTGGAAGTTTTCCATTTGTATCTCACTGACCATAGAGAGAGAGGATCTCATATGACTTTGACACCTTCTTTCTTTCTCCTATCAGCTCTACCCCCAAGACTGGAGTGTAGTAGCTTCTTTGCAGATAGGGCTCTTTTGCTACACAAATTTCTTGATGGACCTAGGCACATTTTTATTTCCTGAAGTGCATACTGTGTCATAAAACAATGACCCGTACGACCATACCTGATGTGGTCGGCTTGAGGTCACCACCAAACCCAAGTGTTGAGCCTCACACAACATGGTGGACACAAGGAATGGGGGTGTCTAGTTACAGGATTCCCCAAATCATGCTTATATGTGGCTCATGGAGAGCTGCGAGATACCATCCCCCTTCCCAGAAGTCCCGACACTTTCATGTAAACAGAGACACAAGCTACCTGATTCTCCAGGAGCCAATCTGCCCAAGCAATGACCAGTGTCTTACTCCAAGGCAGCAGCAGTCTAGATTTCCAGAAGGGGGTTTTCTATCCTAGACACGGCATGGTGGCTTTGAGGGGATCATTTCTTTTAGTATATTATCTATTCTATGAAATTAAAGTTTAGCTCAAAAAATTCTTCAGAGCTGCTGTCATCCTTTTAATGTAATGCGAATCCTCATATTTTTACTTAAAAAGATAGGGCCTTGATATACTTCAAACTGGCCTCAAATTTGCAATCCCCCTGCCTCAGCCTGACCCGAGTGCTGAGATTAGTGCTGGGTACCACAACTCCCAGGGAATCTTTTGGTTTTATCAATACTTCTTTCAAGCAATCTGAATCAGCAATCCTTCCAGAATAGACCCCATCTGGTAAAAAAAAAAAGAAAAAATCACCAGTCCTCAGTGTCCACAGCATCTACAACAACTAGGAATGTGACATGAGTGATTCATCTCCATGGACTACCACAGCCCAGAGGAGGACTTTCACTAGTTATGTTGATGGATGTAGACTTTTCTCAGTTTCTTTTCTTTTGGTTTAAAACAAGTCAGGTGGATGGGAAGAGGCTCCTTTCAAGAACATGGATGCCACAGATAGAAAACTCATGGCTTACTACATTTTGACTGTCCCATGGAGCAGTTCTCTTTGACTTAGGACTCTTTCTCAAATATATTGAGGAAAAAGAGTCCAGACATCTTATGGATGTTAAGGGCTGGATGAGACTGTAGAAATTACCCAGCTCTAACACGTCTCCTTAGGTCACAGGAAAGGAAAGTGAGGCTTGAGAGAATGGGTATGATGGTCAAGGTCCCATACTATGCCTAGAAAGAACTAGTGACTGGGCATTGTCCCTGTCCCATGCTCACCTTGACTGTTTCAGTACTGACCTAGTCTCTTCTCTACATCTGGGGTAAGTCAACGACTGGGAAGCTGGGCCAGATTCTGGACACACAATCACATGGCCTGGGAATGTCGCTCGGTTTTACAGCATTGACATTCACATCATAGCCTCAGGTCTGAGGGTGGGACTAGTCATTTGAGGTGGTTTAGCATTGGGAACTGGGAACGGGAACCTTCAAAGTTTTCTAGGAGTTGTGGACAAGCCATATTAAACAAGAAGCTGTAAAAGTGAGGAGCACTCTGCCTTTCAGTTCTTTTATCTTTAGCCAACTCTGACTCAGCCCTTTTAACTCTCCAGATCTCATTCTTGGAAGGGCTGAGCCATATGTAGAAAGCCACTCGACTTTAGCTCTCAGAGAACCCCTTGACTGTGTGTGAAGTGGTATGAAAGTGGTGCTGCTAGATTCTGAAAGACACCAAAATTAGAAAGAAGTGGTCTGGGCCTTAAGAGTAAGTGTATCTTCTAATGTCTAGGCACTTTCAGTACCAGTACTAATTTTGCCTTTACAGTGACTTTGATTTTGGCTGTCACTAACCAAAGGAATGACTCCATCTTCTATCAGGGAACAGTTGGTGCTGGTTGTCATGCTTGTGGCTCTTTGCAGTGGTCTTCCACACACACACACACATACACGCACTAGACATCAAGAGAAACATTCTCCTAGGCAATCTGTATGGACCAACACACCCAACACACATTTACACACATAAAACATAAGAGACATTACCATGGGTTTCTGTAGAGTGACTAAACCAAGCAAACTTCCCTTTCTTCTGATCAAGCAAGCCCGCTGGAACGCTTCCTTTCACAGACAAGATGGCCAGTGTCAAGATCAGGGACAAGACATCAACAGAGAACATGCGATCAGCACAAGCAAAAACAAAAACAAAACCAAAAACAAAAAACCCCAGTTCTTACATAGAACACCTTTATCTCCAAAAAATTAACTAAAACAATGAAAAACATAAACCAAGATGTACGAGGAAACCCTTAAATCACACGAATTAACATAAAACAAATGACAAATGGCGGTCACTAAAAGAGGCTCCCAACTATACTGGCATATGTAGTTGGAGACCTGGGGAGGAGGCTTCCCAGAAGGCTGTTCCTTCTGTGTGTGTGTGTGTGTCCTTCTGTGTGTGTGTGTGTGTGTGTGTGTGTGCGTGTGTGTGTGTGTGTTGGGGGGAGGGGATTGTCCCTTGGCAGATTTAGGTAGACAAGCTAGTGCCTCCCACTGGCTAGGTGGCTTAGCTTTTCCCTTACAGGGACCATAAATGGGCTCCAGTGGGCTCCAGGGCTTCCTTCCCACTTATCCCTGGATGACGTCCCTTGCCTACTGATCTACTTGCCCCTCTGCCCCCTTACCTAGCTCAGTCATTATGCTTCGTTCAGTAAGGCGCTACCCAATGCCCCAGTCTTGGTTACATCCAAAGCACCTATGCATCTGCTTTACTTTGGATTTCACAGATGGTTACTTTGTTTTATTTTTGTATGCACTATGTATGTAATTCATATACAGTATACTTCACACTCTGTCTTCTTTTGAAGAGGAATAACCTGGGAGTCTGGTTTAATTACAGAATAACTAAGCTGTCTTTGGAATCTTCTTTACATCAGAGTTAAGTCTCCCATGCACAGAAAACCTTGAGCTCCTGAGTCTGGGCTTAACTGAAGAGGAAGTTGCTAAGGGAAAGAGTGAAGGATCTTCCAGTACCTGAGAACAGGACATTTTCTGTTACGCTAGGCCCTGAGGTCCTGAGAGCCAATGCTTTAGCTAACTCCTCAGGAAGGCTGTTTCTCTTGGTAACACTCTTACATGTGTGCCTCTCTGAAGCCACAGAGGCAGCTGTTGGAGATAAGTGATGGGCTTGTACTGATCACAGTTTACTAATGAAGAGTGGCGGTGGATGGAGGTAGGAAGCTACCAGACAGTCCTACAAGGAAATATAAACTCTGATGAGGAACAGGCAAGTGCCCCCAGTTCACTAGGGAGGCTGTGAAGGGAGCATCTTTCATCCTAGTGTCCTGAAACTCAGTCTCTATTCTTGTTAGCAGGGATCATATTTCTTGTTAGTGGGGTTTCCGAAGTCTGAACTCCTCTTAAAAAGGGACCAAACTTATCGCCAACATACAGTAAGTTCCATGTCACTGGTCTTCAAAACACTCATCTGCAACACACAGTGCAGAATAAACAGCGACTCTCAGATCAGTGTAGGAGCTTCTCTTTCCTCTAAAAATCCCTCCTTACCTGAATCAGGCACTAGAAGCGAGCTGGCCCCCATTTCCCTTTTAGAGAGCTATATTGTAGAGCAAGAACAAGAGTCAAAGCGAGAGCGAGAGCGAGGAGAGCCCCACGAGGACCATGCTTTTAGTGGGGGTGTGAAAAGGAAACAGAAGGCTGCCTGTGGCCAAGCCTCCACAGGCTCCTGCAGTGGGGGTGGGGATACGAGGATTGCGGTCTGTTGCTCAAAGCTCAAAGGCCTGTCAAATAGCAGCATTAGCCAGCGTTTGGCTTGACACGGAGTGTCACATCTTATTCGGTTTCAGAAACAACTGTATGATAAAGGCCATAAGAAGATCTTGATGAATATGTGTGTGTTCAGATGTAATCAGATGTGACTGGGGCTGGATGCTCATGACGGGATTTGGCAGAAGCTCTGGCTCGGTTTCCTGCGTGGCCTGCATGATCTCCATTCAATCTTTTCTGTGGGTCAAGTCACATCTTAAAGGTTCCTAGCTGAAATGATCATCCCTCACCAGAAAGGAGCATTTATGATAGTTTATTCCACAAGGGAGAATAAAACAGCTTAAAAAAAATAAAAAACAAAGACAAAAAAACAGCTTAGAGCAAAGCCTGTGTTCCTGCCAGTAAAGGATCACACAAAACTGTGACTTATGGAGTCACACAAGAGGGTGACAGTGGCTGCCTTAAGGGAAACTTCCAGGGAGCATTTTTTTTTTCAGGTCAAAAATCACAATTGTGAGACACTTCCCCCAACGGTGAGCTGGAAAGCTTGTGCAGCTATGGTTACTCTGCTAAGACGGTTGGCTGAAACTTGGGGAGGAACTCAGGGGCCAGAGGATACCCCACTCCAATGTGATTGTCTGTGCCTCTCCAGACTAGGTAAGGACATACTCTCTGTAAAATACTGTGTGTGTCTGTGTAATGTATTGGTGTGGGTACCTGTTTATGTGTGTGCTGTTATAGCTGTGTGTAGATGGAGGTCAGAGGTCAATCTCAAGTGTCTACTGGGACCTGGACTTTGCTAATTTGGCTAGGATGGCTGGCGAGCAAGCCCCAGGTGTCCATTTGTCTCTATCTTGCCAGCACTAGGACCACCAGCGGTCATTGCCACGCCCACTTTTGGTGCAGGTGCTGGGGCTCAGGCTCAGGTCCTCATGCTTGCATGGCACACACTGTCTGGGCCATCTCCCCAGCCCAACCTGAAGCCATTTTGAAAGAAGATGCTAAAGAATACAGCTTAGAGATGAAGCTCATTATCTGGTTTTGCTGCTAACAGGAGCTCTCACCAAACATGGATCTCTGGGATTTTTGGGAAGAAGCTTCCAAAACAAAACAAAACAAAAAAAATAAAGATTTCTTAAGAAAACCATCCACAGTTGTCATTGTAAGTGACGGTTGGCATCACTCTTAGCAGCAATGGCTAAAATGAGTTGGATAGCTTCTGTTCTTTCTTTTTTATTTAACACATGAGGTCCTATGATACTGTCAGGATGCCTGAGCTCCTGAGCTTAAAGAATCCTTCTTCAGCCTCCCAGCTAGCTAAGAGCTATCATGCCCACTCAGGCAATATCTTGCCAACAGCTCATTTCAGCCTTGAGTTAGTCTGTTCTAACCCCCGTCCCTCTAAACATCTACTCTCAGGGGCCACTCTTGCTTGAATGGTACTTGGTAGTCTGTTTCTAGTCTCAGGAGAGGTTCACAGCTATTGTCTCTCAGCTCACTTGGAGAACAACCGAGCAGATGCCGTGGAAATTGTAATAAATTACAATAATCTCCACATATAATTTTCCCATGAGATAATGTGGAGACTGCACAATAATATACCTCAGGGGAGGTATATTGGATATAAGATGTTGCTCAAGACTGGTGTTCCCTAGCGTGTTTGGGCTTTTAAAACCTCAGAAATCTTATCCACAGCACTGCTGGGACTCGACCATGAGACACCACGTGATGTCTTTGAAGTATGGTGGCACAGCTCATCTGGCAACCTTTCTGAAGCTGTGGTCAACAGGGAGGCTTACAGATCATGGACCTCCTCTTCAGGAAGCCAACTCCCCATAAAAGCAGAGGATCTTGCTTCTGGACAGATCCTCATGAAACAAAGCCCCCAGTGGCAGAGCTGATCCAGACTGTGCCAGCGAATTGATACCCGTGTTCCCCTTAGATAGCGACTGGATCTTGTTCAGTCACCACAACATCAACATGGGAAGATGGACATTGAAAGATGGACAAATGAATCCACATGAGCGAAAAATAAAACTATTGGGAAGGGGTTTGACAAAGGTTTGAGAGTCACAGTAACTTTTGTTTTGGTAAAGGAAAATGTCAATGTGGTCACTTAGCAAAGGAAATGAAAAGACCTTATTTGGGGAGTTCCTTTCTTTTCTTTCTTCTTCCCCAACCTCAAGGCTTGGAAGATGTACAGGCAAAAAAACAGTCACATATAAGACATCTGAGCTGGCCTAGTATATATTCACACCACCTAAGAAGCAGCAGAGGATATGAATTGGATTTGGGAGAAAGATGACATACACTGAATTCTGAAACCTTTCGGTCCCCTAAACATCTCTGACTTTGTCCAAGGTGAGGGAGTTTTCTAAGGTTCTCCTATGACATAAGCAGGGAGGGCCACCTTCTCATGAGACTTGCAAACAAAGGTCTTCTCTTCGCTTTGCAATGTAGTTGTTAGGCCCTTACCAAAACTCAAGAGCGCTCACCTGCTGGTTGTAACCTTCCCCGTTGAGAAAGGGTTACCACACCAACACAGTTACTGGCAGTGACTGGAGGTGTTTGGACACCGCCGTGAATTTCCCCAGGAGGCACAATGTTGGCAGGAGTCCCAGGGTGACTCTTGGCACCAGCCTATAGGGCTGTAATGGCTCAGGCCCATCCACCCCTATGTGGAGGTTTGTCATTTATTTGGCCAGATGCCAATTTTACTACATTTTTATATTAAAAATGGTATATCTATCACTTACTTCCTCAAAGTTCTGTTGACAGTATGGCTAGCAAATAAAAGGATTCCTAGTGCCCTGCCTTACAGACTCTACTCACTTTAACTTGGCTATCTCATCTGTTATGGGTTGAGTTACGCCCCCTAGAAACCCACATTCCAATGTTGAAAGCCCTCTTAACTAGAGTTGACCGTTTTGGGGAGACAAGGTCTTTAAAATGAGCTCACCAGGGCCAGCACCTAATCTAACACACCTTCAACCAAATAAAACAAAAGCCTGTGGATAGAGACAGAAGAGAGATCATAGAAAGATACAAGGTGAAGACAATACTTACAAGCCAAGGAGAGACGCCTACCATGGGACCCTTCCTCACAGCCTCTGAGGAGGCAGCCCAGCCTACACCTTGATCTCAGCTTCTAGTCTCCAGGATCAGGGAAACGATCCATTTCCATCAGTTAACTCAGCAGTACTTTGCTAGGCAGCCTAGGCTGCTCTGTGACCCATTTCCATCCTTCCTGAAGAATTCTCCAGGTGATCTGAGCTGTCTCACCATTTCTTGATAGCTACGCTGGGCTTCTGTCCACTTGGCATTATATAGCATCTGTCCCTTCTCCTGGGAGGGTCTGGGCCCTTCACCACTTATCCTGTAGGTCTTCAAAATGCTCTTTGAAAGCCAAGTAAGTCTAGCCTGCCACTCATACCTGTGAATGAAGTTTTACTGGGTCTCGGCAGTAGCAGTCTCCTGATGGTCACTTCAGGAGGTCACTTTATTGGTCACTTCGCTTTAGAGAGCAGAGCTGAAGACCTGTAATGGACACTGCTGGGCCTTGCAAAGCCACAGACACTGTCTGGTTGGACTGTCACAGGCAGTGCTGATCCCCTATCCACTCATTCATTCTTGGAAGCCCAGTTCTATCCCCTGGTGGCTTCTAGAACCACCCATCACCCAGAGTCTTTCCTGCTCATCTTCTGGGGCACTTGTGTCACCTATGAAACTAAGTAAAAATCTAGATGTCAGTTTTTGTCCCATCCTCTACGAATCACATGACTTTAGGTAAGTTGTTCAACTTTTTTTCTGAACTCACACTTCCTCCTCTACAGAAAGATCATGATATGATTTACTCAAAGATCTTTTGCTATGGCAAAACAAGATTTTCCAAAAAAGAACTTTGTGAAATGGTAACTGTCATAAACACTCCCTAGTATTACCAACTAATTTTTAAATCATTTTTTAAAAAAGTTTCTTCTTTCCCAAGTGTTAGATTTGTCTCCTTGAGTAAACCCATACTTTCTCATGCCTAGGGACTTAATCTTGAACTTCCTGAACTCATACTCGGATTCTATTGAACCACAGCAGCGATGTTTTGGACTATCACCATTGTCAGGTTTCCCCTGTATGCTGTCTGTGCATCCCTCATGATGCCCTTTGTAAACCTTTATTGATCACATCAAAGGGTCTTTTTCTGAGGCTGGCCGGTGGGAAGCACTAGCAAGAGTCTGTGGATAGACCAGAGAAGATGGTGCTCAGTTACCATCTGCTGCTTCTGGGCAGGGCACAGTGGCTGCATCTTGATACCGACAGCCATGGGTCTGGCCACACTGCCTTCCCCACACAGAAGCTCTCTGCCTCTAGGAACCTCTCTCTCTTTTGTACCTTCAGGCCTATAGAAACATCTCCCCTGCTGCTACTTTATGGTGCTGCTCTGATGCTCTGAATGCCCTGCCCAGCTTTCTTGAACCCTGACTCTATCTTTATCAAAACCTCTTTAAACCACCTGTCTAAAAAGCACTCTCTGTGAGGACCTGACAGATGTGCCTCTAGCGGGCCAGGCAAGGACATTAATCCCCAGTGACAATCCAGTGGAAGATAAGTGCCTGAGGGGAAAGCCGGCGCGTGGCAGAGAATGAGTCCAGGGCTTATCGCCATATCAGATAACTGGCCTGCCCATGTCCACACTGTGAAGATACGTGGCGGCTCAGTACGGTGCAGGGCTGCACAGCCCGGCCGGGAGAGACGCGGATGTCCTGGCTGTGGATGCTACTGTAGGGGCTCTTGGGAGGAATGGTGGCATATTCCACGGGATGGTCTTTTCTTTAGCAGAAGAATAGGCACTCGGGTTCACCATGCTTCCGTGACTGGCAAAGCAAACACATAGCCAGAGCGCTCTCACTGTGCCGGCTTGTGCCCCACTTGAAATCAGGATCTGCCATCCCCCAGTGTCATGAGTCTGGGACACATCGAGGCACCTCTGGCCATGGACACTACACAGCTCTGGGGTACTGAGGCATTTAACGACAAGCTGACATCCCATGCCCTTCATCTCTTACGTGGGTAGATTCATCTAGACGACTAATGAAAGGCTTTCTAAGGAAAGCGTGGCTAGGAAGAACCCAAGGTTACAGAGAAAGAGGGTGGAGGCGGTGAGAGAGAAGAGACAAGCCAAGGGATTCTGGGTGACAGCAGCCTGTCTAAGTAGGACGGTCATGGGAAAAAGTGTTACTACTTCCAGAACCTTCCCAACCACTTTCTGTCAGCCCAGGCCAGCTTCACTTCCGCCGCATAGGCAATTAACACCAGGCTGATCTCAAGCCAACAAGGTAAACACAAAACAAGATTGAATATTAAGCGTCCAAACAAAGAGGTCTTATTTATTAAAGAAAGGCACAACGCAGGTGTGGAACACCGTCATCATAATAATTAGTGCTGCGGCTAACTGGGAAGAGGTCTCAGTGGCTGCCCTGGGTCTGCCAACTACAACCCTAAGAAAACCAGGGTTGCTGTGACGCCGGCAGGTTATAAGCATCCAGCCTTCCAAGCAGAAAATTCCTTTCCACCCTGATGGCACTGGGGCTGCGGGAGGGCGGCTGGAACAGGAGGAGGCGGGAAGGGAGTTCAGCTGTAGCAGACTGAAAGCGGCTGAATGTGGGCGTGCACCTCTCCTTTCCTTTCCCATAATGCCTGCCTTCATCAGAAGTGACAGGTCCAGACACAGCTCATCTGCAGCCCAAAGGGATGTGACACAGAGCCTCTGCACGCAGGTAGCATGGCCCCTTTTTGTAGGGCTCCTCTGTGAAGCCAATTACTTCAAGCACAACGTTCTTCCTAGGTTCTTCTGCTTACCCGGGCTTAGCAGCACGTGTCACCCATCTGGCATGATGTGAAAGAAAAGAGAAAAGACGTGTGTCCCTGTTCCCTTTCCAGTTAGGCTCAGGGCTAGCTCATGTCATTTCCCATGTCTAGTTTAGGCAGTGTCACTCAGCAGTGTATAATGTGGTAGCTTCTCTCTTAATCCTAACTGTTCACTTTTTGAGTATGTGCTGTATGCTATTTCATGTTTCACATGTATGAACTGAGAATACCACGAGTGAGGTCTTACAGGGGCCCATCTTATAGATGGGGAAACTGAGCCTTAAAATGCAATCATTTTTTCAAAGCAAGCAGCTACCCAGGAGTTTGAAGCCAGGTAGATGTTGTGCCAAATCTTCTCTTAGTGCCTGTGTATATTTGATGAATAGGGTTTTTTTTTTTTTTTTTTTTTTTTTTCTAACCAGGAAAAGAGTAAGGGTCCTGCATGTGCCCAGGTCACTGAAGGAGAAGTCCCTTATTTGATGGCTCTGTCACAGGCTCCATGTCGGCAGCTTGGAGCCAAGGGGGAAGACAAGATGCAGAGAACCTTTGGAGCCAGAGGTCTGTGTCTGAGACCAAAGCCACACCAGGATGGAGTCCTGGTCATGGTGGGTGGGATTACAAAAGACTCTTCAAAGAAGGGAGGGGAGGGCCAGTCTGTGGACAGTGGGGCATACAGATGCTAATAGCAGCTCTATGGGCAAATTTGGTCAGCTCCGTTGCCGTGTACTCTTGCATTGTGGGAGTAATAACTGTATGGATAACTGGCTGAAAGGGGGAAAGATGGGAGCGGTCAGGCGTAGAGAGACCAACTGGACAACGGTGGGAAGGGGAGGAGGAGGGGCTGGCCTAGCACTCTCTAACTGCAGCAGGAACATGAAGCTGCAGCAGCAACCTCAGGAACTTCCCTAAGGTGTGGTACTGTAACAGCCTAGTGCTTCCGAGGGCCACTGGGGCAACCGACCAATGGGGGAAAGGCAGGAGATCTGTTTTCAAAAGTATAAGTGCCAGTAGAAGCAAGAGGCAGATGAGAAGGCAGAGAGAAGTAGATTAGAGTGAGTAATTAACCATGCAAAGATCATTAACAGTGCCATCAACAGTGTCCGCCCACAGCACCTCAGACCAACACAGGGACGTTACAGAGTTACAGACCTCAGCTAAAGATGAAGAGAGGTGCTCTAGGCTCTTTCCTCTTTGCAGCCACCTGACACCTAGTCAGGAAGGAGACATTGATCCTCTATAAATTAGCACTGTCTCCTCCCAGGGCCAACCACACACTCATTCTGGAACAGGGGACTCAAAGAGATGGACAGCACCAGAGTGGTCGTTATGAGGGTTGGAAAGCCCAAAGACGTACAGAAATCCTGAGCTGTTCTGTGTGTTCCTTTACAGAGCAAGAAACTGAGGCTCAGGGAGGGGAGAAAAGGGTTGTCTGAGGACACTGAGCTAATTCATATTGAAGTCAAGACCAGAATCAGAACTCCTGACCTGTTTTCTAGGACTTCCCCTGGGCCTCCTGGCTCTGTCTCACCCAGCAAGGGATGCAGAGAATGGACTTTAGGTCCAAGGGCATACACCTCTGGGAGAGCTGGTGTGTGCCACCTGTTAAGCAATCATCCATTCTCAAGCAAATGATCTAAACCTGACCTTTCCTTCTGAAAATGAAGAGATGATCCCATCACTCTGGGAGGGTTTGGTGTGGATTAAAGATGGCACAACTAAGATCTGGAGTTTAATTAATCATGGCTGTCAGACATAATACTAAAAAAAACAACACTGGACACTATGTCTCTCGGGCAAGGCCAAAACAAAATGAAGGATGGCATACAGAATCGCAGGGTCACATATCTCCTGTCTCAAAAGGTAGCAGCAATCTAAGCCCTTAGTGGCAATAAAAGATGTGTTGGGGTCGCTCCTAAGAATCACTGCGGTTGCCTGTCCTCTGGGTGGTTCTCAAATGCACTCATTCCTGCTGTCTTCTCAACATAAAATATTCGGGAAGTTTCTGTTGTGTGCTAACAGAAACACCCATGGCATGGTCTCCTTCAGACATGCTTACAGCCTTTTGAGAAGACTGCGAAAAGTCTCAAACCCTGGCTAACACGAAGATGTAAGCACAGCAGGAAGAAGAGGGCTTCTCAGATTCTCTATTGTGCCTCTTGATTTTTTTTTTTTTTTTCCTTTTGAAACCAGGTCTGTCTATAGCTTCAAACTCCCAGTCCTCCTATCTCAGCCTCCCAAACGTGCCACCACACTGGGCTTGGAGTCTTGTTTTTTTAACCTTAAGCTGAGCCATGGCTGTGCCAGAGATGGTGTTCTGCTCTTTCAGCCTGATCTCTATCATGTCAAGAACCATTATTTGTGGTCACCATCTGGGTCCCACTGTGGGCCATCTGGCTTTGCCAGCTACTCAGTGAGGTCAAGCTGACATCTTGGAAGACTGCTCTCACAGATTTCTGTGTTTTAACTAGAAAGAGATTTAGATTCTATGAACCAGGAACAGGGCAACGCATGACTTCAGCTCCAGTTTGGTTTTAAGTAGATTATAGTCTAAACGTATTTTTCAGTATGCAGCAATTGGGTTAGTCTAATGATAAATGTCATTCCCAACTATTGCCAGAGCCATATGCCATTTCCATTAGGAGTGAAGTTTCCTGGCCAGATTAAGACATGGAAAATAATTTTTGGTTATCAACAATTCCCTTCAGTCTCACTGATCAGATTAAACTTAGCTACGGAAAGAGGAATTTGCAAATTAGATGCTGTTCTCTATTTATTACCAAAATGGTTGCTTTCCACTCCATCCAGGAGGTATAGTAGAGCTCTCATTATGTCTCAGCTGGTGGTTACACTTACTCCATAAATCAATCTCCTTTGCAAGCCAGTGAATGAAATGAGCATTAGGCCACACAGTGGATGGAATCAGACTTCCGTGCCCTTTGAAGGAAGCTGGACCAGCCTTTCGAGCCTTAAATGTCTTCAGTGTTCTGGATACAAAGAAGCCACGGGAAATTTATCCTCACTAGTCTCTTAACCATTTGCTGACTGCTATTCCTGGCAGGCTATCTGGTGTCACTGAGACAAAGCAAAAAGTGAGAGCTATTTCCAGTACTCAAACCTTCACATATTTGGAGAAGAAAGGGAAAAAGAGAAGTGCGTGAAGGCAAACATTATGGAATAGTCTTGCCCTCCCAGAGAAGTGTAAATGAAAGGCTGCCAGATAAAGCCTGGAAGATGAAAAATTAATTTATATATCTGATTCATTATATATTCTCAGCTGGACCAAATAGCGCCTACTCGGCTTTCAGATCTGACAAGACAGTCCCAGGGCCTTACTCTTATTTCCTACTTTTCTCCCTTCCTCCTTCAACCAGTATTTACTGTCCACCCATGCCCCTCCAGGCTGTTTGCTAGTTCTGGGCCTACGGAGGTGCTGCTTCTAAAAATGGATAGCTCAGCACATGGATCAGATAAGCAAACAGACACAGGCACATTTAGGAAGTGCTGTGTAGTAGTCTACTGAGGTGTGTGTGTGTGTGTGTGTGTGTGTGTGTGTGTGTGTGTGTGTTTTGTAGAGGGGGCAGTAAGCAAAGATGCTAAGAACAGCAGGAGAGGAGAGGTAGGTTTAAAGCTAAATGGGAACCTTTTAACTTTTCATGCAGAGAAGTCAGGGTGTGTACTGGGTCTTTGGAAGAAGGAAGGAGTTGGCTTTTGGGGGTATAGACTGTCATGCAGAGACCCCATGTAATTCCAGAAGTCTAGGGATGGCAGGATTTTAGAATTTCTGAATGTCTCAGGAGTCTGGTAGACTAGAATGACCACTCCAAGTCTGACCCAGACACCGAAGGCTAAAGCTAATATATATTACCCAAGAGCATGGGAGCAGATCACCAGAGCTAGAAGGGTTTTTTTTTTTTTAAACAGGTGCTCTTTCCCTCACTGTACCACCAAGGGAGTATGGAGAGGCAAGTTTTAGATCAATTATTGAGTGGGGCCTGAAGGGACAACCTTTCGGTTTCCTCAGCCTCCTACTAGTTTTACTCCAACACAATGTTGGGGCATCCTGTTAGAAGATGAAGATATGTATATGTATATATGACTGGTAAATATATACACTGTATATGTAATTTTTATTTATTCTTGAAATTCTTATACTTGTATATAACAAAACATGAACATATCTATCCACCATTTCCCCTGCTCTAAATTCCGCCAATACGTTTCCCTCTCAATTGCATGTCTTATTCTTGGATAACCCATTAAGTCCAGTGTTGCCCATGTGTGTACTTGGGTGGGGCCATCCACTGTAACGTGGGAAACCTACCCACGGCTGCACACTAGGAAAAGAATGATTTGCACTCAGCAACTTTCAAACGCCGACAGCTCTTCAGTGAGGGGTAAGACCTGGGAAGCACCTCCCCAGGATGAGGGATATTTTAGCATTTCTATATTCTCAACTCCCTTATCAATGGAGGAGGACGCTGAACTCACAGGACAAGTGAAGGGACTGTGAAAGTCCCAGGTAGGTATAAATGATTTTACACCCTCTACAGGCTCGGCACAAAGTGCTGCAGTTTTCAGCAGAGCACGGGATCTCCCTGAGGGAAAAAACCCCATGGGCACACTGCCTCATCAATAGCGGCCGACCCCTAACTTCCTTATCCGTGCAGAACTGCAGAGTAAGCCGGGGACCTGGCCGCAGGGACCCTCTGCCCCCAACTGACTTTCACATCTACCATCTGTCCGCCGGCTGCCTCTGCTGGGCACAGAAGATAACACAACCTTCTTCTCTAGTTGGATCCAGCTGACCTCAGTGAACACTAACAAACACAGGGAAACGCTAATGACCCACCTGGGGAAAGATGAACCCTTGGTTTCTTGTCCCGTGTCTGATGTGTGCCTGTGTGTGTGTGCGTGTACATGAGAGAGAGTCTTAGGGGACTGTTAACATAACAGCTGGGCACCACAATCACATCTCATGAATCACGTGAGTTGTCTATAAGATAAGTGGGACCTGGTGATGTCTACTCTGGGACAGAAGAGAGATTTCAAAAGCTTTCCTCATAGTGCCAGCCTGACTAGCACGGAAACATGTCTCTTTACTTTAAGAGTAAGCAACTGAGGACTGTTCTAGCCCTATTACTCCTAAGCAAAGGGCCAGCAGCAAAGCAAGGTGGTTGTATTAACTTCCTGGCCTACTGCACGAGGTGCTAGATTTCTGCACGTGGAAGTCCTCAGAGTGAGACCTGGGCCAGGTTAGTTAAACTCTATCTCGATGACTACCTTTCTTCTATTATTATTACTTAAATTTGTTATTTGACAACAGTTTGTAATGTATTCTGAATACTCTCACTCCCCAACTTCTCTTTTCTCCCTCCTGAACCTGTCAACCCTCATCTCCCACAGTTCCTTTCCTGTGTTCATGGCTTTTTGGTTTGTGATCCCCTGAAGTCAACTAGGGCTCTCCTCTGAGAGGCCATGGGTATGGCATGATCCAATGGACCCTGGTGGGCTCACTAGTGGGTACACAGTGGAATAGAACAACACCCACTGCCCAGGGTCCATCAGTGGCTAATCATTCAGCAGGGAATGGGTGGAGCCCCAAGAACCTTGCCCCAAATCATGACTGGCTACATATAGACAGGTCCAGGGTAGACAAGCGCATTGCTGAGATCATGACTACAGTGGCTGTGCAATGCCCTTGATGACTTAGTTTTAGCAAATGATTTAAGGGGCAGCAAGAAGTCCCATGTCAAGAAACTTTAAAAAAAATCTGAACATTTCTCTCTCTCCTTTCTCTCTGTCTCTCTGTATCTGTGTCTGTGTAAAATAACCCAAAACAAAGAAAACTGTCAGAATTCAAATATATGGGTTTTTTTTTGAAATGATAGATAGTTAACCTTATCAAAGTTTATCTAAGTTGGGCATGGTGGCACATGCGTGTAATCTCTGTGCTTAGGAAGCAGGAGGATCAGGAGTTCAAAGCTGGCCTGGCCTAAGTGAGCCACCGTGTCAACCCATGTCCCGTCTCCCAAATAGCCTATCTACTTGTGAGTCCTGCAGATCTGTGGCAGAAGAGTTTCTTTCAGACTGGGGAATTGACTGACTACAAGATGAGTCTAAACTGCAGCAAATGCCTGTTTACTCATGGTGGAGGAGAAGGCTAAAACTTTGACTTACATTTCCCCCTCGCAGGGTATCTGGACAGATTCTTTAGTTTTGGCCTATCCTAGTGACCTCACCAGAGCCCATCCACAAACTGTCAGAGTTTGAGACTCAGCATTAGAAGGCTAACTTCTCTCTCTAATAATTAGTCCAGGAAGTGGTTTCTCACCTGGGGCTGCCATTTCATTACCTAATTCTGAAGGCAACTTTTCAGGCCTTAGAGCTCTCAGTAGAATTGCTAGCTTGATGACCTCTGTCTCCTGGAAGGGTGGCTTCTAGAGCCTGTTTACTTCAGAGTGCTTAGTAAAGAGAACCAAGGAAAGCAACGGCAGTGGTATGTCTCCTGAAATCCTTCAAGGACCTCTCTCACTGGTAAAGACATGGGACTAGCCCTGGACATAAGCTAGATCCAGGGAAACGTTGACTGTACTGATTTAAAAAAAATTGTTCCAAGATCAAATAACTATGTGCATGTCCTTGACACATACCTAATGTAAAGCAATGATCTTCCGATTATGCTTGCAAGCCACATGGGCCTCTGTGGGCAACCTGCAGCTCTCCTAGGCCCTCAAGTTTCTGTATTTCAATAATGCATTATTCTGAGTCCTGCAGGGCACACAGCAGGCATATGGTTCTGTTGGTTAATGATGATTGCAAAATGACTCTACAGAGTCACATTACCAACTATCACTTGTACAAATATTTAATCTCCCTTATCTGTGTAGAAGATCCGTGTTTGGTTCTACTGTAAGTCCACACATCTTTACCTGCTCATCTAAACAAATATATGTCTTACAGTTAGTTTCAGAAGGCTCAGTCTGACCAAGAAAGAAATTCCAATATGAGTAGATACTTAACAGATGCTCCTTTTTATGTCTTAAAGAGAAGACATTTTTCACAACTCTCTTTTTAAGAACTGTGTTTATTTGTGTGCATATGGAAAGGGGTGCATGAGACACACCATGAATGAAGGTCAGAGGACAACTTTGTGGAATTGCTTTCCTCCTTCCATTATGTGGGGTTCAGAGACAGAACACTGGTTGTCAGGTGTGCACAGCAAGTACCTGCACCTGCTGAGCAATATTCCTCGTTCCTCATCTCTTTATATCTGGCTTTCCCCTCTATGCCTTCTATCAGAATAGAGATTGGACCTGGAAAATGGACTGTGCCCTTACAGCAGGGCATCTCCACCAACGATAACAAGCTATATGCAACAGCAATAGTCTTCAGTGGTTACATTGGAAAGGGGTGTTCACTGAAGTCTAGAGGAAGGCTAGAGGCAGCCAGTGGGTGAGATCTCATTGTTGTTCTAGTCTTTACCAGAGAGAAGAGGAACTTGGAGGCAACACAGCTGCCTCACATGGCAGCTGCACACATCCCTCTCTTGTGTCTTTCCTTGCGTGGTCTTGGGGCGGCTCTTGAGTATCTATCATTTCCTCCTTTGTCAAGGCTATCTATAAGCAGTTGCTGTGGCAAGGCCTGGAGCTGCCATGGCGATGAATGGGGACACAATGGGATCAAGATATGGTCTTGTTTGGGCCACAGGTACATTGTATTAACTGTATGAGTCTCTTCCTCTCCTCTATGGCATTATGAAGTCATGAGGCCTTAGATCTCTGGCAGCTAAAGCATGCCAGCTGAAGAAGATGCCTTCTATCATGCTTAAGGCCATCCTAGGAAGACTAAGAACCCAAGAACTGAGGAATGAGAATGACTGACCCTTAGGCTTTGGCCAACATTTCCACCCTCACCCCACTGGTCTTCCAGTGGCATTGACATTCTCCCTCTGGTTTCTTGCTAGTCCTCTGGTCTCACTTCGGAAATCTTTGGGGCTGGTTCTTTTTCAATCAGCCAGTTTCCAAACCTTGGTATCAGTTCCTGGTTTTACTTCATCTCTAGAAGCTCTCTCCTTAGTGGCTTCACTCAGACAAATGTGTTTCAGTACCTTCTCTATGCTGATGACCCCCCAAATTGCAGCTCAGTGTCAAAGTTTTCTCTTAAACTCAGTTACTGCCAGTCACTAACTCAACATTTCCTCTGCACATTGCATAGGCATTTTAAACCTAAAGGTCGGAGTTGCTTTTCTTCATCCTTACTCTATGTGGCTGTTTTCCTTATATCAGCAAAATGGCAATTCCATTCTTACATTGACTTGGAATATTCTTGACTTTTCTTTCTCATGTCCCACATTTTATCTTTGAGCAAATGATGTCATGTTGAATTCTGACCTTATAGCCTCCATTATTGCCAAGATAAGTCACCATCATCTCCAGGGAGTCCCCTCTCTGCTAGCCCCTGCCCTGGAGGCCTCTATCTCATTCCGCACATGGTGGCCACGGGGATGCTGTTAAATGCATACCTGAGTCATCCCTTCTCAAAAGCTCCAGTGGCTACTTGGCTTAGTTTCAGCTCAGATCCAGGTTCCCACGTCAACAAATCACAGGATCTTCTCCCAGTTCCCCATGGTACTCCTCTCCACCACTTCCTGCCTCACCTCTGCCCCTGAAACCCAACTGCACGGGGGGCTCTTTTCTGTTCTCAGACACACCAGCCATGCTCCTTCCTTTAACGTCACCCTTCCCTCTCCCTGGAATGATCCCTTCCCAAATAGCTGTGCATTCTGTTTTACTGTCAGATCTTTATTTAGATACTACCTTCTCAGAGGAGTATGGCATGACCACTTCATCTGACACCGCCACCTCTTGATAGTCACCACTGACATAATTTTAGACTATTCTCTACCCCTCCACTAGAACAGAACCTCTAGAAAGGCAGGGAGTTTTCACCACTTTGTTCATTGCTTTATCATCAGTGCCAACAACAGTGCCCGAGAGAATTGACCTTTCACTTATGGCTGGCTGGCTGGTAAGAATAACCAGAGTCTGTTTATATAGAGTTAACTGTTTAGATGTAGTTTTCTTAATTTTCTCTCATCTTTTAAGGGAAAGCCTCCCGACTAAATGCTTTCTCTCTGTTATCTTCCAACTTCTAATTCTTCCACCTTTCATTGGCTTTGTATCTTCTCTTAGGAGAGTTGACTGATGGCTCCTGTCAGGTTTGCTCAGCTACTGCAGTAAGATGTGTCTCTGAGTTGTCCCCCCAGTGCCACCAGCATTGCCTCCAAGTGACTTGCACTAGGGGCCCCTGGTCTGTGCCGATAGGGATGCTAGTTGGGGCACCAGCTCAGTTGGTAAAGTGCTTGTTCAGCAAGTGCTTGTAATCCTAGTGACGAGGAAGTGGAGACAGGCCGATTCCCTACAGCTTTCGGGCTAACCATCTGGATCAGCTAGCCTTGGGTCCCAGTGAAAGACCCTGTCCAAGAAAACAAGGTGGGTGGGTCCTAATGGATGATGTTTGAGGTTGACCCCTGTTCTTCATATGCATGTAAAGGTGTATGCATACATCCACACACAGGAATACACTTTTCACTCATGTGCGCGTACACACACGCACAGTTTCTTGTTTATCATGCACACACAGTTTCCTGCACTTTATTTCACACACACACACACACACACACACACACACACACACACACACACACAACTTTGTTTCTGAGCTGAACAACAACAAAAAATCCCGCAGTGTAATCTTTTAGACGTTTCAAAAACTAGAGCTACACTAACTAAATCACAAGGATTTCTCCCAATGTATTTGTTTCAAAGGTCAAATCAGGAAGTCCTAAAGAGAAGGACATGGTTTCCAAGCCACAGAATTGCCTTTTCTGCAAGTAAATATATATAAACAGCAAACTGTATATAAACATAGAATCCAGCTCATCTCTGTATCCACCCATGAGTAAACTAGAGCCTTCTCTCTGCGAGGTCTTCCTTGAAGTTCATAATCAAATCACATCCACTCCACATTTACTGGGAATCCTGTGAACTCATTTCAGCTCTGTTCTTGAGTCCCACAATCCCCTTCATCATGGTTAACTACTTCCATTTCTTGCTTCTTTGGCTCGTTGCCCCCGTGACCCACCCTCCCTTTCCTCCAACATTTTCATTTATGTAGGATCTAGAACCCCACTCCAGTCATCCTAGGATAGGGCTGGCCAGGGACAAGACGCAATCTCCAAATGTTCCTCCAGCCATAAGAAAACAGTATGTGGGAGAGGTGAGTCTCTGAAGTCAAACCCTGCCAATGTTTTGGCTTCAGGAAACCTTGGCAATGAACAGGTACTGGGCTCGCCTGTCATTAGAATCTGCTCCAATAGCAAGGTATGCTCCATGCTGGGAACTCTCTTTGGAACTCATTGGTAGAAGGGACAAGATGGAAGAGCAGCCTGCATTCTTGGAAGTTCTTAATTTAACAGGGAACAACATAATGATGCACTTCTGTGAAGAGCAACTGGCTTTGAAACACGTAGCAAATATTATCCATTTCTATAGGACGCATTCTAACAAAGTGTTTATCATGATTAATTCTGAGCAAAGGCAGGAAGAGAGCCAAGACATTTACGCCCTGTGAGCTCCTCTGTGACTCACAGGCCAAGTCACTTTTTTCCAATTCCACTCAAATGCCACCAAGTAATCAACTACCCTGCAGTTCCATCAACAATGTAACAGAAGCCGCCATGCAGTTTTCCAGAAAAACCCTCGGCGGTATCATTGCTCATTGTAATACTCTAGCAAAGGCCGCATCTTCCAGTTTGCAAAACTACTTAGCGGAGCGTGAAGGCTTCCTTGGGTTATTAAATTACATCGTTACCAATCCCTCGCTGTTTATGTGTTTTAATTTTGTCTTTGTACCTTGAGCAGGGCTCTCAGGAAGGGAGCAGTTGATAGATTTATTGCGCCAGTCTTTGGAGCAGAGAGAGCAGAGTCTGCTAGTACCGATTACTGTCTTTCTCCACCTATTCTCATGCTGGCAGAACCTCTTTCTGAGTCCCTCCCTGTTGAGAGGCAGACTCTGCCTTGCTGTCCTCACCCAAATGGCTCTGTGTTCTGGGCGCCCAATGTCTGAGGAAAATCTGTCTGTTTTTAAATCATGCTGCTTGAAAGGACAGAAATGCAACTATGGAAACATGTAAGATGCAAGACAAAAGCTGAGCACAGAACAGGAGGAATATTAGATCCACAAAGATCAAGGTCACAGGAAACACATTCATGAGAGCTAACCCGAAGCTTCTAAGACTTACCAAGCATCACAACCTTTGGCTAACTCACCCTCAGGCTCCTTAGTTAGAGGGTTTGGGCAGGAGCCCAAGTCTTTGCATTTCTACTATGTTTCAGCTGCTGCCACTAGTGGAAGGGTCCCGCTTCGAAAGCTACTGAGTGAATCAGATTAAAGTTTTACTTTCCGTGATTTGTTATCTTAAACATTTACAGTCACCTGTTGGTCCCAGTTTTTTTTTTTTTTTTTTTTTTTTAATCCTGGTTGTAGGCTTTCTGGCAATCTGCCACAAGAAAGCCCAGAGGAAGTGATTTGGCTCTGTGTCCGTGTCTTTATCTAAATGGATTCTGTGGAAGTCCTCTGCATTTCCTCCAATGTTTCCAGAAGCATTTCCTCAGATCCTTGACTATAACTTACCTACTCAATGAGAAATGTTGATTTCTGTAGAGAAATCTGAGGGGGACCCGGAAGGCTTCTGCCAGTGTGGAGAGAATCCTGCTCAGGGACACAGCTTTCCAAGCAGCTGGCTAGTGGAAACTGCTCCCAAAGAGAAACAGCAGGGTTCTTGCCCCTGCCTTAAGAGCCCACAGGAGAGGCAGGTCTTTCTCACTTTAGCACAAACCCAACCTGTTTTCGACCTGTTTTCAGGTCGAAACTTCTAAATGGGATGTGAGGTCTTCCACACTAGTGGCACTGGTTCCCCCGTCTGACTGACGCCTAGGAGTAGCAACTGACAGTAACCATTGAGAAGAATGTTCCCCGGAATCATCAGCTCTGGGCTAGAAAGAAAGGTTGGTGTGGAACATCTGCTCGCTCACTGCTCTTCCCACCCCAGACCCCAGTCAAAGAGAAAGGACATGGCTGCTCACTGTTGCGGGGCTTCTCCTCGTCCATGCCCTCGTCCTCGTTCTCGGGGTCGATGTCTTCTGCCTGCGTGATCCAGTCCAGGTAGCCTTTGAGATCTTCTTCCAGCTGCTGCTTCTCTCGAAGCTTCTGGAAATCCCCCCGGGCTTTGGCCTTCTCCCTCTCTTTGGAAAACTCTCTGGTGCGAGGGGTTGGGGAGTGGGCAGGGCAGTGCGCAAGGATCAGCCAGGAGGAAAGATAGAGAGAAGGGGAGACAAGGCAGCTGTTAATTGCTTTGTGGGGAGAACCCTGCCCAAGTCACCCCTTTTCTAGAGACAGCTATCTCCATCACCCAGTTCTGTCTTCACTCTCACAAGAAAGGGGAGCAGTGAGAGCATACTCGTGGCACAGGCCAGGAAAATCTAAGGGGATGAGGGCGCTTCACTCACTTTCTGGATCATAACAGGCTTTGCCTGTGAATAACAGCTATTCTCCAAAGACAGGGACACCTCTCTCCAAATAGTCATTCTAATGGCCCTTTACAGCAAGGAAACGTGTGTCACCCGGGAATAGGTGACACCTTTTAAGAGAAACGACAAAGCACCTTCAAATGACACAGATTATTAGGACCCAGTGATGATAGAGACCACTTAATTGCACTGGGGTCTCAGAGCCAGTAATGCTTTTTCCTCCCAACTCTGGTTTCAGTGATGTCTCCTTAGATAATATGATAAGAGCCAAATTTGGAATATTTACATCATGAAAACCAGCCAGGGCAATTGATAAGAGTATTTCCCCACAGAAGAATGGCAAATATTTACCAATATCTCCCATTGTCTAGCGTTCCCCCCCCCCCAGCAGCTTTGATCTCAATCTAGGTTCCTATGGCTACAATCCCCTCTACTGTTCTTAGCATGCCTGGAGGGAGTTTGAACCACACGGATACCTATAAGGATTCCAAACACAAGAAAATGCCCTGGGGCCTGCCTTTTGGGTTAATGCAATCTGTCCAGGATAGAAAAATATGTAAAATGAAGATGACATTAAAGCCAGTGTAGCAGTTTAAAGCAATAGTCAGCAGACATTGTAGTTTGCAGGGACTTACAGGAAGTTCTTGATTGTCTGTGATGTGGTCCTTTTTTTTTTTTTTTTTTTTCTAACTATGAACTCACTTTACGAAAGGATAAGGCTTGGAGCAGAGGCAACAACAGATGAGCTAGTTCTTAGCTGCTGATGCAGGTCTGAGCCCCTGCCTGTCTACCCCCCTCGCCCCCCACCCTTTGGCCACTATGGGGTTGTTGGTGGGGAATGCATGTTAATTCTCTGGTGTCTTGAGTAATCCCTGGGCCATGGCTCCTGTGTCTGTTCTCAGGAAGCACCTGATTCAGGAAAGCAGGCTGTGGAAACCAACTCAACAGGACTTCTGTGCAAAGCTCAGCGCTCTAGAGGACAAGGAAGCTTGGGGAGAGTCATGTCACCAACAAACCCCGGAGGACAAAAGGCTCAGGTGAGGCCAGCGTCATATGTGGGGGGCTCTGTTGCCACATACCACCCGACTAGTGTTTGTGGTATTCAGCAGAGCTCAGGGTTCAGCAATCACCATTGTGGTGAAATGGGGTTGAGGGCTGGGAGGAGCCTAGGGAATATTTGAATTGGGAGAATTGGGGCTCTCAAGTACCTCCTTAACGATGCTCTGGTTTGGATGGAATTTTCTTCCCAAATCTGATTGAGTCCAATTATAATTGGATTGAACTTGCTATTTCGTGGGCTTCCTGCCAACCAGTGGGTACTTTTATTTCCTTCCCAGGAAGCTGGATGCCAGGGAAGAGTCACTGGATTGAGAGATCACAGTGAAGGTAGGAACTGGCTCATCCTGCTTTTGTTGTTGGGGTGGACATGGAAAGATGCCAGTCTTCCTCCCCCTTGCCTTCTTATCTTATATATGGTGAAGCTGTCCCCCGCCCCCGCCTTGACCTTACTCCCTAAAGACAATAGATCCACAGTGCACCTCTCTCCTTATGTAAATAAACGTAAGAAATGCATCCCAGGACCCTCTCCTGCAATCTCTCTGCCTACACCCATATGCCTTTTATGCCTTTTTTTTTTTTGCCCCTTTCTCCTGGAGTGGGTTTGAGTGAGTTTCAAAGGGGTAAAGTTGCTAAGAAAGACCTTTAGCTCTCCTGGATAATTTCTAAGAGCTCAAGCTCTGGTTATAACACGCCCACCATCCTCCTTACAGAGCTAGAGCAGTCCCGGGATTCAGCTGCCATTAGGAGGTGGGAACTCGCTGTCTGAACCTCCAGATCTGTAGGAAAACTAAACAGTCACAGGGAACAAAGAGGAAGAGGATACCTGCAAGATTCTATGGGACTTGCCCGTTTTTTGCTCCTGCACACTGTGGCAGAAGGGCGGCAGATGTGGCCTGGGCACCGAGGCAACATGGGGGGCTTTGATAGCCCAACGGGCAGGGACGCAGCCACAGGGACTCCGGGCTGCACATGGTGGTGATACCCAGGGGGCAGCCCCTGCTGTGCTTTCCTCTCCTGGACATCCCCCACCATGTGCCTGTTCTGTAGACTGAGCTAATGCAATTCCAGCCTGACAGGGTGTGCCCAGCTCAGGGGTCAGAGCCAGCAAGACAACCACAGACTACTGTTGGGATTTGTCACAAGGTGGGCGGGAGTGCTTCTGTCACTAGCAATGGCCAAGATACAATATGGGAGAAGGGGTGGCCGATGCTCACTTACAGAGAGCACACAACAGGGTGTGGGGTGGGACTGCTCACTCTGACCATCGGGTACTGGCAGATAAATACTGAGCAGATAAATAATAACTCTTCTATTTCTGGGTTTGCTAAAATCTGTTTGCAACTCCCAAATCAATACTAATGGCACTTTAAACAACATTCATATATGGATATGCATGTAATGGCAAAAAAAAAAAAAAAAAAAAAGAAAAAGAAAGAAAGAAAAAGAAAACCAAAACATGTTACATGCTTCCTGCTAAGGTCAGAAAAAGTGAAGTGCTCTCCCCAGCTCAGTTCTCATAACATAAGCAAATGTCTTTATTTATGGTCTATTTAGTGCCATTTTTATTGTTGTAATTTTGGGCTTGTTGTTAGAGATTCCACTGTTTAAACAGCCCCAAGCCTAGCTCCACGGAGAACACTGTCACGTGTCTAATGGAGAACACGTGTGTTTCATTAAGCTCACTCAGGCATGGGTTACAGTGCTGGTGCTGTGGGTCTAATGTTAACAAATGGGTGCTAGCTACTAAATAACTCATGTGCAGAAACACACATAGAGCTATGTTTACGTTGGTTGCCAATGTGACCAGGTACTCGTGAGCAGGAATCTAACGATGTACTTTGCATTGGTGGCCTGGTGTTCACCGGTGCATTGTGATTTGGCAGAACACATCCACTGAACGATGAGCATCAACTCTGTGTGGCCACCTCTCCTTTTCCTGCTAGGGCATGCAGCGGCCTCCTTCTGGGTCTGGATGTTCTGTTTTAACAGTCCATCCATCATGTCCCGGATGTATTTTCAGGCTGTCACTCTCCCACCCGTCAGGGCCTCAGCCTTTTTAGGCAAGAAGATACTCCTGTCTCCTGGTATGGAAAGGGATGGGACAGTTACCCACAGCTTCAGATGCAATTTCGAAAGTCTCCCAGTCACTGTTTTGATTCTAATAGGTTGGGGGCTGGAATTTCTGGAGGAAAAAGCAATTCTAATCCAATTGTTGCCTGTACCGATGCCAGACCTGTGTCTTGCATTGGGTGGGTGTGCGGATCACTGCATTAACATGGGACGACTTTTGACAAGAGTCCAAGAGCTGCATGTTTTTCACACTGCGTGTTCTGTGCAACCTCATCAGAATGAAGCCTTCTAGATGTATGACACCTGAACATTCTCAAAGTTGCAGCTTCCTCATCTAAATCTTATTCTTTTTGTCTGTGAAATGGAAACACGAGTAGCATCCAGTTCATGGAGCTGTCATGAGCACTGAATAAACGAACATACGAGATATGCAGAGCCTAGGCCATGACAGGGTATGGGGAAGACCGCTGATGCTGTCCTTGGGATAGTGCATTTCACGGGTTCTAAGACTTTCTGAATATTCTGTATGGTTGGTCTAATTGAGGTCTAGCTGATGAGTATTGGGTCCGTCTCCAATACTGTGGTTAACAATTACACTGTTGTCCTGATAAATCAGGATGCCAATTTCAGACCATCACCGGTGTGGTCAATCAACTGGAACTTGTTTCTGGATTTGTCACCGAGCAGGTTAGAGGCAATACATTTAATAATAACTGGCCCTTGACAAAAAGCCAGAAGTGTAGACAGCTGCTTGCAGATACCTCCATGGCTGGGCAGAGGGTCCATTGATGTTTCTGGAGCTTCCAGAAGCATGCTGTAACTTTGAGAATGTTCAGGTGCTAGAAGGCTCCAGAACAGACCAAACGAATTCTGGTCCACATGTGCAGAGGTTAAAGAGCCTCTATACTCCTGTCCCATACCAATTAAATGTTCTGAAAACCATTCAAGGGTCAAAATTGTGGATTATGCAATCTATCCACATTTGATCTACCAAGGTGTGGTTTCAAAATGACCTTTCTGACAGCATCAGCAGCTACTCCTTCAGCCTCTCTGACTCGACACCAGCGGGTTGGCTCTGGCTCTGGGAGATAGGGGTGGCAATGGCTGTGGGTGAAGAAGGGGCCTCTGGAGTCTAGTACTCAATCTCCATTACTGGGTTCTTACAGGAATTTTACATGCTAAGATTTGGTTCCTAACATCTGAGGGGAGAAAAGGAAACTGAAGCTGATATCTATCTATCTATCTATCTATCTATCTATCTATCTATCTATCTATCTATCTATCTATCTATCTATCTATCTATCTATGTTTGGCTTAGAGCACTGGGCTTTGCTACAACCAAGCTCATTCAGCATAGATCCAGCGGGCAGTGATAAGCAAACAGGAGCCAAACTAAGGCTCTAGGTTTAGGTCTGCTGATTGCCGGAAAAGTGACATCCCTTAGCTTGTGTTACTCATCTTTAAAAGTCCAAGTAGTCAGTGCAGCTTCAGCACTGCTGCTGAGCATGGACTGCACACTAGTCCTTGTGCTAATTCTACACAGACATTCCTGTTCATTCTATGACAGCCACCTATGAGTGGATGTTATCTTCATAATTCTTTTTGACATGGGAAAAGGATGAGGTTGCCAGATATCTTGCACCCAGCAAATACAGAGCTAGGAACAGCCAAATTTCTGTCTTGAAAGGAGATAATGAGTTTGATTTTTTTTTTCCAGCACTGTCTGTGAGACTCGTGTATAAACAAGGGGCCATTTTCTTGTGTTGGAAGACAGAAACAAACCCTGCCACCTCCAGGCAGCTAACTAGGAGCATCATATATTACTCCAACTCCCCTTCACCCTGCTCTCCTATGTGGGCTCACCCTGGCAAAAGGCAAGATGCCATCCAGGGTCATAAGAGGGATAAGGAGGAATTATGTTCTTTTCTTTACCCCATTCCAGACTGAACCCCATGCCCTGGCCATGGTGGGAGGCAGAGCCCCACCAAGTCTGCACTGATAGTGCCTCCTTCCTTCTTCCTGACCTGCCCCCAGCAGGAAGTCCCTAGGTACCTGGGAAGACTATGAAAGCAGCTGGTCTGTCCAAGCAGAGCAGAAACAGATCCCTGACCACCCTCTTTAACAAAGACAGTAGGTGGGTTCCCCCATTAGAGGCCCAGAGGGTCACCAGGAGCATTTAGGTATCAGGTCTTGGCATGGCTGGCATGAGCTAGTGAAAAATAAGTGGCTGAGGAAACACCCCAGGTCTCCATGATAAGAAGATAGACATCCTTGGGGTCTTGAAACCCCAGCCAGGAGCCATTCTTCTGCTTCAAACTGCATCTTACCATGGGATGAAAACAGGTAGACTTATATTTGTGGCCATCTAGACAGATTTAAAAGAAGATAAATGATGCCTTATCTATAGCCCCATAAGAACCTGTGGCTTTAAACACTTAGGTGTCTCCTGCATTCAGAAAGGTAAGCATCAGTGATGGACTGCTTGGCCTTGAAATGAGAATTAGACTTTCAGCCTGTAGTTGTTTGCATAGATATGTATGTGTACCCGCACAGAGACACACACGTCACAGACTTTTGGCTGTCTTTGCTTTTGACAGTGCTGGGATGGGAAACAGGGCATGTACGTGCTAGCTAGGCAAGTACTCTGCCACTGAGCTCTCCTCCCATTCCTACTCGTATTTTAAGCCGAATTCTCCTTTGTCTGGCCTGTTTACTCCACAAATGTGGTTTGAAACCTGCATTATTTGCCTGCAGATGATAGCTGGCTCGTGAGATCAGGCCAGCGTTTACCTCCAAGGGCACTGTGAGTGTTGCGTGTGCGTGCCAACCTTCTTTCGCATTCCTGCTGGGAGGTTCTTCCCGCTCAAGGCTCTTACTGCACTGCTCCCCAGGCTGAGTGAGGTGGGCACAAGGGTAAGCTGCCTGCCTTCTTGGGTAGCTAGTGGGGCTCTGGGAAGATCTTAAGAGTGTGTGGTGGGGCAGGGGTGGGAATGGGTGTCCCTTCTTCAAGGTCTGTCACCCACACCTATGACTTAACTCCCATCCATCTGACCCTCCTCACAGTCAGGCCAAGGACCTTCACTTCAAGGCTCCTGAGTGACCCTTTATCCCAGGTTCATCAGAGCCAGAAACAGAAGAGTGCCAGGAATAGCAGAGAGAATGAAATACAAATGAATGGAAAAATCAAGACCATTTCCTTGGTCCTGCTTACCCGCTAAGAACACCGAGAACCAAGTTAAGTACAAAAAATGACCCTATGATGATTAGTGTAACAAAATAGATCCAAGGCCAGTCCCTTCCTACGGCATCATTGACCTGGAAGAATGGAATGATAGTTAGTCAGGCACACACAGCAACCGAGCACGGCCAAGCGCCAGCCACCGGCTCCCCAACGCTGAGCTGAGCAGCGTGGGACCCGGGATCCTCATGGTGCAGCTCAGGCTAAACTGCCTGGGCAGCCAATGGTCAGAATCTGTGCTTGCATGGAATTTTTTTTTTTTCCCCGTTTTCCTGGGCCTGGTAGGGTCTTGTCTCTGAGGATTGTGCATTGAACGCAGTGGAACCTGGGACCTTGCTCGGCTGCATGGTAAAGAGGACACAGAAATGGTCAGCTTACCCGCTCAAAACACCGAGAACCAGATTTAGAACGAAAAAGGATCCAAAGATGACCAGACTGACAAAATACACCCAGGGCAACTCATAGCCCATAGCGTCTTGCATCTGGAAAGATGAAGGAGAGTTAGGACAGAACAAGCAAAGTGGAGGGCAAGACAGACAGGTAGGGAGTGCGAACAGATCCACAAGAGGCAAAGGGGCTGGTTTTAGTTAAGTGGATCAGAAGCTGCCTCCATCTTGGGCTTCGTCCCTACTCAAAATCCTTCTCGAAAACCTTGACCCAAGCTATCAGGGTCTCTGGGGTTTGGGTGGGAGATCTTGCCTAACTCTTCCTGCTGTCTTATTTTCTGGAAAAGAAATAGTTCCCTAGTGTTTTTCCTACTCATTTGTCTAGAAAGGTGGATCACCTCACAAAACATTTGTCTATTTTATTTTATTTTTTGTTTGTTTTGTTTCCATCCTGGAGTGGGCTTAGCTCATTTGGTTCATTTGTGACCATTAAATCTTAAGATGTACCCTGAGGCGGGCTGACCTTGGGCTGTGAAGAGGGCCAGCCATACTGGCAGGGCTGGAGACCGAAGCTTACATCACATGAGAAAGTGGTCTTCCTTCCCGGAGTCTGGGCGGTAGAGAGCTTGACCTCAGTGCGTCACAAGCAAATGGGCGAGGAAAGGTGGTACTCCCCCTGCCTTGTGTGTCAGAGAAGGCCTTGTCCCTGACACCACAGCCTAGATGGAAGAGGCACGGAGCCTGTAGCTGGTGGACTGGCGGGGACACTCTGTAGCAAGCCACAGGCCCCTGCAGGAACTGGAGGCAACGGGAGCCAAAACTGGCCCCACAGGGCTGTGAGTGTTTGCTGGGAGCATCTTGTGAGGGATTCCTGTCCACTGACTCCCATCCTCCCCCTACAGCTCCTGGAAGTGGTTGTCAGACAACCCTACATTTCCGGCAGGCAGGGGTGTGAAGACAGGTCCCAGGACAGTGTTTCTATCAAGAAGGAAACAGTTCCGATCCAGAGCCTCAGATCCTTTCTTCTGATGTTTTCCAAGCATTAAACACATGTTACCTCTGGTTTACTAAAAATGAGCCCCAAGGTTGTATTTGATGAACCAAGCTGATGAAACTCTAGATTCCTGGGCTACCAGCCTCCTGACTGACTCCCGTTGGCCATTCTCAAAGTGTGGCTTCAGGCACCGACACCATTAGGTGCTCACATTTAGAAATGCCACACTGCGTCTCACCCCGGAGCTCTGGGGGTGGTTCCATCAATCCGCTTCTGCAAGCACCACAGGTTGGCTGGATGTGGGGGTACATGGCAGAGCTTGTGGACCCTTGATCTGTGTCATTGTCTAAATGCTACTAAGTGTTATGTGGGGGGGGGGCACGATTGCGCATCTCCACTTCATGGGGCCCCAAGATGGCCAATGCTGGGACAATTGGGGACAAGCAGCGAAAGCAGGTTCGGGGTCTTGTCTCCTAGGTGTTCAGTGTAATTCACGCGTCTGCATTTATGATTATAGTCACTGTCACCCCAAGTGATCGTCCTAAGGAATAAGGAAATCGGGTAACTGCTGCCGCAACGTGATTTCTACTGTTGGTCCTCGTTTGGGTTACAGACGTGTTGTTCTCTATGTGATGGGGCTAAAGATGGAGGAGCACTCAGAGACCTGCTGCTCCGAATGGCTGTCTGTCTTATAGTTAGAAACCGTGTGTAAAACTCGAGTTCAAGCTTGCTGGCTTGAACTGGGTCAGCGAGGAAGAGCTCCCCACCTAGCTCCACGCTGCAGTGCGATTCAGTTTGAGAGTTTCTCGAGCATCCCCAACCCCACGCCCCTTGGTCTGTTCTTCCATGGCATTTATCGCTTTATAACTGTGCGGGTTCCCTACCTGTCACCTTAGGAGCAGGAAGTAGAGAAGACTGCTGGGTGAGGCTGAGGAAGCAATGGCCCTGTGAGACAGGGTTGTGTGGACTTTGCACACTAGAGTCACTGACAGCAGAGGGCGCTATGGAGCAGGAAGAAAGTCCAGGGTCCAAATAGCCCTGTGGTAGCAGTAGGTTTTGTTTTGTTTTGTTTGTTTGTTTGTTTGTTTTCCACCAAGGACTTGACCCTTGTTAGAACCATGTAGACCACTGTAAAGCCTTCCTGGCCATAGAACAGGAGGGAAGGGAAGAGAGGAATACCCAGCCAAGCAGCAGTGGTTAGCGGAGGTAGGGCAGTCAGTCTTTATGCAGATTCTGTTCCCAGGGCCCTTCCTTGACCAGGAGGAATCTGCCCAGCCAAGAGTGCAAAGGAAACCAGGTACAACTGGAAGTTCAGCATGCCTTCATGCCGGGAGGAGGAAAGCAAAAGCAGCCGGCACAAGAAGGAAAGATGAAATGGGACCAGGGAGAGAAACGCAAGGGAGGTGTGTACCAAACCACGTGGCTTTGCCGTGCCAGGGCCTGCGCAGGCCGCTGTAGCACGGGGCGGGCCTTTTGCCTGCCCACACAACATCCACACAACATCACCGAGTGCTTCTGTGGGAGGGGCAAGACGTGGGTATAGCCTTGGACTTGAGACTGTAGGGAAGGAACTAGGTGGGAGGCAACCACAGCTGGAGTGCTAGGCACCTGGCAAGGAGGGGACTCTAGGAAGACCCGGGCCTTAGGCTATGAGTATCTTTCCGGCTTTCCTTCTTCAATTACTGGTTAACAGGGATCAGAAGCGGGGCTGCGGCTTTTCCTCTAAGCCAGTGGCTCTCAACCTGTGGGTCACAACCCCTTTGGGGATTGAACAACCCTTTCACAGGGGTTGCCTAAGGGCACGTGAAAACACGTGGTTTTACATTACAATTCACGACAGCGGCGAAGTTATGGTTATGAAGTAGCAATGGAAATGATTTCGCCGTAACACGAGGAACTGTGTTAAAGGGTCGCAGCATTAGGAAGGTTGAGAACCACTGCTCTGAGCGCTTCTGTGGTGTGTAGGGAGAGCGGGAAGGGCCGGGGAAAAACTGGTGAGGACGATAGACTGTAACCAGCAAACAGGCAGACAGAAAGAACTCTGGGCACTATCCAGGAGTGTGTCCCCCCACACCCTCCCCGGAGCCCACATCCAGCTTTGGTGTCACCAACCTACTCTTAAAACTTTTCTGACTTGGTCTATGTCAACCCCAAAGGACAGAAGGTAACCTGGGCTGTTGTGAGCAGTGTGCCTTTACTTGTCCCCTGGGGTATGGGCAGCGGCTCCAGCAGGTGCTGACATGCTCTCCCCAGCTGGGTCTCACAGAGCAGAGTTGCCTCCAGAGCCTGGGCAGGCAGGGAGTCTTAGGCAGGGCTAGTGGCCTTCTCTACCTTCCTTCGAAAGGATTCCTTCCCCCCAAACAGTCCTCCAGGCCACACAAGCCCTTTGGCCTTAAAGGTACTGTGAGGTTCTTGAGTAGCCTGGGGGTCTTTTCCTCTGGGTCACACAAGCTTAGCTTCATCAAGGACTACAGTGGCTAGAGCTAGAGATCTGAAGAGGGTGGTCCACAGGAAGCCAGGGCCGTAAAGAGGAAACTCAGAGTTTCCACACCTCATCCCGTATCTCTGCTTTGATCTCTTCCTTGACTCCATAGGTGTTTTAGGGGTTCAAGGCAGGTGAGAGGTTGGGAGCATTTCTCGGGAGTCTTAGCCCACCATGCCTGAGCAGACAGCCATCTGAGGGAGATTCTTCAGTCTGCAAAGAAAGTACCCCTTTGTTGTTCCCTCTTCTTCTAAGCCACCTGCTCTCTGGGCAGACTGGGCGGAGAGCACACAGTGGAGGCAGCCTCTTTTAGCAGGGCGATGCTGGAGTGGTGAGACTTCTATCTCCACTCTGGGGAACAGATCTACTCAGCAGAAAAGAATAATAAAGCCTCATCAGGAAGGGACCCAGCTTGCTGTCAACCTCGTGCCTTAAGTCAGCAGTGCTGAGGACCCCAGACCTGAAACTATGTTGGATCTTCCTTTTTTTCTGAAACAAACACAGAGCCTTCCTATTTAACCAACACTGAACAACGGGAATAATAAAAAGAAAAATACCAAAGACATTTCCCAAAGTAGCATGTAACTGGGTAAAAGGATCCCTACCTTGTACCTTCAAATCCACCACTAACTTTCTCAGGGAATGGGGATGGGGGTGTGTGTCATATTTCCACCATGACCTTCCCAAGGCCTCTCTGATCCAGGCTGATATCCATGGATTTTCACACTATGTGTACCCTCTCTTTCTCATCACAAGGTCTGTGGATCTAGAGACTAGATGGTTTCCACAAGTAGCAAGAGAGGCCATTTCCCACCAAGGGCAGGTGCGAGTTATAAAACCCATGGTGCTTTCTATTCAGTGTCTCTAGTGTGAGCGAGTGTTCTCAGGGATATAGCTCTTGATGACCCATGTTGCCCGAAACATGAATGCCCACCACATGGGTCACAGAATAAAAAGCAAGTTGAATCCTGCCCCAGCCCCATGCACCTACTCATTCTTTGTTGAAAATCCCCCAGGCAGTGGAAACAGGAAGAGGATCATTCAGGTAGGAGAAGACAACAAGAGCAGGCAAGCCAGCAAATCAAACTGCGTGCATCCAATCGACCTCAGAGAGCAGACGGACTTGTGTCCCGACCTCGTGGGGGAGGATATGAGCAGAGAGAGAGTGACATCCTAGCCTGAGCACCATGTTGGGAACAGCTGGCTCACAGCTGGAAGAGCTGCTGCAGATAGACAGTGCTAGATGGTGCCCGAGATTGTAGCCCACAGCCAGCAGACAGTGAGCAAGAGTGCTCTCGGTGCCCGAGTGCTTTCTTGGCCTTGCTAAGACACTAAAACACACTTTACTTCAACATTCAAAGCTGTCTTATACTTTTCCAAGACAGAAGCATCTGTCCTCTGGCTCCTTGTCTATCCTCAGGACCAAAATTCCCATGCCCTCCAGAGTGGTCTATTTCCTGGGCAACCCTGCCATTCTACCAGGGAGCTCCACCCCTTTGTAAATATGGCATGCCTTATATTCTGAACTCCTGGAAGGCAGGTCTTATTCCTCTCTGTCCCTCACCCAATGCTATCCCTGCTTCTGGGAACATAAGAAATGCTCGATAAATATTTGTTAAACTGAATTGTTGAACTGCAAGAATTCATCTAATATTAGTAAAACGAATGACGTGAAACTGAATGGCTGAATGGATAGACGAATGAATGAGTGAGCAAGTAGATGAAGGCTTTGAGATGCTAATTCTCTTCAGTACTCTGTTTATAATCCTGCATGATACTGTTTAGGTAGCAGATTCTCTGTGTCAGGCAGCTATTTGGTTCAAAGGTTAAAGAAATCTCACATCTGAAAAAAGATCAGAGAACCTATGGGTGTTGTTTGACCCTAGATTGTTCTTTCTCTTGTTGATTCTTCTTGTTCTTGTTCTTGTTGTTCTTCTTCTGGCACTTGAGCATTCTTGGAGCATATGGAGAGGCTTTGGTTTAAAGAGTCATCTCCTGAAGAATCTCCATGGAAGGCTGAGTTTTGGTTTAGTTTCTTTTCTCTAGAAACTTCTACGTATGTGTTTGAATGTTTAAAATGAACCCAGCTTGGGGTTGCATTCATTCCTACATAGAGGAGTCATCACTGCTCCTCTCTGGGGCCCTCTAGACTTGTAGTTCATGTTTGAAGGAAAATGCATTCCTCTGAGGGGAAGACCCATATCCTTCATTCCCTGGGAACTAACTTCAGACTGGTTCAAATCTAGCAATATCCTGGGAGCACTGTGGAGATTCAGCTGGTCCTATTTTTAGGGCTTCAAACTGAAACTTGCATCACAACAGCTTGGAGGACTTCCTCTATGAACACTAAATTTCTAACCAGGGACCACTGGAGGCAGCTCTGAGGTGGTCTCTTATACTTAGAAAGCACCATGCTTGATGCCAAAACATTTTGATATTTGAATCTCTGGGTTAGTGATACAAGCCTAGGGTTTGGGAAGGAGGATTGCCTGAGGGAAAGAAAGGAAGGGAGAGAAAGAGAATAGAAAATGAAACGGCCATAGAAAGGTCAAAGTAATTAGAGGAATTGCCTGACGGCAGGAACACTGAGCTAGGAGGTGCGTCTATCATGAATAACCACCAGAAAGCACAGTCCCAGTTTGTATGTGAGTGTGTGTGTATGCACATGTGTGCATGTGTGTGCACACGTGCATGCACACACACACACAACTAACATATGCACACGTACAATCATTTTAGAAAGATCCCGGGAATGTCAAAGTGAAAAACATCCCCAGATCCTGGAGCGCCTTCACCTCTGATAATTTTTTTCTGTCCCCAGCCTGAGCTCCCCCCCAACCCCCAGGAGAAAAGGTACAACACAGCTGCTGAAAATTGGTAGTTACTGCTGTGTGCTTCTCCACAGTCCCCACTCTGGCTGTCACTGTGACAGCATCTTGGGGTCACATCTGGCTGGTATGGTATCGATGACTTGCAGTGAGGGAGAGGGAGGGAGTGATAAAGGAAGATCAGAAAAGCACACCAGGGCCATCAGCAAAGTAAATTATACTTATCCTCCCATGCTTGCACCTGCCCTCAATGTGATGCTACAGCCAGCTTTCCCACAGCGACTGAAGGCATGCGCCAGGAGTCCCAGGATGAGACTATGGGGCCCAGCACCCCCACAGTCATGTGGACCATGGCCTATGGGTGGAAACTGCCTATTTCAGAGAGACCTTTCTGTCCATGGCTCATCAGGACAGACAGTAAATGGTCCTTCATGCAAAGGAGAAGGAAGAGTCAGGGCCACCTAGGAAGTTGACCTGCTCTACTAAATAGAAACATTTGCCCAACTATAGAAAATCCAACTTCCTTCTCATTGCCTTTCAAATTACACAAGGCCAGGTTCTCATCGAGATCAAGCCTGAAAATGTGTCCCGGTGTTTCGTTTTAGTTTGAGGTAGGGATGGATGACATTCAGTGTTGTCCGGTGACAGCACGTCAAGATGATAGCCCTTGGTGCTGCTCAGCTCAGAGTCTCACGTATTCTAAGACAGAGCTTCTTTGGCTGAACTGGATCTTACCCCGTTACCAAATCCTCAGTGCCCAGAGCACGCTAGCTCACAAGGACACTCAGTGAATGTTTGCTGGAAACAAGGTACAGGCAAGCTGCAAGTAGTCACTTAGAGAGAGGTGCAAGCTTCCCAGCAGCCTGGGCTCTGGCATGCTAACAGGATGTCAAGGCTGGGGAGGGAAAGGCTTTGCGTTTACAGGAGATGGCACACCTGGAAAACAGTGGGAAGCCACCTCTCTGTGCAGCACAAAGCTGCTTGGATTCTGGGAGAACTCAGCACTTCTCTTGGCCTTGCTTTTCTTTCTGGCAATTGCGCACGGGACATTCCTCTGCTTCCCTCTCACTCTTCCTGTTCTAGTTTGCAGACAGGAGCACACAGCCTCTTAGCTGTTTTCACCAGGACTAAATGGATTGGGCTATTTGAGAAACTTGGGGATGATGGTATTTTCAAGACTGGCAGCATGCTTTATTCGCCCAAATTCTGAAGAGCAACACTGGATTCTGGCAAGTCATTTTTCATGCTGAAGTGGAGAATACCACAGAGATGATATTTTCTGTGGGTTTTTTTTTCCTCCAGATAATGGATTTGGCTTTGCCAGAATGAAGATAGCTCAAATATGGTATGTGTATTTACTGGCACTTCAAGAACTCAAAGGTGGCAAAACAGTGATGGACAGCTGGATCTTGTGAGGGGCATTTTTAAAGTTAAAAGAAACATACTGTAGAAATATACTGTATTCAAAGTGTGGTATTTCTAAATGTGCATCCTACAAGAAGCAGGGCCTCTGGCTGACACTGAGAGAGACTTGGATGGAGTCTAAAATGTCAAGACTAACATGAGAGTTAGAATATAGCAGCATGCCACAGGCTGCACAATTCTACACAAAATCAATTTTCTTTATGGTGTCTCCTTTCAGATCAGCTCCGACTTTTCTCTAGGAATTCTGCCTATAGCTCCCTTCTAGGTAAGAGACAGGAAAAGGTTAAGAGCAGAAAGAATTATAGAACAGGAAGAGGAGCTGGGTTGAGCCCAGCTATGTGTGTAGCCCAGCTCATCTGCATAGCATCGGCTGCACAGCCATGGTCCATACGGTGGTTGGCAAGTTAAGGGTGACCATCACTCAGGTTGGGGTAGACCTTGTGGACATGGCCACATTACGCTTTGTTCCTCAGGAAAGCCCTGGAACTAATCAAAGACATTCATCAACCACCTCCTCAGCTTACGTGGGTACGTGCGACCCGATATCACGGAGAGGAAGACGAGATGTGAGGCGAGGTCTCTGGCCCTCCCTTCGCCCACCCTCTGAGTACCCCATCGGCATACCCAGTACAGCACATCTGTCCAGCCCTCCATGGTGATGCACTGGAACACTGTCAGCATAGCGAAGGCGAAGTTGTCGAAGTTGGTGATGCCATGCTTGGGCCCATCCCACCCGGGCTTGCACACGGTCCCGTTCTGACACTGTCGCCCGTGGCCTGTCTCCAAAGCACAAGGGGAAGGGTCCTCTTCTGCTGGTACATCTCCACCGCCAAGGAAATATGAGACAGAAGAAGAAGGGCGGGGGGGGGGAGGGATAACGATGGGCAGAGAATAAAGAAAAGACATTAGAGAGAAAAATAACGGGAGAAGGCCGACGAGTCACCACAGCAGCAATTGCACACATTTCAGTTAGTGCCCTCACATGGGGACTAAAAACATAAGAGACCAGACTTTCATTTCAGGGGCACACTGACGTCGGTGTGTATTTTCAACCAAATGCTGTGCACTCTGCGTTTTAACCACAAACACTAAGGTATTTCAGACACTAAGGTATTGTCCATCCTGTCATAGCATGGCATCACGTCAGAAAGCGATAATGATGCATCCATTTCAAGTGTACGTTGTTCTGGAAAATAAAGACAAAGTAAGGAATTCAGAATCTGTGAGGGCTTTTATCTTGCTGCTATAGAGAGTAGTGGCAATAACAAACAGAAGACCTGAGTTTGAACAAACAATTGCCTCTGACAACTGCGAAAACACAACTCCAGAGAGAGGTTCTTCATTTAGAGATAATAAGATGCCCGGAATCTTCTCTTCTTTTATAAGGATCCAAACCATCACAGAATGACTATTTTGCCCATGGGACACAGGCTCTTTATGGAAGATGACAGGCTAGATGGCTGTTGGTGTCTGTGGCTTCTAATTGAAACTGTTTACTCTCAAGAAAAAAAAGAGAGGCAGAGAAATGTTAACTCTTGACTGTGACAGGACTCTAAGGAGGATGGAGGTGAGTGCTGTGGTGGAAGGTGTATGTCAGTATCTTCTTGGGGACAGCAGTGACACCTATCACTTCCTCCCCTGTGTCACCCCCAACCAGCCCCTTTGTCTTTGTTTGTAGTCCATTCTTGCTTCTGCCCCTAACTCCCAACAAGCTGGTTTGTTTTCTGTCTTCATAGCTCGCCTTTCCTTTAAGTTTTGCACGGATAAAGTCACAGAAGAAGAGGCTCTTTGTGTGCCCATTCCTTCTTCATCGTTCTTTAAGCACAGTGCTTCTGAGTTCAAGCACACTGCTGCGCTTTAGTCCGCTCTGATCCTTTGTATTGCTGGACAGTGTGTTTCATTGTATGTTTATCCATTCTCCAGATGAAAGACATCTCACTCCTTCCCAGGCTTGGGCTACTCAGAATAAAGCTGATTCCTGGATTGTTCTCTGCCCGGTGCTATATTCAGTGACCACGGGGACAGGCCAACATTCCTAATCTCTGAGCTATTGGAGGGTACCAAGTATCCATACCATTTCCTTGTCCAAAGTCTGGCTTCCGGTGGCTACATGTTAAGGTAGCTAAACTGAACTGCCCCTAGTTACAACTTTTAAAATTGTCAAATCGTTAGAGATGTGGATTTAATGCTGTTGAAAGAAGAGAAATGAAAGTTATTTTCTAACCTAAATAATACATTAAAAATAGAAAAGCAGAGCACCTAAAAAATGAGAGTTGAGGAATGAGGAAAACAAGACCAAATAGATCGTTAATTCCTTTCTTACTCTGGAACCAGCTTTCTAGAGTTGGGGGTGGGGAGGAGACATAAAAAGATAAAGTGAAACCTGCATTTCTCTTGTGTTTATTTGTAGCATAAAGATGCCAGTTATCTATTCACAATGTGGATCCTAGGCTGACAGTCTGCCCTGCACACTGGTTCCTAAAACAGTAGAAAAAGGGAATGTGGGAGTGGTAGGGGTTGCTGCCAAAGCCAGCTCTGAGTGCTCTCACAGGGAGGAAAACATATTTGGAGAATTTACAAATATATATTGGAAGAAAATGGCAGGGGCAGTGATCTATATCTCGTGGATAAAGGGAGCAAGGGCGTGAGCTTCGGGAAGCTCATGCATGGGCTCAAGGGCTGCTGTGCTATTTTAAATCTTCCCTGAACAATAATAAAAAAAAAATCACAGAACAATTAAGAAGCAGCGATGATCCAGTAAAAATAGTTATCTATAAAAAGGAACACTTGAAAAATGTGAACATACAGATCAGCAGGTCCCAGTGACATACACCCCAGGGCAAGAAAAGTATGGCTTAACCATAAAGTTGTGCTGGCTTTCTTCTGCAGGGTCATAAGGTCCTAGGAGAGGAACACAGGAATGTGAGGCGGGAAAAATAAAGCCACGTGGGCTGTGCGTTTCAAAACAGAATTGAAGAGAGTAGTCAGTGTGGAAAGATCAAATTAAGTCTTTGGTAAAATAAAGGAGATTTTAGAAATGGACTCAACTTCAGCAAAAAATGGAATCCTGGGGGAGCTGTCAGCAGGGTTCCAAGGAAAGAAAAACCACCAAGACAACAGCAATTCATTTTTAGGTCTCAACTTGAAGGACAAAATAGAATGGTAGTGATTTCATTGCTAGGTTTAGCCAACCAATTCTGTGCCAGTCTCAGGGGTAATTACCGTGCCGGGGAAGAGCTACTGAATGCCCTGGCTCCAGATCCACTGGACAGATGGGACACCCAGAAACAAAAGCTATCGGCATATGGCAATGGATCTGCTGAGCAACCAGGAGGGGGCCTTGCAGTTGCCCAAGAGATTGGGAGAAAACCGTCTCTTTTGAGACAATCACCATTGAACACTGGACACAGAGAGAGCAGCCTAAAGGTAGAACACCAGCTCCCAGGCAGGTCAAAGCTTCCTTGCAGGGATCTTATGAGAAACATGGGCTAGAAAGTTTAGAAGAATATAAAATTCAGACTGTGAAAGAATGTCCGAGTTTAAAAGGAAGATAAAATCCTAACAGAGACTCACTGAGCCTTTTGGGAAATCTAAGGGTGGCAGAAAATATGTTCATTGAAGTCTAAAATCTGAACAACAACAAAACAAACTCACAAAAACATTTTCAAAGGTTCTACAAAACTCTGACACACGCTGATGCTGTCTTTGAAGGGGTGTTTTGGACTTCTTTCTAGCCTACGGCTATGAATGTGACCAGATCCCTGGGGATACTAACCCCTGGGAGCCCAATGCCTGTTCTTTCGGGAGAATCTACAAGACTGTGGGCTGTGGGCAGACAGCGTGAGGAGGAAGGATGGTGGGCAATTCAACTGCATTGTTCCAGAAGTAAGGCTGCAGCAGCCAGGAATCTCTGGTTTCTTTCCCAATGGTGGCCCTGGCTCCCACTGGAGCCTCATGGTAGCTTTCTGAGGGAAATTGCCATCATTGCCTGATACCCTGGCTCATTTGGTTTCCATCCAGGAGACTAACTGGCCTCTGAAGTTGCTGGACAGAGATAAAAACCCATCACAAAAATGATGGTACCGTGAGAGGATGCGTGAGGTAGCTCAGGTGAGTCTCCTGGCGCTGTTTACTATCTAGGCCAGTATGACTTTCAGTTGACCCCTTCAAAAGTTGAGTCAAGTCTTCCTAAGGGCAGACAAAGAAGGTCTTTGGTGCTGGTGATGGCTTTTCACAGGGCCTCAGTCTGTACCCTAGGAAGAGATCACTATCTTGTTTTCTTTGTCTGTAATACTCACCATTTTCTAGTCATTTGAGGCCACCCTGTGACTATAGCAGTTATTCAAGGCTGCATTTTGCTCACAGCTTTGCAGGACCCGCACCGGCAGGAGAAGACATACTTCTGCCATGTTCCCTTTAAGATGACAGAGATGACTAACAGTTTTAAGCAGCTCCCCGTGGCTTTGTGGTGCACCAATATTTGATGGCATGGTTGCTGTCTTTGGTTCTATGACAGAAATTTTCCCTATTTCATTGGTGAGTGTCCCGCTATCAGTCACTGCCAAACTGATGGAGAGTTGTTGAGATTCTGTACTTCTGTGATAGGGAGTCCGGGTCCAGTGGGTCGCTTGATAACTACATAAATTGTTATAGTCACTTCTTAAGGAGCTGTAACCATTAACATAAGTCACTGGTTCAGGGTTAGGGTTAGCTACAGACCAATTGGGTAAGTTACTGGTTTGCTGTTAGCGACAGATCAACCGAGAAAGGGGAAGGATCTGAATTAAAGGGAGACAGTGGTCATTATATTGTCTGGTATTCTTTAAGCAAGGTTGAATGTCTCAGGTTTTTACATGAAGGCAAGAACTTGCTCTTCCTATTAAAAATTATGTATCAGATAACATTTTAAATTGTCACCCAAGTTTCCGCAGTTACAACTCAAATAATTTGAAAAATTTTGAGAGTGAATAATTTATCTTAAGCATATTTTTTTAAAAAAAGTAAAAATAAGATGACTCTGTTAATGTAGATTTATAGGCCTTGTTAGTCTTGCTGTGACCTTGTGACTATGACCGAGCCACCTTGCAGAAGTCCCATTAGTCCACCAAGCCACAGCACCTTCTGCATACCAGGTAGTGATGCTGGCTTCTGGGTATGAGTTTTTCATCTCACTCTGTCGTAAGGATTGGTGCCACCATCACCCACCAGACCTAACTTGCAGCTTGGGCTACATGGGAAGAACAAAGCTTCCATGTTAGTGCTCCTGACATAGGCTCTCCACTTTCCTCAATAATGCCCAAATGATAACAACATGTCTGATTTTAAAAAAAAATGAAATAATATAATTTAGCTTTGGAACGGGGATTGTTTACCAATGTATGTTTGTATATACATAGGTATATATATATATATATATATATATATATATATATATATGTTATAAGTCTGTTAAAAACCTTATCAGTTTCTGTTTCTTTTTTTTTTTTTTTTAAGAAAAAGAAAGGTTAATGTGTTCTTTTCCCTTACTTTATGCAGTTGTATGTTTTGCTCCCATGTCTGTCTGTGTACCATTGGAGTTCCTGGTGCCCTTGGGGGGCAGAAGAGGTGTATGACCCCCAGGAACTGGAGTTATAGAAGGTTGTGGGCTGCCAGGTGGGTGCTGGGTCTTCTAAAAGACTAGGCGTTCTTCACCGCTGAGTCACCTCTCTAGCCCCTGCAAGCCACTAAGAAAGTGCTTAACTGGCCAGCACTACCTGCCAGATTCATTGATTTATGGAGGGAACACAAAGAGGCAGGATTGATGGTTGAGACATGAAGCTGAGCGGGTGGCAAGGGGTAGTCAACGGCAGCCTCTTCATCTGTTCTTGGATAGGGAGGGACCTTGGGGTTCTGCCTTTGAATGAAGAAGACAACAGTAACTGCAAAGGAATGAGGGGCAACTCTAAGAGGGTAGAAGGGCGGGTGGTGATGGGGGAGGGTGGTGCAGACTTCCCGAAGGGCCTGGATGCTGAGCCACTTCAGTGGGCTGCTGGACACACACGCTCATCAGTTAGCAGTGGCAGCTCACAGAATCTGCGTCAAGCGTGAGAGAAACCGATGAAAGATGGCTGCTTGATCCCGCTTCTCCAATGGCACGGCAACCCTCGACGAAGCTTATGCCTGCTGTTCGAACAGACATCTGCAGCAGTGAAAGCGGAGACTGAAAACCAGAGGGAAAGAATGCCAACCCCGGCCTTTCGTGTCGTCGTGGTCTGAAGTGTGAGGAGCTGAATGCCCCGTTCAGTTCTGTAGTGCCGGTGGCCGCAGCACATCCACTCCAGGGGAAATCAACTATGAGGGGGGCAACAGCCTCCTGGTACTTGCTCCGCGGAGCCCCCCAACCCCTCTTACCTATTATGCCTTCCTGGTTGTAGCAGGTCTTGTGCATCTTTCCCATAAAGAGCTCCAGGCCAATAATGGCGTAAATGATGATGACGAAGAGCACAAGCAGGGCGATGTGCAGCAGAGGCACCATGGCCTTGATGATGGAGTTCAGGACCACCTGGAGACCTGCGCGACAAGATCAGCAACAGTGGCAGCAACGGAACCTCTGCCTCCTCCTCTGCTGCCTTAGGTACCACGCTAACACGACCTCCTGCAATCTTCTTAATGGCTTCAGTGGGGGTGCTGAGTCCCAAGTTTTAGACGAGGAAAGGGAGGCTCAAGGTCACAGCCAATGAGTGACAGAGCAAGAGCCTAAATTCAGGTTGGCTTGACTCCAAACCTGTCCTGGAGGCGCCTCCAAATAAAAGGATCGGCAGCCGCCGTTCTTCTAATGGGGAGAACATGTTGTGTTCATCCGTAACTATCAGGATTTCATATCGCCCGTCTCAGAGACACCCTCGTGTGCTTTCTCCTAGAGCGGAGCTCAGCACAATGAGAACTCACTGTGACTACCCACAGCCACACAGGACTTAGTCATCTCTCGGGCTTCTCTGGGGTGGATTTCTAGAGCCAACCGTCAGCTCACCTGCTCGGAAGCAGAGCAGCCTTGTGGAAAGGAATCCAGGAGGGTGCAGTTTCCAGTGGGGAAACTACCTTACAAGCAGGTCTGAGAACCACGTATTAGGGCCAAGAGTGTAGCTCTAAAGGCACCTTTTAGCAGTAAACCTGGTACTGCACAATCCCACCAGGGGACAGATGCACCATCTGAATGTCACACCTCAAACATGCCATAGAGAGGGGCTTCTTATTCAACAGCATGGGCTTCCAGCTTAAAGTTCTGCAGATTAGAGGACACTGACCCAAATATATGAAGCAACACTCATGAAGGCAGTTAGAGCAGAAACTTTGTCCTGTACTTATCACCAAGAAAGAACGAAAAGTACCCAGAGATCACTGGGAGGAAAAGAAGTGAACGGACAGCCCTGTGGGGGACACTCATCTTATCGGGATGCTGCCGAGTTAGCAGGCTTGTTCTGCTCTGCCATGGGGGAGAAGGATGGGTATTCAGTGATTGCACTAAGGATGCTCACTAGGACTGACACCAGGCAGGGGCTGCTGTAGCGAGTTCAGGTGATAATGACAGTTCACCCTGAAGCCTAGGGCAGTTTCTGTGAGCAGCTCGTAAACTAGGTGTCCACATGCTGGGTGAACGGGGTGAAGATAGCCAGGCAGAATATCATCCCTTGGAGCCCTCCAGAACATATACAGGAGAAGAGCAAAACTGTCTACAAGTCCCACGCCGGGGTGGCTCATTTTATGGAGTCTTCACCGGACCTGTCACCTTCTCCCTACCTATCCTCTCTGGCACCAAGGTCTTTCTGTTCTGTACTTTCTTTCTGCACTTATCTGTGGCCCCGTTTCCTGGATAACCACATCTGGCCACATTTCTAAGCTCTGAAGCACTCACAGCTCTGAGCTGTGGCCAGTGGTTTCCACGAGGCTAATTAGAAGAACTCTCCTCGGCTATTAAGCCGAGCTGGGGAAAAGGGAAAAAAAATAAATAAAAAAAGAAAGCTGGAATAATTTTACCTGTGAATTAATGGGAGCACTTTACCGGCTCCCATTAGAGCAAGATGTTTTCAGATCCAAATGACTCCATTAATTAGCAAGTTGTACACACATTAGTGTTAAAGTCTCCTAAGCCATGAAGAAAGTTGCGTTCCAAAGCAACTCTCAGAAGAAGCTGATAGGTGCCGAGGAGCCTTCGAAGTGCCCCACCCCCCAGAGGCTGGGAGCTCCATATCTGGCTGCCAGGCCACCGGGGAGGTATCGGGCGTCTAGTACCAGCAGAGAAACAGTGCCAAGAAACAGTCGGGACAGACTTAGGAGGAGCTGTGATCTGAACTGACACCAGACAGGCCACCCAGAGAGCCGCTCTGAAACCTTTGGTGCCTCTTAGGAGAGGGACCAGGGTTTCTCAGTGACCTGCAAAGCACTGTAGGGCCCATCCCATCCCCCTCTCCCCACAGTCCCAGCCCTATCCCTCTCTCCAATCAAACCAGCATTTTTCTTAGATTGAGAGCTCCCTCAGGCCTGGGCTCAGAACATTCGGTACCAGGGGATTATAATGGAGCTAAAGGTGCCTGCTGCTGACTGACCTTATGACTGTCATAACATCACTGCCCAAGACATGGATCACTCACGGCTGTGGTGCTTCCTATGACAATCAAAGCATGACAGATAGCTATGGACCCTGTATGTAATATTTAAAGACGAGCGTGGATGGCTGTGAGAGAGACTGCCTGATGTTTTGACTGCACTGCCAGAGTCTGATCCCTGGGAGTCACACGGTGGGAGAAGAGAACGGATACTCACAAGTTGCTCTCTGACGTCCAGAGGGGTGCGGCGGTGTGCACGCGTCACCTAGTGTTCATTTCTCAGATACAGTATCGTTAAGGATGGCGAGGCTATATCCCTACCCCACTGCGCATCCACAGGGACCGTTCCTTCCTCCCAGAATGCCTCATCTGTATTTTCTCCAGCCCTACTTCTTCAGCTCTCAGCCCAAGCTTCTCCCCTCCAAACCCATGACCAGAGTCATTTCCTCTGCTACGTGCCTTCTCGCTTTCCCTGGTAACATCCCGTTTGAATTGTACGTTTTAAAGTTGTATGTGTATTAAAGGGATTTAAAAGCGTTTATATCCGCCTTCCCAGTTAGGTGGCCTTTTGTGATGATAGACTGTGCCCGATCTTCTCATCACCAGGGCCTGTCTGTGAAGCTTATCCCCCCGAGGACTTGGTAAACATTCGCTGAAAGCAAGAGAAGTGTGTGGCCGAAGCACAGGGCCGGGTTATACAGGAACGGAGTCTATAGTTGGTGGAGGACGGACAGGTGACTGCAGGAACCACAGGGCATCAACAGGCTAGGAAGATACCAACCACAAGTCATAGCGGTCCCTGGCTACACTGAGCCACCAGCAATGCCAATGCTGCACGCTCTGTTTCTTCTGCCCCTACCTTCTTTGGTGGACATACCGCCGCCCTGAGCACCGGCCCACGAGGGACACTCTCCCACCAACCGGTTTCCAAACTCTGCTAGCTTGGCTTTGAACTATTAATAGATATGCACAAATTATTCTACTATATAAATAGTACGTGCTAATTACAGAGAAAACAGAAAATACTTATGAAAGAGAAACTGGAAAAGGTAGTTGGGGGAGGTACTGTAGCTCATTGTCTGACCCTCACACAGATAACGCCAGTCAGCTTTTCGTGAATGTTTATGGGACTTCAGCCCTTGAGTCCCTCTATCACTCCTGCTTCCTGCTTCACTGTCCTCTCAGACATTCAGTTAACCAGCCTTCCAACTCACCTGCCTTCCCTGCCCTTATGCAGCGCTTGGATCGCTCTGATCAAAGGACACACTGAAACGCGCCACTTTGGAAAGTGTGCTAGCTAGACCGTCCTTTACAGATCGAGGTTCAGCCCCTCCTTTGCTGTTTTGGCTTCTATGGTTCCTAGTTTCTCCTTACACTCCAGCAGCATGCCCGGCCATCTGGAGGTCCCTGGCTTCCAGCCTCCCTGTTTCAGTGGACACTGCTTCTCCACCTGCCCTCTCCAGAGCTGCTGGAGTCTCAGCACGTCTTCTCATCTTTGTTTTCAGGCGTGTAGCAGAACTCATAGATTGAAATAAACCTAAGCACGGCGGGTGTGCAGAAAGCAAAGGCACGGCAGCCCAGGGGTCAGCAAGCGCACCAGCCAGCGCTGTGATCATTCAAAACACCGAAAGTATTACATCAGCAGAGAAGACTCGTGGGACGACATGAGAACATTGGGGGCGAGGGCTTGCTGCTATCAATGATTTTCCCATGACTTAAGTTGCTGTTTTGAGGATGGTGGGGATAATTATTTTGGTACGACCGCACGATGGAAGTAGGATCAACTAGGAAGTATCCAGGAACAAACAGAGCCTGTCCAAGAACATACCTGTGTTCAGGTGGCATGGGGCAGTGTGCTCACTGTCCTCAGGGACACTCACTGACTCAGCTCTTGTGAAAGGCCTTGGGGGGAGGCCTTTCACAAGGGTGAAAGGAGTCTACTGACGCATGAAAGCCCTGCCATCCCATAATTCTTATTCTGAGGACGCCCCAGCTGAGGTGCAGCTGAAATCATTCTACTTCATTTGTCCTATTTCCTTCTGGTCACAGCTCGGAGAACCAGATGCTATAAACCATAGCTGAAAAAGTGATACAGAGAGGGGAAGTGACCTGCTTCCAGGGCACACTGGCGAGTGTCCCACTGTCGGTCACTGCCAAACTGATGGGGAATCACTGAGATTCTGCACCTCTGCAATAGTGAAGAGTCTGAGTCCAGTGAGTCAGAGCTAATGGATGGTGGCACTGGGAACAGAAGACAATTCTGAGTTTGCATTTCTAACCAAGTTCCCACAGACACCAATGCTACTTGCTGGTCCAGCCTCTACTTTGCAAGGCACAGCCCTGGAGTACTTGGTCAGCCGGGACCCATAGCAACTGCATCCACAGCCCTCCTGGGATGTTCTAAATAAAGCAGTTTCAATGATGCGGTAGGTAGGAGTTGATTCTAGCAATAGCACACTTTCAGGAATTTGTCATTAGTGAGGCATGAAATGTCCATGCTGGATACTGAAAAACACACCGATAGCCTGACTATACTATAGACTTGCTTATTATGGTTTTTTGTGTTTGTTTTTTTTTACTTATTTTTGAACATATGAGTACTACAGAGGATGACACAGGAAGACATATTTCTATATCGTACATTCCAGGAGCATAAGTGAAGGGCACTGGGGTCGCTACTTCCAGGAGCAATAAAAGCCATTCAGCAAGGTTACGGATGAGACCAATGCCTGTGTCCATCACTACAGTATGAAAGGCATGAGATGCTTAATGTATTTTTTTTTCTGGCAGTGGCCTCTACCATTATCACTCCTGCCTTGTCATCATGCTCAGGGCTATCACCTCTCACCAGCCAGCCTAGGCCTAAGCCTCCACCACCGTTTCCTTGCCTACTTGTTCATGATTAAACCTTCTCTTAAAAAGTTCTTCTCATCCTGTCTCCTCCACACTTGTAGCTTTAATTCTGTTTGACCTAAATAATTAACTTTTCTACTTTACTCCCCCCTTTCAGCACAGTTTTGAGTGCAGATTATATCAGAAGCGCAAAGATTCAGGCCTGGCCACACAAAGTTTCCAGCTAGAAAGGAAGACAGGTATGTGGCCAGCCAACTGCTTGCAAAGCCAGCTAGCTATGGATCCTAAGAATTATACCCAAGTGGAGATGATACAAATACAGGTACTCAACATGAAATACTCAAATAAAAACAATCCTTATAGCCAAAGACTTGCCTATTGCGGTAGCAGCTTCCTAAAACATACACGTGTATTAAAAAGTTTAAATGGACTTAACCCATGACAGGAGACAATACCCCAGCAAGACCCCATATGCTAAAAAATAAAAACCTTAAAACCAGAAATGAGATTTACTTTTTTAAATTGTATGCCTGTGTGGAGTCTCATAGACCCCCAAACCATATATTTTATTGCCATTGTTCTTGGTTGCCTTCCAGATTTTGATGGCAGGAACCTCTTATTGCTACAGATACCATAAACTTGAGTCATAAAACATGGAGAAACCAAGTGGGTCTTGACCTGGAAGCCTCATTCCTACTGGCTAGCGTTCGCCGTGCTGGAAATGCCCTGTATACTCCCAGTCCTCAAGAGATACGCCCACTGGGTGGCAGTAAAGTGGGTCAGTCGTCACTTTCTGATTGGATTCAAGGCCTGATTCACAAGATGGAATTCATACCTGGCCCCCCTGTTATAGTTTAAAAAAAAAAATCCTGTGGGTAGACAAGTTATAGGTTTCAGAAAGAATGTACTACTATTATTCTGCTAAATGAACATATTTTAAAAAGCCAATTCCTAATGGCTTACCACTATACCTAAAGATTGGTGGGTCTCTCAAACCTCATTAGAGAAGTTTCTTCTTGGAGTAGATGGTGACAAACACAGAGCACAGAGACCCACAACTGGTCAATATGCAGGGAATAAGAGACTGTGGAATACTTAGCCCTAAATGTGATGTCTATGTCACATCCTTCCAAGGATCAGACATCTTCACAGAAGAGGGAGAAGAAAGATTGTAAGAGCCAAAGACAGTAGATTAATATAAACAGTGTTTGCTGGACACAGAAGCACATATAAACTCATAGTAGTTATGACAGTATGCACAAGATTTGCTCACATTTAAGTCAGATAAAAATATCAACATAGAGAGGGGGAGGTGAGCATGAAGTCCCACCACTAGCTAAGGAGCTATTGGCATTTAATAGCTACTGGAGAGAAGAGTTTCTTTTTTTTTTTTTTTTCAGTTTTGCATGCATTTATATCTTTTTTTTTATTTTTTTTTATTTTTATTTTTTTAATCAGTTACATTTTATTAACTCTGTATCCCAGCCATGTCCCGATCCCTCATTCCCTCCCACTCCCTCCCTCCCTCCCTCATCTCCACCGTGCCCCTTTCCAAGTCCACTGATGGGGGGGACCTCCTCCCCATTGATCCGATCCTGTTTTATCAGGTATCTTCAGGAATGGCTGCAAAGTCCTCCTCTGTGGCCTAACAGGACTACTCCTCCCTTGGGGGGTATGGGGCAAGATGATCAATCCTCGTTTAGAAAGACAGATGGGATGTGCATTGAACGTATGACAGGAGTCTACTGAGCGCATCTGAAAGACTCTAACTAGCAGTGTTTTCAAAGCAATGAGAAGAGTTTCTTTTAAGAGTATGACCCTTGGTAGATTGACCATATCCAGGACAGGTCCCATAGTAAAAAGTGTTTGGAAAACATAAACTGGTCTTGATGGGAAGGAAAGAACAAAAGAAAGAAAGAAAGAACCCAAAGCTGGATTCTTTTGTCTTTTGAAGAGGTAAATATGGCCAAATATTTAAAAATAGTTCAAGCCAAGTCAAAATCTACACATTTTCTTTGCCTTTTCTTCTAACTTTTAAGTCATGTTTCTCCTACCATCCTATATTAGTGGACCTAATATATGAGTCCATCTTCTTAAAACCGGTCCCCATAAAGATGGAAATGTGCAGTCACTTATAGCTGCTTTTTAAACACAATGTCTGTCATTGCCAGTTTCCACTGCCGCAACTGTTTTTCTTCCTGTCTCTTGCTTGGACTGGGACACAGGACATTCTCTCTAGTTACTTTATGCCCCAACTCATTCTGCACCCTCACACATGATTAATCCGTAAATGTTGCTTCCATGGTATCATGGCCTAGTCTAGAAACCTGCATTAGTTTTCCACCTGATGACAGCTACCACACCCTCTTCTATGGGATTTATACACAGTAAACACTGAAAGTATCTTTTTCAGAAGGGCTTAAATCTCAGGACAGTAGGTGCCAGCAAGAAACAGGCAGCACACTTAGATGGGGATCATTCCTGGTGCTCCTTTTTCTATGTAGGTAAAGGGTGAAAGGACCACAGGCAGAGTAATGTCCTAGGGGAAGACGTAATCACATCCTGAGAGGTGTCTGAGGTTCCCTGGTGACAGGGCAAAGACGTGATACTTCTCAAGGATCTGGGAATACAAAATTCCCCAAAGTACCCTCTTCCCTCCTATTGAGTTCCCACGTGCTTCTCCCTCCACTGGACCCAACTGGAAGCTAGGAGGCAAGCTTTCTAAAATAGTGCCTATGGCTGGCATCCCTGGCCAGACAGAAGAGTGGTGAAGGGTAGAGAGCCAACAAGGGGAAGCAAAGATGAGCTAGGGTAGGGGTCAAAGTGTCAGACCTTCTGTGTGACACCTTCGCCAATCCATTAAAACCAGCAGGGGTCACGCTATTGGGAAGCCTGATAAGCTTTGTGAGCCAACAGCATCCTTCTGAGGGACTGATGATATCAACAATCTCTGACCCTAACTCACTAGCCAACTCCAGGTCCTCATCCCAAAGTTGTCGCTCACCCAGTGTCTAAACACAACAGCTACCAGCACCGGTGGATGCCCGAGTCACAGGCACCACAGGTCACGGTTACTGACTCATACTTGCTTCTCAGCTATAGGAACCTGTTTGTACTCGTTGGAAATTCGAGACAGGATGAATCTCCAGAATTGAAGTCTGTGATTTCCTTTTGCTAATGGGACAACAGACACTTTTTAATAGTCTCTTAAGCCTAATGGCTTTTGAAAGAAAATAGGTCTGAAGCTAGGAAGGGAGGAAAATAGCTCTTTGTTGAATATATTGAGCTTAGGGATGCGAGTGTATTCTCTTTCTAGAATAGCCTTACGTTGCAGGGGGAGAAGCTCTTGCCTGCAGAGTTTCCCGGAGTCTCACATCTTAGGATTTTTGCATATTGTCATTTAAATGTCCACGTTCATTTATTTTCAGTTTAATCCTTTTGGTCAAATGCATTTCTGTACGCAACAGAGATTTGATGAACACTAAGAGACAGCTGTGTCCTTGGAAAAGATGGTGGTGATTCATCTTCTAAATGGCTTAAAAATATTAAGGGTCGCTAAAGTGTTCACCTTTAGTGGACTTTTATATTTTCATATTGGCAATCTGGATTAGAAATAAAGGCCCAGAGAAAAGGACATAAAAGAATTACCTGTATCAGAAGAAAACTGAATATGGAAGGATGGAGAAAAGGTGATCCAAAGTTATCTATACTTCCTGAAGATCTGGCACATGCTAGTCATTGTGGTAGAATATCATGTATATCATTCCACTGCTTTTTCCCACAGCTCTCCTAAATAAGAATGAACCAAGGTCTGGATGTAACAAATAACTTGCCCAAGTCTATATATCTGCCTAATGGTAGAGCTGAAGTCAAAAGCCAAGGCTTTGAAACTCACACTCCTTAGCAACTATCCGAGCCAAAACGACAAATGAAAGTCATGTAAACCCCACCGACACTGTGCCCTGCCAGATGATGAGCTCTGTCCTCTGGTTCCCAGTGAGGCCTCATACCTCTTAACAGCACATTTCCCACGACAACTCCAAGCCACCAGAAGTCTCTGCACCCCAGGGCTCCATCCTTTCCCTCCTTCTGCTGCTTGCAAACTGCATCTTTCTGACAGAGTAGAAGGAGACCCCTTTGGACAACTTCCAGGGGCTCAGAAGCATCAGTTCCTACTGTCTCTTATTCTCCTTAAAAAAAAAAAACCACAGAAAGTGAAGGCGTTGTACTGTGTGACTTACAGGCCAAACAAACAACCAGTCAACTGCCTCTTGGGGAGAGACACAGACCATGCCTAGATCTGTAGACACTCTATATCCTTTTCTCAATGTCCCCCATTACGTCCCAAAAGTCACTGAATTGACAATAACACGTAATTAATCATACAATAATGAGTAATGTCAGAGAAACATTTAATAAAATTCTTTAGCTTTTCTGGATTTTTCGGTTTTTGATTCTTGTTGAATCTTGGCCTTCTTTTTTCTGTTTCTCTCTACAGCTCAATAATTCTGTTTTCAGCTGTGTCAACATTTACTTTGAAAAAAATAAATTTTTTTTTTTTTTTTTTTTTTTAGCTTTTGTATTTTTCACTTTCACATCTAGTTGTTTCCATATCTTCTGGTTCTCTGGGAAACTACTGACCTTGTCTTTGATGTCTTCAAATGCAGTAAACAAGACTCCATATCCTAGAGCTGAATAATATCAGTACCTGGGTCTCCCATGCATCTCTTTCTATTGTCTAGAGTTGTGGCTCATTTTCATTTATTTATTTTGCTTCCCTATGTACCTAGCTATTTTTTTTTATCTTTTGTTAGACCTTATTTTCACAAAACTGCTTTTCAAAATAATTTGACAGCTTTGATGGTGTTGTATTTCTCCAGAGACGTTTTATGTTTGTTACTGTCAAACATCTTTTCCTAGTGTTATACAACTTAGAATATTTTCCTAGCATATCAAATGCTGTCTTCATTGGGACAGTTGATCCAAATTACCTCAGCCCTCACCTGACACTTCCAAAAACAAAAGTAGCCTGCCCTTCTGAAGAGCGACATCACGTGGGGGAAGTCTCCTCACTGTTTTCCTGCAGACTTCACTCCCAGAACTAGAGAATCGGGCCTCTGAACGCATGTACAGAGTCTAGAAGGTTCTCCCATGGCCACACCTTGGCTACTCTTGAAATGACATTCCTGGAGATTGGCTATATGCAGAGTAATCATCTAATGGTAAGATTAGACAAGAGGACATGCAAGATAGTCTGGTTGCACTCATTGCAGGTCTTACTCTTTTCTAAAAAAATGCAAAGAAAGTACATCTTTTTGGGAAAATGATGAATTTCCCCATAGGTTTGGTGGAAAATCACTCACTACAGAGTTAAGAAATTGAGTCACCAACATAGCCTTTTACATCTTTCTACCCATTTGTCTAACAAATACTTTCCTATCCAAGTAACTCACAAGTTTCTCTTTCCTGTTCTCAGATGCTGTGAAATTAAGAACCACTCATGATGACCCTGAACCATCTATTCATTCTCCCCTGCAGTTTAAACAAAATGTGCATCATTTCCTCATTCTGGCCCAACAGACACATCAATAAAAACTCTGCCACTGGTAATTTTCATAGAGGGGAAACCCTACAAACTTAAAAAAAATCATATAATAAAAAAACTCTATGTATTTTTAGGTTGGCAAGACAGCACAGTACAGGTAAAGTTCTTGCTGTGCAACTTGAGCACCTGAGTTTGGATCTCTAGAACCTGTGAAGAAGCCAGGTGTGGTAGAACACTGCAGTAACTCACGTGCTGCATGTCTGAGAGAGGCAGATCCTAAGGAATTGCTGGCCAGCCAGTCTAAGTGTTTCAGAGGAATTTTAGATTAAAGGAATTCCCTTACCTCCATTCTGCCCAGTAGTTGGCTATCAGCAACTTTATTAACCTAACAGAGATAACTGAGGAGCAAAGTTTACATCAGCCAGTGAACTGGAGAAAGCACTCATCTGGACTGTAACCAGATCTTGGAGCCAAGAATTTAGCATTTGTATACATAGCACCAGACCAAACACTAACAATGGGGAGCTTCAGATTAAGTAAGAGATCCTGATTCATAAAATAAGATTGAGAAGTAAATAAGGAAAGATATTCCAACATGAACCACTGGCCTTCACACATGCATGTGGGAGAAATAAACCCTGTACTTATATAACACACCCATAATAATAGTAATAATAATAATAATTTAAAATGTGTATTTTAGATTTGTGAAAAAAACATCAAACTGTTTTGTCTTCTGCCATTAACAAATTAAGACAACCTTTGGGATTGACTTTCAGTGTCTTTACAGTGATGACAGATCATCACTGTCTATGAGATATCCCTCTTTGGTTCTCAAACTTTCAGAATTATAATTTTAAAAATATCTTAAGAAAGAAATTCAACTCTATCTATCCTCCAGCTACTAGTTTGCCTTACACACAATAAATTCTCAATAAATATGTGAGGGAAAAATCAACATATAACATATAATGTATAAGAATGTTTTGTATCTGTCAACAGAGAAAATCATTACTTTTATAATTTAAAAATTAAGTATCCTTCAATTTCCACACTTTTCAGAGTACCAAGTACCAACCAGCCATCTCGCCATAAACATTTTCAAAGCTAAACAAAAATATGAAGCAGCTGTTTCTATGAAGTGGTCACAATGTCTATAAAAGTGAATCCCTGAATACTTAGGTGAGCCCAGTTGTCTTGACTCTGACAGGGGATGCTTTCCTGAGCACCGAGTCCATCAGACCACTTCCTGCTGCTGGCTGAGTAGGATGATGTTGGATCAGAACAAATGAGAAGCTGAAATGCTTTGGTGGGACATCAGCAAGGAGATGGGAAGTAGATAATGGCCCTTAGAAGTGTGTGTGTTGTGCGTTTGAACAAAATTATACATGTCCAACTGAAACTATCCAGTTGCATCAGATGGCAGCCACTTGGGTAAGGACAGAATGGAGCCACCACAGATATTATAATCAGTGCTGAAGGGGGCAGTGGAGGGTCAAGAATGGGGAAGAGAAGCATTAAAAGGCTGGAGTTCTGGTCCTCTTATGGAGAGCTCTGCTGACCACTTCAGTAATATCTGAGCATTCAACTCCAGTTCAGGAGCAAGAACATTATGCTATGGTACCCTGAACTTAGATCCACTGGGACAAATCTTCAGACCAGGCCCCAACTAAGTGCAAAGGGGAAATGGAAGGATTTGAAGGATGAGGGGCTTGGTTTTTCAATTGGTCTATATCAAACCATAAAACCAAGGCTACACAAGCTTAGAAACTGAGCTGCTTGCTGAAGAATTAAAAAACTTAGGAAGATAGTAGATTCTAGAGTTTCTCTTAGTTGGTATATTAGCTATGGTCACAGAACATAAAAATCACCAGATACACAAAGAAATGGGAAAAATGTGAATATATTCAACAAAAATGAGACTGCTTAAACATTAGACTTAAGAGACAAATATTTTCAAAATAGTTCTTATGTGCATGTACATGCACAGAAAAACATATCTAGTGAAATAACAAGTGTATTGTGTTAAATAAAGAACAGAAGCATGCCGTAAGTAGGTGGGAATATACAAGGAAACCAAATTAAAACTCTATATAGTTAAAAAAGCAACTGAGCTGAAGACTGAAAAAAATTCACCAAGTAAGCTCAATGAAGATAGAAACAGCAGCAGAAGAAACAGACAGACAAGCAAGCAAAAACGAGTGTAATGGAATGATAAAAGAAATTACCCAATCTGTGGAACACAAACCGAAAAAGAATTGGGACAAAAAAACTGAACAAAGCTTTAAGGATAAATGGAACAATATGCGATGCCCAAATGTGTGTCAATGTGAAATCCTAGAAATAAGGGTGAGGGTGAGGCTGAAAACACTATCTGGTGACGTCACAACTCACTTATATAACAGGAGACCCAGAAACTTCAGGTAAACAGGCACATGTGAAAGACTGCATTTCAATTTCTTCCCTAATTTACTTTAGCCATCTGTTTACTGTGAAGCAGTATCATGGGGTGTGATTATAGAATATGTATAATCAACAGGACAGGAGGTTGTGATGAAATTATACTACTGTAAAACTGTAAGATTGCTACATTTGCAGCTACACAGGTAAGATCTGCTAGTTTCAGGGACTATAATTTGCACTTCAGAAAAGTTGGTTCTGTCTGGACCTTGACTGTATCCCAAAGGCTCATGAGTTAGAGGTGTGGTCCCTGGGATGGCATTACAGAGGGGTGGTGAAAGCCTCAGAGGTGAGACCTAGTGGGAGCCATTGGGTCACCAGTGTGCCTTAGAGGAAGACTGTAAGGCTCTACTCTTTTCATCTCTCTCTCTCTTTCACTTCCTGGTCATGAACTCATATTTTACCCTGTTGTATGTACCTCACCATCATGGCCCACCTTCCACAGGCCCAAGAGCAACAGCACCAACCAATCACAGATCAGACTCTGAAACTGTGCGATGAAGAGATCTCTTTATATGAAGTTTATTTTCTCAGCTTCCGTCACAGCAACAGAAAGCTGAACGACATGAGTACTTGTTTAGAAGTCAAACACAGAAAGTCTGCTTTCCTAATGTAAGAAGACAGGAAGCCGAAGTCACAGGAATGCAGGCAGCCATATTGGTAGGATGCTTCTAATGTACTGACTACAATCTTGAATGCCTTGCCAGCATTTACTTGTTGAATCCTCAAACTTCCAGGAGATAGATACAGTTTTAGCACCCAACTTATGGACTAAGAAACTGGGGTAGAGTGGCCAGTACATCGTGATTCTGGGCATGTGGTCCTAAGCAGTGCTTCTGCTGTCTATTTAGCTAGCAACTGCATGAGTTAGTGTGAAAAAATGAGCAGAAGAAAGGTGTGGAGTTCATGTTCTACACATTGATCACTTCATGCAACATTGACCTCCTGTATTTTCATTTCATTTTCTCTTCCATTTCCTTTTCAGAACTTAGTGTGGGTCACTGACAAGTCTAAGTGGACTTTATTGTTAAGCATTAGTTCTAATTAAGGGCTAGCCACCTTGCTATTTGGCTGTGTCAGGGAGCTGTAGTTTAGAAGGCTTAAGGATCTCACCTGGCCTTTGAGATGGCATGCCACCTGCCACAGTCCTCAGCTCACAAGCAGCTTAAATCATGTCTGTTGACTTACTAAGTGCCACACTAGATCATGCCTCTGATCATGCCTGCCAACCTAGGATTGTAGCATACACTCCCAGCTCTGATTATGCCTGTTGACTTATCACATGGCATATTTCCTACTTCTGATCATGCCTGCTGGTTTATCACATGGCATATTTCCCAGCCTTGATCATGTGTGTTGACTTATCACATGGGCATACTTGCCACCTCTGAGTTGTCCAATTGCTATAACTTCAGGAGCTAATGACTGGAGGGATTTGCACAAGGTCACACCTTGCCAATGACTACCAGGACTCTAAAATTAGGGTCTCTGGAAGAATTCTGAGACCACTGTTGTTTCTCTATTTCCAAAATACAGAATGACCATGCTTAGGAAATTAACGCTAGAACAGCTTAGTGCTCTTATTTCACAGGTAAGAAAGCTGAAGACTCTTGGCCAAATCTAAGTCAGGTAGCTTACAAAGTGCAGGCACAGATCTGCGCCCTGCACACCTACACACCAATTTCACCATTGAACCCAAAGTGGTAATAGGGCCATTTCTCATCATCCCCTTAGCCTAAGGGGTTCATGATTTCTTGAAATGCAAATGTGCCCACACCTTGGCTATCAGCTACCTCATTCTCTCCAGCCAGTCCTCTCTGTGCGGTAGCCCTGTGCGTCCTTCTAGACTGTATTCTTCAGTGCCCATCTCCTTGCATTCCTTAGGATGAAACGTTGGATGCAGTCCTTCCTGCCTATAAATCAGGGCTAAGTAATATCTCTGCTTCCTGGACCACTGGGCCAGTTAATCACCTAGTCGAGATCTCAGCGCCAAAGCTTCACCTTGAGGCTGTACACTGCTTTGAATGGGCCGTGTCCTCTTATCTCCTCTTACCTGGTCTGAGAGTGAAAAGGTACATTTTCATTACTGGGCAAGGACCGTACTCCACAGGACATTTAACTTTGCTGCTGGTGGCACATAGTCTGTCACGGATTTTTTTTTTTTTTTTACCCTGTTCTACCAAATAATGGGATTTCTACAGCGTAGTCACAGACTGTTATTTATTTCTTATTAAAGTCCACGACACCAGAGCTGTGAGAACATGAGAAGCTCATCGGATGAATCCACTGACTTTGTGACCTTGGGTACGTATTCTCTTACCACTGTGTGGCTTGTCCAGGGGTGGACTTAAATGACTTTGTTTCTGGAAGGGAACAGGGCTCTGCCAAGAAAGGGCTTGTTTTTATCTATGGTGCACACATGATTAGTCAGTTTGTAGAGTGAGAAACTGAGGCCAAGCAGGAAACAGAGAAACGTGGGCAGCAGAGCTAGGGCTAGAGCTGTGGTCTGGCTGTGCCACAGGGGTATCTGGAAGGGAGAACATGAGAGCTGCTTAGCTGCAGCTAAGCAGAAGGAGTGGGGCACAGGAAAGGGTGTCCACAGTCAGGTCACGAGAAGGAGCGTCACTTCCTCCTTGAGGCCATGATTCTTCTCTGCTTCTGGTAGGCAAGACCCACCCAGCATCAGGACCTTCATGGGGCTCCTTGAAACAGACCAGGCCAGAGGATGTGCACAGAAGCTTGTCTGGGAAACCGCCTGTGTGGAGTGTGGAAAAACCACGCTGTTCACAGCTGCCCTCTGGAGTACCTTGAGGACAACCTTCCTGGGCTGCCTTCTGCCAGGGGGTAGACACAGAATAGTGTGCTGTGTGTGCATCCATGCTTGCATAAATGTGTGTTAGGGGCCTAGTGTGCTCCACAGGCTTTACAGGGCTCACCACACTCCCTGGGCAGACTCTCGCAGACAGCGCAGGCACCTGAGTTCTGTCTACTGCCACCAGAGAGCTCTATACCATCGGGAGCCTTGGAATTTGCCAGCCAAAGCATTCCCACTTAGAGAGTGGACATTTGGTTGACAAGACAGCCATGGTGCTTGCCAGTTAGATATTCTGACTTGGGAAGAAGGGCAGGAGGTTAACGAGTGCGATGAGGTGTGGCTACTCTCCCTGTTTCCTGGGAATGAGGGGTAGAGGAGGGAGACTGGGCTGGGCTGCAAAGCTGGCTGTGAGCAGGGGAAGTGGAGGCACACCTCACTGTTTGCTACGACCTATGCAGGCTGAGCCCTCCTCCTCTCTACTGGAAAGCGAACACCCTTGGTTCTTGAATACTGTCTGGGAGCAAGGGTCTAGACCATGAGGGCGTGGAAACAGAAGACATTCCCATCAGGCTGATCACCAGGAGCACTAGCTCATCCGGATGACCACCCTATGGTCACTAATCCCTAGGAAGAGAAGAGGAAAAGTGAACGGGGATCAGATTGAGGCGGGCACTAGGTATCATAGGCACAGACAGCTGCAGGCTAAGCATGCCTCACCTTTGGAACTGGGCACACAGATAAGTTGTTGACTTTTGTAGCAGGCACCTTAATTATTTTTCCTTAAGATATATTCTCTTCCATACCTATGGCTGTTTTGCCTACATGCCTGTATGTGCATCACAGGAGGGCCTGGCACCAGAGAACATCAGAGAGGGTATAGGATTCAATGGAATGGGATTAGGAATAGTCGTTAGACAACAGGTGGGTACTGGGGACTGAACCCGGGTCCTCTGCAAGAGCAACAAGTGTTTTTAACCACTGAGCCATCGCTCTAGCCCCGGTGGCAGAAAGATTAAGTTAAAGTAAGCTAGAGATTCTGTTGGTCACTTTCTGTTGCTATGACAAAACACCCAAGATGGTCAGCTTAAGGTGGTAATGTTTATTTTGGCTGGTGGCTTCAGAGGTTTTGCCCCATGGTTGCTTGGCCCTGTGGATTTTGAGTCTGGGGCAGCACGGTGCGTCATGGTGGAAGAGCAAGATGGAAGAAACCTAGACACTTCATGGTGTTGTCCCATTTGAGGCCTGGCTCCAGCAGCCTAACTTCTTTCTGCCAGGCCCCACCTCCTAAAGGGCTACCATTTTCAAATAGTGCTGCAGGCCAGAGCTCAAGCCTTTAGCACACAGGTTTGGGGAAACTTTTAAGATCTAAGCCACAATTAACAGTCTCATTCTCCCAACAACAGGAGAAAAAGGAATTCTGATGTCTTGCACCAGGCTGCTTTCGTCTGCGTCTGCCGGCTCAGCCCTGGGTGGGCTCATGAACCTCCCTACAGTTCAAGAACCACCATGAGTGCTGACATCCTTGTAACAGGCCTAGTTAATCATTTTCTACAGTGTAGTCTATGGAGCTTCATTAGGACCGAGGTCAGCAATAGCTGCCTGGAGACTTGTCTATAACTATGGTACTCCGTGTCCACCTCAGTCTACTTCCTGCTCGCTTCTCACCAGGTACTCATTACTTCCTTCCTGAGCGTAGGGCTAGTTCACACATGGATTTATGAGCTGGCTAGGGCTGGTCTATCTTGGTGACCCAAACAGATAGCGAGTGACCGTAGAAGTCCTTCTATGTCCATCCCTACCTTTAGACCATAAACTACAAGGTTCATCATCTCCAGTGTCTCCCATTGCCTGTTGTGGCTGGCTCCCATATGATCATGGGAGGGAGCATGGCTGGTGCCCCTCTTGAATGGAGACAGTCCTTCAGCTCCTTTTTCCAGCAGAGCACGGCTGCTCCAAGTTTTTTCAAAGGCCTCGTGAACCTACAAGATGACGTCACACTTCCATCTGCTGCCTTCCTTGACTTGATATACCCTTGGAAGGTCTTCTCCAGAAGGACACATGAGGGTTATGTGGAAAGGACCAGTGCATACTGTTCCATAAGCAAGCGTTTCCACTGCACATACACTGTAGATCCTGCATCACAGCTTTCAATAGTCATTGCTCACATATGTTATGCCATGTTTCTTGCTATGAATGGCTTATCCTTCCGTACATCATGTATGCCTTGCACTCCATTCTTTGAAAGGGTACAGACCTCACAAGGAGAGGAATTTTATTATGGAAAAGTTTCTACAAAGCAACCACCTCTTTTCAATTACATGGAATTTCATCGCCATTGTGAACCAGTCTGGTTTTTACTACAATCAGCTCCCAGTCCCTCCTGGGTACACCTCCAGGACCACACTGTCCTTTGTTTTTGCAGTGTCCTGAAATGTCACTTCTTGTTTGTCCATTGAGATCCACTCCAAATTCTACCTTCTCTAAGGAGGCTTTCTGATCTACCGTCCCTTTTCCTGGAAGCAAAGCATCCCCAAAGCTTACTCATCCTAGCACCCCTGGCTCTGCACCTAAACATTCTTTGGAATCTCTAGTTTTTATTTTACATAGCATTTTAATGAGTATTTTTTCCCCTACTACAAAACCTTTGAGAACACACTTAACATAGATTCACGTCTGTATCTTGGCCAGCAACTTCTCCCATAAAGAAAGGTCTGGAAGAAGCTGGTCGGTGACTCACAGTCCTTTACTCTCACAGTCATTCTTCCCTGCATCATCTTCAATTGAGAACCCAGTGACATTCAGTACATATATTTAAAAAAAACAGCAGCAACTGCTGGGGCCCCTCACCCACGCAGTTTAGAGCAGCGAGTTTAATAAGCCATAGCATTAACCTTTGTTTTTCTAAGAAACTTGCACCGTAGACATCACATCTCACATCCTTCTATTACTATGGCTCACACAGTTGCCATGGAGATCCAGTGCCACAGAAGGGTTCAGACTGGGCTGGTGAATGCAGCATACACATATATAGGGCCCACAGCATCAGCAGCGTGTGCGGAGCTAGGCAGTCTTGGCCGCCATGCTGTACGGCACTCGGTGTGAGGGTCTGAAATGATGTCGAAGCTAAAGATATGGCCGTGAACAGACATACTCTAAACTGCAACCCCAGAAATAATGGATGGTGGATGAATAAAAACACACTCAGTATGGCAGAGGTACCAGGTGAGGTGTGACAATTAAGACAGTAATTCAGCATAGGGCCCAGAAAGTGAGGGAAATGGCTGATATAGGGCTGATATAGACATGCAGAGTCTAGAGAAGGTGGGCAGGCACGTGAGTGGAAGAAGCTGGAAGAAGGTGTGTTAACATCTCCTAAGGGAAGTGAGTGGGAAGCTGGAGAGTGGTGTGGTCATTTACAACACTCCCTGGACACCCAGTGAGAGGAATGGAGGCACAATCAGGTGTGTGAGTCTAGAGCTTAGTGAATCCGTAGAACGTAAGAACGTGGTGTTTGATGCTATGGACCTGGATAATGCAGGCCAACTGGGAATGAGTGCAGATGGAGAAGAGGAACAAAGACTGCCCTGGAGCCCTCCAGTGCTACAAGGGGGAAGATGAGGAGCAAGCAAAGAAATGCAAGAAGGAAAAGCAAGTGAAGCAGGGCAGGACTAGGGGTGAAACATGTCTCAGATCCCAAGTGATGAGAGGTTCAAGGACAAGGGATGGTCAGCTATTGCAGAACTAGCTAGTGCACAGAGAGATATATGCCAATGGCCCTGGAGAAAAGGCCACTGGAATCACTACTGTAGAGGGGGTCTTGACAAGAGATATTCTGCCTTGGCAGGGGAGAAGAAAGCCTGGATGAGTGTACATAGCAAAGAGTGGGAGAACAAGAAGTGATGACAAGGTGGAGGGGAGACACCGTGAGGCATGTGCTGGCTAGTTTATGTCAACTTGACACCAGCTAGAGTTATCTGAAAGGAGGGAATCTCGCTGAGAAAATGCTTCCACAAGATCTGATATAAGGCATTTTCTCAATTAGTGATTGATGGAGGAGGTCCCAGCCACTCCTGGTTCTATAAGAAAAACAGGCTGAGAAGGCCAGTAAGCAGCACCTCTCCATGGCCTATGCAACAGTTCCTGCCTGAGGTTACTGCTCTGTTTGAGTTCCTGTCCTGACTTCTTTCAATGATGAACAGCTACATGAAAGTCTAAACCAAAACATCCTCTCCTTCCCATCTTGCTTTTTGTTCATGGTGTTTCACTGCAGCAATAGAAACTCTGACTAGACAAAGAGTTTTGCTAAAGGCTGAGAGAAAGGGGTAGTGTTAATCCAATGCACTTGCTCTCTGTGGTCTCACCTTTCACCATTTCAAAAGCTGAACAGAAACTATGAAAGCACAAAAGCACAGGTCAAGCCCTTTCTTGAAACTCAGAGAAGAGCCATTCTTTATGTATTTGTGATTCACCAAATCAGCAGTTGCCTGAAATCTCTGATGAGGAGCCACAGTGTGGAGGGCTGGTTGTACTCTGTCCCGTCATTTTTGAGCTGCTTTGGCCAATGGAATGAAAGTAGCTATGAGGTGAGCTCCCTGCAAGCATAGCCTGGGTCTGTGTGGTGCGCCTCTAGGCTATGTTCTCTGATTAGCTCCTTCTGCCATGAAGACAGCGCAGTGGTTGCTGCTGTAGCTGAGGCTCTGGGATGAGATACCATGTAGAGTCGTGTCTGTCTCAGTGAGCTGCTCAGCCCAGAGGCTGCAGCTAATTCTCTCCCTTGTGCCTTGTGAACCAGGGTCACCATGTCTGTTTGCAGGTTGTAAACAGGACTACCTGTTCTTGCTGCAACAGCTGAATGGTGTGCTCTTCTCCTGGGCTGCCCCAGTCCTCCAGGACAATAAGCCCTGATGTTGCTTGCTCACCGTGTAGTAAGGGCCCACACCTTAGCAGTAGACTGAGAATCAGCCTGTCCATGGTAACTTTGTGGTACAAGTCTAGGGTCAGTTAACCCATAGTTCCTGTCTCTCACACATCAGTTGTTCTATCATAAGCTCCTTTAGAGTTGTGCTGAAAGTCACTCCTCCCTCCCATCTCCCCCCCCCACACTACCACTCTATGGAGTTCTGAAGGAATAATCAAGAACACTCACGACATTAGGCATTACCAAAGTGGAACTTGGTGTTGGAGGCTTGCTGCCTCCAAAGTGGAACGGTTATATGGTATCATATAAACCATAAATAATGCAAGACGGCTGAGGCCAAGCAGACAATAACGGTTGTAAGTGTGTTTATGAGGCTTGGCTCCATGTCACTTTTCAGTCTGTGATGCTCTAGAATCTCTGCTCAGGGAGTCCCCCCGGGCAAAGCAAACAGCCACCATCCTGGTCTGTTTTATCAACTAGAATCACCTGGGAAAAAAAAACATCTCAGTGCATTTTCATGACTAATGATTGATGTGGGAAAGGCCCACGGGGGTGTGCCACCCGTGAGCAGGTGGTCCTGAGTTATATACGAAAGCAGGCTGAACAAGCCATGTGGAGCAAGCCAGTAAGCCCTTCCTGGTGGCTTCTGCTCCAGTTCCTGCCCCCAGGTTCCTGTCTTGGGTTCCTGCCCTGACCTCCCCTCAGAGATAAGACTGCGACCTAGGAGTTGAAAGCTAAAAATAAACCCTTTTCTCCCCAAGTTGCTTTGGCCGTGCTGTTTTATCCCAGCAATGAAATCCTAAACAAGACAATACCTCCTGCTTTCATATGCTCAGCAAGTTCCCCAACCTGGTCTAGACATACATCTAATCACTGAACAGAGGTTGGGCATAGCTCTGGGCTTTATAGGGCCTTTACTGCAGCAGAAGAGACAGGAGATACATACAAAAATCTAAGACAGCCAAGAATGGTAGCCTTAAGTCTTTAAAGGATGGTGTGGTAAGGCAGGAAGGATAGTTGGGAGACTTGATGTAGCCTGACTCTGCTGCTAGTTAATTAAGATCCCCCTTTCTGCCCCTGCGCCACCATTCTGCATACATCCTGAAAGGGGATGCCAGTAGGCAGATTCTAAGATGTTATCAAGCAGCAAGAATGCAACAGAGCAGATAGGAGGGGCTATTTCTCGGAGGAAAGTGTTGCCCTGCCTCTGGCCATGGAGCCACACAAGTCACATGGCCAAGACATCCAACTCAGCAAGCAAGGCCAGAGTTCTTCCCAGACTCACAGACTGAACAAGATGAGGTTGCTTCCCCAGGGATGTGCTGCAGCCAAGAGGTACTGAAGCTCCTGGGCTCAGAACCTCCACAGTGGGAGAGAGGGAGTGTTCATGAGGCTGATATCTGGAAGGCAGCAAGCCTCCACAGCCCCACACCAAGTTCAGAGAGCTCAGCAACCACTCCTTGACAGAAACCTGTTTCTGGATGGCAGCATCAGGTCTCTGTATGCAGCTGAGGATGCCCCATGGGCATGAAAAGAGGGAAAGGGCAAAACTGAGCTTTCAGAATTCCCACTGATGCTTTCTTGACATCCTTTGGGGAACATACAGAGAGCAGAATTAATCTTGTGAGCTAAGGCAGACTAGGGGTTAGCCTTCTGTGGCTCGGGCTCCTTTGCTGTAAATGTTTCCCTGCCTACATTAGCATGCAAGGCACACATAGCCTGAGGGTCCCTGTCTATGCAGTCTTTCTTTGGCTGTATGACTACTGCAAATATTCTCTGGGTTTCTCCATGTGTTTGGTGCATTTGCACCAGAACTCTTAAAACCTGAGACTTGTCTATAAGAAAAATTTCCATTCGTAGAAACCAGGTTTCTTGGAGATGTGCTCCTGGCAGTTCAGCAAAAGGAAGTGGAGGTCAATTATGAAAAGGACACTGTCAGGAGGGACAGGGGCTTTACTTACTTGGGACTCCAGACACCAGCCGCAGGGGACGAAGCACACGGAAAGCCCTCAGTGCCTTCACATCGAATCCAGCTCCTTTTCCTCCTAGAGCATTGGCCCCATCAGCTTTGGTTGCTTGTTCTAAAATTGCACTAAAAAGCCTAGAAGAGAGGGGAGAGAGGAGCCGTCAGGACCCCAGCTGTTTGCTCGGCTGGGGTCCAATCCAAGAGCATAGCCTAGAGTGCTGGGGTTTGTCACATGTGTGGCCACTGGAGGCCCACAAAAGGCGACAAATTGATATTCCAACAGCAGGAGTTCTACTGAGTACGGGGAGGGGGCACACTCCACATAGAGTGCCGAGTGAGGTGGGGGCAGCCCTTTGCTGTCAGAGCGTGTTGATTTGGTGGAAGTAGGGTCTCCTAACACAGCTGTCAAGGCACAGGGATAAAGCAGGGAAGTCTGTCATAGTCCTTGGGGTACGGTCATCACCAATGTGGAATCCAGGAGGCTGCCATGAGTGCTTGTAGGCATATGTTCCCTCCCTACTCCTCCATCCTGATGACCTGATGATCAGCTCGGTGTGACTTGTTCCAGAGAACAGACAAATAGCCTTAGAAATCAGCCTCACTTGTGTACCTAACTGCCACTGCATAAGGAGCTACATGTTGAACAAATGGATGAAGGGCTGGAGGGGTCAGTGGGAGAGCTTCAAACAGGATCACCAGCACATGAAGACAGAACACTGAAACAGGCAGATCTCTCGTCTGACAATGTATCTGTGGTCACACCTCTCCAACAAACACAAGCGCCCACTGTGTGCAGACAGCGCGCTGGATACTTAGGTTGGAGCAAAAGAGACATATACACATCCGAAGGGGCAGTTGGGATCTGAGCTGTAAGGAACTAGACCTGGCAGAGAATGGTACTTGGAAAGAGGAGGGGTCTGTAGTGACGAGGGTAAAAGACTGGCCATAGGGCATCTCCGAAAGGAACTCAGTTCTGGTGATGTTTTTGGACGAGGCCCAAAGAAAGTGAGTGGGTGGCCACTGCAGCTGTCTGGGGACCACTCCAGGCAGAGAAGTAGCTGGGACAGTGATCCCGGAAGATGCATGGTGAGATGCCTATGGGCCAACAAACTTCCAGTACAAACAGGACAGAGAAAAGAAAACTAGGGGTCAGCCTTCTGTGGCCCAGGTTCCTCTCCTGAAGTGCATTCACGCCTACCTCGGCATGCAAGGCTCATGTTAGGGAAGGTGAGATTGGATAAAGAGGGTCCCTCACAGAAACCCTGGGCAGGACAGGGACACAGTCTGAGTGAAGACTAACTCACGCCAATGGTGCCTGCAGTGGGCAGGGCCAGAGAAGGCTGCTGCAGTGGCCCACTGAGGGAGGCTGGGGTTCAGGCCAGGTGGTAAATTGGAGATGGTGAGCAACCGATACTGCATTTATTTTTAAGCTGGAGCTAGTAGGACTGGCTGTTGGGCAAGCTGGGAGTTGGGAGGTGACAGGGATAAGATGTGACTTCAACAGCCTGGGCTAGAGCAATCAGTAGGTTGGGATGTGGTATAGATGCCCACATTCTGCTACCACCTTCCTCCCATCTGGACTAGTGTCTGTAGGTCAGAAGAAGGTCTAGGTCAGAGACAAAACTGTTTTCTGTACGGAGTGCATTTAGGGTTGGACCATTTGAGGCCTGTGTGGACGCTGTATGTGAGAGGACTCGATCGTAGAGTCCTCCAACCCTGTTGAGGCAGACAGAGAACAAAATCAAAGAAAGAGACCAATGAGGAGCAGTTTGCGGGCAGGAGACCTGATGATGGTCCATGAAGACTGTAGGAAGTGAGATGGCCACAGTCCACTGCCCAGAGCTGAAGACGCATGGGCAACTAACCTCTTCATTTAGCCCAGCCAAGACCACTGAGATCTAGAAAACATCTGATTTGGTAGAGTAAGGGGGGAAGGCCCAGCAGAGATGCCCAGGAGAAAGTGGCAGAAGCTGGAGACAGCGAGGCTGGAGAGCCTTGCCTCAAAGAAACACAAGCAAGCCCAGATGTGAGCCACGTGAGTCCGCTTTCCAGTAGACACACTCACAAAGTGAAAGGAGGTGAAATTAACTATGGAAACGCACTTTACCCAGCCCAACATCATCAAAACACAGCATCTCAACATGTAGTAAAAGCAACAAAATGTTTGTCATCCTTTGTTTTACACTCAATCTTTGAAAGATGTTGTATGTTTCGCGTGTACAGCGCCCCTCAGTTTCGGGTGCGGAGGCCATAGATGAACAAAGAATACACACGGAGCATGGAGCAACTCTCTGGAACTTTTTGCAAATTTGAACAGAGACAAAAGAAAGTGGGAGAGGCCTGAGAGTTTTGCGTGAGGGGGGAGTCATTTGGTAATGCGGAACGGGGAGGACTTGAGACCTTCAGAAGGCAGGACAGGATGCTAGCTCCACGTGGGGCAACGTCCAGCTGAATGAATGTAGCACACCTTCCGGTAGAGAGGGAGGAGAAGCCATGTTGGACTCCAGCTTTTCTCTCAGAGACCCAGGGTGGGTACATTAGAAGATGTGGTGTGGAGACCGAGGAAGGACCCCTCCTCTTTGTATTTTTCCTGGAAAAGGCCTTCCTTTTCCAGGGCACCAGCTGGAAATCTGAAGGCAGAGGTATACCGGAAGTTTGAAGAGGGTAGTGAAGAAGAATCACCCAAGAAAGTGAAGAGAAAACAGGAGTAGGGACACCAGAGAGGACTGTCGGGTATCTCCAAAGGCCAAGTTGACGTTGATGAGGAAGCAGAACTGTCCTCAGCTCTGTGTATTTCTGAGTTCAGGTACCAAGGTTTCATGGGATCTGGGCTGGTGTTTTTCTCCAGGTTAACAATTCAGACAGGGACAAGAATGAGTAAGCCAAGCTAGTGCGGCTGTAATGACGGACAGCGGCCCTAAATTGATTGGCAGGTGAAAATGACATGAGTGGGCGAGGAAAGGGGGGAGACAGAAGGTGGCAGGATGAAAGAGCTGCTGGAGTCATGGTGTTTGAGGGAGTAAGCTGGAGAGAGGTGTGGCTAGCAGCAGCATGTAGAATGTAACACTTGAACATGGCAGAGGTAGTATTATATTAGTCATGAGAGAGAAACTAGCTGTAGGCATGGGAGGGGCAACTGAGACAGGACTGAGGTCAGGATCCCTGGGACAGATGGTCGCCAGAAGTTGAGAAGTGAATGGCGCGATGGTGGGAGCAGAGCGGTCTATGTCTTCTTGTATAAGCAAGAGGGAGTCACAGGTGAGCAGAGGGTTGCAGCAGGGAGAGGGTGAAGGGTGTGATGACATATATAACAAAACAAGGGCTTAAAGTAAGGAGACATAATCTGAAAGCAGACAGGAACTTCTCCACAACCTGCAGAAGAGTGAAACCTCTGCCCTCCGGGGACCATGGGGAGGCAGTGTGCTGGAGAGGGAAAGGGGCAATCAGACACAAAGCTGAGGGTTCAGGGCACGGGTGGGCCACCTGCTTGCAAATGAGGTTTAACAGAAATGAAGTTCTACGCTCTCATTTACATACTGCCAGTTTCCTGGTACAGACAGGCCTGAGCGCTGAGGACAGACACTCCATAGCTCTCGTGCTGACTGCTACCAGCTGGCCCTTTCCAGACAATGCCTGCAGATGCCTGGTGTAGGTGTGTCTGTGGGGGAATGGGTGGTCTCAGCAGTAAGGGGGCGAAGGGAAGGGCTGAGGCAGGAGGATACCTAATTGGGGATGGCCCAGAATTCCAGGTATTTGGTATCATTGGAGAGAAATAGGGAGAAGAACAGCCTGAGAAAGTCCTTCATAACTAGAAGGGCTCTACCAGTCACTGTCAACAAAGTGTGCTCAGTGATGTGTCCACATCAGTGAGGCTGGTGGACGCACTATCACAGGCTTTCAAGTGGTGGTCAGGAACACCTTGCATCTTGAGCAACAGGCTCCTTAGATGAGTCACATGCCAGGGAACCAGTCATGGGAAGGGGCACAGGTGTAGCTGGAGGCTTAGCTTTGCAGAAGCCGAGAGCCAGGCAGGGCCAGGCCAGAAGGGTCATGGGCTTGATAAAGAGTTTTCAAAGTATCTCTCACAGAAACCCTCAGAACAGGGGCAGCTCTGACAGCAGAGCCAGGGCTGAACGCTCTAGGCTCTGGGCTACACACTTCTTGGGGTGCCTTGGGATAAGACTTTGAGTAAGGGTTCTGGCTAAAAGAAGTTTTACCTAACATTCACAAAAACCCAGTTCACAGGCCTCAAAGAGAAAAAGGTTTTCTAGCCTCAGGCAGCCCAGGTCTGAAGTCTCCCAGTTCTTTCCCTCAGCTGGGTAAACTATATCTTTGTGTGTTGCACTCACATGTCCTGGGTCTTGGGTGAAAGGTGACAGGATTAGGAGACTGGGTCCACAAGGAAGAGTTCTTCCCACCGAAACCTAGATCCCTGAAACCCAAAGACTCAGAGGCTGGTTTGCAAGTTGGTCAAACAACATTCCAGATCCAAGCCAGATTTTGTTCACAGTGCGCATGGGAGGACAAGACATTCACAAAATAGTAGTCCGTGGAGGGAGCAGTCATCTAAGGCTTTCTTCTCCTTAGCCCCCTGCCCCCAGCGTGGAACGCTTGAGTAGGGGTCTGCTTTTAACGTGGGAGGGGTAGAAAATTCAACCACGTTGTAGGAGACGTTCTTGGCCAGGGGCCACCTAGTGTACCTGGATTAAAAGCTGTGTTCCTGGTGCCTGGAGGATTGGTTCAGCTGTCCTGAACAGCTGGGACATGCTAGGCATGACAATACAGCCAGGCATTAGAGATTTTTGGAGACGAAGATAACATGGCTGCAGAGATCCCCGAGAATTAGAGATATAGTACCACCATCCCAAGCAGGAGATATAGCAGAAGGCTTTGTGCCTGGCTAGAATCTCCTGAATGGGGACCTACTAAGGAGGCCTTATTTCTTGAGTTGTGCAGGAGCAGGAGGCTCACCCAGAGAGCTCTGACGTCTTCTATAAATGCACTCAGTCACCCCTTCTTTCCACCAGACCAAAGATGCTGCTCCTCTTTGGGGAATGAAATACCTCTTATCTCATGCCACCAGAATGTCAATCAGACCTACAAAGGGGCACTTGGCTGTAGTCAGACTCCCCTCTGGTTTGTAGGAGGTCCCAAGAGACCTTCCCAGAACTAGCTTCAAAGAAAGCTCTGGGAGGGAAGATTTCCCAGAAGGTAGAGAGGCAAAGAAGAATCCACTTTCTACTGGAAAGGGGCTAAAAGAAGGTATGGCTAGAGAGAAGTAATGATCGCAAGCCAGGCTTTAGGCTTGATGTGAAACTCACAGGGCTAATATCCCTGGCAAGGGGAATCTAGCTGCTCCGTATGGCTTCACGTGAGACCAATGGCCCTAATAGACCACAAGGCAAACGAATGTTATTTGAAAGAATCCCAAGTCTGTGTACTTCACATCTCAGCCCAGACCCCAGAAATGGTTTGTGATATGGGCAGACCTGGTGAAAAGCTGCCCAAGTTGTGGCAGTAAGGAGCCACATTCTAAGGGATGAAGCAGGGGCCAGCAAGGGACAGATGGACGTGCTGGTCAGTGATACACTACCTCCTGTGCCAGGGAAGGAAAGTGCTGAAGCGCTAGTCTTGCCTCCACTTGTTCCATCCAAGGGCATGAATGGGCAGAGCGCATCTGGTGGCACTCAACTCCTTGTATAAGCGTGAGAAGAAATGTGGCGTCTGCCTAAGGCAAAGGGTCCCTGCAAGTCACAGAGCCTCCGCTGCGCCCAGAAGCAATGGCTCGCTTCTGCTTGTTTAATGGGTTCCCAGGAAACGCAGACCTTGAGAAAGATGCCAGGTTTCAAAAAGTTTAGCTCCTGGGATAAGAGCCTCCCGACCCTGCGCTTGGCGCTGGAGCCTGGCAGGCTCAGGAAGCATAATCGGCACAATGGCTGCAATGGAGGTGATTGCCAGGCTTCCAATGGCACCAGCGTGGGGGTGGGGCCGGCCTGTGGTTAGGAGGAAGCTGCTGCAAAAGAGGCTCCCTTCTCAAAACATTCAAGTATTTCAAACACCGTGCTGGAATTCCATCCCCTGTCCTAATACATTATGCTTCACTCATATACGAAGGCCCGTCAGCAACAGGCATTTTATGGGGACTCTTTTGGAAAGTTACTAACTTCTCCTTATTTTTTTCGAGTTCTGAACAAGGCAACACTTTAGTCGTGGTCAAGGGGGTGAGCTCTGAAAACCAAAGTACAGAGAGACAAGAACAGGAAGGGCACTTGGTGTTATTCTAACGCAGATGGTGACCGCATCTTTCCTAGATGTCTGGGGTCTGAGCTCGGTGAGAGTTGGGGGGAGGCTAAAAAGAATGGGTGCACAGGAAATGAAGTGGGGTGGGGTCAGCCATTTTAATAAAGAACGTAGCAGTGCTTTTGTACAAACAAAGGTTGTCCTGTGGGTGGGGAGAGGGATGAAACCTTTGCATAAGTTTTGCAAGTTGGGGAGGATAAAAATATTTAAATCCCTTGCCATAGAACACAAGTGACAACGTATTTGATAGAAAAGACTCCGAGTAAATGCTTCTCACAAATTGCTCTCCTTACATTTGAACACTCGCTTTCTTCAAACGCAGGAAGGTGGCTCTAATTTTCTATTCTGTCTTGTAGTGAGAGACTGCGTGCAATGGGCCGGGAGCACCAGCTTAGTAACTTAGTAACTTAGTAACTTAGTTGACTTGGTACGCTGAGTTAGGCCCCCGATACAAGGAATCAGTCATTCCACCGATTTCATTTGCCTGGTTTAAGGTGAGCCTGCCTCCCCGGGATGGGTCCCTTGGCCAGGAGATAGACCTGATAATTGGAATGTTCAGTCTCCACTCATGCCTGAGACTTACTCTCTTGACTAGGAGGAGTTTTCTCCTAAGAGGCCTTCGTTACTTCTTTACATTCTGCCTCCCTGAAGAAGCAATACTACCATCATTTAAGAACCAGAGATCAGAGCTCCCCAAATGCTTTCCTTAGCATCGGCTTCTGACAAGGATGGACACTTCTGCCGAGTGTCCCAAGGACATTTCTGGCTTTTAGTCAAGAGAGAAACTGGTTATTTTTCTCTGAAGAACTTACTAACTTCTTGATAAAGAGAGCACAGCTTCCAATTTTTTTTTAACTTAATATTTATGGGAGCTTAATATTTTTTAACTTAATATTTATTTGTCTTTGTATCTTTTTAATTTTTATCTTTGAGAATTTCATAGATAAATACAACCAAATAGGATTATACCCTCTAGCTGTTGCTTGACCCATCCAGCTCCCTCATACTCCCTCCACATCTCCCTCCCAACTCCACGTCTTTTTATTTATAAGCCACTGAGTCCAGTTGGTTAGTACTACCCGTCAATGCAGGAGTGTGGGGACATCCACTGGAAAACCTTACCAGTGCCCACACCCTTCAAAAAGAACAACTCTCTCCCTCTCTCTGCAGTAGTTGGCTGCCAACGGTTCCTCAGTAAGGCTCAGGGATTGGGGGTCATCCGCCCCATCTATGCCAGTACTTTGGTTGGTTTGTTCTTGTGCAGGTAATGACAGCTGCCCTGGGTTCATGAGTGCTACAGCCATGCCACATCCTCAGGATGCTATTCCACAGCACAAGTCCTCCTCCTACTCCTCCTCTTGCATTCCTTCTTCCTCCTTTTCTAGAACGGTCCTTGAGCCATGGTGGTGGTGGCAGTGGTGGTGTGTGTGTCTGTGTGTTAAGGGACATTCTGTTTAGGGCTGAGCTCTCAGTTTCATGTTCTTAAATTCCCAGCACACTACTGCAGAGTAGCATGTTTGGGGAAGGGAGCATCCACCAGCCCAGGCTCTGAGAATTCCTTTGCACCCAATTATCTTGAACAGTCCGGTTTTCTGGAGACATAGCACAGAGCCCACTCTGGAGGTGAGGATGGAGATGGGAAGGTATGCGTGTGTGTTCTGTGGACACAGTCTCACAGCACAGTGCATGTCTCAAACTCACAAATGGCATGTGCTGACAGGCTATGTAATGGCTCAGGGATAGAGCAGAAAAATGGTCAGATGTGGGTTGAAGAGCAAATAAAAATTCTTAAACATAAGGCTCTCCTCACCTACAAACAGAATAATGATTTCAGTAAGAACACTCAAGAATGTGTGTTTGTGTGTGTGTGTATGTGTGCGTACACGTGTGTGTGATATGTAGTGTGAGTGTACATGTGTGTGATATGATGTGTGTGTGAGATATGGTATGCACGTGTTTGTGATAAGTACTGTATGTGAGCATGTGTATACATATGTGTGATATGTAGTGTGTGTACTCTTCATTAATAATTTCTCTCCTGGGAGAAAGTCTGACTTCAAAGTGATTTTTAACCGATCCTTTCACCATGCCCGAAGGCAAGTTCAGTTAGATCAGATCAGAAGTAGGACTACAGAGGGAGAGAGGCATGGGTAGGTAAGGCCAGGAAAAGGAACAAGACTTCCGTACTTACCCTACAACCACGATTATAAAATCTAGTAAATTCCAGCCGTTGCGGAGGTAAGCGTTGGGGTGGAAGAGAAGTCCGTAGGCAATTACTTTTAAAAATGCTTCCACGGTAAAAATTATGAGGAAGAGATACTCCACTCGTTCCTAGGAAACAAAAACAGAGGAGAGAGAGAGAGAGAAATAAATCATTACGTTCAGGGATTTGGGAGTTCAGGGGCAGCAGGGTTCACGGGTGGCGTCACACCCGGCGCAAGGATCCGGCCTGCCACAGACTGTGTGGCCCCAACAAGGCCCACAGAGGACATCGCTTGTGAGAGGACACTGTGATGTCTGCTCAGGGATGAACCAGCCTAGTGCTACGCTTCCCAGAATGCAATGCTGTGGCCGGCAACGGTGAGCACAGGTGAAGGGGGCCTGGACACACAACCGGAGAGCTAGCCAAGCAAACCTGTAGCCGGCTGAAGCAGCACTCCAGCCCACGGAGAGTAAAGAATTTTTTGTTGTTGTTGTTTTCAAATGCCCTTGTTAAAATGTAATTTAAGGTAATGAAAAAAATTCACACTCTTCCTTCCACTCCCAAAGTCTCATTTATCCAGCTAACATTGTGTTGTGGTTTCTAAAGGGAGGACTCATACAGTATTAATCTCCAGGAGAATAATACCGGGACAGCGGAGGCTGCTGAGCCGAACCCTAGCAATATTGTGCCATGATTCTATTAACAAGCCCCAAGGGCGGCAGACTGGGTTTGGGGAAGAGACCAGCTGATACCCAAAATGAAAAGCAAAAACACTGCCCCACAGAAATTGAGAGTGTCAGACAAACAGAGGCAATATGTGGATCTGGACATTCGAGATGTCTTTCATGGGAAAATGGCTCTCTGTGCAAAGACACTCTTTAGAGGAGCAGAACAAACGGACCTAGGAGGAGCTGAGCAGGTGCATGGTGGTGAATACAAAAGCCTGATGTCTTCTTAAGGGACAGACCTACCTTTTCTCCCCTAAGACCTAGAATAAAGCTCTGCGCTCACTGTGAAGATCTTACCCTAACCCCACTGACCCTGCAACTCCTGGTGCTAAGGTCCTTTCCTCTTTGACCACCATTTCCTTCTTCCTACCCAAGTGCTGAGCCTTGGTGGCACCACCTGCTGGAGACTGCTTCGGTGCCTTTATGCTCCACCGCTCATCCTTGCAGGAGCCTCAGGCTGCCTCTTCCTGGAGCCATAAGACACCAGGGATGGTCTATCTCATGTCACAAAGCAGGCCAGGCCAGGTCACACCCTCCAGGAGGCACATAGCTCAAGATCCTATTACCCATTTCATCTCCTCTACCAGGCCAAGGAGTGTTCACGGAAGACCTTGGGGTACACACACATACAAGCCACATACCAAAGAGGATCGCTGTCCCTGATGGCCTGCCACTTCCCACCTGGCCTTCTGTTGGGGGATAATTTGAGCCTGGGGCTTGGGGCCCAGTGGGAAACTGCCCAGTGCTGCTTGCTCTTCTTCCCATCCCTAGACATGCAGGGACACGCTCACCGTGAGTAGTCCTGGGCAAAACATTTGGGGTCTCAGTGTTAAAAATTACAGCTTCTAGGCCCCGCCCACACCTGCTAAAGTAGAGCACCTGGCTATAGTATCTAGGAATGAGTGATCCACGCAATTCTAGGGGTGTCTGATACACCTTTGACATCTAAGAACTCCCAACCCACGTGCTGACAAAGCCCTCAAGCAGCCAGTGATAATGGGGAGGGAATGAAAGGGTCAGGTTTAATCAGCACCTCAGGTCCTTTACTCCCTACTGGTTTTAGCACCAGGGCATTGGCCTGCTGGTGTGACGGCTGTAATCTAGGGAGCAGGATCAATCTACCGTGCATGGACCGTCAACATCTTTCTACCAGTGGTGCTGTGTGAGCACAGAGCCCTGCCTCTTGAGGGGAAAGGCAGGTTACAGACAACGCTACTATATAACCTGAGGATGGTGGAGAAGAAGCTGTCACCACTCAGGCCATCTCCGCCCTCTACCCTAGGGTGCTTCAGCACCTGCATTTTAACACCAGATGACAGCTCCTTTCTTACTCATACTCCTCCAGTCCTCTACAACTCCATTCCTATTGTCCATCCTCCCCCAAACCTTCACAGAATCCCACTCAGTTGGAGGTGTGATGAGAAGAAAACCAACAGGAATAGACACAAGTTGGGTAGGTACCACTAGGCTCCGTGTGTTTTCATATATTCATAAATATTTCCATTGCTTTTGTGTTTTCATTCACTTGCCCACTCACATATCCAGCTACCATACATACGTGTACCTTTCTGTCCACTCACCCACCTATTCATCTGTGCAGATACCCATTCATTATCTGCCCATCCATACATCCAAGCGTCTCTCCGTTCACTCTCTCATTCATTATCTATCCATCCATATACCCAAACATATGTCCATCCACTCAGTCGCTTATCCATCCACTCTGCTCAGCCCTTCATGACTACTGGAGGACCACCAGGTGAATTCTGTGGCTTGGAGGCCAGACATTCCAGGAGGAGAGAGGCTGAAGTGGGTAGGGAGAAGACAGAGCCAAGGAGGAAATCCAAACCGCTCTAACCCGGTGTGTTAAGAACAGACCCATGAAGGGTGGCAGAAGCGAGACAGGTAGGAGTTTTGTGGACGCACCTGGACACTGGGGGCCACAGTGAACGAGGGATCCATGCAAATGCCACAGACTTAGTGGACTGGGCTGGAGGCACTGTGATGAGACAGGTGGAGGTAGGGCTCAGTGCAGAATTCAGTTAACAGGCAGCACTCACTGAGGCCTCCCAGGACTAGGGACAGGGAGTCTGGAGGATGATACAACCCAGTGAGGAAGATAGGAAGCAGGTGCACCTTCTGGCAGCAGTGATAGGACCCTTGCTTAAGTCACAGAGTGGCATATAGATTAATATATATAGCTTAATATATACCTCCCCCAGGACACTGAGGAGACTGAGGACAGGGAGAAACAAGACAAATATGAGGATGGAAACCAAGGCTTCCTGACCCTCAGCCCAAAGGTCTGTTTAGCTCATTCTCCTGGGAACCACAGAAACCTTCTCACTGGTCCTGACTTACTCTCAGAGAATAGATTCAGACCCCTTGTGGTAAGTTGTCTAAAGATTCAAGATAGAACTGAGAGGGGCTCATATCTTTAGTACCTTTAATCACAGCACTTGGGAGGCAGAGGAGTTCTAAGCCAGTCTGGTTTACATGGGGGATTTGGGGACATCCAGGGATTTGTAGTGAGGGAAACAGTGGCAAGTGTGGGAGTAGAGTAATGTTTAGAAGGAGGGCAAGAGAGGGTAAGGCTAGGTGATGAGGAAGGGCAGAATGCAGGCAAAGGACATTAAGTCATGAAAGAGGACATAAAGCTTGTTTTTCTTGTTTTAAGTCTGCCTCACCCCTTGTCCCCCTCTGTGAATAAGTCCACAAAACTGTAATTGACAGTGAAAGTATAAACCCTAAGCAGAGCTCTATGGACTCAGAATACCTATTCACAGAGAGGCACAGAGCTTACGACTGAACAAGTATTTGCGAGGCAACCTTGCTCTAGCTGTGATGTCTTTATTTAGGAGCTCATTATAATAAAATGATATCAAAACGCAGAGGGTCCAGGAACCAGGAAAAGGAGGTCGGGACAAGAATCCAGAGAAGGGACAGCTAGCTGCCTTTTAGCAATAAGCCCGGGACCCAGCTGTGGCACAGCCTGTGAGATTTGGGTGTTGAACAAACTTTGCAGCCTGCCAGCTGCTTGATCCCTTCCGAGCATACGCTGAACTGCCACTGAAACTTCTAAGGGCCCACAGGGAGTGGGTAGAAGCAAGCTCAGCAGAGACCATTCTTGCATGTGCTCAGGCACCTATGGGCCCTGCATACACATAGAATCTTTCCCAGCCCTCCCAATATCTCAGTTTTGATACCAGAGAGCTGCATTTCTGTCTGGATTCTGGGCAGCACACAGCTCCCTGGGGATGTGATGTAAGCCTGACATGTGACCCGTCCCTTTCTGTGATGCTGGGGCTTGAGAAATGTCAGAAGGTAACTTGAGCAGACGGAGATTTCCCGTTTGCACTGTCCTGGGTGGAGGAGGCAGGAGCACCTGCAGCAGAGGCTGAGGGACAGGCCGTGGGAGCTTCTAACACGGAAGCAGCTTCTCTGGGCTTCCTGGGGACCCTGTCTGTTCCTCTGACAGCAGTGGATCCTCCCTGCTTGGGTGCAGCATAATGGCTCCCTTCTTCCTACCACTTTCTCTTGCAACCCATTTCTACTTTCCCCATCCTTTCTTTTCAATTGTCCCCTCGCTTTCTTTTCTATCCGGCCACTTCCTAGCTCATCTACTGACAATGGAGGTCCGTGGTTGCACTCAAGTCTTAAATAGCCAAAAGAATTGAGAATAAAGAGCCATGTTAAGGAGCATGACATTTTCCAAACACCCATAGAACTTGACAAGGATATGTATGAATTTCTTCATTTTCCATTTATCTTTAGTTTACTTATGTCTTACCCACTCAGTTACATGGTAGGCTCCCAAAGGGCGAACAGTCGGTGATGTTTCAATAGTAATAATCAACTAATAATTTTGATTCTGGCACGGAGCGGTTTGTGGTCTTTAGGCAAGTCACTTCACTTGTCTGGAGCTGTTTTGTAACATGTAAAATGAGAAGAAAATCCATATCGCTGCACTTAGGCCTGAGCATCCCAGGCTGCAGAAAGAGAGACAGGGCAGGGGAGGCCGGTGGCAGTAGGACTCTTAAATGTCATCAGGGCTGTGCTAGCTCAATACTTGTTACCAAGGGGCCTGACCCAAGGGAATTGAGTCCAGGGGGCCAGTCTGAGAGGACAGGCCTCCCTTTCACCAGCCAGTCTGGAAGAATTTCATCAACTTAATATGTTGGTGTCTGCCTAGGATGTAATCCAGAAGAGGAAAACTGCTCCGTTTTATATATATATAGCTTGGAACCCCTCCTCTACTCTTTCCAAAATCCAGTGAGTGAGGATGGCAATCTCAGATCCAGTTAAAGTCAGGTGGCTACCAGGGAGTGAAAGATATCTACCATTAATGAAATTATTATTCTTTTTGTGTTTTGGAGCACATACATGAGCAGAAGCCATGCCCAAGGTAAGTCACCTAGGATGGGGACAGCCACGGAGGAACAGACAGGCTATTCACATATGTGTGCTTATGTAGCACACTGAAAGAGTTAGGAGGAATTGAACACCACCTTCTAAAGTTAAGAACTCACACCCAGAGAGCCTGTGGGTAGCAATGTAAATTTATGTAAGTGTATTTATCAGAGCTGCCAAGAAGTCTGCCCCAAGCAGAATTGATGAGCTCAGTTGCACAATTTCATCTCAGTACAAGGTACACAGACAATGAGCACAATGACCCCATTTCACACAGCATGCCATAATCCATATTTCTGCATAACGTCAGCACCATTCAACCTGGCCTCCAAGCAAAGCCTTCTGTCTATTCTCCAGCCAAGAGACCAAGAAGCAGAACATCTTAGCTCCATGCTATCTGGTTTTTCTCTTATGCATTCATTCTGTGTCACAGATCTTTCCTGAGGTCTGCTCTGAGGCCACATGGCTGCTCTCTCAAGACATTGATGGGCTTGTGGAATATATGAAGCTGGAAGAATGAAGGCCCACATTCCCACTGTTCTCCGGACAGAAGAGAAGGGGCCATCTGGGTGAGCAACTGTTGGGGGTTGGTGCTATGTATTATAATGTTAATTACTGGCTCCCAAGATCCAGCTGCAGCCCAGACAAGCACATCCTCAGGTACACAGGTCTTTGTTGTATAAAACTTGTTCTATCTAATTTAAAGTTGATTGGTTAATAAAGTTGCTGAAGCCTGTAACTGGGCAGAAGAGAAGTAGGTGGAGCTTGGGCTCCAGGGGCTCGGGGTCTCAGAGGGACCACAAGGCCAGGTGGAGAAGAGATGGGAAGCAGAAGATGTAGCAGGAGGAAAGGAAGCCAGAGAAGGAAGTGACCATAAGGAAGTATGAACCATCAGCGTGTGGCCATAGGTCCTTGCTTTATAGAACAGAAGCAGCCCGGAATGGAATGAATAAGGCAAGCAACATGAGGTGTGTAGCTGGAAAATAGCAAAATGGCTTACAGGGTTAATATCTGCTCAGTTGCTATGCTTTAAAGCTTTTATAAATACAATAGGTCTCTGTGTCTCAATTATTTGGGAACTACCAGGGTAGAGAAGCTCTCTGGAGTCTAATATCCATTCTCTAACAAGCATCCGGTCCAGATAATGAGCTACAGTGCAACTGATGCTGTTCACTGTGCACTGAATGAAAGAAGCCCTGAGTTACTATGCCCATTAGTAGATAAGGAGCCACCTCCAAGCACGGTTAGCAAAGTGGAACACAGAGACCCTATAGTGAAACCAGCTCCTCATCTGGGGTCCCCACTGGTGCCTGAAATGCAGCAAGAAGCAGCTTTTCTGCAATCCACAGAGCAAGGAATAAACAGAATACTGAAAATGTACATGATGGACTATTATCTAGCTGTAAAAAGGAATGAAGCCCTTATATACGTTACAGCAAACATTCAAAGTTTCTTAAGAAGCCAATCACAAGAGAGCAAATGTTGTCTGGCCTTAACGTAAAACACCTACTCTAGGGAATTCACAGAGACAGAAAGCACGTCAAAGGACCAGGGGCTGGGGAAGGAAGGTGAGTCAGTGCTTAATGAGTGTAGAATTTCAGCTTGGGGTGATGATGGCTCTTGGAAATAGGGGTGTACCTAATACCACTGAGTCAGGCACTTACCCATGGTCAGAGGACAAGTTTTATTCTGTATATTTTTGTCACTGTGAAAATGGAAAAGAAGCATTCTTTAGGACTCTGAGTGCTTCCCAGCCCTAAAGTCCTGAGGTAGGGAGTAAACCTGGTTGTGTTCCACCTTGAGGGGGCTGGATTGCTCAGATCCCTGGGTTGGGAGCCTGTCTGGTGTGGGTGGACAGTCCACATTTCAAAGACTGAAAGTGAGGAGATCTGAGGGCACACCTACAGAAGCTTCATTTATAAAGCGTGTGGTATTTCTAACAGTTTTGCCTTCTGGGGACATTATTGTAAAGGACAAGAGGAGGAGGAGGAGAAGAAGGAGAAGAAGGAAAAAGAAGGAGAAGAAGACGATGCCAACAACACACAAAGTGCCAAGAGTAAACGTAACCTTAAAAAAGAAAAAGACAAATGTAACTAATAATAAAAAAATAAAATTAAATTAAAAAAAGAAAAAGACTATTTATTTATTGATGGCAAGCAAGTGTAGTATGTCAGTTTCACTGATTTTATAGTGGTTATACACCCCCCCCATGCCTTACACAATCTATTTCTCCATGCTCGCCTATTATGCAAAGCTGAAGTGATTTACCTGTTTCCCTCATGGACATCGCCTTCCCTAAGGGCCTGTCTTGCTTCAGTGCCCAGGAATAGTGGGAAGCATGGAGGCTCAAACCAGAGTGTCGGGTACAAGACCTGTTCTCTGACTCCCAGCACCACCCTACCTTGGGCCTGTGCTCTCATGGAGCACATAGTTTTCTAAGTGTAAACCTAAGCCAAGAAGCAGGCTCCTCCATTCCTGCTTGCTGTCCAGCATTTGAACCATCAACCTGTGCACAAAAGGAGGCCTGGCTGTCACCCAGGCCAGTCTCCTCCTCCTCCTCACTCAACCTCCCCACCCAGGGCCACTGATCTCACAGGATTCTGCTGGAATTCTTTCATCTCAGATGTGAAAAAGAGATGATGCTTTCCTCAGGGATACAGGCAACAAATATTGCCAATAGGTCTCAGTTACCTGGGGCAACTGGCATTGGTTTAGTGACTGTGAGCCGGTGGGTAGTTTTCCAAATTGGGGGAGATTGCAGCCAAAGCCTTTAGCTCTTCTACTATCTCTCTCCCTACCTTTATTTAAAGTGACAAACACTTAGCCAGGAAAACAGGACCATTCTCTGCCCATCCCACTGCCACCGCCATCCTGGGCCCAATCCCTGATTATTTGGAAACCAAAGCAGCTCATTGCCTGGCTTGTGGCTCCCAAGGCAATTTCACTGCTCAGAAGCCTTCAGTAGCTCCCCTGTGTCCTTCACGTGATTCCAGCTTTCAGAGTGTGGTGGCTCCAGGGATTCATCACAACCTGGCCACATCTTTGACCACCACTCATTGCTCCCGCCAAACCAGAAGCTCATGACACCCAAACCAAATGGGCTAACTTCGAAATCCCCCTTTCCCATCTCTACATCCTCCTTCATCCCCCGCAGCCTCCTTCTCATGCTGAGCTCTAGCTCAGTGCCCCCACCGCCTCCTTTGCCTCAGCAGGTGGAAGGAATCCATCTTGGGCTGGCAGCAACCTCTGTACACAGTGTCATCCCAGCACACTTTATCATGCATGTAGTTTCTATGTTCTTCTCCCCTCCAGGGACACAGCATCTATAGCGCAGAAGCAAGTGTCTTTGTCACCCGTGGCTGGGAGGTATATTTACATGAAAGGCAAAGGGTTAGGAAAGAACTGTCCCTGGATTCATACACACCTGGGATCAAAGCACAGGCTACATAAATAGTTTAAGGCCCCACTTCTTTGCTAGTGAAATGGGAATAATTACACATGCCCTTGGGTCTCCTTGAGAATGACAAATCAGAGCTGTCAATCTGAGTGGCAACTGCTCTCTTGCACACCTGCGCTCTCGGTTGTTGGCACATAGAAACTGTGCAAGATAGCTTTGCTGAGAGGACCGGTCATTTCTGTTTTAAAGGATCTGAGGGTCCTCCCTGAGGCCCTGGCCCTTCCTTTGTCGTTAGGGTCTTGGCTGAGGGCAGCAGTCAGCAACACTGCCTGCTCTCTGTCTCGTCTCCTCTTTGGTCACATCAGCTGTCCTCCCCTCTAAGTGTTGGCATATTCCTGGTCCTCTTTTGATTGTCTGTACTGCAACAAAAACAAAAGGCATGAGGCCCCATATCTGCTATTATCAAAGTCACACAAAGCCAAAACAGCAGCTCCCTCTGGATTCTCTTTGCCCAGTTCCATGCATCCTGAACTGCATCCTGAACTGCCATGTGCATCTCTCTCCTCAGCCCTTTGATCCACAGGAATGGGTTGCATTCTAGTTTCACAGACTCCCAGCCCATAGCTGTGTGCAATTCCCTGTATCTGTGGAAGTCCGTGGCCCCTCAGTATGAATGAGGGGACTGATGAAGGTCTTAAGAGTGGAGGTGCCATGTTTTCGGCAGGTTTGATAACCACGTAATCATTACCACAGTGGGAGCTCAGTGGGCAGAACTTCAGCTCACACACTAAGCACCTTCTCATCTATTTGTTGGGTCTCATGGTCCTGTGTGGGAAAAGAAAGATGAGTACTTTTCTCCTCTTCCTTTTCCTCCTTGCCATCACATTGCCACCATTGCCACATCACTGTCATGATGCATTATCACCATTATCTATTCCATCTCCACCTCCATCACTCCACCATCACTGTCACTATCACCCCTAACACACTACCCTATGTGACCACTGCCATCACCACCACTGTCATTGCCACCATCTTTGTCCCATCCATGGTAGAAACATTTCTTCCACCTGCACTGCAACTAGCAATAGTCTAAGGCCAGATTCTTCAGCCCTCATCCTAATGGCAACTCTTCACGAGGGGTGCAAACTGTCTCTGAGACTACATGAGCAAGTCCGTCAGGGAGGGTAGAACAGCGGTTCTCAACCTGTGGGTCATGACCCCTCTCATAGGGGTCACCTAAGACCACGAGAAAACACAGGTATTTATATTACAACTCATAACAGTAGCAAAACAGTTACGAAGTAGCAACGAAAATAATTTTTTGGTTGGGGAGGGGGGCCCCCACAACATGAGAAGCCACATTATAGGGTTGTCACGGCATTAGGCATGACACTAGAGGTAGGGCTGAGACGACATTTGATTTCTTTTTCCATTTTGGGGGTTTACAGAGAAAGCTGGACCTCATCAGCTTGCTCCTCCACTACCCCAGGGCTCTAGCACTTTTTGTCAGAATGAGGACATGTTGTGGGGTTCTAAGGGTGATACGTGGAATGACTGGCTTCCGTGTGACATCCAGCGGTGTGAGCAACCCTGTGACACTCAGAGCCCCCCAACCCAGGACACTCATATTCCATGGATGACATCTGGACCTAGGACTACAGAGGCCACCCCGGCTATTGTAGCGACCCCATGGTCTCTTTCCACAACTGGTTGAGCCCACCACCCTGTGTGTCACAGCTAGCTACAAACCAGCCATTGGTCTCATTTCACGTGGGATCCCCTTCCTCGTCACCCCCACTGTGGTTTCTGACCCAACCTAACAAATGTGGGAGAAAGGAAAGTTTTCTGATTGATGCCCAAAAGAGAAAGGCTCTGGGGCTGGTCACGCTCATGTTTGTATGAAAGGCTGGGACACAACTGGGACCATGATGGGTACGGGGTGAGGGCAGGAACAGTGTGCCGAGGGTGGGAACACAGGATGGGAAGACCTTGGGTCTAACCAAAGTTGCTAGGAAGTGAGTTAATTCTGATGCTAGCCTAGTTTAGGGCTCCTTCACTGAGACGCCTGTCCTCACTGAAAGCTGTCCTGGACTCGCATTTTCCAACTCTATTCCACACACATCACATTGAAATTCAGCTCATTCTCACATACCAGAGATAAGCAAGAGTGCATGAGCCTGGCACAAGAATAGTATCTCAGACCATGGTCTCACCAGGTCTCCAGTAACTGTCCCGGACTGTCCCCCGAGGGCAGCGTGCAGAGCTCCAAGCTCAGCTCTCACTGCCGCCTAGGACTGACAGTGAGGACACACTGCGGGAGGCTGAAACTCACACTCCAGTCCTCCAAGCAGCTGTGGTGGCCTCAGTGGCCCTCAGTTATCCCACCACCAGACGCCCAGGGACAAAGAATGAGGGGACACAGACCTGATGCTCCCCCGTCTTATCTGAGTATTTTCTTACCTTCAATAATGAAGGTTACATTTGAGCAAGGAATGTCCCATAACCTCACACCGAATGCTGTACTGTTTAACAAAGATCCCTAGTCCTGACCCATCAGGCTCTCCTTCTCTTCCTTCCCCACCTGCATTGCCTTCTCAACTTTCAGCTTGCTTCCTCTCTCTCTTCCTGCTCCCACTAAGGCCACAGGGCCCTTGGCTTCTGAGGCTCTCACTTTCCTAGGGGCCAACTGTACCCACCCCCTAGGAGTAAGTAATTCTGCCTTCTCTAGGCCTGGTAACCTCCTTTCTCCTGTGCTCACCCCAGCCTTTGGCCAGTTTGTCTGTCTGCTCATTCAGGATATTACTATCTGGTTCTACAGCCTGTATGACAAGCTTTCTGAGTGCAGCTAGGGGCTCACTCTAGGAGCCGAGTACTCCAATGGCTAGAGCTACATCACAGCACCTTCTGTTCCCACAAGGCTTTTTGTGCAGGGCCAGGAACATTCATGACTCTACAGTATGGAGGCTGAAGGATACCGATAGTCACCGAGTCCCAGTCCTGGTCCTCCTCCCATGCCTGAAGCTCCTCTCAGTGGACAGTGTGCTTTCCTGTCCCAGCAGTTGGTGTGTGACTCCAGGCACAGTGAAAGATGGCCTCCATCTCAGGCAGCTCTTCTCCAGGCCCACCATGTGGATTAAACAAGGAGCCTGTCATTGTCAGTATGGAGAACATGGACCAGGAACCCTCCATCCCAGAGGCACAGACACAAAGGCCAACATGGAGCAACAACAAGTGCTCCATGTCCTCACTCACATGTGGATGTCAAGAGGGTTGGCCCTGTAAAAAAGACTAGAATGATCACTAGAGACTGGGGGTGGGGCAGAAAGTGCGGCCTGGAAATAGGCACTAACACGTAACAGTGTAGCAGCAACTAGTTCTGGTACAGCACAACACGGGGACTGTGGTCCATAATCATGCAGAATATGGTCGTTAAAACCATGCAGAATACAACCACTAAGAGCAGAGACTGAGGCATCCTGACTTATCCAAGTAAAAGCATTTGGGGAAATAAAAATGCTAATGACACCTAGTTGATCATGATGCCTTCTAGACGTAATGTTCACAATTACCTTACCACGCCCCATAAACATGCACAAACATCACACATCAAGTACAGATTAAAGAGTATAAGATGCTACTTCTACCCATGTGGCCTCCCAGCCTACAGGAAGCTGGACGGTGCGGACAGATTGTCATTCAGACAAATGATCATATGGACAGAGCTTCAATGAGCACTGTGGACACCAGAAGTGCAGGACGGGAGACAGACAGGGTAGATTTGCTCAGCTGGGATGTTAGCTAGCTGAGTCTTAGTCACATGAGAAAATGCATAGGTGGGCAATAAGGTTCCCCAGGGGACACAAAAGGCAGGCCATTTTTTTTTGCCTTCGTTTTCACCATAGAACAAAACAGTAGAAGTGTGTGGTGGAAGAAAAAAAATCTATGAATATCTGAAAATGTCATAATGGTGATCATGACAACGAAATAGCTACGGATATTTCGTACTTATTGTAACCTAGAATACGTGGTAAAGAACACTAGGTAGGAAGAGAAGCTTGAATTACAGCGGGTTTTGAGTGATAGCTCAGGGTCCAAGTTCTATACTAAGGACGTTGCGCCTGGTTTACAACCCGTGGTGAAGAGCTCAGGGTCTAACTCAGTGGTGGAGGCCCTATGTTCAAATCTCAGTGAGATGAGATGAGAGAGAGAGAGAGAGAGAGAGAGAGAGAGAGAGAGAGAGAGAGCACAGTGATGAGATGATGATAGTATGTGACTGACGAATAATAAGTGTTTTAGGAAGATAAATAGGTAAAGCAAAATTCGGATGCCCCCCCACTGACTAGGCAGACAACTTCAGGGTTCCAGGAATGGGACAGTGACAGTTGACTGGAGAAGGCAGGAATAGTTGGGAGAGCAGGCCTACAGGCCACAGAGGAGCCTGGCTCTTGGTGGATCTAGATGGATGCCTGGCTATCCCGAAGGCAGGTCTAATTTTAAAAGCGTTTCTTGTGAGCTGTAAACAGTCATGATTTTGGCTTTCTGTGGGTGTCTCGTTTTCCCTGTAAAAATGGGCCTTGTTCTTCTTGCTGATCAGTTCAATTATGGTGACATAAAACAGAAAGCAGAAGACTGTGGGACTTGCCCTAAAATGGGGTGTTTAGTAAAAGCAACTAGCGATCTCTTCCTTCAGGCACTTTAGCAGGGAGAGGGGAGGTAAGCTTTGGGTTGTCTTCCTGGGTGAAGATGGAATCTTAGGACACGGAACTCCACAGCCATGTGCTAGAGATTCCTGTATTGCATCGATGATGTTTTCCAAGCCCCGCGTCTCAGGGTCTTCATTATGAAGCAAGAGAACGGCCACTCAAGTGTTGTTTGCCACGGCTTCCTTGGTCGCTGTCATAGTGAGGAGGTGGCTCAGCCATTCGGGACTCTTAGCCCCTGGTTCACTCTTCCTGCCAGGTCCTGGGCCCAGTGCTTTGCGTATATCTTTACATACATATCTTTGCCCCAATGGGAGGCAAATTGACAGTCACATTTTACAGGATGGCAAGCCAGGTCTGCCTGGCCGACTGTGCTGCTCTGACCCTTACAGCATGGCAGAGCTCACTGAATTGCTGGATCCCATGTGGCCTCTGACTGCTGCTCTCGCTGAAAAAATGGCGAGGCAATCCATGTCTAAGCTGTAGCAGTGACAGCACTGTGCTGGGAGTCAGGACCCTGGGTTCTAATTTTAGTCTCACTGATGTCACCTGGTGACCTGGGGGAGGTCGCCAGCCTCTGGGGATCTGATTTTTCTCATCCATGAAATGAAAAGGCTGATTTATCAGTAGCTCCTAAACTTGGCTCTCTCAGACACCTAGACCTCCTCTGGGCCTCCATCCAAGATCTGTTGAGCCAGAGACTTTGGGATTTGGCTATCATGATGTCTGGCAAGCTCCCCAGCTTCAAGAACGTAAACGATCTCCATGGGTACCTTCAGCCACAGGCTTTCTCTCGTTCTCATATGCATTCCCCACCCGAGGCCCTCCTTGGCACCCGGGAGGGAAAATGCTCTGGAGCAGAGCACCCTGGACTCCACGTGTGGGGTATGAAGACAGGACTGCCCACAGAGTGGCAGTGTGGGGCTGAAGCACTGGGTGGACAGAATCAGCAGTGAGAAGAGGCCTCCAGGGGAGAGGCTGGGGGAGGAAGGGGCAGCAACTGGCAAGGACATCTAGGTAGAGCCTGTGCTGACCAGAAGGCTGGCAGCCAGCAAGGGCAGGGAGGTGGGGCCTGCGCTGGCTAGGCTCCACGTGCCCAGCTTCATGTAGAGGGTTGTGGGGAACACACAGAAAGGCTGACTGTACTCCTAGAGGCTGACACCCATACATACACTGCGACCACTATAGACCCAGGAACATACAAGCAGCAAGTACTGATGAAAGAACAGACTGAGGCTGCCTACATGTAAGGCAAGAAAGGGGAAAGCAAACAAGGCTTACATACATGACAGTCTAGCATTGGTCCCACGCCTTCCTGGCTCCCCTGGACTGGATTAGGGATGAACAAGCAAGTGTGTGGGCACTGCAGATGAGTTAACTAGGAATAAGCTTCGTCCTGATCACTCAGAGTGAATTGTAACAGCAGATCTATGGCAAGTTAGGAACACTACTTGCTACTCTCTGAGTGTTGGTGCCTGCCCCAGCCCCTGTTCACACGTTGAACTCTGAACTGCCAGGCTAACGGCACTGCTCAGGTCTCAGGTCTTGGTAGGAATGGCACCGCCACCCACGACCTAAGATGGGCTTAGGTGAGTAGTACGTGGTACCCAAGGGTGAGCAACAGGCTTGAGTTCTATCAAATGGCACCTAGCAACCCTGTCTGAAACAAGGTGGGAGCAAGAACAGATGTGAGAGGTTGTCCTTTGGCCTCTCTATGCACACAAGTGCCTCTCATACAGACAGGCACAGGCACTTACAGACACACATCAAACACAGAAAAAGAAAGGAAGAAAGGAGTAAGAACAAACTAAGTACCATGTAGGTGCCTCAGCGGGGGAAGCAGGCAGTGGCTCCCTGGAGGATGTGGGGTAGGAACTGAGCAGTGGGAAGGACAGAATGGAAAGGTGACAGAAGTGAGGGTCAGAAGATAAGTTCACCAAGATGCGGACACTAGAGCTGTTTAACGGCTTTACTTTTAAAGTGACAATGGTCCATTTCATATTAAGAAAGTTCTGTGACAAATCCCCTGCGGAAGAAAGAACAATGTTCCACTGCCAGGGCTATCATTCCAGGGTGTATGATTAATCTACTTTTGTGTGTGTATGTTTTGTTTCAAGATTGTGATCGTGCCTGCTCCACACAGTGTTTAAACATCCTGTGCCTTTCTTAGGCTTTCTCCATGACATACACAGTAAGCCTGCAACACCACAAAAGGTGTGGAAAAGGGACATACGTGTGTGTGTGTGTGTGTGTGTGTGTGTGTGTGTGTGTGTGGTGTCTGTTTGTGTCTGAGACTAGTCCCTGCTGTGGCCTGAGGTTTCTACCAGCCTGATAATTCCAGGCCTGTCCCTTCAGGAGATGTCTGCTGCCCTACTGGGTCTCACCTTTGAACTTGCTTTTTCTTATGTGGCCAAGAATAAGTATGAAGGGAAATACATGGCACAGAGGCTAGAAAAGACATGAGGCTTTGATCATGGGGCCTTAAAATACCCAGGGCAGAACTGTTGTGCCAACAAAGCACAATGTTAGGGGAGTTTTCTTCAGGTAGGGTTAAAACAGGTTTTCAGTTTGAAAGTCAGGAACTCAAGACAGGCTGTTCCTGCAAATGTGTCTTTCATCTTGGACACTGAAAAGCCATGGGCAGGGCCTGAAGTATAAAAACTAATAGTTCACCCTGGATCTTTGTGTCTATAGGACCTCAGTCTTTGAGGAATGTATTAAGTAAACCTACACCAAATAAAATGATTGTGCTTTAAAACCTAAAAGAATCTTAATACAAAACAAAACAAAACAAAACAAACACAAACAAAAACCAAAAAAACATGTCTCGCAAAATGCTAGTCCAGTGATGCTTTGAGGAAGAGCTTGGGCATTCTTCCTGGCTGCACAAGTCCAGAGTAGGTTATTTTTCATTTCTGGAAATCCTTGGTTTCAGGAATCCAGTAATTCCCAGGCTCTTGTCAAGATTTCAGAGATCAATAAAACAGCAAAAGAAGTACCCGAAACACAGGGTTGCCAACCCATTGTTGTGCCCAGTAGAAATGGTTAAAGAAACCCATCACAGCTATAATCCTTGAATAAGGACCACTGGCAGCCTCCACCAACTGTCCCTGTCACCACCACACACATGTGCACTCTGCACGTTTTCTATTCTTCTTATCCTGCTACAGACCAATGAACCTTCTCTGCAACTGGCACAGGCCACAGGCAGCCGAGCTCTCTGGCTCGATGACTATATCCTTCCCGTGTCTCTACTACGAAGGATCCTTTGGCATCCAATCCAACCAACCCACCGATGGAAGCTGTTAAAAACAACTACAGTGCAAGATGAGTACCGTGGTGCACACCTTTAATACCAGCGCTGTGGAGGCTGAGGCAAGGAGTATGGGTTCAAGGTCAACCTGGGCTACACGGCTACTCGAATCAAGAGTCAATACTTATTCCCTCACTTCTTTAAGCTGAGTTGGCTTGGTCATTTGTATGGACAAAAGAACACTGTGGAAGGTACAGTGTACAACATCTAAGCCGTGGTCTTTCAAGACTCTGGAGCGTTTCTCCAAGGAACAAGCGCCGGCTAGACTTTAGAAACAAAGACACAATCATCCAATCCAGCCTAGGCCAGCTCTAGCATCCCATCAACTCACAGCTAAGAACCCTATGCCACCATCCTATGACCAACAGGACCACACAACTGAGCCCAATCCCAATGACCAACCAACAGACATATGAGCTAAATAAAGAGTTGTTTAAACCCATTATATATGGAAGAGGAGGGACACCACCTTTCTAGTCATAATTTACATAGATCTTCTACACCTTCCCTTTCAAATAGAAGTTGGGCTTTCTAGTGTCTAACACTTTACCTAAACTATCCCTACCCCAGTCTCAGGCCTATAATACCTGCTTTTTCTAGCCTGAGGCTTTATCCATTCTTAAAGATTCAATGTTCCATGTCACTTCCCTGGTCTTTGAAATACCTCACGGTATTTCTTGCTACTAATTTATTTGATATTGTTAACGTCACATGGTTCATTAGTTGTTGCTTTCTCAAATGGATTGCTGTCTTTCAGGGGCAAAGGCTTGTCTTACATTCATAGTCCACTTCTCTGGATTGATATGCTTTTTTTTTCTTTTTATTAATTTATTTGTTTGTTCATTTTACATCCCCATCCCAATCCCACTCCCTCATCTCCTCCCAGTCCCATCCTCTCAGCCACTTCCCCTATAGCCACCCCCCACGGGGTATCAACCCACCCTGGCACATTAAGTCCCATCAGGACTAAGTGCTTCCTCTTTCACTGAGGCAAAACAAGGCAGCCCTGCTAGGCGAACAGGATCCAGCAACAGAGTCCAAGTCATACACAGCCCCCGCTCCAATTGTTAGGGGACCCAGTTGAGGAGCAAGCAGCCCATCAGCTTCATGTGTGTAGGGGGGGCCTAGGACCAGTCCATGCATGTTCTTTGGTTGGTGGCTCAGTTTCTATGAGCCCCCATGGCCCCAGGTTAATTGGTGTCCTTGACCTCTCCAGCTCCCTCAATCTTTCCCCTAACTCTTCCACAAGACTTCCTGAGTTCTACCTAATGTTTGGTTGTGGGTTTTTGCATCTGTTTCTATTATCTGTTGGATGAAGCCTCTCAGATGACAGCTATGCTAGTCTCCTGTCTGCAGGGATAACAGAGTATCATTAATAGTGTCAGGGGTTGAGTCTCTCCCATGGGGTAGGTCTCAAGTTGGGCCAGTCATTGGTTGGCCATTCTCTCAAAGTAGGGGGAGAGAGGGAACTGGGTGAGAGTTGGGATGGAGAGGAGAGAGTATGTGTACTGGGGGGGTTATCAGGTAAAGGGACAGAGGGGGTGGGTCAGAGAACTGGGAGAGAGAACAGAAATTAGGGTTGGGCATCTCTGGGACAAACTGGACACCTGGGATAGGGGAGGCTCCTGGGAAGATATGGGGTGAAGCTAGCAGAGACTCCTAGCAGTGGGGAATTCTGAGACTGATGTGGCCGCATCCTGTAGCCAGGCAGGACTTCCAGTGGAGGGAGGTTCACACTAACCCACCCACAAAACCCTGGGCCCCAAATCTGTCCTGCCTGCCAGTTGTGCAGGGATAAAGATGTATTCTTTTTCTTATTGGCTAGATCTGGCAACTTCACAGAGACCTGAGCATAGACTTCTGGGTTGCTTCTCCCTGGTGTCCCATCTGTCTCTGCTAGTACTCTGCTTTCTCTGCTTTTCACCAGGTCTGGGTCTCACCACAAAAGAGTCTGAGAACATGGGGAATGCTCACTCTTTCAGTTTCTTTTCAGCTGCTATGAGAAGACACCCTGACCGGAAGCAACGTAGGGGAGGAAAAGGTTTGCTTGTGTTACGGTTCCAGGAGAGCCCATCATTCAGGAAGGTCAAGGCAGAAGCTTAAGTGAATAGTCACATCACATATGCAGTCAGGAGTAGAGAAGGAAGTGTACCCTTGCCTCCCACTTGCTTTCAACCAGCTCTCTCCTGTCTTGTAAGTGATGACCCAAAAGTGATGACTAGGGAATAGTGCCACCTAGGCTGGATCTTCCCACATCAATCAACAATCAAGACAGTCATCACAGGCCAAATGATTCTTCATTAAGACTCTTTCTATGGGCTGGAGAGAAGGCTCAGTGGTTAAGAGTGTTCTTGCAGAGGACTTGAGTCTAGTGTCCAGCACCTATGTGATGGTTCACAATCATCTATAACTTTACTTCCTGGTAATCTGATGCCCTCTTCTGGGCTCCTGCACACACATTGTGAACATAAACTCATTTAGGCTCATACCTATGTACATAAATTAGATAGATAGATAGATAGATAGATAGATAGATAGATAGATAGACACACACTTTAGTAACAGTTAGATGGTTCAGTAGTTAAGAGCACTGGCTGCTTTCAAGAGGATCCTGGTTCAGTTCCCAGCACCCACATGGCAGTTTGCAACCATCTGTAACTCCAGTCCCAGAGAACCTGACCCCCTCTTCTGACTTCCTTGTGCATTGCACACATATGCTGCACAGACATACATGCAGACCAAGTATCCATATGCATAAATAAGAATTAATAAATCTTTTAAAAGGGGGAGGAAAAGAATGTCTTTTCCCAGATGAGCCTAGGTTATGGCGGTTTGACAACTAAAATCATGTCCCCCCCCCCATGTGAATACCCTAAGGCAAACGGGAGAAGCACCCCAGCCCAAGGCAAGTAAAACCGCTTGCAAATTTACTGTTTGATTTCTCAGATCTGGTAGGAATCTCTTGAACTCTCTGGAAGCGTCTCCCTTTTTATTCCTGTGACCTTCCATTTGTCCCAAGGCACTGGCCTTGGCTAAGGCAGCCTTCCAGGGCCTTTCAGTCTTCACTAAGGTCTTTCAAGTTAACTACAGAGCTTTGAGGGGAAGACAGATAAAAAGCTTAGCATTGCAAATGAGGAGAGCTGAGCCAATGCTGAGAAAGAGAAAGCCATTTAAAGCAGGCCTGAGGAAGCCAGGCTGGTGAGGTTGCTCTGTAGAGGAAAAAGGCAGAGGCCCTGCTAGTCTCACCCCTGGCCTTACTTTTCTTCTGTGGACAAGAATAAGTCAGGGTCAGGTGTTCTGCTGGCTCTCCCTCCATCCTCCATCCTGAGCTCAATCCCTTCCCAGACAGCACCCTCAGTTGAGCAGGTGATCCTGTTGGGCTGTGCATGTGTGTGTGTGGGGGGGGTGGGGTGGTTCTTGTGTTTTGTAATGATCATACATTTCATATTAAGAAAACTCAGTATATTATATGTCTAATATCCACTTACATATAATATAGGATAAACCTACTAAAATCTGTACACCTAAAGAAACTAATCAAGAAGGAGGACTCTGAGACTTATGGGTAACCTTTGGGCAGAGTGCAGGGAATCTTATGAAGGAAGTGGGAAACAGTAAGATCTGGAGAGGACAGGAACTCCACAAGGAGAGCAACAGAACCAGAAAATCTGAGCACAGGGGTCTTTCCTGAGACTGATACGCCAACCAAGGACTATGCATGGAGATAACCTATGACCCCTGCACAGATGTAGCCCATGGCAGTTCAATATCCAAGTGGGTTCCATTGTAATAGGAACAGGGACTGTCTCTGACATGAACTGATTGGCCTGCTCTTTGATCACCTCCCCCTGAGGCAGGAACAGCCATACCAGGCCACAGAGGAAGACAATGCAGCCACTCTTGATGAGACCTGATAGACTAGGATCAAAAGGAAGGAGAGGAGGACTTCCCCCATCAGTGGATTTGGGGAGAGGCATGTGTAGAAAAGGGGGGAGGGAGGGTGAGAATGGGAAGGGAGGAGGGATGGAGCTACAGGGGGGATACAAAGTGAATAAAGTGTAATTAATAAAAATTAAAAGAAACTCTGAGACAAAAAAAAAAAAACCGTGAAAAAGAAGAAGAAGCAAGGTTCTATTACCAAGGCTATCTATGGCTTCTGGTATATATCGTTATTCTTTTGTGCTTCCAAATTTTTTTAAAAAAATTATGACCGTACCTTTTTCACACGGTGTTTAAATATCCTATGCATTTATTTATTCAGCTTTCTCTGGGGCATCACTCACGATAACTCTCCAGCAACAGAGCAGCATGGAAAGGTAACTATATGGTGTGTGTGTTGCTCTGGGGTTGGGGTTTCTATCAGCGTGATGACTGTAGGTCTGGCTATTGCAGGGGCACTCTGATGCTTCACTCTAGCTGGGATTCTCTCCTTCCTACTCAGTTAACCAGGTAAGGACCCCTGCATTGTCTTGGGGTGCAGAGTAACTACAAATAGCCAGCAGGGGGTACCAGACTTTCACACTACCAAGGCCCTTTATCGGTATGGTTACTCTCCCCTCCCTGCCCCTCTGCTATCAAACCATGACCTCTGCCAGCTCCGTCTCCCCATGACCATGAGGTTGCCTCCTTGTCTTGGACCTTGATTCTCCACAAGCCAGCAGAAGAGGCAGGTGAGCTGGGGGGCCCAGAGCTCTGGAACTCCATCAGGCATCAGTGCTGACTGAACATGCTCTCTGGGCTCTACTCTCAGCATGACCTGAGACTTGCCCCATCCATGGATGAGCCTTTTTCTGTGGAGCATCACAGGAGCATCACACTACTTTGCATCGCCCAGTGCTTTGACACCACTCAGTTGACGTGCTTTTTAGGCAAGGCAGCAAATGTTGAAGAGTCAATCTCATTCTCATAAAGACAACCCCATTCTCTTCTCTGGATAGCTTTACTTTCTCTTCCTTTCCACATCTCCTTTCCCATCCTCTTGAGCCTTCTAGCCTTTTCCTTTTCCCAACTATTCCTTCTGTCTCCTTTGGCCATCTCATATTTACCCTTCATCCAGGGAAGGATAGCGCAGCCAGTCCCTCAGAACTCAGCTAATTGAGATATCTCTTGTAAAAATTGCCTAAAATCTGAGCAGACTCCGATGATAGAGATGCTTATTAACACTGTGGTATCAGCCTGCGGCACTGACAACGAGTGGGTCCTTGCCTCTGAGGGACTGAGGGAAACTTCTTACTAGATGGAACCTTAAACTATGCAAGGGTCACCAAAGGAACATGGACATTTTATTCGGAGGTGCCCAAGAAGGAAAGAGAGAGGGAACGAGACAAGTATGAGCTTTGTCCACTCACCCAACCACAGCCTCCAAGCACAGTGGCCTTGCTGCTGATGTTACCAGAATGACCTGGGATGAAGAAGTTTTAGTTTTTCAACTAACAGCTTTTTAGCACTATGAGGAAATAACTGAGCTCCCTGACTTATAAAGAGAAAAGGGTCATTTTGATTCAGTTTCAGAGGTTGTGGTAGTTTGAATAGGTGTGGCCCCCATAGACTACCGTGTTTGAAAGTTTGGCCCATAGGAAATAGCACCGTTAGGAGGTGTGGCCTTGTGGGAGTAGGTGTGGCTTTGTTAGAGGAAGTGTGTCACCACAGAGGCAGGCTTTGATGTCTCCTGTGCTCAAGCTACACCCAGTGTGGCACACAGTCTCCTTCTGCTGCCTTCAGATCAAGATGCAGAACTCTCAGCTCCTTCTCCAGCACTATGTTTGCCTACATGCCGCCAGGCCTCCCGCCATGATGATAATGGCCTAAACCTGAAACTGTAAATGAAATGAAATGAAAAACATTTCATCCAATGAAGTGTTTTCCTTCATAAGAGCTGCCGTGATCATGGTGTCTTTTCACAACAATAAAACCTTAACCAAGACTGCATTTAGCCTGTCATGTGAGGTACTACAAGTAGGTGGCAGGGAGCATGTGGTACCTCGATTCCCTGCCCCCCCTCCAGTGGTCAGGAGTCAAAAGACAAAGGGGCTGGTGTTCCATAAGCTCCTTGGAGCATGCACACACATGCTTGAGATCACCACTGTGATCTCAAGCCTTCCTGCAAGTGCTCCCCACTTGGGGTCCTCCCACCTCATAGTCTTAACACTGGAGCCCCTGGTGCACACTCATTGCAAGGCCTTAGGTGAGGAGGACTTCCTTAAACATCATCTTTGTTGTGTTCCCCACAAGAAGGGCTGCTAGTGACTGGTCAACACATACACCTTTCTGAGAAGGTTCCATAGTTCTGGTGACACAGTGTCTAAGAGGAGCTGCAGGAGACCACGTCCTTGCCGGGTCTACCGATTACCATGTGCTCACTACCACCGTGACTCCCTCTACCGCCCCTGTCGACCAGCCATTCAGTTCAACCAGTGTCCGCAGAACAGTGCCTGGATTACTCCACCGGGGCCTCACGGCAGAACTATGAGCCCCTTTGTTCTTCTAGAGGGCCTGGGTTTGGTTCCCACAACAGCCGTAATTCCTGTTCGAAGGGATCTGATACCCTGTTCTGGCCTTGGCGGGTTTCTGCACACACAGAGGGCACACGGACTCATGGAGGCTCGCACACAGACACACGGGATTAAAACCATTTTCTAAAATGGCACTTTTCTCAGGTTGTAGCAATTTGACAAGTGAAAACTAGCCATCTGTCACTGACCCCTGACCCCCTAGAAACTCAAACAAGCACCTGACCCCAAAGCAAATGAGTATGTCATTCCTGCCTCAGGGATGAGGAACATGCGTCGCTACAACATGACAGCGACTTGCTTAAACCACACAGATTATCAGCATCAGGACAAATGTACATTTCTGGCATGCAGCTAAGTTATATAATTTAATCTTCTTTAGCTTTAATTGTATCTGCAAAATGAGAATAACCAAAAGCTTGAGTCATGTGACTGTGTCTACATGCACAAAAGTGCTTTGTAAACTGTAAAGCGTGTTATGTAAATGCCAGGTGGCGTCTGTCCCAAAGCATACCTCCGCTTTGCGGCCAAAAGGGCTTCTGCAGCCTACCGTAGGCTCACACCCTTCTGGATCGTGGGGGTTGGAGCTCAGGGGTCACCCAGCGCAAGTTCCCATAAAGATGCAAGATTCGATTAGAATCATGGAATTGAGAGGGACTTACAACCTGGCTCCATGTCAGACAGAGGCAATGACTCACCCAAGCTGAGATGAAAGAAGGAGCAAAGCTAGATCTGAAACCCAAACATCTTGACTTCTGTCCAGTGCTCAGCTCAGCTGGGAGAAGCTGCTGACCCAGCTTCTCTGCTTTACTTGCTGAGCTCTGACTGGACATCAGACTCCTTCCTCACCATCCATCAACACGGAAGTCCGTGCTCTTCTGTTCTCTGCATCATACGTGGCCAGTCACACAATCTAACATTCAAATGAGGACCTTTTCGAAGACGAAAGAGGAGTGCTACTAACGGTCGTGTGGGGATGTATGTGTAAAGTAGGCAAAGGAGAAAATATGGTCAGCATCCAAGACTACAGGGTAGAGGTACTATGAACCTGATTTGTAAACAGGCTTGCTGGGAGCATCCATACAGGGGGAGGGGAACCACCCAAGGGAAAGACCCGAAAGTCTCCGGGTAAGAAGAGATGAAGGCATGCCTCTCGCTTATGGGTGGTCTGCAGAGGAAGAGAACTCTCAAAGTCCTCTCCTCTCAGCCCACTGGCAGGGATGCCCAGTGCCTTCCCCCCCGGAAAGCCACACAGGCCTACTCTGTTGCCCTCCTTCTTTTCTGAGCTCTTTCTTTACGCGGAGTGATGGGTTGTGTGTTTATTTAATCAAGCAGTTATGAATGTGTTCAGATACCTTACGGAGGAGGTATCTTTGTTCTCCCAACAATTAAACAGGCTGCTTTAGATTTCTGATTCTGAACTTCTACAGCTACTTTATTGCTAGACGTCAAGATTTAAAAACGAAGGGTTCACCATCAGAGGAACAGAGAAGGGAGCTCTGCTCCTTGTCAGGTTCTCCGTGCTATCACACACATGCTATCGCACACCATGACGAATCACCATCACGATCATGTCAAAGGAAGGAATGTGCTCAACGAATAAGAAATGTCCATAGTGGTGGTGGCTCTCAGCCTCTGGGCTACACTATTGGTCTGTCCTGATGGCTGTCTTCCATCTTGGAGACCCCTCAGACAGCTCTTTCCTATGGTGAATCCCATTGGTTCTTTGAAATAAAGAGACTTAACCCAGCAGTCTGAAATGCCAAGTACAGAAAGTTCTGACCACTATTACGTCTGATTTCTTTGTATCTTTCTCATTTACTTTTGTCACTGGGGATGAGACTTACGACCTCGCACTTTATCTCAGCTACACACTCTGGGATACACTCACAGCTCTTTTAAATTGCCTTTACTTCCTTTTAGTTATCATTGTGTGCAGGTACTGAGGACTGCACAGCAGGCAAGTGCACCGTGACCGAGCTCTCCCCATCCTTTGCTCCACTTTTCGCCTTGATGAAGAGTCTAAGTCTCCCAGGCAGGCTTAGAACCTGCCAGCCTTCTGCCTTAGGACTCTCTTATAGCTTGGATCTCAGGCCTGTGCCACCAACCGGGATACTACTGAGCTTGCCTGTGGGCCTTTCTTTCTTTTTGCCCTTTTGTTTTCTTGTCGATGAAACAATGTTTTCGGGGGTTATCTAATTGTTGAAGGAACAGGGCAAGTCATCTGGTAAAAAACAGCTGCGATACCATTTAGCATAGAAACTCAGTTACAACATGCCTTTTGGTTAGCTTTAAATTTTCTTGCTCTACGGGAGTATGAGAGCTGTATTAATGACGAGTCTTAGATGGCAACCCACTGCTACTGGACCAGCCATGACAAGTCTTACCACCACTGTGGACTTCAACTTTATTGGCCACCTTATTTTTACAGCCATTTAAAACCATAGCCACAAGACCTGACTGCAGGAAGCTCAGTTCCTGCAGGAGGTGAAAGGCAGGGCAGCCACGGGGACATCCAGAAATACACAAAGGACATCGAATGTGGAATCAATATTCCTAGTCCTCACAGCTTCTGTGGGAAATGGCTGTGTGTTCTCCAGATAGAGACATGAGGCTCGGAAAGATTAGGACATTGGAAGAAAGTGAGAGCGAGGCAGGATTAGAACCCAGACCGGACCTTTCCCCAACTGTTCTCCCAGCTCCCCGGCAGGGTGCCTGCCAAGGGTGTCTTCCCAGAAGTAAGTCACGGTACAAGATTTCAAGGTCCTTAAGAACATTCCAGAAACCCGCTTATAGAGCCCCTGCGAGCAGGATGAATTTCAATCTTGTTCTTCACTCAGAGGACACACTTACAGGGATGTCCGGGTCACCTGACTCAGGACTGAGACAAGCAGCCCCTGTGTGATAAAAGAGCCCGTGATCAGGCAGAGTACAGCCCAGGGAGGAGGAGTGTCCCTTCATCAAGACGCCAGCTCCAAAGGTCGACAATCATCCCTCCATCCCCTGCCTCCATCATCACAGCTGGGGCAAAGGACAGGCAGTGCCTCCCTTGGCCAATCTCTCACATAAATTAACAGTGGCAATTGAGTGGGGAAAATTTTTTTTTCACAGAAGGAGGGCAGAGAGGCCCTCTTGGGAGAGGGAAAGAATATCTAATTGGAATAGCGGATCTCTCAGCTCACGTCCCTTTGTGGCTCTTTAGGTTTTTGTCTTCTGATACTCACTCTCCCCATTTTGCCTAGCACAAGGAATTCTGTCCAGCCACATCAACCTGACACATGGAAGCACAAAGCTGTAGCTAAAATGACCCCCAGTGGGACAAGCTTGGAAACATCTAGAGCAAGGCTCAAGCACAGGCCAGGCTGGAGCCTGTGGGTAACATGGGGGTGGTAAGGGAGTAGACTTTCACAGGTTAGCTCTGGCCCCAGCATCTGCTAGAACACATCTGTGACACACCCCTGCCCTAAGTCTGACTGGCTGCTTCTCTCCAAGGAAGCTGACATTGCAATCTCTTCAGAAACAAGGCATTGTGCACCTTTGAGAATCCCCCTCTCACCTCCCACTGCAAATATTAGTAACAGAGGACCACTGCGCGCCTACAACATGAGGCCTTACTAAGTGAAAGGACTATTCTTTGAGCCTCCAAGTCAAACTACACAGAAAGACGCAGAGTATGTGGCACCTGGACAGTCTTGGATCCCAGGCTGCGTCGCCCCTGTTTGTGCCCTAAGGAGTGTAGGTGGTCATGACAGTGATTCCTGGGAGGCCTGGGATGAGAGGAAGGACGTGGAATGGTTGGTGCAATGGCTAATCTCAGTTGTCAGCTTGACTGCATCTGGGAACAACAGAACCCAAGCTGCTGGGCGCTCCTCCGTGGCATTTCTCTTGATTACATTAATCTGAAGAAAGACCCACCCTAAATCTGGCCGGCACCTTCTGATGAAAGGATGTGAAAGAAGGGAACACTGCCCTCGCTTGTCCTGGCAAGTCCACCTGTCCTGTTGCTCTTGCATTACCTCACCGGTATCAAAGCCAACTTTCCTGTGATTCCAGATCTGCTGCCTAGCAGCTCTCCAGGAATCCTCCGAGCCTCCAAGTTTCAGATCATTGCTGAGACATCCGCCCTTCACAGACCGACCAACTACAGAATCTCAGCCTTTCCCCTACAGTAAGTCAATCTAATAGATTCCCATATCTATTGATCAACTGACAGATACAAATATATCCATCCTGTCAGTTCTATTTCTTTAGCGAACCCTGAGGAACACAGGCCAGCAGGCTACTGGCTTTTATTTCCTATCACATACATGATCCCACCCCCCTCAACTCTGCCCAGGGTTGATGTTATGACATCAAATCCTATACTAGGTTTGCTGTGAGCATTTGTGAGCAGGCTTCCATGAAGGCCCAGGAGGTGGAGAATCCCTTTGCTAAGTCCCTTCCAAGTGGATGGAGCTAGGTAATTGGCATGCTCCCGCTGGAGGAAGCAGAGGGTGAGCCCAATGGCAAAGCTTTACAGCACCAGGTGGATGAACCTCCGAGACCCCTGCTACCCAGCTGGCCAGCTGCTCAGGGCACCAGCTCCTTGAAGGCAGAGGTAACTTCCATGGATAAGGCCTCCTTGTGAGTCATTTTACTCTGTGGAGGGATCCTGTGCCCTTCCGGAATGGTCTCATCTCCCGGAAGCTGTTTACTTCCCTTCCCATAGTCCTTCCCTCTCAACCTCAGTACTCAAATCTTGGCCTCCTCCACAAAATTCTGGTCTAAGAGGGCAAAGGTGATGTGTGCAGAGCTTGTTTGCCGGGGACTTCCTGGCCTCCTCCCAGCCCCACCGTGGCCAGGTTTTCTCAGCACCTGCTCTAAAGAGTTAGTCACTTCCAAATTTGTAAAACCAAATCCTGGCAGTCCCTCTCCATGCAAGTGGAGCATACATCAGCATACATGTGTCTTTGTACCATTAGAAACAGGGAAAAGCCCCTTCCAGAGGCAGGAAGATGCCAGCATCATGCATCAGCCACACACAATACATTGGGGAGCGTAAAAGAGGCCCCAGAATCAAGGGGCCCATTGTATTTCAGCAAAGCCTCCTTGACATTAGGGTCTACTGTTTTAGGAAGCCAGGGGAGCAGACACTCAGGAAAGAGGCAGTGATGGTGAAAATAATCGTTACTACAGCATCTCCTTCTTTGCTGCCTGGAAGTCCCAGGAGGACAGGACCTGGTCCCCACAGAAGCCCCATCTGCAAGTTGGCATGCCCAGGTTAGCCCTCCCAGTCTGCCCCAGGTTAGCCCTCCCAGGTGTGGGTATCTCAGAAGAAAGGCTCTTTCAGCAATTCTTCTCTGGCCAGTTTTGAAACCCGAGCGGCAAGCAGGAAAGGTGGCCGTTTACAGGAAGGCAGGGTATACTGACAAGTCTTCTGCTCAAAATAACTCCCGTCAATTCCCGGAGCCCTTGACACTGACACCTCTCCCTTTTCAAGGGCTCTCTCAAGGAGAAGTGATTTGTAACTGAATTAGGCTCCTGGGAGGGAGTGTACACTGCACATCTCTGATAAAGAGTTCCCTCACCTTCCCCTTCACGTGTGATGGACTATCTCACAGCCACGGTACATGCCATGAAGACAGAGGTATGGAAATTCAGGGCTCCTTGTCGTGAGAGGCCGGAAGAGGCCACCAGTGCTGACCTCCTGGGGAGCAGAGTGCCAGGTCTGCCCCTGAGATGGCATTCACTGGGAGGAGAGCATCATCTTAAAAGCCCACCACAGGACTGTAAAGGCAATCAGGGAGGCGACCCCTGGCCCAGATGCTGGTATTTAAAGCACTTCCGCTGGGGGCCTGAAGGCCAAGGTCAGCAACAGTGAGTGGTTTAGGCTTTGAAGTTTACTGTCTCAGGAAAGCGCTGCCTAGGATTGACAGGGGCAGAGTACTGGGTACAAAGACGGTCGCTCCTGAAGGAGGTTCCATTTGGTTCCAGATCAGAAAGGCTTGAGTTACACTCCTGCCTGAGGGCTTCATGCCCAGTGTGCTGTAAAATGACCTCAGCAACACCCTAATCAGCTAAAAAACATGTTTGTGTGATGTGCGTATGGACATAAGTTTTCAAAAGGAAGAGGCTCCCGTACATCAAAAGGAGCCTCCGTGGCAGGAAGCTGACAGCAGTGGAATGTCCTAGAGGGGGCTGGACTTGGATCCAGCCTCCAGGCTCTCTGCCTCTGAGTCGCTTGCAAAGGGCCATGATGGCAATAATGAAACCATACACATGACGGTGACTTCTGCGGTGTGTGCCAAGTGCCCGATAACCCCCCTCCTCCTACAGTGACAACCCTGGTCTGCCATTAGGACTCCAGGCTAAGACGGATCAGGTCATACCACCGAGAGCCTATTTGCAGAAAGAAAGACTGCAGGCCCGCCTTGTCAGCAGGTCTATGCAGGCGAGTTGCACCAATACCATGCCTTAAGCTTCCTCACTTACCCAGCGGAGGTGGCAGAAGCTAGCTAGTGTGGCTGTTAGAAAGGCACCGAGGGTTGGGACTTGTGACTCTTACATCTTATCCTGTCTTTTCTCTGTCTTCCCCCCCCCCCCAAGGGAGCGTCACATCTTCTCAGCCCCAGGCCCCGTGATAACTGAGAGAAAGGAGAGGGAACAAGCAGCCAAAGGTGCTGCTCTTACTGAGCTTGGACTCAGCAAAACAAAACAAAACAAAACAAAACAAAACAAAACTGGGCTTTAAGCAAGAGAACAAATGAGACATCTCAGCAATAGCAGTAAGCTGTTACAAGCTCAGCTGGCATTCAAAGCCAATCTGTGCACAAAAGGACAAAAGGGCAAAAAGGACAAAAGGGGTGGGCTGGGGCTCCTCGTGCACAGGAGCATGCCCCCCTTCCCTCAGGTCCTCTGCATGTCAGCTGGCCCTCACTCCTCTGAGAGGTCGGGAAGGGAAGGTCACTGTCATCGTGGGCATGGAGGTCACTAAGATCGCCAGGAGAGGTGGCGGGTGAAGGGGTCCGAGAAGAAGTCTGCAGGGACTCAGCAGGCTGAGACAAGCAAGAGAGGTCTGTTGGCTAGAAAGGCGGGGGGTGGGGGGACCACGGCGATGGCGGGGGTTGTGCAGTACTGTTAGCAAGGTGGCTGCGTCCCAGCAACACTGAGAACACTCCGCATCGACTACTACTGAAGGGAGGACGGACGAAGGGCCCCCGAGCCACAGGGTTATGCCCTGGCCTGCTGGCCACTGTGCAGCGTGCTACCAAATCAGAGCTGCCACTGCTGCTGCTGCTGCTCATTTTCCTATCCCTGGGCTGGAGAGGACTGGAGTACCTTTCCACATGGAAGAAAGGTGACTGTCCCAGTATAATGATCACATTCAGGAAAGAAGTCCACTCTGAGGGTGCCCGGGACACACTGGGAATCTGGACAGCAAAGTGGAGTTGTGTCTCTGGGACCACAAGGGTGTAACTCTTATAAAAGAAGAAGAAACAGAACAGAAGATAAAGAGACAAGTGAGACATCCAGGGGAAATCTGAAAACGCAAAGGAGAAAAAAAGGTAAAAAAGCCAGGAAGGGAAAACAGAAGAGAAAGTGCAGAAAATGCAACAATGATGGACACTTGGGGTTTGAGTCTCCACATTCACAATGCCCTGAGGCCTGTCCAACAGAGGGCTGCAGCTGGGCAGGAGGATCGATTGATACACTCAGCTGTGATCTCTGAATCTGCAGCACCTCCTGCTCTGTGGCCAAGGCCTGGTGGGCACAGATTCAACCCAGCCCTGGCCAACACCTGACTCCAGAGGCCCAGGAGGCAACTGTAGGCAATGGCCACTGCACTGATGTCTCTGAGAAATAAGTTGGCCTGAGAGAAAGTTAAGTCTGTGACTGGAAACCAGGGTCATTCCTGATACCGGACCTCCCTCTGGCTAGAGGTTACCTCTGTAGCTTAGGTTGACCCACATTCACTAAGAAGTGAAATACGTTTGGGAAATACCAAGTTACATGAAAATAAAAAGGCATCTTTGCTTTGGGATTTCAGAGACTAGGCTGGGGTAGAAGAGTCCTTGCTATAGGACTTCTCAGAGCCTCTGCTCATTCACATGTTGTAGTCCAGAGGAGTGGACTGGGGTATAAGCCTTAGGACATCCTGGGTTTTATCTCAGAATAGCTATTCATATCTCAGAAGACAGTTCTCAGGAGTTCCCAAGACCAGTGACTGGGAGGTCCTGGCCTATGCACAAGGACACCAGGTACTGTACAGACCTGCCCAAGGCCTCTTCCTTCAGCCCTCAAAACCCACAGGCTGCCCACTAAATACAACTGATTAAAATCTGCTCATCCCGGGGAGACGGTGCCCTTCCTCATGACACATAACCTTTAGATTGCCGCAGTAAAGCTCCCTGCCAAAGCTCAGAACTGTGAAGGACCTGAAGAGAGGCCACGCTGTAGGTGGTAAGCCTTTCAAGAGAAATACTCAAAGTGACAAGAAGCCAGGAGGATCAGAGTAGCCAAGCGTCTGCCAAGTAAGGAAACAAGCAAATCAGATCCTTCTCACGGCACCGGTGACAGTGCTGGCCCCATTTGACTGACAAGGACATCGGAGCTCAGACAAATCAGGAAATTTACCCCCGGGCCCTGTGGCTGGTGCAGGATGGAGCTGGGATATGAGTGGGAGCTGGCTTCACTCTGAGTCCCATTCTCTTGTCACTACCCCATGCTAGATGCTGCTGTAGGTGAGGCGATAAGCAGGAGGAGGGTAATTGAAAATTCAAGAGTCTTGTCTTTGGAGGCGTTTATAGCCCAGCAGTAGAAGAAACTTACATGCACAAATAATGAGCAGACAAAACGGTGCCTAGGGAAGAGGGAGGGAAGTACATCTCTGCGTGGGGAGGACAGATGCGTGGAGGGCCCACATTTGGGTGGACCTCAATGGACAGCAGGTCCCGTGATTAACACAGCATGGTGGTGGGGTGGGGCTGGAGCTGTTCCACATGGAGGGGACATGGTGAACGCAGAGCTGGGAGAGGCTGGGTAGCGCTGGGAACCTGTGTGGAGTTGAGGGAGAATCAGTGCGGTTGGTAAGATGGAGAGGACGTCCAGCTGAAGCCGCTAAGAACTTTTTAGCGTGAAGACTTGGCAGTAGTAGGTCAAGCGGTCTCAAGACGACGGGCTTTGGAGCGGCATGTCAGTGGGCTCCAGCAGCCTCGCTGGCAAGTCAGTGCAATAAACTAACCCTTCCATTTCAGCACACTTTTCCACAGAAGCAAACACTGGCATGGGAGAAATTGGAGTGTAGTTGGGGTTTGGGGAGTCACGGGCACACTGAGCTCCATCCGAGAGCTCATTGATTTGTTGGTCATATTTCTGCTAGCTCATCCCATCGATTTCACCTGTTCATCAATTCCAAGCTGTAACTTAGAAAACTCGGCCCACCTGCCTTACGCCCCTTCCTGGATGTGCATCCTGCTACTTAGCCCTGCAGCGCTTCCTTGGCACCTCCAATCCAGGGCCTTCCTTCAGGTCCCAGCGGCTTGAAAACATATCAAATCCATTTTACAGGCACCCGTTAAATAGCTCTTTTCCATGTCCATCAGATAGCCACTCTCTGGCCGGAATGATTTGTTGAACATTCTATGAGCGCTGAAAATGGTCAGACTGAACTGGGCGAAAGGCCAGGGTAGGGCCAGAATTTGAATCCCTTTTCTTCTGCACCTCCCTGCTCTTTCTTCCAAGCTTCGGAGCAGAAGGCACAGCCAGGCCCTCAGCTTAAACACTTGCAGTTACAGAGCTTGTCTCACAGCAGACTCTCACTGTTCACGTGTTTCTTTTTCCTGGAAAGCGGGGCGTGAGCAACCACAGCTGCACCTGCTGCCAGGCCTCAGCAAAACAGCAGTCTGAGAAGCCCGTCGCACACCTCGGCGCCTGACCGTTCTCTAAGAATGGAACATGGGACACTTACGTCCCGTAAGGAACCCCCTAAGCATGTACCTTGAAGAGACCAGCACCCACCCTGCTCCATGGTCCTTTGGGACCTCCACGGCACCCTCCCAAGTTCTACTTTCCAGGGCATGTTCCGGGTCTTCATCAGGAATGAGGCTCACAGAACCTCTGCCCCGATGGCCCGGCTGAGCAACCTCACTTAAGTGTCCAAGGACAAACGTCAGTGAGGCCAGTGTTTGCAAGCAGCGGCTGGTGAGGAGACTAGCCAGCTGTATAGACCTGTAAATGATCACAAAGGAACCATGTTCGTACCTAGGTAAGGCGTGAGGGTAACACCTGGGCCAGGCTGGCGTTCGATGGAGACGACCTGGTTTCATTTGCTACCTCTCTGGGAGGGCAGGCAAATTCTATATTTGTGATATATTTTTAGAATAATTCCCCAAACATAAGAAGCACGTGGTCTAGCATGTGGTGACATGCAGTGGCTACTGCTACCCAAACAGAGAAAACGACGCACAGAAGGTTTATAACATGGGGAATGCCATGTTATCAGGACATTACCAAGAGGGAGGGCAGGAGCCCAATTTCCTGGCAGCTGTCTCCTTCTACTCTTACTTACAGATCATTTACAGGGTTCAGTCTACGTTGTCCCACTCCCTGCCGAGTGCTGAGGTTGACACACACAGGTGCTCAAAGCCACCCAAACACCCTTGCACCCACAAAGCCTGGCTCAGAGACGAAGTGAGTCACAGGCACGGACCCTCTGAGGTCTTAGGAGCTTACTGATTTTCTACCTTCCAGCAGGACCAAGGAGAACCTGCAGAAAGAGAGGCTGCCTGCCAGGCTGCCATTTCATGGGCCATGCTCTTTAGGACGAGCCTCTGGCCTGCAGAACCCATCAGTACTGAAGAGGAGACTGAGGCAGCAGCATGGGCACCTCCGGCATGGATCAGGGCCGCGCTGCAAGGAGAAGGCAGCTCTAGTCCCTAGGAAAGACTTTTTCTGGCTCCCAATGAGAGCCCCAGGGGCAACTGGGGATCCAGATGGCTCCGGGCTTTTTTTCCATCACCCTCTCCCCAACCCCAGACGAAGGAAAACAGGCACAGCAGTTCCTTCCCTGGCCTAAGCTTTCCTGTTGAGGGTAGACTGAGAGACAGTGAAAGAGGGTCCAGAGGAGTCTCTCACTGGGTCAATGCCCTCGCCACCCTCAAGGGCTCTGCATTCTTATTCTCCCTAGATTTCACTTCAGTGTGCTCGGGGACTTCCAGGGCAACGTTTTGAGAGGAGGAAGACGTGGTTCCTGAAGCAGCCAGAAGGCCCCTCCAGAGACTGCCGAGTCACGGAAGCATAGCAAACAGTTTAGTATCCTGGGGCCTCCATTTGGCTTCGGGTTATGCACACGTCCCTGTGTAAGAGTGCATCCGGCATCCGGGTCCCTTCACCTACACGTGCTGAGCACACGCCCCTCTCCACACAACGTGCGTGGCATCCACAGGATAGTGTCCCCCCCCAACCCACACATGCACTGGACAACACATTTTCCCACCTATCAACAATCCTATAAGTTCCCCCGTCTCTGGTCACAACTGAATTTAGACAGTTTCTATTCAGGCGTGTTCCCAGTGTATCCAAATGTGAAGAACAGAAGGATTGGATCTGGCCTGAATGAGTTTTGGGTGCATGCTGTGTCCCCTGGGAACCTTTTAGGAAGAATCTTCTACTCACCCATCTTACGTCTACGCATAACCGGACATCCATTTGATTAAAAGCAGGTGCATTATGGGAAAGGACGTGAGTAGTGCAGAAATGATTAAATAATCTATCAAGCAAAATGAGGGATGATCCAAAGTACGTCCCTTAGCAACCAGGTGCTTGTTCCCTTAGATCCATAAAAACTCCTTGAGGATCTCCTGTCAGTCTTGACAGTGTCTCTTTACGGTGTATTATCGTTTCGCTCCAAAAATCATCTTGTTTCTTTGTGAATCCATATAAGCCCTCACTTTCAATTCTTTGTCCAAGAGGCCCAAAACTTGGCAACATTTGACCCATATCCAACCACCAGGAAAACTTCTGTATCCCAGGGCAAGGGGTCTGAGGGAAGGGAGGCAAACAAAAGCATCTTCCCTTGTTCTGTTCCTCAGAACAGATTTTATTCGTTTGTTTTGACTCAGGGTCTCACTGTGTGTTCCAGGATTTGTTTGTTTGTTTGTTTGTTTGTTTGTTTGACTCAGGGTCTCACTATGTAGCCCTGGGTGGCCTGGAACCCTCACTATGCACACTGTGATGGTCTCAAACTCACAAAGATCAGCCTGCCTCTGCCGCAGAGATGTTGAGCAAATACATGCAAATGACCAGTACCATGCCCTGTCTCTTCAGTATTTTCAGTGGCTGTGTTCAGAGTCCACCAGGCTACCCAAGATCCTGGAGAGGACAAGGTTTCTATGGTAATGCCGGAAAGCAAGTACTCATCTGCAGCCCCAGCCCCTCAAGAGCCTCACCCCCAAAGGTCCCCAGCTCCAGGTCTTCCTGGGAGTTGAGTTATCTGATCATTTTCCTATAACAACTCAGGTCAACTGTTGCCCACATGACTGCTTGGCCACACTGCCCGGTGGCGGGAGAGGCAATGGCATGCGTGTTTTAACTCCCCTCTTTCCTCTTCCAAGTGGTGGCTGTTCCTGGGTCCCCTGGAGTTGAGGGGGTTGGGAAGAGGCGGGCTTTGCTCAGGGAAGTTAGAAACACACAGCACACATATCTAGGGATCCTGGAGAGGCATCCTGACGGTGTCATGATGGCAGGCATGGGGAAGGGACTGTTTCTCTTGCCTGCAAGGTGCTGTAGGAGGAGAAAGATGAACAAAAAATACCCATGCCACAGTAGACGTCACAAGGAGAAATGAAGGAGAGGAACTATCCTGAGAGCTGGGGTCATCTCCTGGAAAACACACTCTCTCTCACATAGACACAGTCACTTACAACACACACACACACACACACACATATTCCTACACTCATACACACGTAACTATTCATATAAGCACACTAATGCAAACACTTAAACACATACAGACATACACTCTCACACATGTATTCACCCGCATACACTCATACACTCACACATGTTCACTAATAAACCCTCACACACATACTACACACACATGCATGCACATTCACATGGACACGGTCTGGACGCTTTTCACTCCGGGTGTATTCTTGCTGGCTCACTTTAAACATTTGGTTTTGGCGTCCTTTGCAAAAAGGGCTTCACAGAAATCAAGGCCCTTTAGAAACAAGGGCTGTGTTGCGCACTAAGTTCCTCGCTGAGGTCCGGGTCTTGAAAAGCTCTTCCGGTGATTCCCGGGGTGAAACACAGTGGGCTTGGAGCACAGCCAGAGTCCGCTTCCAGAATGTGAGCGGTGGGCTCTGACCACGCGCCCTGCAGCAAGTGAGGGGATGAAGACTCTGTGATCCGTGGACCCAAGTAACTGGCCAGACCACAGTGCTCTGGAGAGTGAGCCCGTCCCTCTGGCTGAGTCCAGGAGAGACAGAATGCATAATACTCCCCATCTGACTGGCAGATGAACACAAGCCAGAGTGTCTCAGAGCAGCAAGATGCCAGCCTGTCGAGGCCTGGTGGCCTATGCCGGAGGGTCCGCACCACCAGCAGGAACCCCTCCTGCTCAGAGTCCGGCCTCCCAGAGCACCCTGCTCAAGCCTCTCCATGCCTGCCCTCCCACCTGTACCTCCTTCTCTGTCACCAGGTTTCCTTTCAAGCCTTGTTTCCTTCTGTTCTCACCCTGACGGTAATCCTGTGCGGCTCGTCTGAGGACCTTCCAGTGCTGGCCTAAGTTGGGCTTGGCATGGCGGAAACATGGGTGAAATGCCTTGTTGGTGTCAGGAAAGAGGGTGTAAGACCCAAAAAGCAGCAGCAAAAGGGGGGAGGGAATCCCGAGATGAAGGACCTAGCGTCAAAAGGAAGCATACCCAGAGTTCGCTGATAACATCTGTGAGTCTCTGAGCACAACTGCCAAAGAGAATTAGAAAGTATGGACGAGGCCCGAAATGGGAGTCTTAATGAAAATACTGCACACACCACCACACGCTGTAGGTGACTTTCCATTAGGAGCTACCTCTAGGCAGCACAGACAGCAGTCACAACTCTGTTTCAGTCTCACACTCTGACCGCCACTAGCTTGACTAAGGGTGATCAGTCTGTGAGCAGGGGCGTCTGCAGGAGGAGGCCAGAGAGGTGAGCTAGCAATGTATCCTCACTTCCGTGAGGAGGCTCCGAGGAACAGTCAGCCCTGGGAGTGAGCCCTGTCACTAAAGAGGACTTGAACGCAAATATCCCACCAGGGCCCTCCGCGTCACAGCGACACCGGAATGAGTCATCTGAGGAGCACTGTTAAAAGTCAGAAGTCACTACGAAGACCAGATGAAGTGAAACGAGCACATTGGACCACATGTGACAATATGGTAGGCGAGGGACTGTCACCGGAAGCTGAGGAAACTAAGGCTTAGGTCAAGAAGAGATGTGACAGGGTAAATAGGATAAACTGGCTTAGGATGGCCAGTGGGCACACGCTAAAGCCACCTGGGGCCAGCATCACTAACACATAGGCAAGAGAGATGCTCAGCAATGACATATTTTGGTGGATGACAACGTGCTACAACTGCTGTCCCCGATATGCTAACAGAAGGCTTCAGCAGTAGGACCTCTTGTCTATGAAAACAGATTTTTTTTTTCCCAAGTGTTAAGTTTTGCACTAGAGTAGAATGAATGAGACTTTGCTACTAAGCAAAGAAAGAGGAGGAGGAGATGATGGCAACGGAATCCCTCATAGAGAACAGAGCAGCCTGGAGAGACTGCTTCTGGAAATATGCATGGACATATTTTCCTCGGTCTCCGCTTACGTGCAACTAAATCCCAGTCAGGTGGGGTGTGGCTCAGAGGCACAGTACTCGCCCAGCACAGGCGAGGCACTGGGTTCTGTTCCCAGTACAGAAAGATACAAGTGAGAGGCTCCAATTCCAACAGCTGCCGAGAGAGCTGACTGGCTCGGAGCCACAGGCCCCGAGGAACGGTACCATGCTGAGTTCTCCATCATCCCAGAAACACAGGGAGTCCACAGAAGATAAGTCCAATTAAAGTTTCTTTTCCTCAGTTAAAGACTCAAGAAAGGGAACACCTCGCAAGAGAAACATTTTATTAAACATTGTCATAAAACATAACAAAAGCCACCGCAGTGGTTTGACTTGTTCTCCTTTTCCTTCTCCTCCCACCATTTTTTTTTTCCAGCTAGAGTCTCATCATGTAGCTCAGGCTCAAATTTGTGATCCTCCTGCCTCCACCTTCCAAATACAGGGATTATAGTATGTGCCTCTATATCTAGAAGTTTTGTATTGTTTCTTCATTTTTGGTTGTTGGTACTTCTACAGCTTGAATCTTGACTGCTCCCCAAAGGCCCACATACTGAAGGTTTGTTCTCTTGCCCATGGTGCTATTGGGAGGCTGTGGGAGTTTTAGTGGGTGGGGTCTAAGAACATCACGTCATGGAGTGGAAGGCTGCCTTTGAAGGGGGTATTGCCATCCTTTCTCCTTTCCACCATTCTTTGCTTTCAGACTGCCACAGGGTGAACAGGCCTCTTCCAGGCTCCCCCACCATAACACACCATGATGTATTAGACCGGAAATGTGGAGGCAGGTAGCCATGGACTGAAACCAGGAGCCCAAACAAACCTTTCTCTTCATACACTACCTCATGCACCATGTCCAGTGACTGAAGGCTACCTAATCTATTTGTTATTTTGACCGTGTTTACATGTCTAGAAGGTTCTGTAACAGTACATAATTTTTCATTATTGTGATGCTATTGTCATTATGTACCTTTAGAGTGCCTTCATCTCAAGCTGAAGCTTGGGACCTCTGAAATGAAAACACCCCATTAGCTCTGTCTCCAGGTCCTAGGTGCCATTATGCTGCTTTCTGGCTCTATGAGGTTAAATATTCAAGGTACCTCCTCTGAGTACAATCACACATTCTTTGAATATTTTTGACTGGCTTGTTTCACTCGGCACAATGTTTCCAAGGTTCATTCATCCATATTGTAACAGGCACCGGAATCTCCTTCCTTTCAAGGCTAAATAATGCTGTGCTGTTTGTATATACCATGTCTGTTTATGGTACCACACCCAGCAGTGGTACTGATGGGCACTGTGTCTACTTTTTGGATTCCGTGAACATCACTGCTATGATCATAGGTATGCATATATCTTCCCAACCCACTTATAGTTCTTTTGAGTATACACACCTAGAAGTAAAAGTGCCTGTGTGGTAGGCAGTGTTAAACATGAATCTTCAGTGCTAAACATATATCTTAAACACGTATCTTTTCCACCGAGCCCAAAGTCCTGCACGCGTTTACTAGTAATGAGCAGCAGCTCCGCCTTCTGCATATAACCTTTAACACTCTTATTGTCTTTTCGTTGTAGCTGTCCTAATGGGTGTGAGGTGATGTTTCACTGTGGTTTTTAATTGACATCTCTTCATTGAGCGCCTTTCCGTTTGCATCTTGGCCATTCATACATTTTCTTTGGAAAGGGATCCCTTCAAGTCCTTTGACTTATTTTGAGTGTTACTTTTACAAATTTTGGTGATACTGAGAATTAAGTCCGGGGCTTTATGCATGCTAGGCAGCTGCTCTACCATTGAGCTATACCCTATATCTTCACCTACTTTTACACTAAGACAGAAAAGCTAAGACAACAGCATTCTAGTCCTGCCATGTACTAAGTGGCCCCACTCCCTGCCCCCTCCCAGCATGGGCTGAGTAGAGTATTCTAGACTTTTGACCTAACCAGGCTAATGAAGCACCCAAGCCCTCTTGCAGGATGGGATCAAAGCTAGCAGGGAGCCAGGATGTTCTTTCCCACTGAGTAGTAATGAGGCATCCCAGCACCCCTGGTGCCAGTAAGGAAACAGAACTTCTATCTTGAAGAGAGTTTAAAGCTCTCCTTGATGCCCAGGGGCAATGAGGCTTCCCTGCTTTGTGGAGCAGTGGGACTTCCCCGTCTTATTTCAGGGTGGTGCCAACAGAGGCCTATGGGAATGTGAGTGTGAAGGAGGGCAGCAATGTGGAACCCTTCCCCTGCTGAATATGAGCAGAGGCCAAATGGGAAAGTGGGCTTCCATCTCTACCTGGCAATAACAAGATGGGAACGTGATTCTTCCCTGCTCTGTCAGAACCAAAGGAAACAGCTGTAACTGGTTTAAAATAGTAACCAGGATAAAAGAATACATAAATTCCAGACTATCCAGATTTAAATAACAACTGTCCATTACAAAAGGAATCAGGAAACTGTGAGTCTACCGACTGAAGAAGGCAATCCTCAGATTCTAAAACGAAGCTACCTAGGTTTTAGAGTTTCCTAGCAAGAATAAACTCAAGCGGTTATCATAAAAATACTTTGACACACAAATAATAGCACACTTAAAACAATGACCCAGTGAAAAGCAGGGAGATAACAGAAAAGAAATAGAAAGTGACCGAAAAGAAAATGGGAGGTTTCAGTGATGAAAGAAACAACACAGGCCAGGCCTGGTGATGTATACCTGTAATCCTGGCACTCTGGAAGGCAGAGGCAGGCAGATCTCTGTGAGTTCAAGGCCAGCCTGGGCTACAAATTGAGTCCAGTACAGCCAAGGCTACACAGAGAAATCCTGTCTCGAACCAAAGCCAAACAACAACAACAACAAGAAAATAAAAGAAACAACACAGAACACAGGAAGATGCAAAGACCAGGCTCAGAGAGAAAGTAGACAAAGCAGAGAAAGGAATCTGTGGACACGGAGGTGGAATGATAGAAAAGACCCCTGTGAAGTGTGATGGTTAGGGTTATTGGGTTAATTCGGAGCTGCCTGGGAGGCCTGGGTGTGTTTACAGGAGCTGTGCAGATTGCATCAGTTGATGTGGGAAGACCCATCTTAACTGTGGATGGGGACATGGGAAAGTGAGCACATTAGCACACGAGCTTTCTGACTGCAGATCCATGGCCATCGCCTCAGGCTTCTGCTTGCTGGGACTGCCCAGGTGGACTCTAAGCTGGAACTGTGAGCTAAACAGACTCTTTCTCCCTTGGGTCTATTTTGTTGTTTTATCATAGCAGCAGGAAAAACAAACAAACAAACAAAACCACCCCCCCCTCCAAAAAACTAGGGAAAACAGACTTTAAAAGTGAACCGAGTTCAAGAGACGGTGAGATTATAGTGGAGGATCGAAGGTAATCCTAGTCCCGGGAGAGAAAGAAGAGTACTAAAATAAGTAATGGCAAGCAACATTTTAGGATTGTGAGAGACGTAAACTCATACATGCAAGAAGCTGAGTACCTTGACACAGGGTAAACCCAAAAGAAATCTACATCAGGACACCTCATACCCAACTCCTGATAATTAAAGCCAGTGAAAGAGCCTTAAAGGCAAAGTGAGGGAAACAGCACCTCACCTAGAAAACAAGATGAATGTCAGCGGACTCCTCATTAGAAAAGATGGCTGTCAGGGGGTAGTGGCACAACATTTTTCAAGTGCTAAATGAAAAGAACCATCCGCATCCAGTGGAAATATCTTCATAAATAAAGGACAAATAAGGCCAAAAGTGCTTACATAGATGACAGAAAACTCAGTGAATCTATCACTCACAGACTTAGCCTAAAAGAATAGCACAATTCCCTAAGTGGAAGGGGGTAATTCTCTCACACAAAAGAAAAATGCAACAAATACCCTCTTGAATTTTCTAAATCGCATGTGATGACTGAAGCAAAAGCCACAACTCTGATGTGTTTTTCATGCATGTGGAGAAGATATCTAAGGGAATTGCATTATAAATGAAAAGGGTTAAAGCGAGATAAAGTAGCTGCACTTCATCTGGGTGGGGAAAAGTCATACCACTAAGCCAATAAATATGACAAAATACACACACATAATATTTGGGGCTGTGTACAGAGATACTAGATAGAAATAAAAATGGGGTTCTGGAAAATGGTCCACAATCCTTGGGAAGGCAAAAAAAGCCATTTACACAACATTAATAAAAATGACAAAATTATAAAGAGGAATCACAAACTACTCTCTGCCAGTAGGTTAGGGATGAAGAGGGGTGAATATGAGTGATGGGGCACAAACATGTTCCCCAGAGCAATGGGACAGTTCAAATCACGATTGTGTGGCAGTGCTCACAATCTATAGAAGACTAAATGAGACACAACCACACCCATACCCATACCCACACCCACACCCACCCACACCAATGCCAGTTTCCTGGCTTTCTCTTATACCATATCTATGTCAGAGGTTTCCATTGGGGAAAATCAAGGAAAGGGTGTAAGAGGTCTCTCTATCCTCTCTGAAACTTTGTATGAATCCATAGTTCTCAAAGGCGAAACATTAAAATGACTCTCATCGGTAGAGCCAATCTAGTCCTCCAGTTCTTCTTCCTTTATCACATGGCAGCTAGCTCAGTTCACCTCCGAAGAATCATCCAGAAAGCCGTTTGTCAGACGGGAGAGCTGAGGCAGGGTGCTCCTCAATTAGAAATGGACTGGTCACCCAATCAAATCTGTGTCCTTAGCACTGTGCCAGGATCTCCCTGAAAGGTCCCAAAGTGCTCTTTCCCTGAGCCCTCTAGTCACTGATGCTTGGCCTTCCCCAAGCAAAGCCATGAAATTAGAGCCACACGTGGTCCGGTGGAAACATCAGGTCACTGTTTGTCCCCATACTAACAAAGCATCTCCCAGAAGCACCACGTGTCTCTGTGTCTTTTCCACTCCATCTTCAGGAAGACAGCCTACTCCATTCACTACGCTTGCCCTGAGATCTTACGTCCCAGGCCTGGGACAGGGTCTGTGCTGGGACGTTCAAGTGCCACTAACTGAGGTTCTACAGAGAGAGAATTTCTCCTCCAAGGAACAGGACTGCACATTGCTTCTCTGCCCTAATCTTGCCTTAAAAGTGATGACAGTGCATACATTGGGTGCTCGCCACCCCATGCCTGCTAAGTGGGTCATTTGTGACTTGGCTGGGAAGCTCTAGGGAAGAGAGACACACAGAAAGTTAGTCTGCAGCAAGGGAACATGGGCTATGTGCTTCTCCCAGGAAGTATTCGTGTCGGGGTGGTGGGGTCCACCTTACCTGTCTTTCTGGATGTTGGAAGCGTGTTTCCCCATATTCTGCCTTTGTGGCTTCTCTCGGTAGATCCACTCGGTAGGCACTGTCCACCACCAAGCATATATGTAATAATCGTTTCCAAGGTCAGATTTTGTCAGGGGCCTGAACATAGTCCTGTTCATTGAAGGGGAAACGTCCTGTCCTCATTGAGCCCTGAATAATGGCACATGAAAATGTGGAACCTCTCCCATGGCCCGGAAGGAAGGACTGAGCCCTCAGCTGGGAGGAATCTTTGGGACACTGCAAATGTCCAAGTGCCATGGCAGTGTCTACAAGCAATTGTCTCCGCTTCCTAATGGCGGGGGCAAGAGGGGGTATCTGTTCTGGTGTTCCTGAGAAGCCATCGGCCTCAGAAGTCCACCTGCAGCTCACTTGGGATCTGTGGGACAGGGGTGGGAGGGGCGGAGGAGGGCCCTTCAGATTGCCAGAGTCAGCTCCTCATCTGTTATTTACCACTGCCGCCTTAATCATATAGTGCCAATACAGCTATAAATTATCTTGTCTCTCAGCAGCTGCCAAGAATGATGAAAGCCGTCACCTCATCAAGGAAGTTTAATTAAAGAGAAACAAAAAAGTCAGAGAAGGAAAAGCAGCCTTGGGATGGCAGCCCAGACCTTGAGCCTCAGAGGCAGAGAGGCCGCGGCAGTGTGGGAGACGCGTACCTTCAGTCCCGTCTCCGGAACCCGTCTGCACACTCGGCATCTCACCCACCGCCTCCACTAGAGCTGGCCCGTCTGGTGGGTTAGCACAGTGGTTAGCACAGTGCTAACCAGCCATCAGGCAAAGACCCGCCGTCAGAAACAAGCGCAGGCTGGGTCTTCGGAGCTGGAGCTGACTCGCCTTCACTCTGGAGGAAGAGCTGACCTCTGGGAAATCGTGGGAAGTCTGCAGCTTGTCCCTTGTCACTCCAGGCCTCTATCCTGACGGCTCCTTCCCCTCCTCATGATGGCATTCTAAGTTTTCCGGGGATGTGGATGTCATTTTTAACTCTTACCTCAAAACAAAAACCCAAAGAAAGCCTCGCTCCTTGCGGAGTCTCATGGGAAAGGCAACTCATGAATCCATCGTTCATCAGATCTTATCACTGACAACAATCATGACCCTTCTCCAGGAAGAGCCTCAAAGAGAGGTGCTCTGGTGGGCCCAGCGCTCAGCCTTCCTGTGACAGGGACCGGGAGACAGGACCGAGGAGGCTTCTGCTGGCAGCAGCCTGTCCCAGGGTGGCTCTCAGCGAGCGAACAAGAGAACTGAGCACACCTTGCTGCGGCTAGTAAAGTCCTTGCCAGTATACAGCTGCTTCTCTCCATCAGCACCTTAAGATCTGTAAAGGAACCTCATAGGGGAAGTTGGCATTACAATCCTCACTGCGCAGAAATGACATGGAGGCTCAGAGGGGGCGAGTGTCTTGCTAGTGACAGAGAGAGACCTGAGATCTCCCACCCTCTGCTTACCACATCCACTCAGTCTGTGCTGTTTCCCCGCCTTGCTCTCCAAGCTACCGCCTCTAGCAACCAGAGCGCCCCGTCAACCTGTAGCGCACAGAATTGCCCCTACAGAGTGGTGCTCCCTGCCGGTCACACTGTACTCAGCACCCTATGCCTGATTCATCCACCCCCTCGGAGCTCCAGAAACAGAGGAGGCTTCACCTAAAGAGCCTGGAGCACTTTTATTTAGCAAAGAGTCAGGGTGATCATGTCGGGCACATAAGCTGATACTTGTTTGTAGACATTAACTCAGTGAAGCCTTACAACGAAGCAAAATAAGCGTTATACCCTTTGCGGGAATGGAAAACGCATGCGTGCAGGCACACACATGCAAATGCCCGTGCGCACACCGCCTCACAGAGGAGACCATCCCACCTACCCCCCTCATTAACGGGTCGGGGGTGCAGCCCCAAACTTAGGATCTTAAGATAGGGGTAAGTAACAAGTTCAAGTACTGCAACTTTGCCTTCTGCTAGTCGGCAGGTCCACCACCAACAGTGTACTGCTCTGATCAGATGCTGAGAAGGCTCCCAGAACTGTCTTCTGGAGGCTGAGTTAGGGGACTGCTCCTTTGTTTGGCTTCTTTATCCCCCACCTCAGCACCATGAGCTGGAGAGCACTAGGCCCCTCTCACAGAAGTGGCAGGTGAGGCTCTGGAAGTTAAAACTTACTCACAAGGATGCACAGGCAGCCTTGGGTCCTGAGTGATGGGGCACTGTTGCTGAGGTCAGAGGACCAGCCTGGGCACTCGGGTAACTGGGGGAAGGGAAGAGCAGACACCCAGAGGGAGGAGTTTAAGGAGGGAGCAGAGGGCTGTGGAGTGCAGAATGGGAGAACGCAAGCCAGTCCAGGTGACAGGAGACCACACCTGGGCCAAGGGCTTTATCCACATTGTGCGCGCTGTTCAGTTTCACAGCGGTCCTCTGCTGGTTACTGCATTCCAGATGAGGACACGACGCTCAACAAGGCCAAATCAAACAGGAGAGAGCTACAGTGAGTGCTGGAGCCACCCTCAAACCGAGTCCTGGTGACTCCAGATCTCGTGGTTTTAATCATGTGGGAGAGCAAAGACCTGTTATGGGCCACACACCACCTGCTGCAGAGGGGCCACCTGAGACTGGTGGGTTGTTTTACTGTCTGCAGAGATGCAGGCCTCACTGGGAGTTAGCCTGTTCCACAGGAGGAGGAGGATGGAGCTGAGAGAGGCTACTCTCAGACTCTATGGTGGCCAAGTGGCTGACCCTCAGCTCTCTCCTGGGTAAAAAGACTCAAAGCAGATCAAACCCTCCCCTGTCCCCACCTTTGAAAGTCACCTTTAGGGAGGGCGTTTTGGGTGTTTTGTTTTTAATAGGCTGTGACAGCTACAAGACTATCTCAATCTCTTAAATCCCTGACTAAGTGGGGAACCGAACCCCTGGTGCATTAAAAAACAGATGCCGGCATTAAATCCAAAAAGCCATGAGACAGGGAAGCCAGGGCTGAGACTGCAAGGAACAGCCTGTTCTGAGTAATTAGGAGCAGAGGACGCTGCACAGCAGCTCTTTAGCGAAACAGGAAGCCGTGAAGAAAGGCTCCAAAGACACAGAAGCTGTCTGCTCAGGCAGGTCTGTGACTGCGACAGCAGCCTGGCCCTGAGACAGCACCCCAGTCACTGCTGATACAAGGGCTATGGAAGATACTTCTTGGCTCCCAAGACTCACCTGTCCTCTAACCTGTCCTCTCCAGACCCCATGTTTACTTCTGAGTTCTATCCCTGGAATTACTGGCCCAGTGATGAGGAGACACCAGGGAGGCGCAGAGTAGATCCTGGAGGTCTGTGGAGAACCCAGAGGGCAAGTGGCCTGAGCAGCCCCTGACCTGCCTCTGGCCCTTGTCTGCCCTCAGTAATGTGGGCTTACTGATGATCATCTCTGAAGCAAATGGAAGGTTCTGGAAGCTCTGGGGCTTTTAAGCTAGGGAGGGATCAAACAACTGCTGTGAAGATTTGGCTGTTGAGCCTGGCCAGTGATCAGGAAGGAATGCCATCAGGTAAGGCACGACAGCGTCACAGACAGGGCGCAGGCCTGGCTCTACCTGGGAAAGCGTCACTCCCAGCAAAGACACCGTCCCCTGCACTGCCATAGTCCCCAGCTCCCTACCCCCAGTGTCTGTCAGGGCCATGTCAAGTGCGCTTAATCCCCAGTCTAATCAGTTCCTGAGGTAATATAACTGGCCTCCCTCTGGGTTCCGGATAACGCTCTCAGGCTTACCCACAACAGTCCTGCTATGTGCAGCAGAAGTGACACTCCTCAGTCCTCTCTTTTCCCAAAGACGTTTTCACTCACAGCCTGTCCCTTGTCTGTTTCCTTTATTTCCACACTCTGTCCTTCAACAGATCCTGGAGACAGGCAGCTCCTCAGATGATGGAGGAATGGCTGGCTGCTACAGTCTTTAAGATACTCCCAGCCCCAGAGGATGCTGGGAGTCACACCCATGCGCATGCTGTTTTGGTGAGTCCCCCCAAATCCATATCCAGAGTTGTTGCTCTGTATCCAGGCACAGCCATGAGTCCAATCTGTGACCGTTTTTTTTTTTTTTTTTTTTTTTTTTTTTTTTTTTGAGTCTGTCCTAGGCCCTGCAGGCAGAATCAAGAATACAACCAGAATGTACGCTCTCTCTCTCTCTCTCTCTCTCTCCATAAGTCTGCCCTGGCTCTTGCCCCGGGCTGTTCCTCCAATGCCCAAGCTCAGCCAGAATTTACTTGTATACTCTCTCCTTGAAACTACCCTAAGTCCCTTGCCTTGGGCTGCTTTTCAACACCGAGAGCCAGCTAGGCACTACCTTCATGTACCTTCTTGCTTGGAGCCACACCAGCGTCTCCAGTGAAAGCCAACACCTAGCATCGGAGGGGCTGACCCCCAAACCCTTCCTACCTGCCCTGAAGTCAGCCACGCTCTGGCAACAGCAAGACCAGAACCAATCTTCCACTCAACATAGGCAGACTAGAATCTCAGACTAGACACGCAGCTGATGAAGAAAACCCACATACCCAGGTCCCTCTGAAAAAACAAAAGCCATACGAGATGTCAAGAAAATATGTACCTCCCCAAAGACTACTATCCCACAGAAATGTTCTATGGTAATTACCTCGATGAGCCTTGGGACACAGAATTTAAAAGAACAATCATAAACATGATCAAACAGTTCAAGAAGCTTACAAAAACATGAACGAACATCTGAATGAACTTAAAAAAAAATAAAGGAATAAACTCCTGATTGAAGTTCAAGAAAACACACACATGCATATATGAATGAATGAAATAAGGAAGACAATACAATATTTGAGAAGACTGAAAATTCAATAAAGAGAGAGAAATACTAAAGAAAACTCAACTGAAATGAAGGTGGAGTTAAGAACTGAATAACTCAATTAGAAAACTCAGGGAAAAGTCTTACCAGTGAAATGGATCAAGTAGGAGATGGAATATTAAGATGCAAAAATAGAGGGGTTAGATCACATAATCAAATGATACATTTTTTTTAAAAAAACACACATACAATTTTCAGGAACTCTGGGACACCATGAAATAGCAAATCTGTGGATTACAAGCATAGAAGAATTCCAAGCCGACGGCACAGAACAGAGTTTCAAGCTGATCATAAGAGAAAGCTTCCTCAAACTAAGGAAAGACAACCCCTACAGATACAAGAAGTACACAGAACACCAAACAGACAGGGACCCCTCAAAAATTCCACACATCACATTAGAAATAACTCAATAAATAGACAGAAAAAGCAAAGGTACTGAAAGCTGCAAGAGGAAAATCACAAGTCACAGGTAAAGCCGAGCCCATCAGAGTAACGGTTGACTTATCAATGGAAACTTCAGAAGCCAGAAAATCCTGGAGTGCTGCACGCCAGACACCAAGTACTTTACCACTAAAACTATCTGTTGTAGCTGAAGGAGAAAGGAAACTTCCCAAGATACAAACAGGAATCCATCCTCACCACACCTGCCCTATAGACTTATGGGGTTTGGGCCCATCCTGGTGAGGACAGTGTGATACAGCACATCACTAACGATCTCCTGGAGAACTCTCAGTCCAGTCAGCTGCCAATCAGGACTAACCACCACGGGGACAGTTGGTTGGCTCAACAGGTACATACCTTTGCCAAAAAGCCTGACAACCAACTCAGAATCCACACGACAGGAGGAGAGGACCAATTCCTGTGGGTCTTCTCTGACCTTCATACATGCACTATGGTACACCCTCCCAAGGCCTTCCTGCATGCATAAAGGTTTAAAGATACCCATCACACTATCTCTTTTGGACCCCAGACTTCAAGGCCTCCCCTAGGATACCTGTAGGATGAGGCGTATGGTTCATATGACTGGATGCCATACCTTCTCACGCTGCTTTTCATCTAAGGTGTTTCCCTCCTCATGAATCCTGAGTTCTGAACCCAGTGGGGCAGCCCCTGCCAACGATGATGCTACCTCCACACAGTGGCATGTTTCTGCTCTCAGTGGCTCAACAACTCCTGTGTCTACCAACACTCACTGCTTAGTTCATTGAGCTCCTGTTCATGAGGAACCCTTGTACACCTGAGTTCCCTGTATGCAGAACTACAGACTCCAGACTTGCCAGGTGCCATGGGGGTCAATCAGTAGAGAGAAGCATTTCCATGCCAGGCTGTTGCCAATGGCACTAGCTCAAAATCACTCCTGAGCCCTGCTGCAACCAACTTCATTTGTCCCTAAACTCAAAATGCCTTGGTCTCTACACAGCTGCCATGAGGTGACTGTGGTTACGGCTGGGCTCGCAAACACTCTTAAGTGAGGGTAGTGACACATCCCCATGGTACAAGGTACAGACTTCTAGGAATTCTAAACAAATAAACTCCAAAGGCAGGAAAACACAGCCTGCTCATGCTGTTCTCGGTGGTAACATTCTACATCTCCATGTTTGAGCCTGGAGGAAACTATAGGTTAGCATCCATTGGGTTCTCAGTCCAGATCCGTTGTTGACCCTAGAAGCTGGCTTGTGCCTGACTTGCAGTTTCAAGGCCACAGTTAAATGGTAAACGCATGTGCGTACCTTCACCTTTTTAGGGAGACTCCAGAGTTTCTCTCAGGTATTCCAAGAGGCTCACTGTCCTAGTTAGGGCTTCTATTGCTGTGGTAAAACACCACGACCAAAAGCAAGCCGGGGGAAGAAAAGATTTATTTGGCTTATGCTTTCACATCACTGTTTATCACTGAAGGAAGTCAGGACAGGAGCTCAAACAAGGCAGGGACCTGATGTAGAGACCCAGGAGGGGTTCTTCTTACTAGCTTTGCTCTCCTGGCTTGCTCAATCTGCTTTCTTATAGAACCCAGGACCAACAGCTCAGGGGTTGGCACCAACCACAATGGGCTGGACCCTCCCTCATCAATCACTAATTAAGAAAATGCCCTACAGGCTTGCCTCCAGACCAATCTTACTTTGGAGGCATTTTCTCAATGGAGGTGTTCCCATCTCTCAAATAACTCTAGCCTGTGTGGAGTTGGCACAGAACTAGCCAGCGTACTTATGGATACCAAAATAGTTATGAACTACCATCAGGCCAGACAGCTGTGTGACACAAAAGCTACCTACTGAGAAGGTGGCTGAGACACTGTAGCCTCCAGTTGGGACTTCTAAGTGACCAGATTCCTGGGATGGTGATCCTTCAACACTTTGCTTTTTTATTAAGTGTTCCTGCACTCCTGAATGGGATGGTTCAGCCAAGCTTGGCCTTGTGCCTTCAGAAAACCACTAATGAAACATTAAATAGTCAGGGAGGCCCAGTTCATGCCAGAACTCTGGGTCAGCAGGACGCTGGGGCTGTTAGGTCCCTAAGAAAATTTAATAGGTGGTGACAGGGCTAGTCCTGGTGGAAACAACTCATTGGGCTCAAAGGGGTTTTGGGAGCTGTTCCTAGAGGCCCAGGAACCCTAGGAAGCAAGCCACTGTTCAGCTGACTCCAAGCCCAGAATATTTCCCAGGGCAGAACCCACTAGGCCTATACAAACCACAGGTTCCCCTGAATGTTCTTCCTGTTCCCCAACCACAGAAAGAGAGAAATTATCCTTCTTCTTTTCAAACAGACATCCACATCTCCATTTAGACCAGAAAACAGACTTGGAGGGTTTGCTGTTATATCATGCAAGAATAACTCAGCTGCCCATGTTCCAGCCTTTCCCAGGGTAAAGCTTCTCAGCCTTTCTGACTGCCAACCTCCCTTTTAGAACACTGGGAACACGGACACACACCACTGAGCCATACACAGCTCAGCAAAGACAGAAGGAACCCCAGGAAGTAGCTCGAACTTCCACAAAGCACTCTTTCCTGGAGGCCCTATGAATTCAAGTACAAGGCAGGACTCAAAGGACAAAACTGTAGAGAAGATATCGTTAACATGCCTTCAACTGCGCAGCTCTATACTGCTGAAGTTCCTAAGGCCAGGCAGGTCCCTGGGCTCCACTGAGCCACCAGGATCAACTCATCACAGACCTTGACAAATTAGCCTCTGAAGAGAGAAGAGCCCAACACCAGATTGAGGTCTGTGTGCCACGTACACAGTGAGCTCTCAATGGGAAGCAGACGCTGGCAGGAGAGCGGCCTGTGGCTCAGGCCTGTGCTAAATGTAAATGCTGACGAGAGAATGGAATCAGCGCCCCGCATGTTGCCTACCTTTCCCAAATCTCATGGAGGTGCTCTGGGGTCCTCCCCTGTGAGGAATACGGGGGAGGCTTCAGGTCACACGGAAGACACAGCTCGCCCTAGAGAAATCTTGCCTTCATTGTAACTACAACCTCTGTCCATTGAGGGCACACTGATTCCCGCTGTCTTCGAGGTTTGTGAATTACAAAGTCCTTTTTCTCCTTTACCTCCCTCTCCTCCCCAGTGGCAGCCGGTTGGTTGCTGCATGTGCCCTTCTCCAGTTCTGCAGCCCTTTATGTGGGGCTCCCTGGCAGGGCATCTCTGGACTCCAGGACAGAACCCTCTGGAACCCTACCCGGGGTTTCCCAGTACTGAAAACTCTTCAATACACACATCCAGTAAATGGGATGACATCAGTATTGCCAAGGAGAAAAAATGGCTAATCTCTCTAGGCAGCAGGAGACTTTTTATAAGCTTTAAATCAAAAGTTTACAGTTTAGAGGTCTCCATGGGGTAGCTCACATTTATCCTGTCTCTTCCCTGAGCGTCAAGAACAGAGAACTTTTTATTTTATTAGCCACAATTACTTTTTCATAGGCCTTAGCTTCTAATATGGTATTTATCACAGCCAAGCCCAGGCTTATCCCATGAGATCGGTGGTGTCACTTGTGTTCAGACCAGAGCAGCCTTGTTAGGAGCAAGGAGATTTTAAGGCTGGACTGCAAGGCCCAGGCTTCCAACCTGGACTACCACTGCCTGGCCCTTGAATTCTTGGGGAACTGTGTAGCTTTCCTCCCAGTCTCCTTTCTCAGTCAAATTCAGAGATGCAGCCGTTCTCTAAACGGCTGTGGACAACAGAACATTAAATCATCTGCCCTAGTAGGCAAGAAAATCAGTACCCAAAAGGATTTAAACATGAGAGAACAGGGAACTGAGTACTGTCGGAGCATCTGTTTTCAGGCACTTGACAAGCATCACTGAATTCTGTAACAACCCCGGGAAGGAAGGAGCTACCTCCTCTCCTCTCATACAAGCCAGAAACAGGCTCGTAGAAGCTCAGTCGTTTTCTCTGGACCATGTAAGGGGTGGGGATGAAATCTGGGCTACCGAAATCCAAAGCTCTTCCCACTAACAATGTGCTCAAGATTATGCCGCTGGCTGATAGCCATGCAGAAACAGAAGCAGGACACCAGCAGTCTTTCCTGTTACACAAGCCCACTGATGGGTACATGGCTTTCTCTGGAGGAAACACAGAGGGGCCGGGCCAGCTGAAGACAGGCCCATGGTCCTTAGACAGAGCTAGCAATCACCCCATGATGCTGGTCCCTCCTCGTCTCAGCCAGCGTTCACTTAAAGAGGCTTCCTCAGCCAGGCTGGATTTTGAAGTGTTTGTGGGCCTTGCTGCTCCCAATAAGCCTGGGCTTCTGTGGAAGCTGAAGTTGCAGCGTAAACCTTCCGACTATGAAGTAGGGCACCGTGCTGCAGGAGCTGCTAATTCAGGAGACGATGCCGGGGTGAGCTTCCGCTGAGAGCTAGGTATTGACCCGTGTCTGAAGGGTGGGACTAACGCGTACTTCAGTGTTCCGATGCCAAAGTGCTTAGGTAGAGATTGACCAACGTCACAGATTCTTAAGAATGTGGATTGTCTCGAGAATCTAAGCGAGATAACAAAGGCCAGGTGTCCCTTATGAAACTCCTTCTAGTTGCTACATTGTACTGAATGTTTCCATAAATCAACCCCTAACACGTTCAGCCAGCATGCTCACAGGTAAGGGCTGGTACCCAAGCCGGAGGCAGAATATTAGAGCCGAATGCCTGCTCCAGTGGATGCTAGACACTTCCTCCAACCTGAGTTCAAATCATCTGTATAAAGAACAATGCGACACAACCCCAAAATTATTACTCTTAAAAACATAAATATCTAGGAGACATAAAACCACCAAAGAAAAATTCCTAGTGAGGGATGATTGAGAACGCTGGATTAGGAAGGAATGAGAAGTATGCTGTTGGCCACCAAGTGGTCTCCCTGAAATGTACTACCAGCAAATGGATACATCCAAGGTCCTGGGAAACTGAATACTTCTCTTTCTACTGATGACAAGACCCGCTTCAGTGCTGCTTCCAGCCAGCTGGGCAGGGTCCCTTTAGAGTCCTAGGAGAGACTCAACTACATTTCCAAATTTTCCTAATGAACACACATATCTTTAAAAAAAAAATTTAGAGAAATTAAGTTATGCGGATGCACGAAGGCTAATTCTCGAATGGAAAGAATTACTGCAGTAACTATTAAAAGACTGTGAGTAAGTATCAGTCAGGAACAATTAGTATATTTCCTTCTCTTTTCCTCCTTGGCTTCACATCATGGACGCTTTATTATTAAGGCAGAATCTGGGGAAACGTTGGCTTTAAGATGATTAGGGTTCTCCGGGAAGTCTTCTGAAAATACCCTCTGGCGGGCTTCACTTTAGAATTGAGGCTGCAAACAAGGATGGCGTGCGCAGTGGTAAGCAGGAGGACTGGGAAACGGACGAACTGTTCTGGGGTCTTGGACTAAGGCGGCCGAGCAAAGCTCCTTGAGGCCGGGGAGGTTCTCTAGATATGGGCTACCCAGTCTGGCAGCCACTGGCCAGAAAGCTACCAGTCACCTGATAGGCACTGGCTGGTACTACTGAAGAACTGGATTTTAATGTGTACTTAGTTTTAAGGAATTTGAACTTAAACAGCTTACACACGGGTAGTGGCAAAAAGTGGCATATTCTGTACACTGTCACTCAGAGCGGCTTTTTTTTCTTTTTCATGGTAAAAAAAAAAAAAAAAAAGAAGAAGTTTCCTCAAACACGATTAGCCTGAGAAAAGAAAATCTTTTATTAAGCTGAACTCAGGCTTATTTTTTTTGATTCCCTCCTTTGCCTTAACTTCAAATATCTGAAAGGGGACACCGACTCATCAATGTTTCCTAAAACTCACCCTGAGATCTCAGGGAGTGCTCAGTGATTATCCCCAAATGTTGAACACCAGCCAAATGAGACCCTCTGCTCTGTGGGTCCCAGAACACATCCAATCATATGAAGGGTAACCCTGTGTCTCAGCTAGCTCAGCCTGGACCTTAGGTACGTAAGTTGTACTGGTATTCTATTTAATTATTTTTCTTTGTTTGTTTGTTTGTTTTGAGACAGGGTTTCTCTGTGTAGCCTTGGCTGTCCTGGACTCACTTTGTAGACCAGGCTGGCTTTGAACTCACAGTGATCTGCCTTCCTCTGTCTCCCTGAGTTGCTGGGATTACAGGCATGAGCCACCGCACCTGGCTCTATTTAAGTCTTACAAGTCTCCCATTTAAGTGATAAATTATATAGTTGCCTTAGTTATAAGGCTTGAGTCTGTGGAGTCTTTTATGAAAAAAAATTTTTTTAAAGAAGATCCGTTGATGAAAAATAGATTAAAAATAGAACTGCCTGGAAGTACAGAAAGGTCATATGACCTTTCTTCTTTTTCTGTAGACAGCAGCTTCCAGAAGTGTATGTTTCTAGAGGTATTTTTGAGAGACCTTTCTAAAAAGTCAGCCATTTTAACTTCCTCAGCCTGGGAATTAGAGGCATGCGGGTAGTTTTCTGTTCATGCTGATAATGAAAAATAAAAGAAGGAACTAGGCACAAATTGGAGCTTGCCCAGAAAAGACAGAAGGAACAGAATGACTCAGGCCCAGAAGAGTTAAAGAGAGCATGGTTGGTAGGCCAGAGACACCAGAGCAGGGAATGAATGCAGAATGCACTGCCTCCCAGGGGCTGGGGACAGGAAGCTTGCTTGCTTGCTTTCTCTTTTTAAAATCTGTCAATGAAAAGAAAAACAAAGGCCCAATGTGTGGACAGCTAGCAGGCTCTCTGCAGAGGCATTTATCAACAAAACGAGGCGAAGCCAGAAAACATTTCTTGACAATCCTAAGTGCTTATCAGGTTAAACATGGGGGTTATAAAATGAAATATGGCACCGATCATTTCTAAAGGTCATCCTCCTTCATTCACGAGGGCAAGCTAGCAATCTCTCTCTTTACTCAACATTTAGGCAGTTTGATTCTCCTAACCATCATGCTCCATGATACTGCTTATGTCCCCAGCTTTTTGGAGGTCTGATTAATACTGCATACGACTGAGCTGTGCATCTTGATGTTTTGATATCATATACACCATGAAGCCACTGTCACAACCAAGCCAATTCTCCTATCCACCACTCATGGCGTTTTTACCTCAGTGTGTACTGTAGAAGCGATTTTTATTTCCAGAAAATCTCAAGTACGTCCTTTTATCAACCATGGTTGCCATTCTACAGACTTGTTTTCTAGACCTTTTCGTCTTATAATTGAAGTTATATGGCCTTGCTGGCCTAATCTGCTTCCTTCGGCTCCAAAGTGCTAGGATTAATGTGTATGTTCGCATGTCCAGTTCTGCGTGAGTTCTATTAGATCTGAGAAAGGCACCCCCCCCCCGACTTACACCTCACTTCTCTGAGGATACTGAGCAGACTTCTGAAGATGGCTCTCAAGACCCTCTTGTCCTGACCCTTGATTGAATCTCTAGGCCAGCTGTCCTTACCTTTCAAAGGCTATCATCGATTTATTTCGGTTCCATAGACTTGCTGGTTTCCCCCTATCTCAGGAGGATGCTCCAGGCACACGAAGGGATTTTCAACCATTCTTTCTGCGTTGGGAGTAGTCACCTGTAGGATGCGCCCGCTCTGGAAGCCTTCCTGGAGAGGTAGGCAGTGGGCAGAGCTTCCTGGAGGCTAGGTTGTTTAGTTAACCTGGAAATATCAGCGGGAGCTTACTGTGCAGATAAGGAGGCTGCGAGGGTTCCAGCCAGAAGAGTCCATGTGTTGAACAGTAAAAAATACATTCACAAGAGCGACGTGATACACTGGTGCCACGACAGGTACTTGCGGGTCACCGGACAGGAGGAAGCACAGGCTTCCAAGAGATAAGGGAAGAAGGCAGGAGCTAGATTCTTAGCGGGGCCTCTTGGCTCTGGCTATTCATTAGAATCAACTGGAGGGGGAGTTAAAAACAATAAACAACCTCCCCCCACCCAGGCCTATGGATTTGATTGTTCTGTAGTTGGTGCGTGTTTCCTATACACGCACATGTATTTGTGTGTGTGTGCACCCATGGTACATGCATATGTGCAGATGTGCATGAGAGGCAGCATTTTCCAGTTCCCGTGGTGTGAATATTTCTGCCGTGGTCGGCTTCAAGCTACCAGTGATCTATACTGAGGCAGAGTCAGGGGGGATGCAGTACCACACTGTCATAATCCCACCCTTCAGGGTCAAATCGATGTAAACGACCTTAACAGCACAGCCAATAATAGAAGAGAGTGAAACAACTAGGGAGTCATGACTTTTGAACAGCATTACCTTTGTTTTTAATATCGTCTATTAGACTATCCATTTCTATAATTTTTCCGTCTCTGTAGAAAAGTGTCTCTACATGTTAAGACCCAAACTCCAGCTACAGTTGCCAGGGAGACCGAGTTGTGCTATAGGGACTGCCTGAGGCAGGCTGTGACTTTTGTTCTGAAATGGAGTGGTGGGCAGGATCTCATCATTGGTTTCCATGATGTCCTGGCAAGGGCTTCTTAAGGCCAGTCTTACTGAATGCGACCCAGGGCACACTTTCATGCCCAGCACACCTTGTCTGAGCAGGACATTGCGTGTGCAGTGTTAGCATAGTAGCGAACGGAGTCTCTACTGTGGATCACCAGGCCATCTACATGGATGTAGTCATCAAGTCCTCAGAGTTTCCCAGACACGACAACCTTTAACCCTCGGCTGAAGCCTCCATCATAAACCACAGCACAGCATAGCAATCTCTCCATACAGCAGGCCGGCCCAGTGTTTGTAACCTGGGCAACAACACAGAGACCTCTTTGGTCTCCCTCAAGCTCTACTTGGTTCTCAGGGAAAATAAACCACTTTTGGACTACCTCCATCCATTCCCAACCCCATCTCACCAAGAGCCTTCTACGTCCTCATGCCTAAGAGGACAATTCCTGTCCCCGTCATTATAGCCATCTTCAGCTAGCTCCTGTGTGGGAACTTCATCCGGTCAGCTTTGGAGATGCACCCAGTTTCCTCTTCCTGGAAACCTGCATTGCCATCTCCCTACTATACACTGCCAAAGGGAAAGCTATAGAATTTAATTTTAACAATGGTTGTAATTAACAACCCATTTGCATGAATTCCAAAACTTTAATCACTGGCTGTCGTAGGCCATTCTGGTCTAGCTCCAGCTGTATGTTACACACCGGGACCTAACCCCATTGTCACTATGTGGGATCACCAGAGGTTACACACAGGCACTGGTAACTTTTAAAAGATCCCGGGTGATTGAAATGTGCACCGTGGGCCAGCACCACTGATGTGTAAGAACCATCAAGAAGTTGTATAGAGCTGGTACGGCAGCACATGCCTGTAACCCCAGCACTCAGGGAGGCAGAGGCAGGCAGGTCTCTATAAGTTTGAGGCCAGCCTGGTCTACAAAGCGAGTCTAGGACAGCCAAGGCTACATGAAGAAACCCTGTCTCGGGAAAAAGAAAAAAAAGGAAGGAAGGAAGGAAGGAAGGAAGGAAGGAAGGAAGGAAGGAAGACGTTGTATGGCCATAAAATGGGCAGCTGAGGTTGCCAACGGACTTGAGTCTTAAACAGCATCAAGTTCATCCAGCATATGCTTTAGCAGAGTGACCTAGCTTCTGTGACATTTGGGTTGACTGAGGGGCCAGGGAGACTAGTCCAGTCAGCAGCAATTTGTGCAGGTAAAGGAAGTCTGGGGCATAAATTGGATATGCCAGGGAGGGCTGGAAAGAAGGGAGGGAAGACAGTCACACTGTTGGACAATGAAAGGCTGCAGACACCGATTTATCTGTTGGTGACCATCGGGACGATTGAGGAAATTGGTTTCTGAAGGCCTCATCCTCCAACACCCCTTCTGAAATAAACCGTGAGGTTCATTTGCTAAGAGAGGGGCCAGGGAAATAGGATGGGGCGCTCCAAGAGAGCAGTGCCTTGTCCCTGCCTAGTGCGGGCAGCCAGCGTAGAGTCAGCAGAACCCTGGATCCTCTTCCACCTGGAGACTGTTCCCTTGCCTTAGCGCCTGCCTCTCCCTTCCTGTTTCCTCTTTCTTAACTTCCTCTGTGAACACCCTGCTGCAGGTGGGAAGTTCGCTCCTTTGCCCTGGAATCAACGTTGCATTTGTGTCTGTCTTTGGGTGATGGGAGCAATTTCTTTCACTTGGGATGGAACTATGTCTCCGTCTTTCTTTGCCCAGGCAGTTGGTTCCCAGCCTCTAAAACTGAACAGTTTCAGCCCCTTCCCAAGCAGGTACCAAGCAGGCCCCACTAAAAGCAGGCATACCTTTCCAGTGACCATGACTGCAACAGATTCCCCAAGCTGAAAGGGATTTGCTAAGCCTAGCGATGGGTTCTAGTCTAGATTCAGGGATCTCAGAAATGCTGCTGTCAGGCTTCGGTTGGCAAGGGTGACTTTTTATTCTCCTTACCCTCCCCGGGCTTCTCCTCTTACCCTTCACTCTATTCAGGGAAGGAAAACTGCACAACTGAGGACCATAAAAGAAGCAAAACAAAATAACGATGCTTGGTTCCGCAGCACGTATACTAAATTTGGGACAAGACCCAGATACACGCGTGGCCCTGTGCAAGGATGACATGCAAGTGTGTGCAACAGTTTATATTCATAGTATCTAATACTTATAAAAATGCTGTAGGAGCCTGGAGGTAATTTTGTAGAGCCATCTTAAGTACTGAACAAAATATAGAAGGAGCCAAGAAAAAGCAACAGATGGCTCAAGAACACAGTTAACTTGAGACTGAGCTTGGAGGTATTTGTGACAACGTAACTGTCTCTTTGGAAGAGTTCTCGATCCCCATTGTTGCTACTGGAAAATAAAGGGAGCCTGCTAACTACCATGACTGCCTGAGGTTTCTGCTGGTGCCGAAGAGAAAGGGATTGTGGGTCAGATGGAAAAAGCATACTACGTAGTTTTTGGAACAGCAAAGAGGAAACACAACATCCCGTCAGACTGGGCATGGCCCTGCGGGGTTTTTCATCAGGTTCTGAACGCCTCAAACAAAGAATCCTCCTTCGCCAAGGCAGATTTCGATGCAGCCATAGCTGAACTTGATACAACAAGTGGAGAGTCATATGAAGAGAGCATGAGAGGAACACAGTTCCTGGGAGGAAACTGGACTGTGGCTACCCACAGAGGTGAAGAAACAGGGAAACAGGAGGACATTAACCAGCCTTCTTCTGCCTTTTGCCTGGTTCATTATAAAATTTACATAGTCGAATGTCATCTGAGCTGTCTCACAGATACAGTTTATGACAATTATTTTTATGATTTATGACAGATTACATTACTTCTATTTAAATTTCTATATTTCTCAGGAGGTGTTCATGTTTAGCATCAGGGGAGTGGAGCCAGTAAACACTTAGAAATTTACTGTCCTCATCTTGAAATGATGACGAATCTGGGGATGTGGAATTTTTATGCAAATTATAAATATTTGTTATAGCACCTTTTTTTTCCCCCTTGATTTCTTACTATGTACCCCTGGTTTCCTGGAACTTGTTATGTAGACCAGGTTGACTTGGAACACAGAGGGGTCTTCCTGTTTAGGTCTCCTAAGTGCTTGGATTAAAGAAGTGTACGTCCATGCTGCTGGCCTAATACTTTTGATATACACAAGGGCCTGTATATTTGTTTGATCTAACGGTGAATAAAAGGACCAATCGGCTCCAGTCAGTGGTGTAGTCACTGCAGGTACTTTAGGGTTCGGAGCATTTACAGGGTTGGGGTACAAACAGATACCCCACAGACACATGCTGGAATCGTGCCTTTCTGCGAAAAGCCAGGCTTGGTGTGCACACCTCTGTCCACAGAGGTTTTTGTAAAGTTGTTTGTAAAGTTGCATGCTGTTTATTTTTGTTATTTCTTGCTATGTGCTTTCTTTAGATTTAAATATTTCGAACACTCTGAGAACAAACAGAAAAGCAAAGATGCAGTACGAATGAATTGCTTGATTATTTCACATATCGGACACAGCAGTAAAAAGTAAATTGCATCCCATGCCTTTGAGTTCGTTTAGCTCTTTCTGCTCTTGTGCTTTTTAAATACTTATCTAACATGTATTTTCTCGAAAAAAATATTTAGCAGGTGTAAAATAGTGTTTTTCTGGACACGGCAGGCCCACTGCACGCATGAACTCAGGGCAGCTGCTGTTTCCCACGCAAGGCTTGCACGAAATCAAGGCCCTCAAAATTCCTGTGTGGAGGGACAGGTTGGTGGCTGCTGGGGCAGGGAGCAGTTTTCTGTAGGGATTTGGCCCTGGCAGGGCTCCCATCTCCTGGGGGTGGCTCGCACCAGTCCACCTAAGGGCAGCACCAACCACACCAGTGGGGAAGTTTGGAGGGAGACAAGGGAGGATCCTGGGAAAGCTCGAGAGGGGAGTGAGGGTGAATGTGATCAGAGCACACTTCACAAGTGCATGGAAATTCTCAACAAAAACAGCAAAAGAATACTTTAAAATAAAGAAAAAAAGATTAAAAAAAGAAAACGGTTACCGAATCGTTTACTTGTCAAATAGTACTTTAGAGCAGTATAATTTCATTTATAAGATACTGCATGTTTTCCTTAGGATGACATAGTTCATTGAAAAATTATCTCATAAATTATCTCATAGTGGAAAGTATTTAGCCAGAAAATAACTTGAGACGATGGCTAGTTTTGTTTAAGGTTTTATGAACTTTTCAAGGATAATCCAAGACTAATTGTTAAGGACACATGTATTATATTTATGTAAGTGTAGTAAAATTCTTATGAATGTACTTTTCAACTATTTTCCTTACAGCTTTTCATGTAAATTAGTGTTTTGGCTTTGAGACTTCTCTAGAGGAAATTGTATATTCTTGGAAATTGATTTCTTATTCCCTCTTGGCAGCTAATGGGTTTTCACCAAGTTTAAATGCAAATTGTATCATAACAACAGACGATACTAACATAACTACCATTCTCAACCCTCTTCTATACTCCTCTTTCTCACCCCCCTCCCCAAATGCCGTGTAATTTTTTTTTTCTGGTGGAAGGAAAACTGATTGGCAAAAGATAATGTTCCACTTAAAACTTTGGTCCATAGGATTTCCCAAGGTAGGCAACCACACCTTTCCTGGCTCATTGTGACACTGGGTGATGTTAACTTAAGTTCTGTGCTTCCGAATCACTCCTGTTTGTTTGTTTTTTGAAACAGGATTTCTCTGTTTGCCCTAGAACTTGCTCTGTAGACCAGGCTGGCCTCAAACTCACAGAGGTCGACCTGCCTCTGCCTCCCGAGTGTTGGGTTCAAAGGAGTGTGCCACCACAGCCCCACTTCTTTATTATTTCTATTCTTCAGGTTCACAAGGCTGCCTTCCTTTTTATCTTGTCACTAACCATTCCTATTTGGTGACAATGCTCTTGGGAAATGACCATGTGATCTTTCTGGCTCCAGTTTAGGATAACTGTGTTTAGGATAGCTGCTTCCTCTGCTTGCATCTCACAGCCTTTCCCTCATCCTCTTTCCTGCCATACATCTCTCCATTGAAGAGGCTATGTTATCTCCCCAGAAACTTTAGCTAGCCTTAATGGTCTGTCTCTGTCTCCCTTTAAAAACCTTCCCCTTCCTCTCTAAATAACTATGGGGCTGAGTTGTACCCAAAGCTCACACACTGATGGATATTTTCTCAGTATGCTACAGAAAAGACCAAACAAATGTCATTTTAAATGAGATAAATCTACACCCTACCCCCTTTCAGAATGTATACTCCTCAAACGCAGAGAACAGAGTAGAAAGATGAAGAATAGGTACCATTTGAACTCTGAGAGAAACAGTGACATGTGATTGCCTGGGCAGAAACCTGCAGAGACGTCAGGCTGGCTGGAAGGAAGCGTGGTGGGACTGTGAACTTGTGTGATGTGGGATCAGTGGAGCCAAGAAAGCTTGCTTGTCATGAGACCCGGTCACTGTGTGACTGCTTGAGATCTTAGCTTCTGAAGGAGCTGTGACTTCCCTGCTCATCAGCCCCTCTGGCAGGAAGCGGGGCCAGGAAGTGGAAAGCTGCTCATTAAACAGCTCTGCTCAAGTGACTAAAGGGGAAAGCTGAGCCAAAAGCATCCAGGACTGGCTCCTCCCTCTCTTTCTCCGAGCCCATTCTCCATTGGGTTATCCTGTATGGCTGCTCCGTGAAAGCCACCGTGAATGAGGAAATCATGAAATTTGCAGGTAAATGGTGGGACCTGGAAAGGATCATCCTGAGTGAGCTGTCCCAGAAGCAGAAAGACACACACGGTACATAGTCACTCATATAGACATGTAATATAGGATAAACCTACTAAAATCTGTACATCTAAAGAAACTAATCAAGAGAGATGACCCTGACTAAAATGCTCAATCCTCATCCCAAAAGGCAAAGAGGAAGGGCATCTGAAGAAGAAGAAAACAGGAAACAAGCTAGAAACCCACCACGGAGGGCCTCTGAAAGGCTCTGCCCTGCAAGACTATCAAAGCAGATGCTGAGACTTATGGCCAACTGTTGGGCAGAGTGCATGGAATCTTATGTACGAAGTGGGAAATAGTAAGATCTGAAAAGGACAGGAACTCCACAAGGAGAGCAACAGAACCAGAAATTTGAACACAGGGGTCTTCCCAGAGACTCATACTCCAATCAAGGACTATTCATGGAGATAACCTAGTGCCCCTGCACAGATGTAGCCCATGGCAGTGTAGTGTCCAAGTGGGTTACATAGTAATGGGAAGAGGGACTGTCTCTGACATAATCTGATTGGCCTGCTCTTTGATCACCTCCCTCTGACGGGGGAGCAGCCTTACCAGGCCACAGAAGATGACAATGCAGCCACTCCTGATGTAATCTGATAGACTAGGATCAGAAGGAAGGAGAGGAGGACCTTCCCTATGAGGGGACTTGGGGAGGGGCATGTGTGAAGAAGGAGGAGGGAGGATGGAATCGAGAGGGGAGGAGGGAGGAGCTTATGGGGGGATACAAAGTGAATAAAGTGTAATTAATAAAATAAATAAGTAAACTGACAAAAAAAATTTAAAAAAAAAGAAACAAAGAAACAAAGAAAGCCACTGTGGTAAAAGGTACTTTGGCAGGCTTTATTTCTTTCAGTTTTCAAAGCCTGGGTCTCCATTTTCCCAGGAAGTCATCCAAAGAGGCTCCTCACCTTGACTGGCTCTGACATGGAACCCTTTCTTGCCATGATTATGATTATTAACTTTATCTTCAATGATGAAACAGTGAAACCCCCCAACTTACCACACTGCCTCCCTGGCTCCACCTCCTCCCTCTCTGGGATTTCATCCCTCTATCTGTAACTGGCAAGGCTTACTCCAGAGCCACATCTGACCCCTCACTCCACCAGACAGGAAGACGTGATTGCTTGGGAACTCAGGAGGAAGGGCATAGTCCTCCCACTCCCTCACAGAGCTGTTCCACATTACTGCTCTTGTCAGCCGGGGAGCTGGTGCAGTAGCAGATAGAAGGGAAACTCCATGCTTCTGACTCACCATCGCCCCGACACTCCACATTTCAGTTTCACGGCTCCTCTCACCATCTTCTGCTGTTTGTATCTCCCACATTCTCCCTGGGTCCATGTGTGCTGCAGACTCGGCCCCCAGTAGGGCTACTGAGAAGCAGTGAAACCTAGGACAGGTGGGACTTGGCATAATTAAATTAGGTCACTGGCAGCATTCCTTTGAAAGAAATGCTGGGACTCCATCCCCTTCCGGTCTCTTTGTCTCTAGGCCGCAATGAGATGAGCAAGTCTTCTCTACCTCATGCTGGCACCAGGAGAAGCAACAGAGAGAGCCAAGAGCCCATGCTCTAAAAGCAGTAGAAATCTACTTCTTAGCTGATCATCTCCAGTATTTATGATGTCTACAGCAAGCTGACTGATCCGCTGTATCCCACCACCCCTTTTCTTCCTGAATTTTCCAACTACTGCAGAGGCTGTCTGCATTGGGCAGCAGCAACAGTTCATCCGTTTGATACTTGGGATTACCCAGGCATGCTGAAAAAGGCAGGGCGCCTCATTTAATGATGAGAACGCTAACTTCACAACACATACGAGATTTACAGTTGGTTGAATGCAGGGGTTGCTGATTTTAGAGTGCATGAACCCAACCCTAAGATAAACCGTCCCTGTCACCTGCTGGTGGCCTGGAGAACTCAGGCCTCTCCCTAGAGAACTCAAAGCAGCTGCTGAAAGCGAGCCCAGTAAATAAGCTGATCTTCCAGATTTTTGCAGAGCTCTGTTCCAAGTCCGTATTCCCATGCTCATTTGAGTTCCTTTCCACGGCCGCGGGTTATTCTCTTACTCAATGATCTGGTTAGAGAGGGGTACCCAGGGCAAAAAACTCCAGAGTTTGACAAGTTAAGTCTTCCCTTTTAGGGTGTTTGACTTCCATTTGGGGGTATCCGACTTCCCAAAACACTTAGCACACACGAGGGTAGCTCTCACATCTCTTAGATCTGATCCCTGATATCCCTGCCAGCCACAAGATCTTGTGTGATTGAAATGTAAACAGCGCCTAAGTGCGCAAGGGACTGACAGAGAGCAAGGTGATCTGGATCCCTTCAGCCTTTTGGGGACACTGCAAATCTTTCTCAGAATGTTTTAAATGGAATAAAGACATGCAAACCAAACCAACTTAAATAAAGAACCACAACAAAAGCAAACTATATTGAAATATAGTTATCAAAACATAAAATAAGATTGCGTGTTCTGCAAGTCCTGCTCTGTACGTATATCCTAGCAGTAGGTAGCTTGAGCCCCCAGGTAGCAAGCTTACAGAGGCCATCTTCGCTCACTACCACAAACCAGGCTGCCCAACAATGAAAATGATCCTCAAACTGATAGACGTCACGTAGCAGACAACCTGGGAAGGCTTCTCAGAGCTGGTGCTGAGGAGGTAGGAAAGCTACAGCAAGCCTGTCAGGAACACTGAGGGGACGGGCCCACTAGATAATTTATAGGGTGATTCTAACCCAAGGCTCTTTCCCAAACGCATTGCCGAGTGTGACTCGGCTGGCAAAGAGCATCAGGTTTGATGGCTCTGAAGCAGTGGCTCTCAACCTTCCTAATGCTGTGACCCTTTAACACAGTTCCTCATGTTGTGGTGACCCCAACCAGAAAATTATTCTTGTTGGTATTTCCTATGTATTTTTGCTACTGTTATGAATTGTAATTTTTTTTTTTTTTTTGGAGTTTGCCAAAGGGATCACCACCCACAGGTTGTAAACCGCTGCTCTAAAGTCATCAACTGTTAGATCATGATGGGTCCTCAGGGATCATCTCATTTATGACCTTAACCAGGAGTTCAAAGACCCTCTGAAATCGGCAGTTAGCAATGGACGTTTAGCCCCTGAGAAGGTGGCCAGAAGCAAGTTCCATATGCATACAATTCCAGGAGCTTCACGGACTTTTTGAAGCATGCCCAGGTCAAAAACAGTTGGTTTCGTCCCCTCCCCACCTTTCTTTATTCATAAGTGATAAAACAGGGGAACATTCACGTCACGTAGAGCCACTCTGGGCACCACTGTAGAGGGTCCACAGCAGCCCACACTGAGCCACATACTGAGGCCTTGAGCCTCAGGCGAGGCCAGGCCGCTAGAAATCGTTTCTCTTCAGCCCCACACCTCAGTCCCCATCCCTGCCCTGCACGGTGACAGTTGAAAGCTGCGGGCCAGGCTCAGAAGGAGGCTACACCTGCTGCAGGCTTTGCTCGATTTGTGCCCCGGTCTCAGAGCACCATCCATCTCACTCGCTGTAATGAGGACAGTCCTTACCCCAAGTGGGGCTCCCAAAGAGGCTGGCCCTGTTATTTAAGGCTTTGTCTCTCTACAAATAATAAATGCAGAGAGCACAGGCCTGGGAAAGTTAATTAGTATTATTATGTCTGTAATTCTAATGTTGCTCACTGGCAGGGCTCTTTCGTGCCAGCTTTCAGCCCAGAACAGACTTTTGTGATACGCGCCGGGATAAGGTCTGCTGAAGCTGGGCTCTTCTCGTGTCTAGAACAGGTAGCACCCCTGCTTGGGGTTGAGGACTAGAGGACGAGGCTGTTGGGGAGAGCTTCTTGGGGTGTACACTACCCCGGGTGCCTCAGTTCCCAGCAGAAAGAACCAGAGTGCTGAAAATGCAAAGTGTTCCAGCCATCTCCTTGGAACCGGATGCCACATTGGACGCCGCCTCAAATGCCTTGAGCATTCATTCTTCAGGGAGGAAAGGGAGGAAACATGCAGCATCTCACCAATCTATTAAGGGCCGAGTTTATAAGAGGAAGTAGAATGCTCTAAACCGAGGTAAAAACTCAGTCAAGTGTCACCCGAGAGAGAACAATGACGCTCACCATGGGGACACATCCAAACAGATTAAATGCTCTCATGCCTTCTCATCAGCACTCCATCCTTCAGAGGCTATATTTATAACAGACCATTGTCTAGCGGCTGGCGTGGCAGAATGCTGATGTGGCATGCATGAGGCCCAGGGTTTGATCCCCAGCACCACATAAACCAGACTAGTGTGGCACATACCCATAACATTGGCATTTATAAGGTGTAGGTGGGAGAATCAAGCAAAGTTAGCATGGGATACATTACAACCAAACCAAACCAAACCAAACCAAACCAAACCAAACCAAACCAAACCAAACCAAACCCCATTGCCTGGATATTGGGTTTCAGTTGCTCACATCACAAGGATTCTGCCTATAGAGAAACAAGCTGCTTTACATGTTAACGCAGCAAGAACAAGTCCAGAAGGCAGCACGAAAGTGGCAGATTCTGTTCTGCATGCAGCAGATCTGAACCACACACAGACCCAGGGACAGCTCTCTCGCTTCAAGAGCACGTGTTCAACTACCAATACCTCTGACAGCAAGGAGGCCCCGAGGAGACTCCCAAGCACTGGGGGTGCTGCAACTGATTCAATCATGCTACAGATGGCAGTGGGGACTAGGGAACCCAAGGGCATCCTGACACTGCGGTCATCTGTCTGTGACAGGCAAGATTAGCTCAATGCCACTTCCCCGTGTCTCTGCCACATACCTGCCATGGGAACTTGAACAGCTGATTTCTAAGTTTGGGGTCAGGTCTTCTCACCCACGGAATGAGAACTGGACAAGACCATATCTAAGAGCTGGGAAGTCTTATAGCTTATGGGGAAAACAAACAAAAAAAATTTTTTTTTTTTTTAATTGGAGCTGTCTCTGGCTTCCCCAATCCATTTACCCCTTTAACACCAATACATCTCCTTCTGAGGCCCAGGCCCTGGGTGAGTAAAAATTTCAAGGTTAAAAAACTGTTTCTACTTAGGCAAAAATGCAGAAGCGGAAACTGATAAGGGGATGCAAATGGTTACTTAGGATTTCTCTAAGAGGCTGAGGGAGCTAAATAAAGGGTTCGTGATTATTAGTCCACGACAGCCTATCATCACCGTGGCATGGACAAATTGTATTGCATGTCAGATACACAGAAGACGCACGATAATTTATCAGTCAGGACCCAGAAAATTGTACAGTACATGAGCCTCTGCAGCCCCACGCAGCTCTGCCATACCGTCCTCTCTGCGCTGTTAAAGGGACACTGCCAAGGAAGGCCCCCATCTAGGCCTTGGTTTAAAAAAAGCACTTTACCAAAACACAAAATGAATAGAAATATTTCGGTGACATTTATCAGGGAACGACAGAAAGAAGAAAACAGTGTTTTTCTCACTTGTTCTCCTTCCCTCCCGCAGCTTTTTATTTTTTTTTATTTTTTTTTATTTTTTACCATTCTCTGGGTAGTTTCCTAAACACGGTTACAAAAAAGGAAAATTAAATGTGTCGTAAACATGGAATTGGCCAGGAAGATAGATGAGACATACCATGGGGACCTGTAAAAAAAAAATAAAGAAAGGAGAAAAAAGACAGAACAGAAAAGAAATAAAAGAGAAAAGGAAAGAAGAGAAAAAGAGGACAGAACCATAAGAGATGGCAGAAGCCAAGCACACAAGTGACCAGGGACAGGGACAATGTACTCAATGCCCAGCTTGGGAGGCTTTCCACCCCAAGGAAGAGGCATCTTTTATTGCTGATGGCATTTGGAACTTGCAGGATGCGATGATAATTTTTTTAAAAAACCCACATTTTGTCAGTTTTATTATTACTTTGAAATTCCCCATAGACACCAAGTCCCTAAGGACCAAAGATGGCAGGTTGCTCCTCCAACCCATCCTTGGAAGACCCTTAACTCATTAGCTGGCCTAAATGTCTATTAGGCTGGACCACTGCAGGGACCCACTTCCTGAGGACGGATTCGTGAGAGGAATTCTTCAGCCTTGGGATAGTCAGATAGAAAAGTGAGGACTGCAGACTAAAGAGGCCAGAGAGGCTGTCTGTCCAGGCATTCAACCCATCCTCACAGAGGACCCTGTGGTCTGGGGAACACTTAGAACTCCTTGGAAGCTGCTTCTATTTTTTTCCAACTTGTGCTCCTGAGGCTGTCTTGACCTTGGGAGCTCACTCCTGAGGCCTGGTGCTTCCATCTTTACCAGGGTCTTGCTGTGTTGTGGTGTCTCGCTTCCACCAGCATTAGTGCTGGAAGGCACAGAAGCCTGAAGAAGAGCAACAGCATCCATGATCTACTAAGGGCTGTGCCTGTGTGTGTGTGTTTGTGTGTGTGCAAGCCTGTGTGCCTTTGCATGCACATGCACGCACACACGAGCTCTGCAAAGCCATGCACCTAGCCCATGCATACATCCATATCCCCGCCACTGGGACCACTGGAATGCACACCACATCCTTCAGCTATTACACCTGCTCACTCGCAGCCCTCAGGACTACTTCTCACCCTGCCCTCCTAGGTAAGAATGGCGGGGACACCCCCACGTGACCTGCGGAACCTCTACCCTGCTCTTGGATGGCACGCAGGACCAGAAAGGACTCCGGGAGTCACAGATGACTTCACATCTTTGTCCTCGCTGCTGGTGTGGCTCAGGGCAAGCCACAAAATGTCTGTGAGCTTCATTTCACTCAGCAGCAAAACGGGACCAACAGGCTGTGCTTCTGTAAGTGAGCAGTGTCAGCTGCTTGGATAAATGCAAACGCACTGTGGTTCTAAGTGAGCGGTGTCAGTCACACAGAGGTACACTGCCTTTGCGCACAGGGTCCACGGCCGCAGGGGCGACAGCACTGGTGCTTCTCAGAATTTCCTGGCTGTGGCCCCGTAACCGAAAGGACGGTTTGGAGGACACTGATAGTGAGTAAATGAAACGCTAAATCTCTCCCTGCGAGGGTGCCATCGATGGCCGGTGATCCGCGAGAGCAGCCCTTGAAGGCTGATGATATGGAGCCCGCAACACTGTCCAAAAGCCCAACCTGGGTCTCCTGAGCTCGGCCTGTACGGTGCCCTGTGTCAGGAGCATGGGAGACTGCTTCCAGATCTCCAGAAAACAATGGAACTGAGAAGCAGAAGGCACCCCAGAGAGGGAGGGGCCGAGCACTCACGAAAGCCTTGCTGCCTTAGAACCTACAGCTATGGCTGGAGCTGAAATGCTAACTATGGGTTCCTAGGGCGGCCCATTTAATTCCTCCTTTTGTTTGCTGGGTCCCAGCCCTCCCTTCTCCTCCAGGCTCCTCCCCAAAGATCGCACCAGCTGGGGAGTTGCCCCACCCCTAATTATTAGCCCAGGGCTGCCAAGATGCAGCTCCACCCCCGCAGAGGATGGCGGCAGAGCACAGAATGTGACAATGGCAGCAGCAGGTGGCCCTTCGGAAAAGGCCAGATCCTCTCTCCGTGATTACTGTCATCCATCTGCAGCCAGGCAAGCCTGGGCAACTCTGCTCTTAGGGGTAAGACTGTCCTCGGTGGACACGAGTAAGGGGAGCCAGGAACACACTCAGCCAACCATAAAAGGGACTGTTCGCCCAGTCCAGAGCTATGCTATCCTGGTTACTGCTCAGTGCCAGGGTTCTCCTGGAGTGAGTAGCTAAGCCCTCCACAGCTTCCACAGCACAGAGGACTCCTGAGACAGGAATGCTCCCTAGTCTGACCCAAAGAGCAGAGCCTCCCCGCCTGTCACAAAAGGGCAAGACAACTCTTTCGAAGGAAGTGACAAGGATCTTCAGTAGCAACCCAGACTTCCTGGTATATTTACTTCTCCCTGGCCTAGCCACTGAGCTCACCGACTGTCGGTTGAGAACCCTGTATATCCCTGCACTGTGCTGTGGGTTGCAGTTACAAAGATGGACAGGCCATATCCACTCTATCCATCCCCGAGCACAGGGCTCCCACAAGCGTCATTCAATGATTTTACAGAGACTTTGCCATGAGCCTCACCACGAATGCTTTCCCAAATAGGACTCAGGCTTGCTCCATGTCACAAGGAGGTCCCAGACCTGGGCTCTGCCCTGGACTTCCGATGCAGTGTGTCCTCTACTGTAATATGCTTTCTTCGGGCACACAGATAGCACTTCCCCCAAGGTACAGCAGGGACTAAGGGGCAGCTGTGACTGTGAGTTCAGCTGCTGCTTCTGTGTGAGCAATCCTTGCATTTCCTGTGCCGTTTATCAACCAGCCGCTGCTGGGGCAGGTAGTGTAAGTGTCTTACTGCCTTGCCTCCCTTGCTGGGCCTGAGTCTCCACCCTTCTAGCCTGCTTGTTTGTCTGATCCCCTCTAACAGCTTCAGGTTAGTTTGATCTATGGTCCTCCTAGGCTGCCGCCTGGCTTCACCCCTCTTGATCTGGTTGCCTGCACCAGCACTGTCTCTACAGTGTACTGATCCTGACTCACTACTGAGCACTGGCCAGCACGGAGGCCAGGGGAATCTAGTTCATTACAGCTTCAATGGGCTGGTTAGATTTCTGACAACTTGACACAAGCTAAGGTCGTCGGGTGAAAAGGATTGTCAATGGGGAAAATGTCCCCATTTAAGATTAGGCTGCAGGCAAGTTTGTGGGGGCATTTTTGTAATTAGTGATTGACACAGCACGTCCCAGCCCATGGTAGATGGTACCACCTCTCTTTGATCCTGAGGTGTGTATGAAAACAGGCTGCGGAAGTCGTGGTGAGAACGCCAGTAAGCAGCACTCCCCATGGTTTCTGCTTCAGCCCCAGCCTCTAGGTTCCTTCCCTTCTTGAGTTCCTGTCTTGGCTTTCCTGGTTAAACATAATAGGTGATATTGAGAGACCAAAAGATTAAAAGTCAGCTATTATTAATTAAGGCCTGAACTAGGTGGGTGGAGAAGTCCAGTAACTCCCTGAGGGGAAGGACCGCCTCACTGCATTCTTTCCCCACCCACTAGAGATACAGTTGCTAGGAAACTGGCCCATTCCCCGAGGGAGGGACACCAGGTCATTAATGGTTTGGGGACCTTCCTATAGCCAATCAACTCAAAATGTAGCATTTTGACCAATAGATGTTTGCCAGGCAGGAATCACCCCTGCCTTGGGCATGCTGGGATGGACCAGAATCTTTAAATCACCCAACTAACCTGAGCACAGGGTGCTCGGCTCTCACAGCTTCGGAGGTGGGGGGGGGGGGTGGGTGCGGGCCCAAGCTGCAGCTTGTAATTTACAATAAAAAGAACCTCATGTATTTACAGCAGAGTCTGTTTATTCCTGGTCTTTTGGGGTTCGCGAACTGGGCAGAACAATATGATGGATGGCACAGTGTGAAATGAGGTGAACCCTTTCTTCCCCACGTCGCTTCTAGTCATGGTGTTTCTTATGGCAACAGAAACCAAGCTAGTGACGATCACTGTGAGAAGATCTCTGCCCCAGGTAGGTATATTACAATCTAAATACACCAGGCTGAAGGCTCGGCTCATATCAGTAACAAGTGACAATGATGAAAAGCACCCTTAGGATAAAATGTACAGAAAGGAAAGGGAGGCAACAGGAGCCAAGAAAAAAAAAACAAAACAAAAAACCTCAAGAGTGACAGTTTCACATTAACTATACACAGTAAGTCAGAAACACTTCCAAAAGGAAGCACACAGCCACCCATGGAGAGCTGTTAAGTCTAAGGAAGCTGTCAGTGCCTGTGACCTCGAGGACTTGAGGTCTGGCCCTTTGGCTCTGCAGTGACGCAGCTAAGCTCAGCCAGTTTGTGACAAAAAGACTCGCTCACAGCTGCACGGGAACCCAGAAAATGCACCTCCTGTACCTCGTGCCAGGCTTGTGTGGCTGAGCCGGGCATCGCCTGCACCTTGCACATCCTAGCTCTGCTGGCGCCCTCTGAGGAGCACAGGGAGGCAAGGCGCTGTCCCTCCTGCACTGTCCCAGCTGTCCTCTTTCCTGGTGGTCACTGAGCCACAGCAGAGTGCTGTCCAGTGGGAAGGGGAGCAGATAAGGGATCAGCTTAATCTTTCAGAGGCCATAGACCCTGGATGAATTTTGTATTCTCTCAGTTCATTTCCTTCCTGAAAGTCAGGGCAGCGCTGGACGTACGGAGTTGGAAGCTATATGTGGTGGGTGGTAGTGAGAACGGGTACTCCCAGCACTCGGGAGCCGGAGGCAGGAAGATCAAAAGTTGCAGCCCATCTGGGCTACAAAGCAACAAAACAACAAAGCAAACAAAAATTTGTCTGTGTCATATTGAGCATGGGCAGACAGTGGAAGCTCTCTATGACGGCTGCTGCTCAGGTCACAGAGAACATTGCCAAACCTGGAATTCTCCTGCTGCAGACCCTCCTGTGGTGCCACCCAGCTTTCCAGAGAATGCGGCATCTAATAGTTGGGTGACTGTGGTCTAGCCTCCACCTCTTTCATCGGGGCTGTTAGGAACAGGAGCTGGCCTATTGTCACCCAATGTGCCATCCATCATTCCTGCAGCGGTGGGCCTGGTATCAGAGTCTCTGACCTCTAAATTATAATGGAATATAGAGCTCTCTGAACTGAGGGAGGATTTCTCTACAACAAAGTGGAGAATTCACCAGAGGGACTTGGGCATGCACCAGAAGGACTTGACCATGTTGCCAAGACCTAGAGATGGGAAAATGACTCCAGCCAAATTTCCACGCTATAGCCTGGCCCACAGGAGGCAGCATGGTACAGGCTATGATATACTAAGTGCCAGAGGACTGTTCAGGCTGCCTTGCCAGCTCGTCAGCCTCGAGAATAAAGAGTAACATGTACTCCCAGTCACGGGAACATCAGCAAGATTTGAGAGGAAACCCAGGAAACCTAGAAGAGCCCCAAACACCACAAAGGTGGAAAAGGTAAAGACAGCAATTGCCACCACAATGAAAACTGAAATATATTCTAATGTAGTGGCCAAATTTTCCACCTGATGCAATCAACATTCCAATACTAGACCATTATAGCATACCGAAGAAGACTCTAGGACTCAGTGGAGAGCAAAACGGATTGCTCAGGAAAGGAAGAGAAAATAAAAAAAAAAAACAACCAAATACTGTAAATAAAAGTACATATGGAAAAACCACTAGACAAAGAAAGGGCAGAAGCTGGGCGCCAGGACCAGACAGCCAACCCCACTAGCTGCAAGACACAGCCCAAGGAGAAACATTGCCCCCTGGGCAGCTAAGCTTCATCTTCTGTGAAGTAGAGTTTGGAGTCCGTGACCCTGCAGGACTCCAAACTCTTGCATGTCATAGCTGCACCCGCACCTTTGCAGAGGACTGAGAAGAAAGGCGCTGTCCTGTCTGTACTGTTTCAGCTGGCGTGCTTTCCTTGGTGGCCACTGAGCCACAGCAGGGGGCAAGGGAACAGATAAGAGATATAACCTACAGGTAAGGTAAGCCTGCGAAAAGGGAACTGCGATGCCCTTTGAAGGGCAACGTAACAAAAATCCAACTACGGAAGAAGAAAGTGGAACTTCGTTTACTGAGCGAGAACAAGATGGGTGTGACTCACAAACGGTCTCCTGCTTCTGTTGCTGCGGTAGCACACCCTAACTGAAAGCATCGTCGGGAGAAGTGTTCATTTAACTCACGGTTTCACACCGTGCTCTGTCATTGCGGGGTGGTCTAGGCAGGAAGCTAAGGCAGCAGAACAGACACTCATCCTTACTTGCTCTCTGCCACTACTTAGCTCCTGTCCTCTAGCCATACAGGCCGGGGTGGCCAGTGAAACCACTTGCATCCAGAGTGACTTTTTACTCCCGTTAACAATGAGATGATCCCCACAGACATGCCCAGAGGCCAACCTGTTCTAAATAACTCATCATTAGTACTGTTTTCCTGAGTGATTCTAGGCTGTGTTGGATTGACAGTTAAAACGATGCATCACAAAGGGGCAGGCAGCACATGGCTTTTCCTTCTCTTCCTTCCTTTTTTTATAACTAGGCTCTAACTTATCACATATTTCTTGAGAAATGATGAGGAAGCTTCACCCATGACACCCCCAAATATGGCTGCCTAAATGAGAACAGAACAAGAACCTGGATAGATATGCTAAAGTAAAAAGGGGATCCCACCCCTAGACAAAGAACAGCAGGCAACTAAGGACAGCTAGAATGGGGAGAATTACCCTTCCTCAGGGATGAGACCCCTAATCCCTGAAGTCATATACATATAAGCAACACTAAACAGACTCTGCAGGTAGTAATTATGTATTTATGCAAATATATATATATATAATATCAACTAATAAATGGCTTATAAAAAGGGACACAGTACTGCCTGGTTCTGAATGCCTCTGAAACTGTTGTTGACATGTTTGGAGATGGCATTTGTGGGAGGTAGTTAGGATTAGATGAGGCCATAGGGCAGGAGCCTCCTTTTTGTTGAACTGGTGGCTTTATAAGAAGAGGAGGAAGAGGAGTCAAAGAAGGAGACAAGAGGAAGAGGATGACGAAGGCGAGGAGGAAGAGGAGATGCCTAAACTAACACACACTTGGTCTGCTTGCAAATTGGTTTACTGTCATTGTAACAAAATACCTGAGATGAACAATTTACAGGTAGGGAGGGTTTATTTTGCGACACGCCTTCCATGGCTACTTGGCCCCATTACTTGGGCCCACAATGACGTAGTACACCACGGTGGAAGTGAATGGAGGAGCAAAGTTGTTCAACTCATGGCATCCAGAAAGGAGAGAGAGAGAGACAGAGAGAGAGAGAAAGGAAGGAAGGGCTGGGATCCTCAAGTCCCTTTCAGGGGCAAAGACCCAGTGACCTAACTTCCTTCTCTAGACCCTACCTTCTAAGATTCCATCACCTTCCAACAGCTCCAGAGGTTACTGGAACGACCCTTTAAGACATGGGCCCTTAGGGAACATTCAAGATTTAAACTCTTCCTTGTGTCTCCATGTCATGTCCCTTGCCATGTTGTGGTGAAGCAAGAAGGCGCTCACCAGGTATGGAGCAAAGCGTAGCTTGTGCTAAACAGTCCTCTAATCTTTATAACCATCCAGTATTCAGTTATTAAAAAAAAAAAAGAAGAAGAAGAACACAAGCACAAATGGAAAACCTAAGTGGAAATGAGACAGGTGGGCCAGTTTCACAAATATGAGCCCCACTCCTTCGCTTCCCTTCTATATATTATCAGTGGTTGCATGCTGGTTACTTAGAACTCATCTCCTCTTGTGCTGGGCTGATGCTACAGGTATATCTCCTGGACCTGCTCTCGCCACCCTCATCCCACTGCTCCCTGTGTGGAACACTGAGCCATGACTTCACCTGCTGCCTGAGGTGTTCTTTCTCCAATTCCATCCCAGCTTGTGGCTCCCCTCTTTCTAACATGTCACCCCATCTTATGTCCCCATCCCTGATGTCTTCTGCTCATGGTTTATTGGCTGTTTACCCTCATTAGAATGTAGGCACCAGGAGAGAGGAAGCCTTGTCTTGAGTGCGTTCATGCTGAGGGTCCAGAATACAGCTTCAGAGATGGAGATGCTCAGCGAACATATGTAGGATGAAGGAATGGTGAGCTGTGAGGAAGGTGAAGGAGATGTCATGGCTGTCCCCACAAGGGACACTGTAAGGCACTGAACATCTAGGAAAAGCATCGGCTCTTCCTTCACCAAAGCTCTATAGACCCTTTGTTTGTTTCATCAGTGAGTTAAAAAGCTTCTGCAAACTGGACTAGCTGGCCTCTCCTAGGGCAGGTGCCACAGCAGTGTAACGATATTGCTATGGAGCCTCCGGAATGAAGAGATCCTAGCCCTCCCGGTCCTGATCAGGGAGCTGTTCCCACTCACAAGACCTTGGGCCTCTGTAACTGACTGGATTTCCCAGGAATAGGCCAGGCCTGTGGGCAGATCTATATGATTAGACAACAGTCCCATACAGGGATCGGCCTTGGAATGGGGAGGGATAACTCTAACGTCAACTTAACCTGATGACAACACCGAACTCTTGTGGTTGGCTGAGAAAAGAGAGCATGCCTTGACTCTGATTATTTGTGTGACGTTGGGGAGAGGAGTGCAGGCAGCAAGGGGCGGAGGGCTGTGGGAAAACAGAACCTTTTTCCATACACCATGTGCCAGCAGTCCCAAACTACACGGGGATCACATAAGCCACTTTTTGCCTTGCCCAATGGTCTGAGGTATACCAAGTCAACCCGATGTTGCTATGAGAACCAGATTCCTCCCCAGCACCATAGCAACAGACTCCAAAGTGTGTTAAGCACACAGTCTGCTCACACTTTACACCATAAGCTGGGAAAGAGAGCAGCAGGAGTTGTGGGGGTGTGCACATGGATATTTTCCTAAACCAATTAGCCGAAAACTCAAATACATGAGGCTCCGTTTGAATGGAGATGATCACAGGGGCCACGCATCTTCGTTAAAATTCCTCAGAGTCACTGAGAATTACGATCTCACTCTTAAGCTAGGCTTTGGGGGCCTAGCTGTGGCTTTCTACATCATGGCACAGCTACTGTAGCCACAACGAGCTTCTTCACTGAGAAAGGCTTCCTTCCCAGATCGCAGAAAGAGGCCACCGATAGGCAGGCAGCCACCCTGAGGCTCTAGACCAGTGGTCCTCAACCTGTGGGTCATGACCCCTTCGAGGTCACCTATCGGATATTTGCATTATGATTCATAAAGGTACCAAAGTTACACTTATGAGGTAGCAACAAAATAAATTCGTGGCTGGGGGTCACCACGACAGGAGGATCTGCAAGATTCTAGTTCCTTCATGTGCTCGTTGGTGGCAACATGTTTCCTGACCATCTAAGAGCAGCTAAAATACTGGAAAATGGTGGTCACTGTTCCCATCCCTAATGATCAGTGCTAGTGGACTGGGCCTGGTAGTAGGACTGCCCCGGTGTCAGGACAGGAAAGTGGCTCTGGGAAGAATGGGCAGCCCAACAGCCTATAGCACCATGTACATGATGCAATAATGTCTTCCAGGAGTCAGAGACAAGACAGAAAATGGTCCTTCAGCGTGTGTCCCCAGATGCCACAGACTTGCTGGGCTCTCTAGGCCAGTAAGGGCTAGTATAAACTTGAAAATGTTTATTTGTTGAAGAAGCTGTGGGTCCGAAGATGTGATCCCCTCAGGCAATCGCAGCATCAGAGAATTTACTTAAAATGCAATCCAGGCATCTCCCTCCAGCCCTGTGACTCAGAAACTCTGGGGTAGGCCCAGCAGTCTGTGTGAGCAAGCCTGGGAGATGACTACTGCGCAAAAGGGAGTTGAGGCGAACAGGCTTCCACGATCTATGCAACCCTCCATATCTTCCTCTTTCGTCAACCCACTTGGGTATCAGCTCAACCACCAGCTAGGATCACAGACTCTTACAGGTGGAAGAGGCTAAGACCTTCCTGTCCAGTTTCTTCCTGGTGAAGCCAGCCATCACACCTTCCCAATGACGCTGCTGGACCTTCCAAGCTCGGCCTTTTGCGTGATGGTCACTTGACTACACCATACAGAGCACCTGCCTCTTTAATGCCGACCCAGGAAAACTAGCTCCCCCTCTGCAACCAGACCCCTCCTTGCCGTCTCTCGGATCCCTGTAGATCTTTTTAAATACCAACACAAACAATGATTATGATAAACAAGACCACTGGAGGAAAATATCCCCACCACACCTGACTCACACAGAACATGGGGACTATGCCCCGCCCCTCCCTCAACACCAGGAACAGCCCTCAAGGACACCTTCTTCTGCTATAGTACATCACCTGGCCCATGCAGCAAGCCCCCCTCCCAGTCTTTTTAATAATGCTGTAATTAAAGTCCTCTCTTACTTCTATTTTGGAGCTTGAGCATATAATTTTACATTTCTAATGATAAATTTATCTCCTAGTTCTGGTCTGGATTTTTTTTTTATTCACATACCATTAAATTTATCCTCATGCCAAATTGAAAATATGATGTTCTGTATAATTATTTTCTTTTTAAACTTTATGACTGCACTCCATATGTTTTACATTTTACTATTAATATAAAATGAGCATTTCATCTTGTCGGCTTTGAAACCATTTTTATTAGCTCATACGAATGATAACATTTATTGATTGATTTAAACACCCTCTCCTGATACTGAGTTCTTTCTTTCTTTCTTGGCTGTTATGCATAAAGCTGCTATGAACAGCATTATACACAGAATACCAATCTAGTTTCTTAGCCCAGATTCCTAGAAGGAAAATGACTGGTAAGAGTAGGAACATGTCAAAGCCTTGACGCCTATTAATAAGCTACTTCCTGGAGGCTGCAGGTTTTCTCTGTTTTGACCATTGTATATGAGAGCCTACTTCATCACAGTTTTCGCTATTGTACAAGGATTAAAATAAAAATCAGTGCCAATCTAATACATGAAAAACAGAGTCTTTCATTTATTGTTTTGTTTGTGGGTAAACCTGTTTGTGCCTCTCACCAAACAACGGGACTTCTTTGTTTTTCTTACTGTTCCTAGGGTCTTTGGCAGAACAGCAGCACTGACCGTCTGCCTTCCGCTGTGTGGAAGAGTATCTTCCCACTTGGTACTCTGCCTTTCATATTTTTCTGTAACTTTTTTGCATTTTCATATTTTCCATTTTAGGCTTTCTATCTGAATGTTTACCTTTCTCTCAATCCTTGGCTTTGTGTTTAAAAGACCCTGCTAACGCTGCAACCAGTTCAACCTCCTCTCCCCATTCTCACAGCTTTTGCATTTACAATACATTTTACATTTAGCTCTTTAATGAGACTGTGATTTGCTTCGGGTCAATGGACCAGGTCAGCATGAGAAGCGATTTTCTTCCCAGATGTTTTTCAACCCAGAACCCTTTCCTCACCAAGCCTGCATGGGCCCTGCCCCTTCCCTTAGCACAGCTTTGCACTAGCCACTTGTGTCCCCAAAGACGCACTCTCACGTCACGTTTTATTAGTTGTTTGTGTCATACATCAACTGGGGGTGATTTCAAACTGGTTCTGTCAGGGTGATCAACCTTGTCTGCTGGCATGTCGCATCTGCATTTCGCCTCTCCTGGGGTGACACAGCTCAGCCGCCGATGCCTCTGTCTCCCGCTCTTAAAGTTGTGCTACACTCTGAGTTGCACCGGACATCTTTCTTTTGAAGAACTTACTTGCTCACACTTGAGATTGTCACTCCTCATGTGTTTTTGGCTACGATTTTCTGTGTTGTAAGTTCATTCTTCCCTGCCATTCTGTCCAGTAATACCCCCTCACTGGGCGTATTCCTCAATTTGGTATTTACATGATTTCCTTGGTAAATTCTGTCTGTTTATTCTTCCACATAAACTCTACGACTTTTTTTTTATCAACTACCCTTCTTCCATATCCCACCAAAATCAGAAACCGATAAAATAAGCAAAAACCCTCAATCAACCAACCAACCAAAACATGCTAAGCTACCGATTAGAACTCTCTAGTTACAGGATATTGGGAATATCCTGTATTGAAGTTGGGAATATTCGTCACCTGCCTAAGGTCCAATCTTTCCTGAACAAATATGTTTCTCTTTACTCAGACTTTTAGATAAATTACCATCATGCAGTCATGTGTGTTTAAGAATATTTTATCTAAGGATGTTGTGAAATGTTGTAGTTTCTCTAAGTGGAAATTGTATTCCTTTTTATTCTCTAAATGGGCAATTTGGATAACTAAAACATTATTGCTAGAAAATATTTACATCACACACAGGCACCTTCCTGAGTGCCTTCATTAATCCTGACCATTTTCAGTCAGACTTTCTAGGACTGTAATTACACTGTTTGCAAATACTGACAATTTTGTCTCCTCCTTTCCATCCCTGCATCACCATATCCTCTAGACATTTGTATGGTCTTATATGTTTGTATGAACACATGTACATACATATGTACTTAAAGGGCAGAGAGGGCATCCTATGGCACGCATGGAGGCCCAGGGGCTTGAACCCTGGATGTTGAGCCTGACAGCAGGCACCTTTCTCCCGGATCCCTGTAGATCTTTTAAAATACCAATCAGCACTGGTGTTATACACAAACCTTCTTGATCTTGGTTTTAAAGGGAATGCCTTCAGGGCTTCATGACCAAAATTCTGTTCTTGGCTTAAAATGAATTCCCTTTTTGGAAAAAAAAAATTGTTAGCCCACTGAGTCCAAGTCGTGCTGTCCATACAGATGGGTGTTTATCCAGTGGAGCATTGGGAACCTACCAATGGCCACAGACCTAAAAAAAGCGACTTTCCCTTTTTCCAGTGACTATCAACCAATAGCTCCTTGGCTAGGGGTGGCACTTCAGGGCCCTACCTCTTCGTGCTGGAAGATTTTAACTGACTTCATGTTGTACAGGTCTTGTGCAGGCAACCACTGCACCATGTCCGGGGGACAGCGTTTCACAGCATCATCCCATCCTCCTGTTCTTCCTGGCACCCCTTTCTGGTTGTTTCAACCATGTTTACGGTGCCAGGTATAAAACCCTTTCTGTGGAGCAGGTCTTATATCCAGTCAGGCCAATCTAAACCATTGTTTCTGGTTACTCCCATGAATAGTCTTGCCAGCATTTCACCAATAGGCACATCTTGCCTGGCACCTTCATCTGTTTACCTAAAGTCGAGGTTTCAATATTTATTAGCATATAAAATCACTAGCAATAATTCCCTTAATCTTACTATCTCTTCAGTGTGTGTTACTATGGTTCCTTGTCAATTTCGTTGCTCTCTTTATTATTTCTGACATTCCTGAGATAACACTTGAAACACTTATCAAATCTATTCCTTTTTTTTAAAATATTTTTTGGGGGTTTTGAGACAGGGTTTCTCTGTTTAGCCTTGACTGTCTTGAACTTGCTTTATAGACCAGGCTGGCCTTGAACTCATAAAGATCTGCCTGTCTCTGCCTCCCTCTCTGCTGGGATTAAAGGTGTGCACCAGTGTGCCCGGCTCAAATCTATTCTTAAACTATTTCCTAAATAATTAGTTCAATTTTAGGACTTTCTGTATAATTTCCTCACTAGTCCCCAAATCACTTTAGTTTTAGTATATCTCTTGTTTAGAATATAGATGGATTTTATTTTTAACATAATTCTTCAATTCTTTTATTCTTTTATTTTTGATATTACAATATAATTACATCATTTCTCCCTTCCCTTTCCCTACACCAAAGTCTCCCATATATCCCTCCTTGCTTGTTTCCAAGTTCATAGCTTCTTTTTTCATTAATTGTTGTTACATACCTATATGTATACATATGTGCATGCGTGCACACACACACACACACACACACACACACACACATACACACATTCCTAAATATAACCTGCTTGGTCTTGAGAATATTATTTGTATGTGCGCTTTCAGGGATGCCATTTCTTATGGGACAACTAACTGTTAAATTCCCTGAGGAAGACTACTATGCCCACTCTTAATCTACTTACACGATAGTTAACCTGTTAGGTCCCTACTTTACTGTTTTTTCTATGCTTACTGATGTTTTCATGCATTTATTTTGCATTTTTGTTTCACAGAGTACACCTTGCTCTATTTTGGGCTTTTGATGGTTTCTGAAAGTTGAAACCTGATCTTTAACCTTTATGCTTGTTAAATGTACACACAGCCTAAACTTAAAAATGTGCAAAGTTCAAAACAGAGCTGTAACTTACAGGCTTCCAGCACCAAGGCAAGCTAAAATAAATGTAAAAACCTGATTTCCCAGCATTTTGTACCCCTTTGCCATTGTTAATTAATCAGGTATATATAGTTTCTAACATAATTTAATTATTTCTCAAGATACTTTATAGAATAAATTCTGATTGGGAATAAGGAGTGAATCCAAGGCCTCACACATGCTCACATGCTAGGCAAGCACTCTTGCCACTGAGTTATACCCCAGCCCTCTAATTTATATTCTGTAACCTCAGCATAGTTGTTTTATTAATAGTATTAATAGAGTTGAATCAAGTTATAATTTATTGTGCGCTTTTAACTTTCTGTGCAACGCTTACAGAAGTCATACTTTCTTGATGAGGGTCACAAAGGTTAAGTAAATTTTGTTCAATTCTAAATTCAACAGCAGCAAAGGCAGGGTTCATTTGCAGATTGCCTGTTCTCTTGCTTGTTATGGCCTAACTCTATTTATTACTGGCTTCGAGCTGACCTAATTTTTAAATACATTTTTACTTATGACAGTTTTACACGACTATTTGGTCATAAGCACCCCGTCACCTCCCCCACATTCTTCTTACTGCCCCACCCTTACCTCATTCCCTCTGGACCTCTTATTTTCTCCAATAACTTCATCTCCTACTTTCATATTTATTTTTTTTCTATGATACACTGAATTTAATTCAGGCTGCTTGCTTGGGCATGACCGTGGGGCTATTTATTAGACTGTGGGCAACTTATCAGTGGCTACACCATTGGAAAACTGCAAAAATGATTCCCCGTGCCCCAGCAGCAGCTGCCAATAGCTCTTCAGGGAGTAGTAGGGCCTCGTCCACTTCTCCCCATCTATGCTGGACTGTTTACAGGTTTAGTTTTGTACAGGGAACCACAACGGCTGTAATTTAAGAGCCTGGTGGCTAGGACATCCAGAAGACAGTATTTGACAGCATTCTGCCGTTACAAAAAAAAAAAAAAAAAAAAAGCTTCTTTAACCAAAATTAAAAGGATGTGAACACAAATATTTAAAATGCATTTTGACACGTTCATTTGTTAAAATAACAGTAGTAGGTTCCCCACCTATGACCACCCCAGCCATGGGCTTTGGGCTACATTCACAATTCCAAGCATGAATCTCCTCCTGCGGAACAGACCTCAAATCCAATCAGAAAGCTGTGGGTTACCACCACAGCTGCCATGCCACTATTATACCAGTGAGCATATCTTGCCTGGCAGCTATTATGGCATGCACAGTCCACCACTGGGTGGTAAGACTGTGGGTGACCTGTCTCCCCTAGTGTCCTGCATAACAATCTGCGGCACTATGATAGCTAGAGACCTGAGAGGAAGCTTCTAATTCCATTTCAGCTTGCTTTCTCTTTGTCCTGCCACCAACGCACGTGTGTCTTTAGCAACAAGATCTGACCATCTAGTTCTTGGTGGGCAGGCCTAAGTAATAGTAATGGCCCATATTGTTTTTACGGCTTCTAGGACCAGTTTGCCTAGTTTATACTGCCTTAGGGACCTTGGTTTAGATTCATTTCAGTCACCTGAACCATTAAAAACTAACCAATTCACTGCCTCTTGGGGAATACATAAGCGATTTATTTTCTGATACCTTGTGTGCTGGCTAGTCTTGACCACACCTGGAATTAACTAAAACCCAAGTAGCTGAGCACACCTGTGAGAGATTTGTCTTGGTGGATTTTTTGAGGTGGAAGACCCACTCTCATTTTGGGCCACACCTTCTGTGGCAGCCCACATGGAGAGACACGGAAAAAGGAAGATTTTGCTTTTAGCCTGCTTGCCCTCATTCTTCTGGCAAGTTCATCTATCCTGTTCCCAAGTTAGCCCCTTTGCTCGTGTTATAGCCCACTTCTTTGAGATTCCAATAGATACTGAAAACTGGCAGCTCTCTAAGACATCTCTGCGACTCCAGCACTGGTCTCATGGACTAAACAACTAGCAGATTCTTGGCCTTTCCATCAGAAGACAGCCATCGTTGGACTGTTCAGGCCTGTAAGCTGCTCTAATAAACCCCTTATCTATATCTATATCTATCTATCTATCTATCTATCTATCTATCTATCTATCTACAGAATGATAGAATGAACATATTCTCTAAATATGTACTTTTCTAAAGGAACAGAAATACATATATATGTATATCTGTACATATATATGGGATTTAATAAATCCACATATATATGAGTGTATATTTGTATGTATATATATGTATGTATATATATTCATTCTATCATTTCTGTTCCTTTAGAGAACCAACCTTGCTTAGTACACTTTGCATAGTCTAATGTGTCTTTATGGAATTTTCCTATGTGAATCACATCTTATTTGTCCAGTCTTGGAAGCTATCAATGTCAGCCATGAGACGCACAGGCTAAACATGTACCTCTCATGCTTAGCCTCAAAGAGAATGCATCCCTTCACTGATGCTGAACTGCAGTGCGGTTTCCAGTTTCAAGCTTGTTGACATATTTAGATCAAGGATGTTTGGTTTCCTGTCATGTTAAGTGTGAAGGCAGAATAGACTTTGTAAACATTTCTTTTCTATTTGTGGCATTGATCATTTCTCCCATTTGTAGCCTCAACAAATTCAGTAATCTTCATTTTTATAGTCTAATGATAGACGTGATAAGTAGGCCTGAGCCTCATCACACTGAACTGTTTACTCTGTCTATGGATTACCAATCGGTTAATCAACTACAAGCCCATTTCTCCCCAGAAATAATGACCAGTGTTCTTCCTTGAATGCCTTCTTAAAATCAGCCTGGGCTTTGGTGTCCTTTGATGTAAGCACTGGTCACAGCCACCAAAGAGAAACTAGATAACGCGAGACATTGCCAAATAAATCGACTTCCTTCTGGAGCATGCACACAGCCCATCACCACTGGCTTTTAAGGAATTTATTCCAAGAATAGTCAGGTTTAGAACTAGAGACTCTTTACCTTCTCTGGCCCTACACCGGTGCAGTAATTTCACCAGAGTGCTTCCAGAACCCCAACAAAACACCAGAAGGATCTTTCAGTGTTTAGTGTAAAACTGATCAAGAGGGCCCAGGACTCTTTAAAATCAATAGGTACCATGGCTGTCTCTGTTTAGCACTCACCTAGCTGCCTTTGCTGTCCTGCTTCCAGCCTATGCCTTTCTCATGCATATTGGACTCCTGTCCTCCTTTCCTTAAATTCACTGCCCTGCCCTGTGGCACTCCCAATATCGCTCACTAGTCTCTGCCTGCAGAGCACTGTGCTCTGGAGCTCTCTGTCCTCACACTCTCATGGCTTGGCGTCACAGCTGCTCTCTGAACTGCCCTCTGCTGGGAACTACGGGCTCACCACACACATGGCAGGCTCAGCTTTCAAGAGAAGGACAAACCCCAAGAGACTCCTCCAGTATCTCTCCCGTGAAGCCTCTGCAGCATGCTACTGCACTCAGGTGTGAGGGTTACGTGAGTGCACAAACTTCAGTGGTGCAAAGCCTCACTCCCAACCTGTTCCGTGGGAGCTGGACCTTTCCAACAGGACAGCAAGCTCCTTCGTCACTACTGCTCAGCCCTGAGTTATGTGGCACCTCTCAGAAATGCCTGGAAGACTGTGCTTTCCCTTTTACATTAACATCATAAGCCTTTCCCTTATCCTTCTGTACATTTCCTACAGACCTGACAATCAGACCAATTACTGAAGATGGCAGGGACTATGGGGGCTGGAGAGATGGCCCAGTGTATACAGAATGTGCTGTGCTGTGCAAGTGAGGGCATGGGGTTGAAGCCTCGGAACCTACTAGACATGGTAGCCCACATCTGTAATCCCTGACTTCCTACAGCAAGATGAGAACCAGACTGGAGAATCCAGCACTCATGCACACACACGCATGTGAACCTGCATGAGAGGACCCACAGACAGACAGACACACACACACACACACACACACACATGCACACACACACGTGCGTGCACACACACAGCAGGGGAGAGAAAGTAAGATCAAAGAGAGCTAAAGGGGCAATGGGGGCTGCCTTTCACCCTGATCTCTCATTTAGAATTGAAGACTGCAGAGGCAGGAGACCCTGATTACCATGTAGGGTGCCTGAGGACAGCCTCACAGTCCTCTGAGCAGCAATTCAGGCTCCAGGTCACAGCCAGACATGGCAGATTAGCCATGGTGTTGACATCACAGCTTCCAGGCCTGAAACACACCTTCACTGCCACACAGAGGGCTGGATTACTGTGTGAATACTCTCAGCCTTCTCTCTTCCAGAGGTCACAAGACTGTTTCCTCCAGCCACATACACCCCTGCTTCCAACAGAACCACAGCACACAAGGCCACTATCACCAAAAGAACTTCAGAAAAGCTAGCCCCGTGAGGCAAAAGACCCCCCCAGGACTGTCCTCCTCCACTCCCCACCCCCACACACCCTGTCTCTGCTTATACACAAACTATCACAAAAGGAGAGAAAGAGCAGATTTATAGAAAGTTCTGTAACATAGGGGAGGGCAGAGAATCTCATTGCTAGGGTTTGGCGAACAGAATGTAAGGTCCCCTCCTGAGGGAGCTGGAGCAGACTGGGGAAGAAATCACCAGAAAAACTGGTGTTTGCAGCTGGATAGGTAACCACAGCCTCTGATTCTGTTAGTGTGGGGTTAGTGAGTTCCTCTGAAGGGTCTGTGGTGTTTAGGTGAGGTATAAAATCCAGAATAGGAAAACCTATCAACATAGGGAAGTAGAGATGAAACAGAAGGGGAAATGTTCTCATGACTTTTGAATTTTCCCCCAATACCTTCTTAGACTCCACAGGTGTGTTTTTGGAGAGCAGCAGGCCTCCTGTCAGGAAGGACACACCAGGCTATCCTGTCTGTAGCCTCACAGAGTGCTCCCACACAGCCAGCAAAGGAAAGAACACAGCCTTTGGGCCTAAGGAGCGAGGCCAGAACAACATGTGAGACACGGAGCGTCTCTCCTGATGAGAGGAGATGTATGTCCTGGCTGCCTGGCACCTCATCACCCATGGACCTCTGCAGTGTCTGACTGGCAGCCTGGTGCAGTCACCAATAGGACTGTATGAAGTCTTCTGGCTACCGGTCTCCTTAGGGTGAGACCAGCCCTTCCCATGCAGGCCACAGCAAAGAAGTGGGGTGCATTCTTATGGTGGTCAGAGTTGTAGCCACTGGCAGAGTAGGCCAGCTCCGGTGCACCTCAGCTACCCATCACTGGCTCTCCCTTTCTGCCTCATTGCTCCTGAAACCACAGACCAGTGGTCTAATCTAGAAAAAGAAAACTTAACCTGGGATGTTCTGCTTTCTCTCCAATAACACTGAGTCCTGACTACATACATATTTGGCATAGAGTATATAAGCCTGTCTCTGCTTCCTAATCCATGTGGAGAATACACGCACGCACGCACAGGCACACTGCGGAAGAACAGAGCAGCCCCAAAGCTGCACAGTCTTGAAATAATCTCAGCGAAATGTCAAGGACTGGCCAGAATAGCTTGCACGGGGCCACAGATGAAGTCTTCAGCAGGGTCAAAGAATGAACAATAAAACAGAATTCAGAGGAGTGAAAGGGAGCTGTATCCCAGTAGCAGACTTAATAAGTGAGACCCTTCAGTCATCTGCATCTGCCTGCTCCCCACCCTTCCTACACCATAGCAGCAGACAGCACATAACTTTATGCCTGGCCCCGTCCCAGTGACCTAAAGATACTCCCAGCCCATGCGAAGGTCCTGGAGAATGGAAGCTGTTATATGTTTACATATATAACCCCCACAAAAAGAGGCATGTAGCCACTACTTTGAAACACGTACTGTGTGCTAGGTAAACAAGATATCTTATAAATATGACATCTACTTTGAGTATCCTGTATATAGTTATTGCTGTGACCAAAATGCCTGGAGCTTCAAAGAAGAAGGATTTATTTGAGCTTATGATTTTAGAGAATTCAGTCCATGGATGCCAAGTACTTTGCCAGAAAATGGCAGAGGAAATTGGGGGCAAACAAAGATGCTTATCTCCCGGCAGACAAGAAGCAAAGAAGTGAGGCAGTGACCGGATATAACCTTCTAAGGCCGCCTCTGGTGGCCTACTTTCTCCTGCTAGGCTCCACCCCCTAGAGTTTCCAGAACCTCCCCAAATAGCACCACCATCTGGAGACCAAGAATTTAATACATGTGCCAATGAAGCTCACTTCATATTCAAACCACAACAGCCTGTGTGGTAGAGAGTTTTATTCTAATTTACAAATGAATGCATTGAGATTCAAGAGGACTGCTGTGTTTGATGGAGGTCATGGCTAATTTGAGGCAGAGCTGTACATCAATCACACCTAGTCTAACTCTAAAGCATGGGCCCTGAATTCAGTTGCAGCTCTTTGCCTTTTACCTTGGTTCTTACCAGCTAAGGAATCCTCCATGAAACCTACAGGATGTGGAAGGAATTAGTTTACTGAGTAATGAAACCACAAGTAACCAAGACTTTACTGTGTCTCAAAGAAAAGCTGCTCAAAGGCCTTGGGGTGCAGCTGCAACACCACTGCTATTGAATTTCAGGATCCTGACTCTCCTCTCTAAGCATCTCTTTACACTGTGGCATACAACACTTGCTCTATGTACTCTAGGGTGTACATACATGCAGAGGTTTCTCATGGGTGGGGAAGCTTGAAGGAGCCTGAAAAAGCTGGTATTTTCATCTAAATAGTAATGTAATCCAAGAAGGTTCCACATGCAAGGAAGGGCCAGGTAGGAAGACAGCTAGGGATTTTTCTTGTGCTACAATTAAATTTTTTTCCCCCAAATAACAGGATGAGCCTGGTCCCCAGTGGCTGCAAAGCAAAGTTAATAATTGCCATTGGAGATTTTATTCCTCTTTAATGCTGCAGGGGTCTATAAGAGGCTGGGAAAAATGCAAACAAGGCCAGGGTAATCTCCGCATTCTTATTGTCCCCCTGCACAGTACTCTGATCAAAATGAAACACACCAAAGCATACAGGGAACTGTCTCAAGGCTGAAGTATGGAAGCCATCTTTCTGCCACTCAGTAATGAAAAAGCTCCTGCATGGAGCCATACAGTAGACAGCAGGTTTCCTACCTAAGTCAGGTTAACCAGAGTGAGTACACGAGGGCATCTTCCGCATCCATCCCAACTTTTCCCAGACAAGTAATGTAAGACGGGAAATGTGCACGGTTAAACCAGCCACCGCGAGTATGTCACCAAACTGACTTTCTCCTCCTCGGGATCTTTAAGGAGTTCTTTAGCCATAGACGCTGAGCTGTGGCACTTACAAGATGCCTCTGCTCCAGCCATCTTTGTTTCCAGAGGAAAGAGCTATTTTAATTAGAAAGGTAAAATCCAATCCCCTGCTCGGGTCTTAAGGAGACACTAGCCCTCAACTCCCAGGCTCTTTCAACTCTAGCCCTTTGTGCTAATGACCACCCTTAGTATCTGAAACTCCACAGTGCTTTTATGGTAAGTTACTGCCCACAAGTGAGTATTTTCCCCAGCAGTTTTGTGTGCCTGTGTCAAGGAGAGACACAAAGACTCCTTAGAGCCACAGGGATCTTCTGGCCCATCTTGAGCACATTCCAATAAGCTAACAGGGGCACTGCAGTGATGGAGCCAAAGGGGCTCCTGTAGACTGGGTTCTTGGAGGAGTTTACAGATGGTGAAGATGTTTCCAGGTGTGAGATGGGCAGCAAGAAGCATGTAGGCAGGTGCTTCTCTCACAGAGCTAACCCCTTGGCTCTTGCGCCAGTGAGCTTCCTAGCACTACATCAAATATGGAAGATGATCAACTCTCAAAAGGGAAGGTTTGTTGGGGCACATTTTTGGATGTTCTAGTACAGGATCTTTTGGTTGTACAGCAAGACAGTACCTCATGGTAAGTGTGAGGCGATGCAAAACTTCTCATCTGGTGGACAGGAAACAAAATGGAGAAAGAAGAGGCCAAGGTCCACAGTCCCTTCAAGGAAATATCCAGTGACCTAACATCCCACTAGGCCCCTCCTCTCAAGGGCTCCCCTACTCACAAGATTAACCCTAAGTGTCTGATACCAGGACCTGGGGAGGACCCTTACGTTCCAATCTTGGCATTTCTCACTGACTTAGATGTGTCTCTTGGGAGAGGACTGGGCTTCTCTTATGGGAATTCAAATCTAGAAAGCCTGGGCCAGAAGCTTAAATCAGACTTCTGAAAAAAAAAGAGGCAGACTCTTTCTCAGGCTGGAACTCTTAGGCCTTTTGCAATCGTCCTGTCTCAGTCTCCTGAGTGGGGGACCACAGGCATGTGTAAACACACCAGACCTGGGAAACTACTTTGCTGTGTGCTCCAGGAAATGCTAGTGTTGTTATAGTATGTATGTATGTGCATATGTGTGTCTGTGTATCTGATCTGCATGTGTAGGTAAGTTATTATGTGCTGTTTAAGCTTGTTAAAAGAGGACTCTGGGAGCAAGGACAGCCTTCCTTGTCTTCTCCAAACTTGCCTGTACTGTCTCAGGCTGGGTGCCTGGGTCTATGACTGTGAGAGGGAAACAGGGCAAATGGCCAAGGGCATCAAAAACATTATGTCCTTCAGCAGCTAGAAGGCATACTATTTCCAACAAAAGTTACTATTGTCTATGTCTTGGTATAAAAATGTCTGTGGTGGAAAAGAGAATTGGGAAGCTTATCTATAGAGAGCAAATTCAACGTGGAACTCCAACTGACTGACTCAACTTCCCCAGTCAGTTTCTGCTGGATATTTGTGAGTCCTGATTTGATAATGGTTTACTATTTTTCTGCTACTTGCTATTTGTTCTTTTACTTATGTTTGCTATCTCATTCAAAACTGAAGGCATGCCAATCATGGTCCATCCTCCAGACCATACACACCAATTGCCATTGTCAGTGTAGCGCTGACCTCACTCACCTAACCTCCCTCAGCCCTACAGCCTGCTCCTTCTTCAAGCCACTCTCCATGTCAGAGCCAGGATCCAGCTGATAGAGCCCCTCCCTTCTCAGGCCTGAAGTGACATTCTAGTCACCTGTTAGCCTTCTCAATCTATTTGACCTCTCATCCAAGGCCCTGTTCTCTAACCTGTCAATCATCTATCTCCACCTTTTCCTTTAAACGCTCTCCAGCTTCTCTTCAGGCCTGAGTTCTTTGTTCTCAATTCTTCTGTTGAACAATCTGTGTCTCTCAATATACAAAAAAAGAAAGAAAGAAAAAAGAAAAAGAAAAAAAGTCCCGCTTTGAAAGAACTCAAAAGCTATTTTGACAGGATTAATTTAAGAAACTTCCACGTAGCATCCCAGCAATCCAGGAAAGAGGGCAGGTTGCATAAGAAAGAATGCCTGAGAAAGGTACTAGTTGATACCCCCACCATCTCCATGGCAACAAGCCCCCAAATTTTCCTGAGTGCTTGCTTAGGCAACAAGGACAGTTGCCAGCATGAAGGTCTACCCACTGGCCATCAGAAAGCAGGCAGGATTGCTGAGGAGCGACTACTGGGGTGAGCTGGCACAGGACCCAACCAATGAGAGCACAGAATACGGAAGGGAATAGACAAGCTGGAGATGAAGGCAAGGAACAAGGAACAGGAGGAGAGACAGTGGGTCATCACTGACTCCCCGTGACAATGGCCTCAGTTAACCTTAAGCAAAAATGCACTTTGAAAGACTCTTAAGAGATGCAAAAGGCCCTTCTCAAGGGAACATCAGGAGAAGTCAGTCAAGCAGGTGGCAAGGAAAGGGAAAGCAAGGTGCTCAGCTGAATACAAACAGAATGTAGTCCAGTGGCAGCCACAGACTTATTTTCTCTGAGGAATGGAAATCAAAGGGGGAGACATTTGAAGGGGGGTGCAGGAAGCCTGGCCTGGCTGATGCAGCCTCCTGTGACCTGGGACAATGACCAAGTATGGAGGTATTCTGGGCTTTGCTGGGCGGGGGGTAGGGGTTAAGAGGTAGTGGGTAGGGGGAGTGAGATGATGTGGCCTAGAACTCTAAACATTTGCTAGAGGTCAGCTTACAGAACAGTGGGCTGGCAGTGGGCTGTCCTGTCACCCTCACGTTACCCACTGTCTTCCAGCCAACTTGGATTGTGTAGCTTTGAGAAAGGCAAGGAGAGCCAGCACTTTGTCACTTAGCAGCTTTCACTTTCAAATCTCTTCTTGTAGGCTACTTCTGTCTTCCAACAAAATGGGCGTGTATTAGTTATCGGTGCCCAAGATTACAGGTATTGGGATTTATTTGGGTAATGGTTCCTATTGCCGATGCTTTCTGCAAGCCTGTAAGTCCAGGCCTCAGTTTCTTGGTCCAGCAGATGGAAAGGGATGGAAGGAGACTGAAAAGAAATGATGTAATCACATGGCAAAAAAAAGAAAATGTGAGTTGAATATGAATGCGGGGGGTGGGGTGGGGGGAATGGACACAAGCAAGAACCACTTCTTCCCCTGGAACCACCTGCTGTAATCTTTTCTCAAGTGGAGGAAATGCTGGGTATGAACATTTCACACGTGACTGCTAAATCAGCAGCAGGAAACGTCTGGGGTTTTGTTGTGATTTCTTTTTTTTTTTTTTTTTTTTTAGAAACAACTAAAACACGCAGTAAGTAGACAGAGAACTTTCCTCTCCTTGGTTCACACAAGACCTGGCCCAACAGTTAATTTTGTGATTAGCCACTTGCTCCACTAATTAATGAACAGCTGGAGAGGGGATTGCTCGCCTTAAAAAGAAGGAATTGTGTGCCTCAGACAGTTGACACTTGGGGGGAAGGCTGAACGAAACAGGTCCCCGGATTAGACACACCTTGACTAGGGTCATGAAAAGAAACAATTTTATTTGTCTCTACAACACATCAACACCCCCCCACCCCCACCCCCCCACCCCCCCCTCACCCCCGGCTTCTGGGTAGATCTACTCTCTAGTATTCATTTCCATCAGGACATAGAAATAGCAGCTGCCTTACGGCAAGGTAACACTTGTACTTTTAGATGTGCTGGCAACTAGAGAGTCCAGCTGGGGAACGGCAGGTTGTTCTGGATGGAGCGGAAAAGCTAATCTTGAAAAGAAGGCAAGCCCAGTTCTAATCCTGTCCAAGAGAAACACACAGAGCCTAGAACTCACTGTGTATGTTGCAAGGCAGTCAGGAAAAGCAAGACCTATATGGGGAGGACGCAAAGCAGGCAGATGCTACACTTTTGAGTTGACAAAGAAGAGGATGCAGCCGTGTTGTAGGACAGGCAAGGCACGAGTTCCAAGTCTGGGAACAAGACACTTTTCCTTGCCTTTGTCTACAGAGTGGAAACGCTGCTGGAAGGGAAACGACGCATCTAGAACACGTCGCATATTTGGAGGAAGGCACAGGGGACAATCAAGTCCAGCTCCCCTGCTTGCTTATATAAGAACTGATTTTTCTCATTTGCAAATTAGGCCACTAATCCCACAGGTCAGAGTCAGACGGTTGGCCCTGGGGTAGAAGTGGTCGGCCAAAGCACAGGTCATTTGCTTCTCTGCTACATATTTCTCCTTCATCTGAGCTCCCCAAAGGGGGTGCCCTCAAGGCATGTCTGGCATACCAGGCTTCTGCTCCTGCCAGCCTCGGGACAGAAGGGCGGGGGGGGCCCCAGATCTGCAGAAGCACCCTGGCCATTGTCTGCCTCACTCAGTGAGCATATTCTTTGTCCACTCACAGGTAAGAATGCTGGGACACTTTGCCTCTCATGCTGCTCTTGGGACCAATTCTACACAGTTCCATTTTGCAATCGACCTTAAAGGAGAATTGAGCATTTGCAATTAGTCTTGTCTCCTCTGGTGGTAGTGAGCTCAGAGATCTACTCTCTGGATCACAGAGATGTGTGACAAATGAAGAGTCAAGTCCCTTTCCTATATAGGCCTTTACAGTCGTTCCCTTTGTCCCTAAGCCCCTGTATCTACTGCTCTGGGCCACCAGGTAGGCTGGAGCTGGGCCCAGTGCTGTCCTTAATAGGAAGCAGAGGAACAGCTATGCTTCTGCTGGGTAATTGGTGCATATGCCTAATGATCTGTGGGGCAACTTAGGTTCTATTCAATTTGATTCAATTTAACTAAATGAATTCAATTCCACCCTGTTTATTGAGTGTCCAGCTAAATGCAATGTCTTCTCCTGGTTTCTGGGGAGCGGGTTAGGAAGGAGAGCGTCAATGGGTTGGAGAAAGACACCTTTAAGATGTTTTCCCTATCCTGGCTGCTTGGTCCCCTTTGAAAACAATACCCTCCTTCCCAGGGTTGGCACCATGATTGTAACTACCCTCGGGCTCTGGCTTGATGAGCAGCTCTTCTAGAGGAAGCCTTCGGTCCATCACAAGCCTAAGCAGTGACTGGAGGGCGGCCCTGAGACACAAATTCCTTCGGAGCCATCTTTCCCAGCTCCCCTAACTGGTGTCTGTGTCTCCCTCCAGACACTCTTTCCTCTAAAGTCTGTAAACACAGTGGCCAGATGAGCCACACCAGAACACAACTAGAATTTTATGCCTCCTTTGTGACCACATCCATAGGCCCTGTGGCCTATAGAAAAACACCAAACCAACAGCCTGATAAGAGCCAGTGGAGTAGCCATCTGTCATCCTCAGGCCCCTCTGGGCCAGGCACCCTGCTGCTTTCCACATAGCCTACACTGTAGACAAAAATCTCCAGACCCAGGCCTCAGCTTCTCTCATCACATATCACACCTCCTCCAGAAAGCTCCCCCTCCCCCAGTGTATATTACCTGAACCCCAATACCACTGAGGCACTTGAATCAAGAAAGGGCAGAGGAGATGGACTTGGGACTCTGGGTAGGGTCTTGATCAGAGCAAATCCTTGGAGTTTTCTCCCTCTTTAACCCCTGCTTTAGAAGCTCCCATCCAGAGAGGAGATGGGTGGGGCCTAAGTTCTTGCCTACCCCACAGGTCTCTGGAGTCCCGCCCACCTACAGGACCAAGCTTGAAGCCACCTTTGCTAGGACAAGCAGCCCTTAGTATCCTAAGTAGTTCCATCTTCCTCTAAACCGGCCTTTCTCTACCTTCCTAACACTGCAACCCTTTAGTACCATTCCTCATGGTGTAGTGACCCCCAAGCAAAATTTATTTTCATTGCTACTTCTTAACTGTCGTTTTGCTACGGTTATGGATCATAATGTAAATATCCAATATGCAGGATATCTTATATGCGACCCCCGTGAAAGGGACGTTCTACCCCCCAGGGCGTTGTGACCCACAGGTTGAAAACCACTGCAAACTCTGTCCGCCTGCCTTGCCCGGATGCAGCCCTTCCTACAGTGCCTTGCACATGATGGAGAACCCAATCCACCTTTTCTTTCAGGGTGACAATCCATCTATCTCTTGTGTATGCTCTCTGAGTCGAAAGTTCATTTGTCTTGAAAAGTCTCATTTGACCCTGAAGCTCCGACAAACTCTCTGTGAACACCAGTATGCCACTTTCCAGGCCAGCAAGGCTCAATGAGGTTCGGAGAGACTCTTTCAGAGCTTGCATCCTAAGCACAATGTAGGTCAAGGTGATTCAAGCTCTCACTGTCCGTAGCATCCTCAAACTCCAATAGGCACCCACAGCTTATTCTGCTCGGTGGTCTTTAGGAGCAGCAAATCTCTCCCCTCACTGATTAAAAAAATAAAAAAAAAAAGTAAAAACGTCACCAGCAAAGGTGGGGACAACAGCAGTAAGGCAGAATTTGCCAGCTACAACTCACCCAGGACCTCACGCCCTACCACATGCTATATCCCATATTCCTGCAAACCTGCACACATCAGAGCCAGGCGTCTTACTCTGTGTAATTGATTATGACGTTGCTAACATAACAACTTAATTACAGGGCAACTGCATTTCCAGATGGTCTGCCGATGGAGGCCCCACTATTTTGACCCCCTGACACTCTTAAGTAGAAAGGAAGTCTTGTTAGCAGAGCAGAAGGGGCAGGGGGAGGGAACAACAGCTTCACAGGCAGCATTTTCCCAGGGCATCTCGTGCCAAACTGAAGTGCCAAACATAGGACATCAAGCCAGTGTCTAATGGGTGACACCCCAGGCTGTCTGCTGTCTACCTTCTTGCCACACTGCTTTAGAGGAAACAGGAGCCACTAGAGAAGGTGTGACCCTGGAGACAAGGAGATGGTGTTGCACTAAAGTAAAGGCAGGCACTGGAGCCAATATACTTCCGGGTCAAGTCCCAGGGAGCAGGGCAGTTACTCAGACCTCCCTCAGTGGACAGAAAACCTGGTGAGATAGAAAATCCTACTACCTGTTCTCAGGCCTTTCCCCGACTGGGATTTGAACGTCTCCTTGTGCCACACCCCTTGTTGGAACCTTTCCAGGCCTGAGTACATGTGTGGAGAGGCACTGGGTACTGTCACAAGGACAGTTCAAGGGATGCGGAACTGTCATACGGCAAGACACGTGTCCCTGGGCCGCCAGGCCAATGAGAACTGCATCTATTGCACTTGGCCATTGCATTCTTGGGTGAATGGCTGTCAGAGGCGCTAAGGGCAAGCACTGCTGGAAGCAGCCCTGCCCCAGCCTGTCCTCCCTCTCAACCCTGGAGATGAGACGCAGGTGAGCAGCGTGTGAAACGCTTCATTCTGCCTTCAAAATGGCTCTTGAGGGAACAGACCAGGGCCGAGCCAAGAGCTGGAGCCACTGTCAGGTGGCCTTTGGTTGACACTTCTGCAAAACCATACGGGCATACGAAGCATCTCAGTCATGTTGGGACGTTCCCATCCGTCCTGCCAACATGACAGAGGGACTGCTGGGTTAGGGAGAATGAGTGAGTGAACGTCACCGTCCTATCAACTCAAAAGACTCTAGTGTGTAATGATTATCAGGCTGTGGGACCAAGAGAAGAAAGAGGAGGGCGAAGGGAGTTAAGCTCAGCAGTAACTTTGTGCTAAGGAAGACTGGGGATTCATTCAGGCCAATGAGAATGGATCCTGAGAAAGTGCACGTGACCCATTTAAGGAGGCATCCAGCTGTCCAACAAACAGGGACTTGGGCTTTACAGTTCACAGGAAAAAACAAAACAAAACAAAAAAAAAAACCAAACAAACCTGGCTATTCAACCCAGCCCTTCCCCTGCTACTTACTACCATCCAGGGTACAGCTAGTGTTCTTCCTTGATATTTCTTTCCTGGACTTGAAAGGTACCATGAGATAGATCTTAGGGACACATATGTCCTGGTTCATCCTCCACCTCTGCCACTGAATAGTAGTTATACGAATTTGGCAAGTTACAAGACTCCTGCAGAAGCCTCAACATTCTCGACTGTAAACCGGGATAACACCAGGGCCTTCCTCCTGAGCACACAGCACAGTGTCTGCAGTGAAATGAACTCTCAGTAGATCACTTGTCATATTGCCACAGCCCACTGCTGGGAAAGGCCCAGTCTGGGGCTCTTCTTGACTTTGGTCCTCAATAGACCAAAATGAAGTGTGTGTCTAGCCTCACATGGCATGAGAAAAGAAGGCTTTTAAAAGCAGCAATAAAGAATTCTGTGTTAAGCTACCAGAAATGATGTTATCAGGAGAAAGGGGTAAGCTTTTTACGAGCATTTCTGAGGTAGGCCACTTACTGTGGAAACACAAATTCCCAAGGTGAATGTCATATCCAAAGACCCAAAAAGGAATTCTAAAATCTTGCAAATGTGGGTGCACCTCCTTTTCTTTATTCCGTTTCTTCCCCTGGTCTTCTCTGGAACCACTGAGTTTATGGAAAGTTACCCTTCTCTCTTCCAGTGAATCAGACTTGCAGGTTCCTGGTGAGAGAGCAGAACTTTCTGGTACACAAACTCAGGTAGAGGCCTTTCCAGGAGAGCTGGTACCAGGCTCTGCATGAGGCTCAGCACCCAAGACACCTTCTATCCTTGTCCTATGGTAAGGACCCAGAGGCCTGCTGAAGCTCAGAGCTGGGATGCAAATCAGACCTGTGTGATGTTGGGAGCTTTCCCACAGCCTCCTCCTCCTGTTGTTCAAGCTTTCCCATCTACAGTGAGGCTCTCAGACAGGAGGTGAGCAGGGAAGAGAAATGGGAGCTCCTATCTTTGCACATCACACCCATTGCACACAAACCCTTCCATTCTCCACCTTATCTTTAAAAAGAGATCATTACACTTGACCCCATTCTGGAGCACCTTCAGATACCAAACCCTCTACCATAAACCTCCCATTTAGCTAGAGATGAGCCCAGATTCCTACTATGTCCTGTATCTTTCAAGGACCACAGCTTCTCAAACCAGGCTGCCGTTCCCGCAGGACTAGGGGGCATTATCTGGCCACGCCCTCAGCCTGGCAGCATTCTCATTTGTACTCTAGTCTTGGCACTGGGGCTGAATGGCAGTGTGGCCTCGAGTGTGTCATCTCGCTCTCTGCAGGCCTCAGTTTTCCTATCTGAGAGATGAAAGAGCTGGAGAAGGTTACCTCGTCTTTTTCCGGGACCACCACATTTCAATTTTGTGTGGATTTGAAGACAGCCGTTTGCTTGTCCTGAGCTAACTGAACTCCAAAGGCTAAGTCTGAAGGTAATGCCTCGCTCCAGGAGATGTTCCATTATCCACCCATTTAGGAACTGGGTCAACTTCAAAGAAAGGTTTTTCTGCAGGTCTCTGAATGCTGACATTACTGGGTCACATCTATCCACATCCCATCTCTTTTTCTTTCTTTTTTTGGTGCTGGGGATGGAAGGAGCACAGGCCCAGCACATGCTCAGCAGATGTTCTACCACTGAGCTGTACCTATGGCCCACTTATTCCGAGGTGCCCAGGCAGGAGGAAATTCAGCAGCCACTTTCCCAGGGTTCCACAGGTCCTGGAAGGGCACTTGTCCTCAAGACACTACTCCCAGCTCCTTCCCCAGGGAGCCCCACATTCTGGGTCCCTAAGGGATAAATCTTTAAGCAGTATGGCAGGCAGCTTGTACACATCATGCCACACATTCTCTGGATTCTTCCTAAGCAGAACCAGGCCTTAATTCATCCTCCTTGTCCTGGGCTGACCACTCCTAATCCTCGTTCTCTAGGATCCAAAGGCCCATTCCCACACGGGATCTATTTGTAGACCTAATCCAGGTCTACAAATAAGTTGTGATAACTGACCACAGAAAAAAAAGGATTCTTCAAGATGCCCATCACTTCTTTGTTTGCACCAGGTGATGACGCTGCTGGGAAGCAGTATGATGGAGCCGTGGCCTAAAAACCACCAGAAGGCCCTCACGTTGTAAATCAAAGTGTCCGGATTGCAGAGACCAGGGCTCAGAATGCTGGCTTACCTCAGATGGCAAGCCAGCAATCTTACTGCTGCTGGGGAAATCCTGTGTCCACTCCAAGACCCTCCCTGTCTAGGGCCATTCAGCCCTGGAAGATGGTTCAGGATGTTCCCACTCTCACAAGAGAGAAGAAGAACACAGACAGGGCTCATTCAAAGCAAATGTCACCTCACTGTGGTCTCTAGGACATGCGGCTTCTCCATGAACCTTTCTTAACCCCTGGCTTCTACTGGCTTCCCCAACAGGCAGCAAAAGCTGTTTCCAATAGCCCTGGGACAAAGCCCTCACATTTCAGACCCCTGTGCCTATTTCAGGGCTCTGGATCCTCAGTAGCAGCTATTTTGGGGGGGTCTAAGACCCTGGCCTTCCATGTGTTCATCCTCCTGAAGCAGGGAGAGAGAAGGACACATTCTGTTCTCAAGGTGCAGACTTTCCTTCCCACAGAAACGAGCCAACGGCATTGGACAAATCAATAGTAGTATCTCAAACTCAGGCTTGAACCAGACAGATGGGGCATAGTCATGTGAGGAAGGCCTGGACATGGGATTCCAGAAGACCAGTCTTTCCAGGGCTCCCAGATCCTGAGCTGAAATGAGAGTCCCATAGCTCTGGGCTTCGTGGTTTCTGAGAGTCTCCAAGTGAACTTCTGTCACAGAGGCCCGAGGCCCGAAACTTAGTGATTTGGTGACCTGGGCTCATTGTTCTCACAGCCTCCCTTAAAGCTTTTCACAGAGTCCATGGGTAAATACACAGCTCCTGATGTCCTGTCCCATCCACTCCCAGAAAGCATAAACCTGACAGCTGGAATAGGGCTCTGTCTTCAGGACAAATGATATAGTGGATTCTCTACTTGGGCTCAGCATGCTGATGTTGGCTGAAGAGCAAAGCTGAAGCCATCTGGCAGGTGGACTGCCTATTTCACTCCCTCCTCACTGGTGGATGAGGTCATGATAGCATAGGGAGGCAAGGAAGGATGCTCTCATTTGCTCATTCACAGTCAGTGCCTACCAACAGAGACACTTCTGAAGACATGGCGATAAGAAGGCTTGGCCAGTGCCAGCAGAAAGAGAACAAATAAAACCGGGAGATAGACTAAGCAGGGGTTATAATTCTAAGCAAGAGCGGTGGCTCTTCTCGCCGGCAGAGAGCAGATAACTTTGAGTCCTACACTACTCTGGCCGGAGGAAATGAACTCAAATGGAACTAGCACTTAGAAGAGTGGTGACACAAGCATGGCCACCCCAAAGAAAGTTGAACAACTGTCACATGAGCATCGTTTCCTGTGTACCTTTGTAAAGCTTGTATACGGTTCCCACAAGGCACATGCAGCCAATGGTTCTGTCCACATCACATTTGACTCCTAAATGTTACCGTTTAAGGTTTTCCCCTCAGTTGCCATGAAACTAGCAAACCTATTCTTTATCATTCTGGAGATGGCGGAAGGCATTGCAAGGCTTGCAAGGTCAGCAACTATGCTCCAACGTACATACAATGCAGCTTCAGAAAAACTGAATAAGTTTTGGCAGAATCCTCTGGCACACTATCTCATGCTAAAACTACAACTTTTTAAAGTATTAACGCCACTGTGCCAAAGCCCCCCACGGCAAGACCTGTGAAATAGAGTGAAATGGAACCTTGTTCCAGGTTTGAGGAAGGGGTGAAGTATAGTTTCTCTCTATAGACACAGACAGCTCCATGATACAGATAGCAGTTTTCCTTGGCTTTTCCCAGGGCTGGTTGGGCCGTAGCCATTACCCTACAGGAGAGCCAGGACACAGGACTGCTTTTAGAGAGCCTGGGCCTTCCTGGTGCCCCTTGAGATAGAGAAGGCAAGCATGCTGTGAATCTTAAGCACACATTCAAATCCTCTGTCTTCCTGCCACTTAAGATCCTAATATTCTTCCCAGACTAAGACATGCACCAGAGCGACTATTTGGGGAGTTAATATCACTGAGCAGGGTGATGGGCTAGGAAGTTGGTTTGTACTTCTTTTCCTCTGTAACCCCTAAACTTAGCTAGGAATTTAGTCCATCAAAGAAAGGAGAATGCTATGAAGTTCATCCTCCTTCTGGCTTCAGGGATGTTGTGCACTCTAAAAGCCAAGAAGGCAATCACCTCCACATCTCTGCTTAGAAAGGAATTGTTTCTGGTAGTCAGCCTCCGTCACCTTTCAGGGAAAGTCAGCCATTTGCACAGTCTTCAAAATTAAGCAAACTGTCACAGGATGCCTTGGCAGTTAGCCAGGATATTAAGGAAGCTATTTAACAAGGTTGCATGGTCCGTTTTAACTCATATAGAAGACATCAGCTATTGGCAGACTCTGCCCTCTAGAATTCCATGTGAAGGTGGCCGAGTTAACACACGGAATAAAGCTCATGGCCCTTTGACTATCAAAACATTTAAGAATAGGTTGGTGACCAGTCAAAGTCCTGGTTCCCCAAGAATCTTCCTATGTCTTGGCCCTTCTTTTAGGTCTCCAGAACTTCCCTGGGATACAGTGCCTCAGGAGTGAAGGCCTGGCAGTCAGGTAGAGCAAGCCTGCGCCTGCAGTGGGAACGATGCCCAACAATGTGAAGTGTCTGAATGTCACTCCTGCTCTCTAGGCTCCCCTAAACTCCCCCTTAACCTATGGGACCTCCAAAATACTTTAGACAGCACCTCACCCTGCCCCTGGGCACTGAGCCTTCACTGAGCATCAGAAGCTCCCACATATGTTGATGAGAAGGGGCCTGCTCAGTTTTCTCCTGGTTGTCATTGAGCTTGCAATTCCTCTGCAAAGTTTTCAAACCCAGATATACGGGCTCACAGCCAGACAACTTGACCTTACATGGCTCCTAGCATCATTTCTAGGCCAGAGACATTTGGGAAAGGCTAGAATCTACGTCTATACTGTTGTGACGCTTAGAAAACCCAAGGCTACTCCCTTGGGGCCACAGCACATAACCCTAACAGTCTTTAAGCTAGAATTGACCCTATCAATTTCCCTCAGCTGTAGTCACTGTCTTGACCAAAAAGGTAACAAAGGGTTGCATTTTTTTTTAAAGGGGAGAGGTGCTCCTAAGTCTCAAAACCAGTATTAGCTGGGGAACGTTAGGGCGAGTTCGTGGAGATCTGCCTGAGATGAGGCAGAAGTTGGAAAACTGAGTGTTCCATCCTAGGGTGGCTACAGAGCCACTTGAGGGAGGGAGTTTAGACTGTGCCCATCCATATATACCTGTTGCATAATTAGCACTTGATAAAAAGAGTTGAAACTACTTTTTAAAAGGGCATTGTTTGGTTTGTAGATTTTAAAGATATAATTCCACCTCCTCTCCAAGAAAGATGAGAGATAATGCAGGAACTCAGACAAGGGCTTAGAGCATGTTCCTACCTTCCTAGGGTGTCAGAGGGCCCAGGGCAGTCTTCATTCATCAGACACATGAAAAACAGGGCGAGGGACACTTGCACACCTGAGACCTTTGTTCGCTGCACTCCCTTCATCTGAGACATCCCAGACACATCTCCTAAAAGCAGGGAACAGTCAGCCTTGTGAGCATGACTGGGGGAGCTCACAAAGACTTTCTAGGGGAAATATGATTTCTTAGATTTCAAGAAGCTTCCTAAAAGATGCAGTTAGTAACCTGACTGTGTGATCAAGGCAGAGCCAGTGCAGTGTACCACTTGAGAAACTCAAGGTGTTCAGATTCACCTGAGCATGAGGGAAGGGGCATGGCCTTCCCTACCTCCAACATCCACATCATGGGGCAGGAGACACACTTTGCCCTGTTCACAAAGAGACACACTCTTAGCAAAGCACCAACTTGTCACGCTTATGAAGAATCTCCTTTCTGTTTCTGCTTCTTTTGTCATACAAATAGCTCAAAACATCCTACAATGTGTTTTCATTAATACATATTAATAAAACAAATTAAGAGAGTTTGTTGTGTATTTCCATGCATACACAACCACTCCATACACTCTCCTCGGTCTCTAGTAATTCCTCTTCTACTTTTAAATTGCCTTGTTTTAGCTTCTGCCTATGACAAAGAACATATGTGGTACTTGTCCTTCTTCATCTGGCTTATTTCACTTAAAATAATGTTCTCTGGTTCCAATCATTTTGCTGCCGATGACAGGACTTTATCCTTCTCCATGGCTTAATAATGCTCCATTGCATATACAGAGCACAATTTCCTTTATTCATTTTAGCTATTGCGAATAGTGTCAAAATAGACATGGCAAGAAGGTATGATCAATGGTGTGTTGGGTTAATTTCCTTTAAAAGGTATACTAGGAAGTATACTGGATCACGCGGTAGGTCTGTTTTCACTGTTTTAGAAAAACCCCATGCTGTTCTCTGTAGTGACTATACTAATAGCTCCTTCTTTAGCTAGTCACAGAACCAACTACCTAATGCCATGTAAATCAGCTCAAGACACATCTTTTCCAGGAACCTTTATTTAATTAGCAGGACAGATTCTTCAATCCTCCAACACAGTCCCAGCCCACACTCTCCCTCAAGTCACCTAAAGGAAAAATTTACAAAAATTCTGGACTGCTTGTTGAGCCAAAAGTGTTCCTTATTGGAGCCTCAAATAAAAACGCCAGCTAGATACAGAGTTCAGAAAAAAAATTATAAAATATGTCCCAAATATCATATGAAATATACTAAAATTACTTGTTCTCTGAAATTCACATTTAATTGGGCATCTTGTGTTTGTTTTATCTGTTAGTTGTTTTGTTTTATTTATTTATTTATTTTTTTGCTAAGCCTCATTCCCATCTGTTTTGCTTACACATAAGAAAAAAGAAGAAAAAGGTCCATGAAGTCCAAATAAAGAGGTAGCAAAGCCAATGCGTGAAACCTCTAACACTCTAGACCTTCACTGGGACACTTACACCCTGTTCTTCATGGCAGACCATCAGCACCAAGCTCCAAGGAAGTAAGCAGTTGAAGGAAGAAGAACCCTGTCATAGGAATCCTCAGCACAGAACTAGAAAACCTGGTTCTCAGGACACATTCCTGGGAATGAGGCCTCTGAGTACATAGCTTGGCTCTTGGAGTTTTAGCTTTTTTGTTTGTTTGTTTTGTTTTGTTTTGTTTGTTTGCTTGTTTTATTATTTCCCCTCCTTCTTTTACTCAACAGAACTTATGGAAAGAGTAAATGAAATGATGCATACAGAAAGTGCTATGTTATTGAAAGAGGCCTGTTAACACAATGAGACATGTAATTGGAAATTAGCACCCTCAGCTTCACAGTCAAGAAAGAGGCAAAGTATAAAAACCAAATGCAGGTGCTCACAAGGACAACACTCTCATCCTGTATTTGAGCAAAGGACTGTACATTCAATCTTACAGGGCATCACATGAATTCTAGGAGCACTGGTATTCATAATGGCAGTCCTGTGTGCCACCACAAAAGACTGCAGGAAAGTCACTTTCTTTAAGGAGACAGGGAAGTGCTCCAACCAGCAAACCCATTAGGGACCAAGGCCTTCAGCAACTGACACTGCCCAACCAAGAACCCTGAGATTTGATTTCTAAAGTGTGTTCAGTACTCGGATGGGCCAGGCACTGTGCTTTTCATATTCCAGAGCTTAGAAAGTCTATGTTCACACTATTGGTTATTATCCAGTGATAATTATCATCCCATTGACAAATGAACAAAACCATGGGTAAACAATTCCCCCATGGAATTACAAAGTGCTGGAAATGAGCTCAGGACAGGTTGGAGGCTGGATTAGCTCCCTTTAGAAGTGACAGCACAGAGCAGGCCAAAGAAAAAGTGTTGGTGTGTGGTCCCAAATGGACACAGCATGCTGTTCTCTTGCTGAGGGAGATGTGGAATGAGTTAGGAGTGGGTCATATGGCAGCAAGCTCAAGTGAGCAATTGAAGGCAGCACCCCATCAGATGATAGATAGTAGAACAAAGATCCCTATGACTATTTTCAAATGGTGGATATTTAATAAGCCAGTTATTGCTTTAATATTTAGAGAATAAGTAGATAGTTGGGGGGGGGAGGGATCTTTCCAAATAAATGGCTGGGCCCATCACAACTTGATGTACGAAGCAGGAAGATAGTCAGAAATTGGCCTGAAGAGTGTGAGACAGATGCTTCTCTACCCAGGATATCAGCAAGAGCTAAATGCAGTTTTTCTGGAACGAGGATGTCAGGGGTCATGTAGGGCTGAATAAAACAAGAGTGAATGAGACAGCACGGCCACACTAAATGGTTGGCCCACCAAAAGGCATTTATTTCCAGTCTAATTTCTTAACACTACCTTAAGCAACTACCCTGAACGTAGGCCCCGCGGCATAGGCACACACTGTTTAGAACTTCAGTTGAGGGCGGGGGAGAGTCAAGTGACAGGCCAGATAATAGACTCACGCTCAGAAAATCCACTTTCTAAACTACTGGGCAAAAACTTTGGAGGCAAGAAGACAGTACAGACATGTACTAAAGAAACACGCGTAGCATCACCCTAAGGAGCGCTGGGCAGGCCACTTCTTCCACAAGAGCCTCAAACCCTGAGGCCATTGATGCAAAATGCAAATCTAGAGAAAGCTGAGAGTCCTTAGTGACTCCAAAATTGATGCTTTGAAAGGCAGACCCTCCCAGATCTGAGTTAGAACCATAATGAAGCAGAACCACCAAGGTTCTCACAGAGTAGACTCAGGAACCCCTAGTCTGAACAAATAAAAAGGGCACGAGCGGCTCTGGGCCGGGCTCTCAAATGGCATCTGAGTCCCAGGAGCCCCATGTGAGATAGACTGCACCTCTTTTGCAGGTCACTTGCCAGAGATACAAGGCTGGTGTGGCAGGGCAGAACTCAGGACCCTGCCAGTGTCAAGCTCTCTCCTGCTGCTGTATGCTACCTAGTGAGACCAGAAGGGGCTGTTCCAGGTCACAAAGGAAGGGTTGGCACATCCAGGTCTCACCCAGGGGTCATAGATGTATGCAACCAGCATCCCACAAGCATCTCCTTCTTTTGTGTCACATTAAAAGTCCAAAGCACCCCTGCTTCAATAGGGGGAGATAGAAAGACCCAGAGGGGACAGGAGCTCCACAAGGAGACCAACACAGCCAAAAAATCTGGGCCCAGGTTAGACAGATACTCTGACCAAGGACCATGCATGGATATAACTTAGACCCCCTGCTCAGATGTAGCCCATAGGTAGCTCAGTCTCCATGGGTGTTCTCTAGTAAGGGGAGGAGGGGCTGTCTCTGGCATGAACTCAGTGGCTGGCTCTCTGATCACCTCCCCCTGTGTGTGTGTGGGGGGGTGGGGTGCAGCCTTGCCAGGCCACAGAGGAAGACTATGCAACCAGTCCTGATGAGACCTGATAGGCTAGGGTCAGTTAGAAAGAGAGGACCTCCCCTATCAGTGGAATAGGGGAGGAGCATAGGGGAGGAGGAAGTGGGGTTAGAAGGAGACAAGGGAGGGGGCCACAGCTGGGATACAAATTGAATAAATTGTAAGAAATTATAATAATAATTAAAAAAATCTTTATCTCAAAAAAAAAAAAAGTCCAAAGCACAGTGAGGAAGCAGGGCCATGAGGCAGCAACAAAACTGTCAATTCTCTAAAGTCTTCTCTGCATGGGGTCTGTGTTTGTTTAAGCTAAAGGTAGTCATGGATGCCCCAACTAGGGCCCGGCCAGATCTCGTCAGAGGCTTTATGGCAAGGTCTCAAGTCATAATTTTCAAGGGCAAGTGTTGTATAAGAAAACATTTTTCAGTATGGAATCCTGTTTGTTCATTTTTCTTTTTCAGATCACTGAGGGTGACACACAGCCAGCCGGCAGGCTGTGGGGCACCAGAGCTCACATTCTCCAGTGGCGTATCTTGATTTGGGCACAAAAACAAACAAACAAACAAACATATATATATATATATCTCAAAGAAAAAAACATAGCACTCCGTCTATAAAGTGCACTTAGCATAACTTCAAGAAGAGGCGTATATGGAATAAAGCTACTTGTTATATATAACTATATATATATGTTACTAAGTTATTAGTAAAGGTTTTTCTTAACAATGCTCTTGACAGTACTAAAAGCAGTCCTCTCTCAGAATAGTCTCAAAACAGGAAATAGGTTACATTAATTATGGTGCCTTCATATAATTTGATTTTCACAAGTATTAAAATAACATTGTAGATTTATATTTAATGGTAAAGAAGGGCATTCATGGTACATCATTATAGAAAAAAAATCACACTGCATAGTATTCATACATAGAGGGATTTTAAAAAAGTATACGTTTTAACGCTTGACTAGCATAGACTAGAAGGACATGACTTTATAAGACATGCCGTGCCCGTGGGGCTGGAGAGATGGCCCAGTGGTTAAGAGCACAGGCTGCTCTTCTAAAGGACCCACATTTGATTCCCAACAACTACATGGCTATTTTCAACTATCTGTAACTCCAGTTCCAGGAAATCTGATACCTTCATCTAGCCTCCGAGGATACCTTGCACACAAGTTGTGCACAGACACACACACACAGGCACAATATCTACACAATAAAATAAACAGTATTTTTTTTAAAAAATAAAAATTTAAAAAGACATCATGTTGCTGAGGTTTGAGGTATTTTTCTTACTCTTTAATTTTTTCAAAACTTCTATTATTATATCTGAAAGGAGAATTATGACTTTGAAACTTGTTTAACTTAAAACAAGAAATACTGTCCACATCTAGAGGAGGAAAGTCTCTTCTCACAAAGCAATTTGTAATTCATAGTAAGATTATCAGTTTGGCCCATAAAGCCTGTTAAAGGGTTCTGAGGTCTAAGGATGATAGCTTTGTTTTGGGAATTGAGGGGAGAAGATCGATTAGCTGGAAAAAGAGATGGGGCAGGGGGCCCCTCCCTTTTCTTGCTGTGCCCTCCCACTTCCAGGGCACCCTTCAAGCCCTGGGATACTCTCATGCTTTCCAGGCTCTGGTCCATGCACAGTTGCACCCCTCTCCCTTCCCTCGTTACCTCTTTCCACTCCACACCCTATCTCCTCAACCCTCACCCAATCCTCAGGGGCAACAGGATGAGATTTTCCAAACACTATAGAGGAACCATCCGAGGTCAGCATAGAGTTTGGAAAAAAGCGACTACTTCCGCTCTTCCAACTGCCGTGCGGTGCACTGGGGGCATTTCTTCATGAAGGACTCGCTCAGTTCCAATACATCCAAAGTCACGTAGCCAGAACCTGTAGGCAAATACCTTCCCACCTCTAGCATCTGTGTCAAGCTATTTCTGGCCCCAGTGTCCATCTTGGTAAACCTCATTCTTGGCTCACCGTGATGCTCCCAGATGTACATCTCATTAATTTCAAGGCTCTGACTTACTGGCTCCAAAGAGCGATGCTGTTAATCAATTGCCCTTTGCCACATGTACATCATAAAAAACCATCAGCCTCTCTCCCTGATTGCATTTGACCAATCCAACGATCCAAGAAAGTCCAACCAAGTCCATCCTGCCGCATAGAAGAGAAAAATGCTGGTGCTTGTGGAGGCTGAGAAGGAGAAGACAACGGTTCCTGAGATCTTGGACCTAATCCTAGAGAGGTCCTTCTAAGCTTTAAAACAGGAGGACGACAGTAAAGAAGTCTGACCTGCTAGCCACATGGGAGACACTGTGGGGTATGTAAACCAAAGACAGAGAGCAAAGCTGGGTCTGACGCAGAGGGAGGAACAAAGCCTTCAGAGAAGGTGGCTATGGACAGTTTCTGGCCTTAGGGTCCACATGTGACCTCGCTCATCTTCTCTGATCCTAGAATGGGCTCCCCAGGGAAGCGAATATCATGGGTAAGTCACCCATGATAACCTGCCCTTGGGCCTCCATGGGCTGCTGCAAAGAGCTCAGGAGGCTGAGTGTGTGAAAGGTGCTTTGTTAAACTGTAGAGTGCTGTACAAATGTTAGCTATTATTATTAAATGGCCGAGACAGTATTTTGTCAGTAGCTTAGTTCTGCTTGGTTGAACACTATGCTACAAACATTTTACCAAATACCAAACATGACTTTTTATTTAGGGAAGAGATTCAGGAGCTTTTATGGAACACTGGAAAAATCAAAACAGCGGCTAAAACCACCACTGCTGAAGCTTCCAGATAAGAATCTTCACTCTGGTAGTCTTGGAGGAGGGAGTATTGACCCCCTAAACTACTCAATCCCACACTAAGAGAAAGCATTATCTCAGGTGTGGCCCTTAACTCTAAAAGACATATCGAGGGAATTACAAAGGGCTACAAGGTCCTCAAGAAGAAGAAGAAGGAAAAAAAAAAGATCCCATCTTTCTCTCTTCAGGCTTATCTATGGTTTACCCTGAATGCTCATTTATATCAATGGGAGTGGAGCCTCTTAGAGCACACAAGTATTTTAAGCACACAAGTATTGACAACCTGGAATCATGAAATTCTAACCTTGGAAGGCATACTGTAGCAAGATTGCCTCCCTATCAGTTTTCCTCCAACCATTCCATAGGCTTCTCAGATATGGGTGCTGGTCCCCTAGTATCTACCGATCAAAGAGCTTAATGTATAGTCAGATTTCCATATATGTGATATGTTGGAGAGATGAATGAATAGACTTTAGAGGTGTGTATGATTCGAAAAATGGATGAGGATGGATGGGTGGGTGGATGGATGGAAGGATGGATGGATGGATTGGTGAATGAATGGGTGGATGGGTACATAGGTGTGTAGATAATAGATGACTATATGGATGAGCAAGTATATTTATGTATGTTTTAATAGATGAGTGAGTAGATGGATAGATGAATGGATTGATGGATGGACGGATGGATGGATGTGTAGATAACAGATGAATGATAATAGATAGATGAGTGGGTGGTTGAATGGGTGTGTGTGGCAGATGGATCGATGGGTGGAGAATTGGGTGGGTAGGTGGGTGAGTAAATGTGGAGGAATGGATGAGTAAGCTATAGGTGAATATGTTTTAGTTGGTGATTGAAAGGGTTGATTGATGGGTGGTGGGTAGATAGGTAGAGTAAAATATAGGTGAGTGGGTATGTAGGTGGTAAATAAATGGGGGCTCTTCAGATGGTGATAGATACGTTGGTGGTAATAAATGAGTATATAGATAAAGAGATGATGGATAGTTAGATGGACAGATGGATAGCTGGTGGGTTGGTAGGTGAATGGAGTGATGGGTAGCTAGTTAGAAAAAGAGATGACTGAGCATTTATCCTATGATGGATAAATAGGTGGATGGAAGATAACCATCTGGCTAGATGGACTGGATGATATCTGGATAGGTGGATAGATTGATAAATAAATGATGATCATTTCTTATCTGATATACAATCTAGAAGCTATCACCCTGTTTGTTCTCATCTTTCAGAGAAGCCTACCATTCTTTCAGTTTTTTAACCCTAACAAGATAAAATCTCCACGTGTCCCTTGTCTGCCTCCATATCTGCTCTCTGCTTCTTTGGCCTACCATTTCTGACCAAGAGGAGGTTGTTTTGTTAGTTCCTGATGCTGATGTGACCCAGAAATCTCTCCCTCGGGCTGCCAGGAAGGCTCCTGAGGTGGAGGAAATGGCTAATGAATTGGCCCTATTTCTAGGCCAGCCACTCAGGTTCCTCCCTGGGAAGAAGATGAAAACTTTTGGGGATGAGGGAAAAGAACCTTCCCAGAAGGGCAATAGATTTCTATTTAAACATCTGTTTTCATTTATGTTTTCCACTAAGCACAAAAGCTTTGCTTTAAACCCTCACCTCCTGGTGATTGGACTATTCTTGTCATCTGAGTCACATATCTCTGGGCAGCCAGACCTCTGACTCACTGGGGGTTGAAGTCTGGGATTCACAATACCACAAAGCTGCTAAAAATAGGAGTCATGTACCTGGGCGGCAAAATAGGACAGTGACAAACACAGCTCTGTATTAGGACTACTGTCCTGTCTATCACAGAAAAACCAAAGAGGGACTACAGCTGACCTTGTTCGCGTTTCCTTAAATTTAGTGACACCATCTCCAACCCTCTAGAAGTCAGCAAAGCAGCTGACTAACACACAGAAAATCAGTGGACAAAGTCAGAATGATTATTTCTAATGCATCTTGGATATTTTTATTAGAAAACTCTATACCTCACATTAGCAGAGGGGCATTTCCACACGGTGGCGGGGAAGCAAAACTTCTCCATCCATGTTTTGCTGGCGCTTTCTCCCTTGAGAATCGATGTGGTTTAAAATAGTTTGGAAAATTGTCACTAAAAAGCAAAGAGGATGTTTAGTGATCACCCTCTCTCTCTGTCCTTTCCCGTGTGTGTGTGTGTGTGTGTGTGTGTGTGTGTGTGTGTGTTATTATATTTTCTCTCAGGGCTTTTGTGGTCTTCCTACGTTAAAAACTTGTAACCTTTTCAATACTAACAAATATATGTTTGAGTAACCTCGATCCTTGTGGTGAGGTTGCACACCTCTGCATTCTATTAACACTCTGAGAGCTTACTTCATTCTGAACCTGTACTTCAGAACTTACCCTGAGGCTTTACTTGTGGTGCCTCCCTTGATCCCAGCACAAGCTAAGGTGAAACAGGCAGACATCGCCACCCTAAGGCTTCTGGAGAAATGCTGTACTCAGGGTAAGTGCTTATACGCTGTGGGGTCCTGCAGGCTTTCACACAATGTTTTACTCTTTAGTTGCAAACCACAGAGGGAGCTAAGAGATTCCTTTGAAGGAAGAGGGCTGGTCTGTTTCGTGGGAGCACAGAACACTTGGAATGTCACCTATACAATTGCACAACTTCCCACTTCCCATTTTTCCGATGACACTTTGCCTAACATGCTCAGCACAGAGGAAATGACCCAAAGAGAAATCATCCCTGGAGACTGTCTTCAAGAGGGAAGGAGCGGCTGTTGATAGGAAGGGCACAGCAATTTATTTATTTTTCACAATGCGTTTACTCCCCAGTGTCTTCAGCCAGTGAAAGCAGCAGGCCTGTGGTATAGACCGTTCAGTTATAAGACACAGATCTCGCAGGCCACTTACAGAACACAGCCCAAGATAAGGCTTTGGTGTGATGACAGGTAGTTAGAGTCACACTGACCAGCGGGGCTCAAGGGAAATGGCATGGCATGTCGCTGAAACACTAGGACTGCCGAGCTTGGTTCACCTGCTATGAAGACATGAAATGCTGACCTACTGGGTATCAAAGCTCATTCTTGCTTCACTGTCCCACCATTCCTCCCTGGAGAATTTGCTCTGACCACCAGATGGGAGTTGAGCCATATTAATGAAGCAACATGGTATCCTTCCGAGTCAACCCCTGGCAAACATTCTCTTGCTTTTAGCTCATCTCGGGGCCTGGAGTGCCATTACTATGAGCTGCTAAGTGCCAAATCACGGTAACATAGTGGCACCTCATTATCAAGTAGACTAGGAGTAGTGGAATGGGAAGAGTGGCCTAGTGGGGGAGTTCATCCTTTTCAGTAGATGCGGGGCAACCCAAGGGGAAAGAGTTTACAACTAGGAAAAACCTGTTAGAGGTGACTTTGTCTTTCAAGACAGGAGGGATGACACATATAAGTTGACTAGTCAGGGACAGAGAACAATGCGGAAACCCCGAGTTTACCTACTGTTCTCCTGAGCCAGGTCAATTAGGAGCACAGGTTTTAGAGTCACTGCTATGGTATACACAGGGAGTCCCCCTGACCCTCAAAACACACAAAGGCATTGTGAGAGGCTTGGTTTGCAGCTTTGTGCTGCTGAAGGGGTGGTGGGACCATCAGGTGGTAGGGCCTAATGGAAAGAGTTGGGTCACTGGGGCCACGTTTTTGACTCCAGCCCTTCCCACAGCCCTTTCCACTCCCTTGTCGTCCTGGCCATGAGGTAAGCAGTTTTACTGCAACGCATGGTCCCTGTCACCGTCACCTGGCACCCCCGCCTGACCCAGAGCAGTGGGTGAGCCTGATCATAGCCTGGAACCAAAGAAGACAATTTTTTGTGTCATCTCGGGTGTACACTTTAGCCAGAGAAAGCGACAGAGCTACCCAGTGGCACTGTGGAGCCCAGCTTCATCTGCAGTGGCACGGTGGCCTTAGTGTAACCTTTCTTTCTCCAGTTCTATTTTCTTCACCTGCCTGTGATAAATGAGATTCTTCGGTGCTTGCCACCCATGAAGGCCCATGAAGGCTGCACTCCACGCCATCTCTGTGACATCAGAAACCTTCTCTCAAGGAGCACTGCAGCTAATCTTCTACGTTTTCCTTGTATGGAAATGATGCTAAAGGTATCTCCCAACACAAACTGACAAACTGTGTTCCCAAAGAAGCCTGGCCACAGCAATCCTGTTGACAGTCTTCAGGAGCTCTCTGTCACACCCTGATCCTTTCATTGTTTGTCCTTATATTTTTCTGGTTTTATTTCGAAATCATTTACAGAAAAGTTTTACAGATTACAGAAAAGTTGCAAGAATGGTGAAGCATCCCATGCCAGTCAACTGCCCAACTGTTTTTTTTTTTTCAGTTTTTGCTCCATCATTTTTTGTAAGACAGACAGATATACATATGCAACCTTGTACATACATACATAAACACATACAGATTTTCTGACTCATCTGAGACCGAGTTCCAAACATGATGCCCTTTCATGCCAGGATTCTCAAACAACGTGATTAGCAAAATCAGAAAACTGACATGGATGCCACAGGGTATCTATGGTGCAAAATTCAAAGTTTACTCCATATATTTTATAGCTCAAAAGAAAAAAAAATAAAAACTAGTCTAGGAATCCATCCAAGATCATGCACTGCATTTAGCTGTTGCATATAGAGCCTTCCTTAATATACAATGGCTCCCTCGGCTCTGCCTTTCATGGACATGGCGTTTAGAAAAGGATACACATGTGATATTTGCCAACTGTCTCTCAGTTTGGATTTGCCCGATATTGCTTCCTAATTAGATGAAGATTGTGTGTTTGGGTGGGGCAAGTCCACCACAGAAGTGATACTGTGGTCATCTCAAGGAGTGAAATCAAGAGATGCGTGGTGTTGGCGTACCCAGGAGTTGGGAGGGTAACTTTAGTCCTTTGGTTAAGGTGCTGTCTAGTTTCTCCACTGAAAGGTGACTGTTCAGCTATATCAATAATTTATACAAACATCATGTTCCTCATTCAAAGACCATCTGCTGGTTTTAACATATACTGACAGAAACCATGGGATGGTGGCCAAGGGGTGGGTGACATCCTAACACCACTACACCATTCACAAAGGACCTCTGTGTCCTTTGTCACATCTTAATTCTTTTCTCCTTCTCGGGGACTTTCTCAGAGCAGATAGTGCAAGAGGTCCTCTTGTGGGAGCTTTGATTTTGATTTCTGTTAGTGCAGAGCCAACAGAGGCAACTGAGGTGTAGTTGCTCCTTAATCCTACACACATAATCCCATGCATGCATGTATATATAATGTGGATGTACAAATGAAATAATAGTGTGGCACTTTTTTTTAAAAAATTAGAATTGTAAAAATTACAGCTAGGATACTGAATGGCTCCTTTGCCTACTTATCTACCAGAGCTTTTGTATTTCTTATTGCTTTAGGCATATTTCTATACTAACATTAATTTAATATTAAGAAAAATGTAATGTTCGTGATAAGCACATTCACAAATTTTCTGTTTGCTCCTTTATTTCTGATGGAGATATTTCTAGCATCGTGAAGTGGAAACCGTCATCAACATTTGTAATTTCTTCTATTGTTTGGAGCTATCTAAAGTCCCATCCCAGGCAGAAATCTGATACTCCTATTTTCTTCTTCTTTTCCCATTAATCTACTTAATTAACTTACTATATTATGGGAAACTGAACGAGATGAAGATCTAAGCCTCTTTAATATTTTTTCAAGTGCTAACTGATTGTCCTAGAACCATTTATTATATAATCCTTCCCTTCATCACTGATTTATCATTGTTGTTTTTAGAAATTGCTTTTGATATCTCCATCTGGCCAAATGGTTTGTATAAAGGTTGCAGGGTAAAACTGCTATTCTCTCCTAATCTTATGTAACTTAGGGAGTCAGAAAAATCACATACTAGCTAAACGTGTTGGCCCCTGTATTCAAACACAAATACAAGCTCACAGCTCTTCCACCAGTAGTATGGGAACAATACCGGAAGCTTCCTCACAGGACATCAGAGAGGTTTAAGGGGTCTCAGCACATACAGTGTCTGAAATAAAAGTTAGTGCAAAAATGAGTATAATGAAAGTCAGCCCTTATATTTGAGGGACCTTTGCAACTTTTAATGCTCATCCCTCTGTTTCTTCGGTGGGACGCTTAAACTTGCAAACATGAGATGCTTTCCCTCAGACTATGCATTCCAGCCCTGCACACTGAACATCTCCCACAGAAAGGCAGGTCCTTCGGGCAGCTCCTGCTTTCCTATTACCTGTGCTTTTATGCTACACAAATTCCATCATCCCCTCCATGCTGGGTAAGTTCTTGGTGTTTAAATGAAGCTGTTTGGTAAAAAAGCCTGGGCCCTTATGCAGACCCCACTCAAAGCCCACCTAAAACTCACAACAAAGACTTGTTGGCAACATCACAGCCTTCACTCTTTTTTGTTATTTTAGTTCTTGTCCCCCCCTTCCAATGTTGTTTCCCTTTGATAGAAGTTTCATTAATTACACATGGACCTGTATCTTTTCCATACACTTAACAGTTTCTACCATGCACCCACCATCACACACGCATACCTCATCCACAGATGTTCAGAAGAATTGGCTTAGTACTGCCAAAACGATACATTTAAGAACTGATATTATTCGAGGCAGGAGGGCACTTAAAGATTCTAAAGTGAGCTGAAGTGACATGGAACATACGTAACAGGACAGGCTTTCTCGTAGCTGTTTATCGGTGAACCCAGCAAGATGCTTCAGTGCAGTGACAATGTGGCAGCAGGTGACAGACACTACAGAGGAAAGAAGCACTCCTTATGCACACAGTCTACACTTGGGTCTTGAGTATGGCATGCAGCCAACAGACTATTAAAACAGACTACCTAATCCAGCTACCGAGCTCTGTGTTTGAAAACTAAACAGTAGACCCTGCTCATGATGCTGACCCATCCCTCTCAAAGGCAATTCCAACATTAAATGCAGAAAAGGGACCTGATTCTGGGAAGGAAAGTGTCTTAAGACCAAGAATCAGGAATATGTAGTTAGCATCTAGCAAAGGACGGCTGTGTCTGCATGTTCAGTGCTGACCAAGTGACCGGGAGGCACCCTGCCACTCAGGGGTCTCCAGTTCCCATCAGAGCCAGCTCTGTTAATGCTCAGAAGGTGGTGTTGCCACTGAACAAATCAACCAGAGAGGCAAAAACAGAACAAGGGTGACAACACACGGCACTTAATTTCACCTGACTCGTATACAGACAAGCCCTTCTTCATGTCACTTGCTCTGAGTCATTTCGTGGTGGCTAAGTGATCTTGTTTTACCCCTGCTGTCAAAAATGCATGTTGCGGGTGATCAATGGCCCAATAAAGATGCATCAACAACATTAAAAATGACTTTCTAATGGAAGATGACACTGTGAAGCCCCTGTCTAGCCATCAGCTTCAATCCATACCACGATGGTAAATAAATATTCCAAGAACAGACCGTAGGCAAATTTGCTGATCCAGGACCCAACTTGCACCAGAACCTATTTATCAAGTAATATGGATGTCCTCATTCCCACACTGGCATGAGGAGCGTCAATTAACCAGTCTTCACATTGTTTTATTCCAAAAGCCTTTCCCAGAAGCAATGGGAAAGCACAGGTGTCTGACAATCTGGGCTGCATGTGTGGCTTGGCTCCCTCCATCCATCCCCACCTTCAGCTCACTGTAACATCCATTCTGGAGTCAGAACTATGTGACTTTGAACAAACTAAGATAAAAGCACAGTGAGGGAATGCTACTCTCCCAGTGACTGCCGTGACGTTATCCTGAGAATTATGGTAGGCTGCAGCCCAAAGGTCTACTAGACAGAAACTGTCCACCCATGGGAGCCAAGTATTCCCTAGGAGATTCTATGGACAAGGGTGAGAAGCAGTAAGAGACCGTGTTGCTTAGAATACCCTTCAAAGTTCAGGGATTATATTGGAGACAAGATATCCTAGCCAATACCCTCTACTGAATGCAACCAACACAGTAGCTAACAGTCTTGATTCTAGATCAATCTAAGATGACTGCCCTGAGCTCAGCCTAGTGGTATAGGCCTATAATCCAAAGACTAACTTAAGATCTGCCTTGATGCAGAGTGAGGGCTGTTCTTAAAATACCCATCCTCAAAAGGCTAGCTCAGTGCACAGTTGTCTAGCTAATATGCATAAGGCCCCGGTTCTATTCCCAGCACAGAAAGAGAGGAAGAGACATTTCCCTTTCAGCTGAAGTTGCCTCATAATTTCCCTCTGTAAAGAACAGGTACCACATGTAGAGCGCCCACCATAAGTGAAGGACAAAGGGAAGTGTAACTTCATCTTTGAGAGCTTCCAGGCCATCAGAGCCGATTTTCCACTTAGACCTACTAATAACAAGGAAACTGAATTTTCATCTTCCATAATAACACGGCATTCCAATCTCATCACCTTGCTTCCAACTACTTGATTGCATCACCTCCGACTCCATCCCTTCCTGGTCATCCTTCAACCAGCAACACCAATGCTTGTCAGAGCTTCGGGCAGCCTCAGGGTCTGTTAGAAAGGGATGGAGCATGGTGGCCATCCAGTCAAAAACTGTCACTGCACAGTGGATCACAAATAACTCAGAGCCAGGACTAGTTACCAGGAAAATAAGGAACCTCCATCACTTGGATGAATACTTGCTGATTAATTGTATGTGTCTAATGGTGCGCTTCTCTGCATGGCTTTGCAAGGGCCAGCATTATAGATACTGGGGAGGATGTATAACACTATTGAAAACATAAAAGGATAAGGAACCTCCCACTCAGTGCCTAAATCCCAAGGGGTAGGTCTGGACTTCCTTCTTGTGTTCTAAACAAAATGGAAGTGTATGTCTTTCCTCTTATGTGGAACTCTGGAGAGAAACTGTCTGCTCTGGGCAGTTTATAGAGACCAAGTGCTCCCAGCTTACTGGTTTATCATCAGCTACTAGTGGTCCGAGACAGCTATCACCACCTTGTAGTTGAGGGTGGGGTGGGGAATGAATACCAGAAGACAAGTTGAGTATCTGTCCCAGCACTATAGAGAAGATGTGGACTATGTCCCGAGCCTCCCAGCTCATGGATATGTTTAGAAAGCTTCCTGTAGTTTGCTGAGGAACATCCTAGTTAGGACATTAGACTAGATTAACTCTCAGATACCTTCAAGCCACAAGCCATTCTGAGTAAAAAGAACCACCGAGATCAATGAAGCACCACGCTACGTCTTGCTTCTGGCAGTGACTCCAGCGCACTGATCAGTGCAGCTAAGCCCAAAGGCCCAGGTGGGCTGCAGAATGTGCCTTCTGCTGCCAAGGACGATGCTGATATTCAAAGCATACAGCATATGGAAGGCTGGGAGGCAGGGCCCTTGCTTGATGAAATTTGTGGAAAATAGACCCTGTTATCCGAGGGCAGCAGGGTACCCCCTCTACTAAGTTGGGGAACCACTCGATCTGCAAGAGAATGGCAGCCTGACTTCTCCTGGGAGAGGAAGGAGCCCGGGGGTGTTTTTTTTTTTTTTTTCTGTGTGACTCAACCTTTTGGGTCAGTCATAGAACCTCCTTAGCGTTCGTTCTCGTTTCTAAAATTAGAGACAGCAATTCCCTTCTTTGCAGGGTGGTAGGGAAGACTGAGTGAGTGCTATAGACATGATCACGGTGTCTGGTGAACAACTGAGTGTCCTCCTACCCGTGACCACCATGTGGAGAGCAAGGCTAGATGCCTGACACCTCCCACCCCTTGAAGGCCTGCCAGGAAATTGATTTAGGGAGACTTGTTGATTTCCTTTTCATATTTTTAACAACGGGAGAGTCCTATAGGAATCCTGCCCAATCTCTTCTGGAGGCCAGGCTTACAGGGAGAAAGGCATCTGGCTGCCTAAGGGTCAGCCAAACTGCTTCTAGGCAGAGGCTTCCCAGGGAGCCTTTTCCTGGGACCACAAGGTGAAGGAGTAGCTGGCTGAGCTTCAGGTGAACAGGGAACGATCTTGGGGAAAATGGAACAACCACTGGGCACCTGATCCGATGCCCTCAGGCAAAGCTCTTCAGCAGTCAATGTGGTAAGCCCTTTCCTGGGCTGCAAATGAAAGGTCAGAAGGCTCTAACTACCTCCAAGGGGAAAAGAGAAGGCAGACAGGCACCTGTAGGCCATTGCCTCGACAGGGTCCATGGAAGTGCCTGGGCATCTCCCTCAGCTTCCCCTCCTGGGAAGGAAACAGGCTTGACAGAGCTACTTTTACGGCACAGAGCTGGGGCATGACTCACATTTCCAGACTTGAAGGGAAGGCTTGACAATCTTCTGGACATTCTGGACATGAGGATCTTAGAGAGCCAGATGGCTTGCTCTCAAACAGGAAACATCCAGAGGACTCCATAACCCACTCACCAGCTCAAGGGCAGCGCTGTCCTGGCAGTGGGAAGTGCAGCTCAGATCTGCTGAAACTGTCTTTACCATCAGCACCTCACACTGCCAGCTTTGCTAGGGAGGTGGGGTCCCGTTCAGAGAGACACAAAGGCCTCCGTACCCATGTCATGTGCAAGAGATACTCTTAAAGAAGACCTCAGGAACCCTAAAATGACTTGACACCATGTCCTCCCTGACACCATGTAAGTGATCCATTGGCTCCCAAAGCCCCTATAAAAACGCTCTGCCACAGCCCAGGGGTAAGACATAAGAGGACCTGCTAAGTCATCTAGGTCTCTCACAGAAGGTATAGACAGTGCCAGGCCTGGCCTCTTGAGGCCTGCCAGGTCACAGGTCCAGGGCAGAATGTTCAGAGATGTGAGAGAGTGGGAGGGAACAGTGGGGTGTAGCTTAGGCCAATTGAGAGTCTGCCCTGGTTGGGGCTGTGTCCAATCAGAGTCTGAGGGGCTGTGCTCCCCACCTCTGTTCATGGTACCCCATTTTGTTTCCTGAAGCCTGTCATTACTTTCCCATTCCACTACATTTCCCAATGGTTCCTGCCAAAACGAAGCTGAATAAGGCAAACACGTATTTATCTGGCCCTAAGGAGAGGCCACCTCCCAAATATTGTTGTCAATTAAGGTTGATGTTTTGTTGGAGAGGTTGTTGGTTTTTTGTTTTCTTTTTTTTTTTTTTTTTCGTTTTTATGGATTGTAAGCTTAACCATCACCTTCTAAATTTCACATTTACACGGAGAGCTAACTTACCAGACTGAAACAAGTTAACATGCCTGCTTAAAAGGAACAGCAACTGGGAATTTGTGGCGCTCTCTGGAGAGGGGTGCGGGTGTGCCCCTATTCTTGCACCCACATAGAGGGGAAAAGAGGAGAAGGGGAAGGAAGGGGAGGGGATGTGAGGCCACAGAATGTGGCCTCATTTGGTTTCCCTGCTCTCATCCCCCTTCATCTGGTGGCTCTGACAGGGCTGGCTTCAGTATAAACATGACGCTATTGGTGGAAGTGATCCCTATTTCCTGGCTACCAGGCACTTCTCAAGGTGGAGCGAAGGATTCATAGTCCCTGGAGTTGGCGCTTTCCCCACCCCAGGCATCAGTCATGTTTTATCTTCCAGTCAAGAAAACTATTGCTACTTCAGTTAAAACAAACAAACAATAACAAACCTCTGCCGTAGCCCCCGTGTTCCGCCCAAGAACCCACCTTGCAGAAAAGTGGTCCACCCAAGGGTCTGAGGAGCTACCGCTGGCTCATCATCAGAACAGGTCCACCACACTATGGCTAACTTGCAAAGGTTAAATTATCTACACACAGGTGAAAGGCAAAGCCATCACACAGAAGAAAATCTTGAATTGATTTTTAAAAAACTTCTATTTATGTGTATATGTGTGTCACATGTGTCTGGGTGCTCACAGAGTGTAGAGAATGGCTTCAAATCCCCTGAAGCCACAGTTGTGCTAGCAATTGTGAGCTATCTAACACTGGGTCCTGGGAACTGAACTCAGGTCCTCTAGAAGAGGAAAAAAAAAAAAAAAAGAATAAGCACTTTTAACCACTGAGCCCTTTTTTCCCTAATCCTTTGAATTAATCTCTTAATAATGTCCTATAAATAAATTAGCTTTGTCCACTGGAGGAAAAATAACCCCCACAAAAACACCCTAAGGATTCAGCCAGTGTAGGGGTCCTCCGAGGAGTCCAGCTCTCACTCTCAGTGAGGTACTGATGGACCCATTTTGATCATTTCAGGATGTATATAGACCTTGACTTTCCCTTTGAGAAAGGGCTAGCTCCTACTACCTAGCACATTTTACCCGCCCCTGCTCCAGGGCCTCTGCATAAACCACTCCCTGTGTAAGGAGCCCTTCTTCTAGACCTCTATAGGTGTGGTTCTTCAGGCTCATCCATGTCGCAGATGGCAAATGTCGCTTTGCCAAAGAGCCCTTGACTCTAATGCCACATTATTTTTCTGTCTTCACAGCACACAAGCTACCTCGGATTGTTCTGTTTGTTTACTAGTCTATTTGTCTGTTACCATTCTCCCACCCCCTCCCCCTCTGATGGTGCTCGTCACATATTGCATCATCAGGACCAGTTAACTTGTTGACCCGTGTCAGCATAGGGCTAGGCATCAAGGCCTTGCACCATCCCCTCAGCCTTACAAGAAGTTCCCAGTCTCCACTGTAGAGATGAGAAACTGGCCCTGCCTACTGCAACTCTCTAGCAAGGAGCTCCAAAACTGACACTGCCTCGGTCCCTGCTGAAGACAGACAGACAGCAGAGCCCACCCACAGCTGATGAACAGGTGGGGCCAAGGTTTACATAGATTTTCTTCCTTCCCCGGTACCCATGGAAGCCAGAAAGAGACTCTCGGATAGACAGACAGGATTTAAGAGGCTGCAGCAGCTGCTGGATAGGAAGACCGTCATAGCTGTAGGTGACACCACAGCCTGGTGGAGCCTGAGTGGCTGGCTGCCCTGTGGCTAAGGGAGGAGGTTAGAATCTCCCCCCCCATCCTAGTATCATAGCAACTGTAAATATGTGCTCACAGGCTGTAGCCCCAGCCATCCGTGACCTTAAACCACCTTCTGCCACAATGCTCCTGCCCTTGAAGCCCTTCATAAGGTGAGGGCTACAGGGGAGCTGGCAGGGCGGGCTCTCACGTTTCATGAGCACTCAGGATGGAGAGGGAGAAGCAGGGTACAGACGGACTCTGGTTTCCAGGCACGCCTGCGCTTGCCTGCTCCTGACCCTGGTAGCCTTGGCCCTGTGTGCCCTACCATGGCTACGCCTGAGCTGCTGATAGCACACAATACTTCTCTTGAGTCTTAAAACGGTGACAGAGGAGCAGGAACTGGCAGCCGCAGGGAATGTAACAGCTACCCCTTTTCTGAGAAAGAGCATGGCCTTAGAATAAAGAAGCCCAAAGAAACCAGGCACCATCTTCTTCCACAGCTGGCCCTCTAGCCCCACAATATCCACTAATCCACCGACAAGGTAAACGGGGAGGAGCTGGGCTCAAGGGTGATTAATCATTTGCACGTCCTGCTAATTATGATAATTACTATTTAATGATTTGTGTACATTTCTCAGCTTGCAAGACGCACACAGCTGCCTGACGGATGAGGACTCAAGATCTGGGTTGCTGCTTTACCTTTTCTGTTTCATGTACACGCACACACATACTCACACACACACTGGATAAACAAGCCTAACCGTCAGATGTAGCAGAACCGATCTCCAAGATCTGAACAACTGGAGTCTGGAATCCAGTGCCCAAAGATCAGTAACAAGCTGACTTGTCCTCTGGCAGGGAATAAATAAAAAGAAAAGAAAGGAAAAGAAAAAGAAAACCCATGAGAGCAAAGAGGCCAGCCTCCAGCAAAACCTGTAGGTCCAGTCTTGTGCACTACAGGAGTGGGAGCTGGAGTCAAGACCAGCATAAGCTCATGGGGGCCTCCTCAGCCTTGGGAAGTAACCTGAACCTCCTGTGAAATATTAGCAAGGTCCCAGCCTTGTCACAGGTCCTGCCCTCTCCTCTCAGGCTCTCCTACAGACTTTCTTCTTAGGGCCAGCATGGCCTGCCTCAGCCCAGTACAGTCCCTGAGGCCCCTAACACTTGTAGACAGCCAATCAAATTCAAACGCACAGGGGCTGGAGAGATGGCTCTGCGGCAAAGAGTGCTTACAGCTCTTCTGAGAAGGATCTGCGTTTGGGTACCAGGACCCCCTCATCTGGTGGCTCACAACTGCCTAGCTCCAGGGAGTCAGGTCTGTAAGCCAGCCTCCTCCCATGGCTTCTGTGGGCACTCTCTATCTAGGTGTGGCAAACATTGATAGAGGCACACAAGAGAACCAAAAGAAAGATAAAATGCACAGAGGAATCAAAGCAAACAGTAGAGGAGGGTAAGATGGTCTGCCTGGAGGGGCATGCAGAGGGAACAGAATGGCAGCCGTGGCCCTGATTACCTGGCAGTGCACTTGAAGATATCCAAGGGGCTGGCCAGTTGGTGTCCTCAAGCCCTCCCACCCTGTGAATCCCCTTGGGCTTGTCCCCACCCAGGTCAGGCACATGATATGTGGTGTGCCAGGGGCAAAGGCATCTCAGGAAGCCAGGGTATGGTATAGGGATGCTTTCTGAGGACTAGTCCTCACGTCTTCAGAGCTGTGCTGTGTCCTCTCCAGCTTTTTGTAGGCATGTGAGGTCTACTCAGTCCCCTCCTTGTTCTGTAGCATGTCCCAGCCAGACAAGGGGACAGACAGTTCCCAAGCCGTTGCCTTAGCAACTTCCATGGTATGATCTGAGCTGCCATGGGTCTAACCTCCCCAGGATATGTCTTTAATACCCTACTGCCACGAAAGGAAGTCAGTTCTGAATTACTCCATTCTCAGCCTCAGAGGCCACCATTGGCCTCCCTGCCTCCCTTTGCTTCCTCAGCAAAGCCTGTACTGAATGATGATCCTTGAGGTAGGAGCCCCATGTGCAGCCTAACCCCAGCACATGCTTGACCCGGAGGAGGGGCTGAGTGATGGCTGTTGGGAGATCGGCAGGTGACACCACTCTTTGTTCTGCCCCGCGCTCTAGGGATAAAGGCAATTGGTCTCAGTGTCCTTGTATCTATCTACCTCCGACCTTCTAAGAAAGAAGTTGCTTGCCCGAGAAGTGACTGTGCCCGAGGAGCTGGTGCTCGTCACAAATGTCCCACGTGCTGGAGGAAAGAGTCCTCCACTGTCACCTTGCTGAAAATCATTGTTTAAGTGTCTACAGAGTAAGATGTTTCTTCTGAGTTCCTGTCACCTGTCAGGTCTGTAATTACACTTCACAGTTCTAACAAAAGCACCATGGGCTCCGGAAGGGTAAAGACAGGCGAAGGCCCCGCAAATTAGCCCTTAACACCTTGCGCACTCAAGCCAGAGTGCCGGGAGAGAGCAAGTCTGTACCTTCCCATCCATGGGCCAATTATTCTAAGTGGCTTCTATCCATTGACACAGGCCCCGCCCCACGTGGCCCTGAGCTGTACCCCAGAGCCCCTGCCACGCACACTCACTGTGTCTGCACAGCAGAGCAGGAACATACATTTCCTCAGGCCTGTGTCCCTAGCCGCTCTCTGCTAATTAAAACAGGATGTCAGTACTCATTCCTTAGGATGGGTTGAAGTCACGGAGATATCGCCTCTCCCAGGGCTGTTTCAATTTGATTACAAAACAAAAGGGATGTGTGCTATTCTCTGTGCTCCTGCAATCCCTCCACGCTGTCTGAGTGAGCAAGGGACCTAGGGGTGGCAACTGTCCCTGGCCTGGGTTTCTCTCCTCCATAATTTCCCAAACCTAATTACCAGGAGGTCCCCCTAGCACAGCCCTGGACCACAGTTCTCACGTCCTCTGCCGTGGTTTTGTGTGAGGTTGGTCCTTCCGTGTTCCCGCGGTGGAAGCTTGGTCCCCAGTGTGGCATCATGAGGTGTGGTGGACCCTTGAAGAGACAGAGCCTGGTGAGGGGTAACCGGGTCATGAGGTGTTCTGCCTTTGGAAGGGGCTGACAGAGATCTCATTGGAACCTGGGGAGTTCTCGTCACATATTCTTTCTTTCTTTCTTTTTTAAGAAGCAGGTTGGGCCCTTTCTCTCTGTTTCTGTCTCAGAACACACCATCTCCCTCCCCAAAGCACTCCTATCAAAAATGATGCCCACAGTCCCCTTCTCAGAGCCTATGGTTCTCCTCCCCCCCCTCCCTAAACCATATGCTAGTAGCTTTCACTTATGCATTATCCAGGCTCAGGTATTTTGTGATTAAAACAGAAAATGGACTAAGACATCAAGATATTTATTTGACTTAACTAGATTCAGTTGCTGCAAAGAGTTATTTTTCTGAGTTCTTTTATGTATTTTTTTTAAGCTATGGTGATACACTTTATAAAATTTGCTTGCTGTACTCACGTTTAAGCATATAAGCTCGGTAGAGTTACGTACATCATAAAAACCAGCTTCCAGAATCCTCCTACCTTAAGAAACTAAGATTCTGTCCTCGTGAAACACAAACTCACCATCCTCTACCCCTCTAAGCCCCAGTAATGGTTATTCTATTGTTATCTCAACAATATTCTGTTGTTCTCTATTATTATCTTGACTTCTGGGGTACTTAGCACATGTAGCCTAGCATCTCTTATGTTCATTATACCACGAACGTTCTGGCCTACTTTGGGACATATTTTTCTTTAAAGTCTGACTGGTACCTATTGTAGTAACAGACTGTATGTACATAATGCTTTGCTCATCCATTTACTTCTCTATGGACACGGAGCATTCCCACCCTTAGTACGTTGTGAATGATGCTGCTGTGATCAACGGCATACAAATATCTCTCAAATGCCAGACTTTCTACTATTTTAGTGATATATACAGAAATCCATATTTCTATTTTTTATTTTTAAATCCACCTTACTGTTTCCTGTAGTAGCAATACCATCTTCCATTTCCACCAGAAATACACAAGGAATCCAATTTCCCTACATCTTAGACATCTTTTTTTTTTTTCTATTTCTTGTTTGGTTTTGGTTTTTATTTTTTAATTAATTGACTGATTATTTTGGTTTCTCTGTGTAGCCTTGGCTGTCCTGGAACTCACTGTGTAGACCAGGCTGACCTTCAACTCAGAGATCTGCCTGCCTCTGCCTCCTGTGTGCTGGGATTAAAGGTATGCATCACTACCTGGATGGTTTTGGTTTTTAAATGGCAGTCATCTTATGGATGCAAAAATGAGTCTCTTTTAAGTTTTGAGTACTGTTCTGGGCATTTGGCTTGGATAATCTCATTTAACCCACAAAATCAAGTTGGCAATTGGCTGGCAATAGCTTCCTTCTCACCTGTGACACTGGCCCTCTTTCTGTCCATATATACTTTCTCCCAGTGCATACCAGCTCATACAGAACATATGTGTATATGCATGTACACATATTTATATGGGGTACACTAAGGCTGTCTCTGACATAGCAGGCACACTACTTTCTGCTGGTGGACTAATGAGAAAGAGCATTACTTTGGGCCATGAGGTCTCTAAAGCCTGGTGGTCACACGCGTGCTACTCTCCTGAGCCTGAGGTTAAACCTCTTCACTCGAGACCACCAACACTTCCCTAAAGCAAGCACTTGAGCAATGGCCAGCCATAATTGAAGTGTGCACACTTCTACAATGCAGAAAGCAGATGTCTTGGCGGCCTGTGCTGTCTGGGTCCATGTCCACACTTAGCGGATGCCTCACAAACATCTCCCACCTCCATGAGAATAGTCAAGAGCTCTCAACATTCACCACCTGTACCACATGTTACATGTACGGATTTCCTCACAGAACAGCCTTGTGGGACACATACACTTAGCCATAGTTTACGAATTAGGAAATGGGGAGCTCAGAGAAGCACAGGACCCCTCCCTCCAAGGACGTACAGCTAAGTGGCACCAAATATAGATGTTAACACTAAACTGTTCTTGACTGCCCTGCCCTACCACCTCTTTGGATAGATCAGCTTTAGATGTCTGCCCCACATTGGTGGACAACAAACAGGCCAGAGCTGGTTTTCTTTCTAGGACTAGCAACCACCTGGGACACAGCCCATGGCTCCAGTCTCAGCCGTGAACTGCCTTCTGCACTGTGGTAGTTATCCTGAAGGTTCATTCAATATGGAAGGACCAGGAGAACCTCAACACCCAAGCAACAACATTGACCCTTCTGCTCTTCTTTTACCCATGAAAATGGGATTTTCCTGGGATTTGGAGCACTTTATTTTTGGAAGATCTAACGGAAAATCCACATGGATTCTCTTTTATGGAGAGAATCATGGTTCTACTGATTGCAACGCCAACCTAATGACCTGACATGTCTGCTCCATCACCTCTATCTGCACACCTAAAACAAAGACTTGACCCTGATCTTTATGCAAGCAACAGTTTTTCTTTCTCTTTCAAGCTTCTTTCTGCAGGTCCATGGAGAAGGATGGATGTACAGCTTGGGGAAACCATTGGCTTTAGGCTCCATGCTAGAGGCACAGGGAGCAGAGGCCCATCTTCCTTTCTTTCCCTTAACGAAAAGTAACTGTAGCCTGAAGGGATGCAAGAGCTCGTTGACAATCCTTCCTAACTAAGAAAGGCCAGTTGTCAGAAGAAAAAACAAACCACAAGTTTGTGCCACGGTTTCCCTATCAGGCACCTATCAGTCTAACTGAAGAAGACTGGCCATGAGAAAATAAACATGACTGAATGCATAAAAAAAAAAAATTAGTCTTAAGCACTCATTTCTCCTTCCCTGGTTATCAGGGTGGATAGAAAGCAGGTATTCTCCATCAGGGGAGCATCAGGGTACACTTTCCCAAATCCTCTGGGCACAGAGGAAAGGCCACCCCTGCCCTTTTAAACCTCTGCTGTTCAGAGACCGATCTCTGTAAAGGAGAAGGTGGAGGATATGCATCCCCTTCTCTCTCATCCTTTAGAATGAAGGGTCCTTAGGGGGCTAATGGGAAAGTTACAGGTGAGGTGCCAAGAGATGGAAACTTGCAAGTTCTGCTTTTCTTCTACAGGCAAGATGGCAGGGCTGAAGGGTGGGGTGGTCCTTCATGTATTTTTTTTCTTTGTGGGAAAAGCAGTTAATGATTAATAACAGTTACTGGAAGAGGCGTGCCATTTTCTCCAATAATACAACCACTGGGGGACTAAGTGGGAAGAAGGCATTCATGGGGAAAGGAAGGGGGATACCCAAGAGTAACAGGATGAATACCAGCATAACACTATGTCCTCACATATAAAACAGAGACAACAATTTAGTCTGTATGTTAAAATGTCAAGGATCACATGCCAGGAATCCCAGCACTTGGGGAAGTGGAGGCAGGAGGACCAGGAGTTCAAGGCCAGCATGAACCACATAGCAAGTTTGAGGACAGCCAGGGATCTATGATTTCCTGTTTCAAAAGAGAGAGAGGGCAGGAGGTATCAAGAGTTAAGGCTGCTGAGTTGAGCTTGGTGTGTTTACAGCAGCCCCTTTTCTGTCTTCAGAAGGTTGTTCTGTCCTCATCACGGTGGACAGTGCTTTAGCTACTTTTCTTATCATTGTGACCAAATACATAAGTAAAACCAAGGGATTAGAGGTTTATTTATTTTTTTCAGAGAAATGCATCTGTGCTGGGGAGGAAGACATGGCGACAAAGGCAGTTCGATGTGTGATACCAGCCAGGGAATAGCGAGAGGGGAACGGCAGTGCCCACCTGGTTTTCTCTCCCCTGACCCCCGTATAGTCGGTGTGCAATGGCAGCCCGCGGAACAGTGCCCCAACTTCAGCCTGGTCCCCTTCTCCTCAGTTAATACTCTCCAGAAATGCCCTCCAGACACACTCACGGCTGTATCTCTTAGGCGATTCCAAATCCAGTCAAGCTGACAAGGACTATTGCCCATCACAGACCGTACTAATATAGTTTGAGATAGTACTATATTAGCTGAATAGAGCAACAGTACTTCCAGGCCAGGGGACAAGAGTCAGAGAGGGGCTACAGTCTCAGGAGGTGCTGAGCACCTCGGAGCAGCCAGAGGCAGGTGACATACCAGCAAGAATTTTCAACACTGACAAGATTTCAACCATTGTCACTGGAAGAGACAGAAGGGGAGGAGGCATGGAAGGAGGGGAAAGAGAGATGGGGATAGATCTCAGCAGTAGAATGCTTGCCTGGCATGCACGAGAACGTCCATTCAAAACTCTGGTACCAAAAAGGTGGGGGTGGGGAGGGAGTCGAAAGATCGGGAAGCCTGCAGGAAGTTGGCGTCCACAGCTGCGAACCCCATGCTCACAGAGCTGCGGCTGTAAGTGGGAAGCAATTGATTCTCCTCTACTGTCCACAGCATGGGGAGAACACGAGATGGGTAATGGAGCTGCTCTGATGGTAATTATTTCCTTATCAGACAGGGAGGTGATAGATCATCTCAGAGGAGACTCCTTAATTGAAAAGTGCCAGGAGATAAAAAGCAGTAAGAACCTTTTCAGCCCAAAGTGTTCTTCCCTCAGCTTTGAGTGCTGTAGTCCTTCCCATCAGGCCCTTCTCCTGAGGGAGGAGGCGGCCAGTGCATTTTCATAATTGGAGACAAAGAGCCTGACTTCTTTCAAGTCAGGGAACACACTCCTTGCTGTACTAAGGGACTAATAAAACCAAGTGTCATCCCAAACTGCCATATAGTTCATTTTTTTTTTTCCCTGATTACAAGAGTGGTCTTTAGAGGGAGAACTGGTCTAGGCCCTTATTTCTCTGTCCAAAGACATGCCAGCTCGGCCAGGGACTCTGGGAGAAATCTAGCTCAAAGGCACCAGTCTGTATTATGAATAGCTTGAGGCAAAGTTTCTTGGTGGAGATATGATATTTGGATCATCAACAACAGTGATGTAGAGGGTAACCAGTGTCTTCACGAGGGACCACATACCACAGAACGGACTGGCTGCCCAATGCACGCTGCCCCTAGAGACTGTCCATGACAGTCCAATTATCCACCTCGTGTCCAGTTAGCTGGAAACAAGGTGGACAAACGAGTGGGTGTAACTGGGGTTAATAGCTGTCTTTAGGTACTATGTGACAACAAAGGGGGTCACCAGGCTCCTGGTGCAATCCTGTCCAGCACTACCTCCAAACTATGGGAGGTGGAACATGGTAACTCAGGTGAAAATGAGGGGAGGAGTGCTGGAGGGTTCCGGGAGTCAAGCTTCAACAGCAAACACCCTGATCCCAGCATAACTAGTCACGGTGAAGCTGGCGACAAACTTCTGGCTGTAGGTTAAATTTATTTAATTTCAGAGCCAAAACTCCTTAATCAAGTCATTCGTGTAAAAACAACTGGAGGCTTGAGATCGTTACAAGGTTTGGTTTTGTTTTTGTTTGTTTTTAAGACAAGAGTGATATGTTTGGACATCAATATCAGGCATAAGAGGGCAGAGCACACAGCAGATTCCTTTCGCCTCTCTAAGCAGACTGCTCTTTGTGTTGTGTTTTACTTTTGGGCTATCCTAGAACCTGCTATATACCTAGAGAAGATGCTGAGAAGAGAGGCCTGGGATGAACTTCACATGAACCTTGTCTGGAGGAACTGAAGGGAGTAGTGAAGGTTCTGGCCGAACCAGAGTCACTGTACAACAGCGAAAGAACCACTGGGGACAGGAATTGGCACTTTATTCTGCATATCATTAGAAGGCAGAACGGCAGTCGGGAGACACAATCTTGCTTACTAAGGGGAAATCTTCAGCAATTAGGTCCATCAACAGAAAAGTTAGCACTTGTGCACACATCAACACACCCAACTCAGCAGCACTAAAGAATATGGGCTCCCTTTTCTCCTTCCAGGGCTGAGCTAAGCCATCTGACTTCCAGTGCCCTGCGGTAGCTACGGTCAGTATGGATCATTACATTTTTATCTGGAGTGTCCCCCAAAGGCCCATGTGTTGAGATTTAGTCCTCAAAGTGAGACTAGTAGAGGGTATGGTAGTTTGAATAGAATGGCCCCCATAGGCTCATCTAAATTGAATACTTAGTTACCAGAAAGTGGCACTATTTGAGAAGGATTAGGAGGTGTGGCCTTGTTGGAGGAAGCATGTCACTGTGACATACTTTGAGGATCCAAAAGCTTATGCCAAGCCAAGGTTCTCTCTCTCTCTCTCTCTCTCTCTCTCTGCTTGTGGATCAGTATGCAGAGCTCAGCCACTGTTCCTGGCCCTGCCTCCATACTGCCACACTCCCCACCATGAAAAAGGACAAACCCTCAAAACTATGAGCAAGCCCCAAATTAAATGCTTTCTTTTATAAGTGTTGCCTCTGGCATGGTGCTCCTTGCAACAATGGAACACTGACTGAGATGGAACCTTTAAGGTGGGAATTAATAAGAGGGAGTTGGGTCACTGGAGACTTGACTTTGACAGGAATGCTGGGATCTCAATCTTTTCTCCTTTTCTCTTTGTTTCCTAGTTCATGAGATGATTCCTTTTCTCTGCCACAAAATCCTTCAGATGTGCTATTTGAAAGCCAGAGGCCCAAGCAATGGGACTACTAAACAGTGGAGTAGATCCTTCAACTTCGCACCTTTTCTCTTAATAAGCCATTCGCTCCAGATGTTTTGTCACAGTGACAGGAAACTAACAAGGTTTTACATCACCATTTACTCAGCCTTTCTTAGAGCTCCTTGTCTTAAGCATCATTACTGTGAAGACACAGGGGCATGCGGATGGTTGTTCAGCCCTAAGGGTGTGGCTTTCAGGTGTCTTCCACCCGTGTTCCTGAAATAGCCTGGCACTTGTGCAGAACAGTTCCCAGGGAGCCACGGCTTCACCCTCTTACAGTATATGGGAGGAGAAGACTATTCTAGAGATTCTGATCTTTTATATAATCTTAAAGAACCTTTACTGCCTGAACATTCTGCCTGTTAGTTTGGGAGGTGAACTATATGCAACTTAAAATTCACCACATTAACCACTTTTAAGTTTGCAGCTCAGTGACATTAAACACACTCACACTGTCACTTCTGAATGCCATCGTGAACTTAAAATTTACCTCCAGAAGCTATTCCTAGTTTTATCAGCCAAGTACTAGATGCCATGGTTTTCTTTCCATGCCCACCATGGATAATCTTGCTCTTGCCATGTGCGCATTTGCATTCCTCGTTAAGTAAGGTTTTGGCAAGTCTGTAAAGCACGCTGGGCCTGTGATTGGTTCCATATGATGAGCAGCCATGCTTCCTATGTGTTGTCTCTCTTTGCTGTGGTAGGGGGACATCTTGGAACCCCTCTTCTTAGGCTGGGATTGGTGACTACCTAGGCAAGGAGGTCAGCTGAGGTCCTGTGATGAGGTTGTTTTGGAAGGTAAAGGTGAGGAGGGGAGTAGTGGCAACCAAAGTTTCTTACAGCCCTCAGTTGCTCTGCTTGTCTTGGTGTTCATACAGGCAGTTTACTGTAGGCTTGTGAGCCTAGAAAATACAGGGCAGCTTTAATTAATTCTAGTACGTGCCTTGCAATGTTTACATTCCAAATTACCTTCAAGTCAGAAGTATGCGGCCCAGAACCACAGTTTGGGGCAATAAAATTCCACTGGCCACTGCTTCCAGCATCTGGAAGTCATTAGCTGAAAGAACCCAAATTTGCTATTTGGTACAGTTAGCTACGCTTCAGGGTAGAGACAAGGAACTATGAGCTCCGCCAAACTGCTGAACTGCCTCCCGAATAAGGCAGGTGCCCTGGATGTGAAGCAGAGGAACCTGGAGAATAGAGTATAATAACTGTACCGACAACCAGGATCAATTTCCTAAACCTTTTATATCGTGTTCCAGACCCGGCCCTGAGTTCTGCTCAAGATGGAAGGGGTGACCTCCCAAACCTGCTGGACCCCACGATACCTCACACAGCCTTGAATCACCTGAAGGAAAAGATCCTGTAAACAGCAAGACCTCAGGCCTCATTCTCCATTCTTCTGCCTTTGAACAGAGCTGCATATCACTACCCCAGGCTCTCTACATTCATTCCCCTTTTCAAATCTCAGGAAGTCTGGGCTGGTAGAAAAAAATCCTTTACATTTGTTCATCTGGAAGTCAAATTTCCAAATGATTCAACAATGCTGAAGGGTTTACAACATCTCTGAACAAATCAAAACTATTAAAATCCCATTGTGTGCTAATGTCATTTTCCTCCTACTCATTAAAAAGCTAGTTGCATTTGTTGATGATATGTTTCAAGAATTCTGCATTCTCACAATGAGGGAGGGGACAGGGTTGCCACCCTGCTTTCTGGTTAAAGAAACAGAGAGAAGAGAGGGCAGGCACCCTTATTAAGCAGACTTGGGCGGATGCCTGTTTCTTAACCCATAAAATGATACTACTGCTTCTCTGGAGGGCTGCCATCCCTGAAGGGGCCTCGATATTCCTGTTACTCCACTCAGAGCAGCCACACAGACACATTGCTCTGGGTACCAAGCAGCAAGGGTTGAATGCAGACCTTATGGATTACCAGGTCACCAGGTCTCAAATCACAGATGCACTGGGGTTTCTAGAACGGCTCCTGCTGAGACTCTAGAGAGGCAGGAAATGCCAGAAGCTCGCGATGCTCTGCAGCTGCCTAAGGGTCTTAACTGTTCTCTCTATATTGTTTTGCTATATTCCCCATTTCCCTTACCACCAGCAACCCCTCCTTGGTAGCCAAAGGTCCATGCTATGCTTCTCCAAGGCATCTTTAGAGCTCACATACAAGTATGTCAGAGTTTGACTTTTGTGCCTGGCTTACTTCATTTAGCACAGTCTTCTCCAGGTTTGCCCATGTTGTCACAGAAGACAGTATTTGCTTCTTTAAAACTTAATAATAAATATTCTATGTATATATAAAAGTCACATCCTCTTCATCCATTCATTTCTTGATGGGCTCAGTGCTATTCTCAGACCTTGGCTATTTTGTCTAGAGCTGCAGCGAACATGGGAGCAGAGACAACTCTTGGAAATACTGTCTTAATTTCCTTTGGCTATGTACCCAGATGTAGTATTGTTGTGTCACGTGGGATTTAAGTTTTTAAATGCATTCCTGTAGTATTTTCCATAATGGCTGTGCAAATTTACATTTCTAGCAGTGTGCAAGCATTCTATATTTGCCACACACTGTACAACATTTGTTACAGCTTTTCAGGGTTTTATGTGTATGTTTGCTTTTGTAGTTTTTTTTGTTAGTTTTGTTTCTTTTTGTTTTTTATTGTTTTGGAAACAGACACCCTAGGAAGCATGAAATGGAGGCACCATGCGATGGCGATTTCTCTTTCTGCAGTGATTATTGATCGAGATCATCTTTCACTCTTCCTGTTGGCTGTCTGTATACTTAGTATAAAATGGTCATTCAGGCCTGTCTTAGTTTCTTTTCCTGTATCTTTGATAACACACTAAAAGAAAATCAACTTAAGGAAGACAAGTTATTTGGGCTCACAGCTTATGGTACAGCCCCTATCGCAGGGAAGTTGAGGCAATGGGAGCTTAAAGCACCTGGTCACACTTTTATCTACGATAAAGAAGCAATGAGGGATAAATGCATGAGCTCAGCCATTTTTCCCCATTTTATATAGTTCATTATCCCTATTTAGGGGATGACACCACCCACAGTGAGCAGATTTTCCTAGACCAATTAATACAGTCAAGATAATCCTCATAACCATGCCCAGAAGCCCATCTCCAAAGTGATTCTGGGTTCCATTAAGTTCACAATTAACACTAACTATCTCAAGCCCATTTTTAATCTGATTATTAGCACAAATAGACAAAACATTTTTAAAAAGAAGAACAAAGTTGGAGGGATTCTTCTTGATTTTTAAATGTATGTAACTCCATGACCATCAAAACAGTATAGTATTGGCATAGCAGACACACAGACCATGAGACAGAACAGAGTACAGGAAAAGCAGTATGCTAATGTCTGACAGAAACAACAACACACAAAGAGTGGAACAAGCAGTCTCTTCGAGAAATGGTCATGGGAGCCTGGAGACCCACAGACAAGGGAATGAAATGAGACACTTACATTAAAGTCTTCAATGTAAGACAAAAGCTGTAAAACTACTAGAAGAAAACATAAGAAAAAGGATTATTGTCACTGGCCTTGGCAATGGTCTTTTAGATAATAGCCCTAAAATTAAAGAAAACAAAAGCAAGAAATATATACAAGAAAGATTACATCAGACTAGAGAAGATTCTATACTGTAACAACAACAAGAAAGGTCAGTCGGTGAAATAAGAGAAAATATTTCTCACAAAACATATATCTCACAAAAGAACATATATCTCACAAAGGATTAATATTCTAAATATGTGAGGAACTTGTGGAATAGCCAGAAACCAAATGAATATTTTTAACGATCATCAGAATGATGCTACTGTGCCACATGCCATCTGTACTTGACAAGCAAAATGCCCAGCTTCTCTCTAGCCCACTTGGGCAACCACGGGCCTGAGTTTCCAGCCTCATTTTCTAGCAGGCAGTGTTCAGTGGCTGCTATAATTACAAAGCCTGGGTATGCCAGCTTCTCCCAAGGGCAGTCCAGACAGAAACTGCATGAAAGCCACAGGACAGAAGGCTGGCAAGAGGGTGTGCTCATCATGGCTGTGGGTTCACAGGCCTCCTGAGATGAGTGCTAACCCTTGGAGACACGGGGTTCTTCCCTGGAAAGAGACCCACTCTAAGCAGTCTGTGCAGTTCCAGAGCTTCTGTTTCCAGACTTAACTCTTTAAAGTCTGCAACAGCGGACAGCACTGGTCTTTCGGAATTGGAGCTTGCTGCATAAAGTGAGTGAAAGCAAGAGGGGTCTGCACTTCTTGTCCTGCAAAACAGATTATATGAACAGTGTGTTCATATCCACTAGAGGGCAGGTAAAGCCCTGCAGGGTTCCAGCTTCAGCAGCGGTCATTTCAGAGCCACTAAACGATGAATGATCTTTTCCAGGTGATGTTCTTGAATCCATCCTATATGGTTCTGGTCCTTTGAGGTGGATGGCTCCGTGATTTTTAGGAAGAACCCTGAATGTTTCTGCTACAAAGGAAGTTCAGAGCCACAAATCTCTGCACAGCATCTCTGCAGAGGCAGAGCTCAGTAGACCAAAGCCCCACAAACGTCGGGAGGTAGAGATCTGTGCCGAAACTCTAGCACTGCGGCTTTGAGAGGCTGTAGGTCCTGCACAAGCCCTTGGGCAGCATGGAGCCTTAATTTGCCTCAACTGTCAAATGATGGAACGAAGCTGTATCAGCCGCTTGAAGTTTTCTTTCAGCAATCAAATCATTCCTGCCCACCCCCACCCCCCCTCAAATGTACTAAGAACCTGCATATAGGAAAGAGGTTAGAGTAAAGCAGAAAGGTGGAAGAGCTTCTGCGAGGCACAAGGGCTTCCTCTGGGCCACCTGCATCCAGACCAGACTGCCAGGATGGGAGGAGACAAAAGGCATGACGCTCAAGGGCAGATGTGAAGGGCTGCTAGCAGAAGGATGGCTCCTAGGTTCAGCTGAGTGCAGGGTGGCCAGGGCAGTCCAGATTTCCTCTCCACCCAGTCACTGACACTCCACCAGTCAAGAGACACTATTTAGTTGCCCATCACTGCAGCAGTGCCAACAGACCTTGAAAATCCTCTTCGCCGCATGGGAGATGAGGGAAAGCGCTTCCGCTTCACGAACCGAGCTTGGATTTGTGTCGTCCCCCCCCACACCACTCCCCCCACGCTACCAAGAGACATCTGTGTAGTAATGGCCTTGATGCGTTCCGTGGCAGGCAAATCGAAGTGTCAGCCTTTTCTTAAAGCCTAGAAGTGGTTTGTTTTGTTTTCTTTGTTTGTTTGTTAGAGGAAAAGATCCTTTCGCAAGTAAAATTTACCCAACATTCTCTGGGAGGCCATTTATGACATACCAATATATAGCTCAGGTACGCTGAGAATGTGACTGTGGGGAAATAGTGAGCATTGAGGGTTTAGAGGTAGGGAGAGCAAAATGATTATTTGGGAGGGGGGTCTCCCTCATTTAAGTTTAATGTTCTATAGGATCAACGGTCACCAGGAGTTAACTTTCTCAACTATGTAAATCCTGGGACTCAAACTAGTTCTTCGTGAGGACTCCCCAGGGTCCCCGGAGTCTGCAGGTACTGCTGTGGCACCAGAAGACCCCCCTGTCTTGTTCTCCTTCCAGGATGCCCACTGCCATCCCTGAGGATACCACACAGGCTACAAGGGAGTCGTATCTGCCCACTTCCACGACTGGAGGTTAAGAAACACATCTCTACAGAATACAGCCACAGCTTCCGGAAGGTCTACAGCCCCGTCCACATCCTCGTCACCCAGCATTCGGACAATGAGTGGCTCAGCGGGTCCTTTAGCGAAAGATACAAACAATTAAGGACGTGGACCTAGAATGAGACTGCCTAGGCCCAAGCCTTAAATTGCTACTTCGGCCAAGGTAATACAATTTTCAGAAACTTCCTTAATCTCTTGGTTCCTTGACTTCTTCAATTGGAAAACGGGGAAGGACAATACGAGGAACAAATGTGCTAGCATAAGTAACATGCCTAAAGCTGTGCCCACAGCATAACGAATGCTAGAAAGACATCTGTGTTATTTGCCTTATCCCTAGTTGTGCCTGCTAGAGGTCAGGGGGATGTTCATTCGTGATGCAGATGGGCTGGCAGAGACTGAGCTGTGCCTGAATCTCCACAGTGTGCCTAGCTGAGCAACTGTTGGGATGAGGGAGAGCCTGGACAACATATGTCCAGTTGGAAATAGGGTGGGGGTAAAAAGGCACACTGTCATCTGGGAAGGGAGCATCTGTCAAGAGCTGAGAGATGTGAGCTCCGTATCACACTACCATGAAACAAAGCAACCTTTGCTTCATGGCCAGGGACAAGTCCCCAAACCTCCCTGAGCCTCACAGTTTTCTCCTGGGTAAAGGGATAATGTTAATGAAGTGGCCACGGAGCTGCTTCCAAGCTGCTGGGTACAGGCAGGGGCTGAGGGCAACAGAAAAGGCCAGATTGAATAGAGACATATCTCTGCAGTGTGTGCACTCATGTGGCGGGGAGGAGACCAAAAAGATGGCTGTTCGGAGGCCGCCTAAAGTATCCCTGCCAAGCAATTCTCTGAATAGCTCAGAGTGGCACCGACACTGGGATACTTTTCCTGCAAGCATGATCCAGCTTTCATGTGTCCACTTGGTACCTGTCCACCTGGAGAAGAGCAGCCCGTTCCACTTGAGAACAAGGCTCTGCAAAGCCAGGGCCCCTGGGTGTAGCATAGCTGCCTCTCTAGCTTGGCTTACCTGCCTGAGCCACGTGCTTCACCTTCATGCTGAATTTCAGGGTATGGGGCGTCTTTAGAACTAGAAGTCAGTGCAGGGCAGAAAGCTCATTCTCAGAGATGGCTGAATGTACGGGGAGGCCTCCAGGAACTTGCTGAGGGGTTAAGACTCAACCTGTCCTCTGTCCCTTCACAAGGGGAGAGGGAGGTAGAAGCTGCCTTCCCAGAACCTCCGTCACAAGAAATGGCATCACCTCTCCCAGCTCTGTGAGTCCTGCCTGTGGGGTAGAGATGTTCAGCACTGGGGACAATATGCGGCCAGAACAGCAGTCAGGATCTCCAAGCAGTGCTGGGCTAATGTACTGAACACGGGTTTTGTTAGTGCTACTTCCACTTTACAAGGGAACCACCTGCTTGTCCAGAGAGGTCTGTAGTGTCAGACTCTGCCAGGCCAGGTCACTCTCCAAGCATCTTCTCAGCTTTCTTCCGTCCCCATTTCCTACACCCACTCATGCAATCACAAGCATCGACATACCCTGGCTGGCAGCTCGGCAGACCCAGCCGTTCACTTCCTGCTCCCCACTACAGTTCACATCCCTTACAGACATCTCTCACCTGTCCTTGTCTGAACTCCGAGAGAGCTCTGACAGAAGTGACAAACTGCCTCCCCCTCCTGCTCCCTGGCGGTAAGGGAGGCTGAGCTACCACCCCTTCACCTCACCTTTCTTGCTTAGCCCTGGGGGTGGGGGGAGCGGCTCTGCAGAAAGCCTCCTCAACTTCTATCCAGCACTCAGGAAAAGTAGGAAGTTGGGGTAGTAGGGCCTGTCTTTTCCCCAGAGTGACTTACTCCCCAAACCTGGGGGGGAACCACACTGGTTTCCAAGGCCTCCTCCAGCCCACAGGTGAGAATGAGACCCAGCTGCCTCTCCATGGTATGGCCACCTAACCTGTGTGGAGACAGAAACATGGAGAGCTTCTACTATGGGCAGGAAAGCCCTGCATTTAAATCCTAGAGCCCCAGCACCACAGGCCGTGACCACACCTAGAGGCAAGGTTTATGAAGAGTTAATTGAGTTAAAATGAGGTCATTAGGGTAGGTCTATCATTTCACTAGTGTCCCTAGTTCGTTAGTGTTCACCAGTGTGAGAGGCTTAGGTATTGACAGATACATAGAAGAACAAAAGAGATGGCCATTTGCAGGCCAAGAGAAGCCTGAGAAGAAACCAATCCTGCCTTAGACTTCTGGCCTCTAGAGCTGTGGAAAAACCAACGTCAGGTAAGTGACGTGGTCTTTAACTCATTGATCTAGCAGCCCCAACGAACTAATTCTCAAGGCAATAGAATGTTGGTCCCAACACTCAAGCTTGTCACCTCTTAGGCAGACTGCAGGTCTCATCGGTGAATGCTCAAAATTCCCACACCAGATGCCTGTCTCCATCCCTTGGCTGGATAAGGATAAGAGCGGTCAGCCTGTCGTCAAACCCAGACAGGGATTTCTTGGAGATGGTTCTCACACAGTGGCGTTTCCAGGAGCACACCTGTTGCTTTGGGGCATGGAAGAACCAGCTCCATGGCTTTGTCTGTGGCTGCCGCTCCATACATTATGATGCTTTTCTACATCTATGAAGCCCCTGGGGATGGAATGAGTTCCACACCCTCTGTGGGGGTACCAAAATCCAGCCAGAGCGCCTCGCCTACATTTTAGCACCAAGGTAGAGCTGCTATGCCCGGCAACCCTAAATTAAAAAGCAAAGGGCCGAGAAACCAAACAGACCAAAATACCATTCTTCTCACGAGGGAATATTTACTGAATAGTTTATAGATACTGAATGAATCTTATGTAAGAGTCAACATGTTCAAAGCACTAAAAATAGGTCTGGATACATTCTGGGGAAGGAGCTAATGGTGTGTTTAACCCTTCTAAAGAAAAAGTAGACATGCCAAGGGAGGGAAGTAGCCATTCCTTATGGGCATGCACTCCCCACCTCTACCCTACTAAAGGCTTGCTAAGGGTAGGTCAAAGGCACAGGAGGAACAGCCACAGCAGCAAAGCAGAAGTGTCCTGAGGCTTACATGGGCTAGGGCCACTAGAGAGAAACTTCTAGGAATAGGTAATTGAGGGAGGAAATGAAGAGCATGTTTGAGCTCATGTGATTCTCAACATGGGGGTAGACTAACCCTGGCGGGTAGGAGACCATTAGAAAGGAGAAATGGCTGAGCAGTCTCAGGGTTGCCCTGAGCCTCTAAGACCTACACCAGGACTCTCCACCTGAATGCTCTTCGATCAGGAATTACCAGGAGAGAGCTAAGGAGGGTGTGAGAGTTAAATTGAAGGTGCAGAGTAGAACCGCAGTGTGTATTCTCCCAGTGCAGAGGTGGTTGGACTTCAGTTCATAAACTCTAGCTGTGCTGGTGGCTTACTGACAACTTGATGCAGCCCAGACATACCATGGAAGAAGGAATCGCAACGGAGAAACTGCCTCCATCAGATTGGCCTGTGGGCATGTCTGTTGGGCATCTTAACTGCTGAGTGATATGGGTAGCCCAGGTAGTCCTGGCCTGTCTAAGAAAGCAGGCTGAGAAGGCCAGAGACAACAACCCAGTAAGAGCGTTCTCCACGGTCTGTCTCTGCTTCAGTTACTGCTCTGTATTTCCACTCGAGTTCCTGTCCTGACTTCCCTTTCCGCTGGGCTTTTGAAGCTGTAGATGAACTAAGCCATCTTTGCCCAGGGTTGCTTTTGGTCCTAGTGTTTATCTCAGCAATAGAAAAGAACTAGGACTAGTCAGTCATGAACACTGTGTAGCCTCAAAAGCAGGATCTTTTGTCGGAAAACTAAAACACATGAGTAGACCAAAGTTTTCAAATTTTCCTAATAAATCCATCGGATTATACTCCACTTGTAGAGTCATTGACCCAGAAAAATACCTGAAATATCTCTGCACAGTTCCCCAGTCACTTCACTCACTTATGCCAGTGCAGTGCCTTCCTACAGCAACCCCACTCATCCTAAATTCCAGCTGATGAACAATTGAGCATTGTGAAACCAGACCTGGGACTTGGGGCTCCCACGCATGGCATGCTGAAGACAGGCTGGGAGCTCACTGGTGTGCAGGACCTGCATCCTCCTGGGTGCAGGGCAGATGATTAACTACTCTGCTTTGCTCTTCAGGACCCTCTACTGCAGTGGCTCAAATGCGTACTGCTGCCGAGGGAAACACAGTGCCTTGGTGAGACACCATAAGGATGATGCTTGTGGGCCCTTTCCCATGACTCCATCTTCAAACTACTTGAGCATCTTTGTGGCTCTCTTGGAGAGGGACGGGGTTGCAGCTTTCCTGTGGCCCCTGGGAGCATAAGAACTTGCCCATTTCCTGAGCTGGAGCAAATCCTGGACTTGGAACTGTGGTGCCTTCTCCATTGGTTGCTAATCCCAAATGAAGACCTTGCCTGATAATCAAACCCAAGGGTGAGGCCCATCTAGTTTCTAAAACCAACTGAGGGTCCAAAGACCTACAGGTAGCAAAGCAGGATGCAGAGCTGGACATTTAGGTTTTACTGCTGTCTGGGTGGTGATGCAGAGGATGAAGGCCACCTGACCGTCCATCCCCTACCCCAGCTGCCAGATCTAAGCTCCTCCCCAAGGTATTGTTCTTGGGAATGTTGGGTACCACAGACTCTTGAATAGACCCACGTAGGAACCTGCTCATAAAACAAACATACGTGTACACTCACGCGACATGGCAGCTTACAGGAAGCCACAGACCCAGATAGCCCAGAAAGAGTGTCTATGCAGCCTCAAGGTGACCGTAACCCACACTGTCCTTACCAGGTGGTCTGGCTGCTCACTATTCCCCATAATGCTGTTACTCCTGTCCCAGTCTAAGACCTTTCCTTGGCCAGCACTGTCTCTGTATTTATGTAACCCATACTCCCTCCAGAGGACTTCTCTAGCTGCCTTCAGGGTTCATTCAGTTCCCATCTCTGATGTCTTCAGCTCAGGATGACCCCAGTGACACACGGAACACGTATCTACACACCCTCTCCTCCTCCTCCTTTCTTCAGGGTACTGATTGTGTTTCAGATCAGACTTCCAAGGATGGAAAGAGATGAAGCCCCCTATCATCAGTAGCTCAAAGCTGCGTAAACAGCAGGCACTCAATAAATATACAGTAACTGATTTGTCAGGATGGAGATCAGGACCTGGCTATTTTCTCAAGAAAGGCTTTTATTCCTAATGAATATGTCTCCAGCCTGACACTTATAATCTTACTCCAGCTATCCCTGTGGAAGTTTCTGGTTCGAATTCAAGTTAAAAAGCAATTTATCCACCTCTTGCCTCTAGGTATAACTCATGCTTCAAGGCCAGAATTGCTTATTCCAACTCTTAAATCCTGCAAGTTCCTCCTCTAGCCTGTCAACTCTATTTGAGTCCACTTTGACTATCATAGTAATATAATAATGATATAAAAACAACCTGTGTACCTTATCCCCTTTGCTTCTTGAGACATTTTTTTGTGAGTCAAGTACTTCTGAGGCATCTACTTATGAAAGAGTCCAGTGCACAAAAGGCTGTGTACTGTGTCCAGCTCCCAACGCTCATCAGCATGGACGTCGTGGTCTTCAGAGCCACTCAGTGACCGAAAGGAAAGATAGGAAAACATCTTCACCTGCAAACGAAGATTGTGTCTTCCCCACTTGGGTTTCTGAATCTGCGGGTTCTCTTGGAAGCTTTAATATACTAGCAGTTCTATCACCAGTGACAGCGGTCCACTGTCTTCATTTGTACCGCAGAGTGGAGTCCGGGAATCCTGTCTAAGATCCCTGCGTGATTGGATATCACAGAGACCGGACTCTGTATCAATGCCCATGGCCCACAGCACTGAAGTAGGTCATGCCTGCATCTGACATTGGGGTCTCCAGTCAACACTCACTGCACATGACCTCAGTAGGCAACAGGAAACAGCTGGCTGGCATGCTTGTCCTCTTTCCTCCCTCTCTAGGAGCTGAATTCCCATAAACTCAGTAGAACTGGACCCTGCCTGCACATCAGGGCTACTCCAAGGACTTTTTCTTCACTAAGTTATTTATTTACTTTATATCCTTATCACAGCTTCCCCTCCTTTCTCTCCTCCCAGTCCTACCCTCTCCCATCCTTTTCTCCCAATCCCCCTCTCTTTCTCCTCAGAAAGGATACCACCCTCCCCCCGCCTTGGTATATCAAGATGCAGAAAGACTAGGTGCATCTCCAGTATTGAGGCTAGACACAGCAGCCCAGTTAGGGAAAAGAAATCCAAAGGCAGGCAACAGAGTCAGAGACAGCCCCTGCTCCAGTTGTTAAGAAATCCACACAAAGACCAAGCTGTACATCTGTTGCATGTGTGTAAGTCCGTCCCATGCAATCTCTTTGGCTGATGGTTCAGTCTCTGTGAGCCCCAATGGGCCCAGGTTAGTTGATGCTGCAGGTTTTGTTGTGGTGTCTTTGACCTTGCTAGTTCTTTCAATCCTCTGTTCCCTTCTTCCACAAGACTTCCTGAGCTGCACTTAATGTTTGGCTGTGGATCTCTCCATGGACTTTTAAAAGCAACAGATGATGATGATGATGATGATGATGATGATGATGATGATGATAGTAAAAGAAATAAAGCCGTGGTATTTGTGGAAGGTGAGCAGAACAAAGAAAGAAGTGGGCCCTTGGTCACAAGTTTTGTACTTTCAAAGGTTCACAGCGAGTCTACTGCATAGCTCATAACCCTGTCCTCTTCAGGATGAAAGACACTGGACATTCAATCTCAGACTTTGAAGCGTCCTTTCCCACATAAACAAAGTGTACACAGACTCTGCTTGACATCTCCAGCTAGTCTCAAAACTAAAAGCACTAAAGTCTTCAAGCCCCCACTAGCTTGCCTTGGCTTCTTTAGGTTAAGTACATAAAATAGGATTTACAGTCCCACACCCCAAGACTCAGAAAGCCTCTGGAAAGTGGTTCATTCTTTTTTGTTTGTTTGGTTGGTTGGTTTTGGAATGATAATAATAGATTTTAATGTGTAGTAATAAGGGTATTTTTCTAAAATAGTTGTATATACAGTATAATATGTTGTACAAATCCTATTTGCTATCAGTAAGAGGCAGAATACAACAAATAAAAAAACTGGAAAATATCAGGTAGGAATCTCTTTTTTTCCGCCCATTAATTATTCTGTTTACTTTACATCCCAACCACAGCTTCCTCTCCTTCCTCTCCTCCCAGTTCCTCTCTCACACCTCCCCTCTCTCCATCCCTCACTCCTTTTTCTCCTCAGAGAAGGGGAGGTCTCCCATATGTACCAACCCACCTTGGCATATCACCTTGTACTAGGGCTGGGCACATCTTCTCCTATCGAGGCTAGACAAGGCAGCCCAGTTAGGAAAAGGGAACCAGAGGCAGGCGACAGAGTCAGAGACAGCCCCTGCTCTGGTTTCTAACGGACCACAGGAGTTCTTTAAGTGGCTGATCCCCATGCTGATGTGAGGACAAAGTCATAGGGACAGTGGGTGCTGGGGTTCATTGATGAGTCAACTGTGGTGCAAAAAAGAAAGCTGAGTGTTTTAGACCACAAAAACAAAACAAAACAAAAAAACCAGTGGTGACCATAACTCAATCCTGAGCCTGCAAACGGCACTTGACCAATGTCAGTGTGTCTGAGGCTTTTAGACTCTACTTTTTCATTTCCCAATTCTAGGATAAAAAAAAAAAAAAAAGACTAAGTTAAAATACTGGTCATTGAAGCCTTTTTCATTTCAGAAATACTTAAATTTTAAACTCTGGTTCTAATAGTGGGATGAACCATTTGCTTCTTGCTAAAGGGCCTCTGGTCCTTTCTGGGAACTTACGCCTGTTGGACACAGACCAGGTCTTTTCAAAGCTTCCCTTAATTTAAGCATTGCAACAACGCAATGAGCAGCAGAGGAGTTGGCTGTCTCCCTCAGACGAGGAAAAGGAGATTTTGAGAAGTTAAGCTCCAACATCACAACACATCTGAGTACTTGAACAGGAATGTCAGGCTGTCTGTAACCACTCTGTTTCCCTTGTACTCACTGATCAGTCAGGAAGGGGAACATGATGAAAAGAACCGCTAAGGTCATGAGATAGAAAGTGTAACTCCTTTTGGCTGTTCCTCCTTTCCTCCCAGGTGTGTATTGTGTGAACGTGTGTGTGTTTCCTGGGAAAGGTTAGAACGTCACACACATCTGTATGTTTCCAAATGGTTAGGCACAGACACGGATGGACACACATTATACACACAGGCGTATGCATAGGGTACTAAAAACATTCATACGTATGACACACATGCATGCACATGTTTATGCATGTTCCTATTCACACTCCAAAGAAGAGAGGCGCCGAGAGTCTCAAAGACGCACCCTGAATGTTCATAGGCTGTCACGTTACTCATAAATGTCACGGGCATGTCCTGATGGCGGGAAGGAGACACGTGTGGGTGAGTCAGAAACAACCCCCCCCTTAAGCCGCTCTCTCGTCTCTGCATGCTTTTAGAGGGCAAAAGATTACAGCACAATCCCTCAGACACCCCACCGTCTCTGAAGAATTAAGAGAACAACCACAGTAACAACACTAGAGAGTGAAGCCAGTGCGCCTCTTCAGCGAGGACAGCCTTGTGATTCTATAGGGACTGTGTATCTTCTGCTCAGCATCTGAGAGCCAGTAGCTCTCTAAGCCCACACAGTGCTGGGACCGAGCAATGCCTCTGACCCAGGCTGCTTTTTTTCAGACCGTCTCTTGTCCCACATGCTATGTATCCTGTCTCTTGAAAGCAAATGTCACCAGAACTGAGGACAGCGTGCAAGGATGTTCCCAAACATTCTCTGCCAGGGTTTACCATGAAGTTCCTGCCTCTCTACCATCCAGACATCTTTCACCTCGTGGTAGGCATTCATCCTCCACAAACAGGGATCTTTCCCAAGGCCAAATGGTGATGAAGACAAGCACTTAATTTTCAGGTGTTTTTTTTTTTTAACGTGATCTGGGGTGAAATGCTTCCGGTACAAATTAATGGACATATTCTCTTTCCCTGGAGGACTAGGAAGGACCTGTGCAGAGGGAAGCAATGCTGGTGAGTTGCAGGCAGTGGGGCAAAAGAAGAGAAGGTTCTACTCCTTGGAAACACTTCCCTCCTGTTGGACCACAGAACACCCTTCCACCCCAGGAATTCTGTACTATTTTATGCTCAGCATCATCCTGGCACCCCCTGACCCCATTCCCGACTCCTCTATGGTAGTAAATTTGCATGGTCTGCAGTGTCATAAAGAACTTTAGGCTGGGGGGTGGGTGGGAACAAAGCGCTCTGTGGAGATGGGGGCTGGGTTGTCTCCGTTGAGGGAATTTGGGGTTGATCTTGGGGTGGAGAGGAAAGCTGGGCCTGCATCAATTTTGACCCTAGTAATTTTCCTCCAGCCTTCTAGAGGTCTTGAGGCAGTGACACAAATGGTCTTGCACTTCCCAAAGAGGCAGAGGCCAACGTCAAGTCTAATTTTCCCTAAATATCAAGCACCTTGCCATCTGTGGCCTCCCTGTGGAAGCGGTGAAAGTAGACGGCTGTGGCAATGCCCCAGCCACCATCTGCAGCCAGGAGCTCTGGCTTTCCCTGCCTCTGGGTTTACGGCCGAGAGACTGTTCCTTGGGCCCATTAGAGCAGAGTGCCTATCACATCCCCACTCCATTAGCATGGACAAACATTCGTGTTCACTTCCCATCTGTCACCGTCCCTTCTCCACTCCCTTTTCATTTTCCCATCCTTAAGGCACAGGGGACAAATCATCCATTTTGATGACACCTGATGAGAAACCTCATTTTCCCAGCCACTCTGGCATGTGACACCTCTTCCATTCTCCTGGCTTTAGCGAGGGCTGTCCCCCCCATCAAAAGGCTAAGGAGGCAGTATGATCAGAAAGAAATGAAGTCACCCGGCACTCTTGGCAGAGGACACGTGCGCAGAGGTCAGGGTGTGTGTTCCCAGGAAGGTTTGTCACTTCACAGTTACCTGCATCATGGACAATGCCAATCCATGTGTGGCCACAGACCATCACATAGTGGTTACAATGAGTCTAGCATTGTGACTGACCTGTCAGGAGCACATGGCAGGAACTGCTGTCAAATTGAGCCCATAAATTATCTTAGTATCACTGGTCCTCTACTACCTATTCAATATCTCAAACCGAGCCAGGATCACCCCCATCAGCAGCCATTCATTGGATGGTTACGATTTTAGGGAATTCTAGGAATTCCCTTCTGCTAGGAAGAGAATCAAGGGTTTGATAGGCATAATAAGGACCGTGAGACCACAGGAAGGATGCTGGGCTGAGAAGTTGGCAAAGGGAAGAAGGGCATTACATGATGTGAACAAATTTACTGCGGTGGAGGACTGCTAACAGTAAGTTACGAGAATGGGGGGGATGTGAGTATGAAACAGCTTTCTAAGAAGGCCCCCAGAGCAGAGCAGACTGGGAAGACCCCACAAGGGGCACCCATGAAAGGCTGCCTAGCGGAGATGTATGTAAGGGAAGGAGTCTCTGGGGGTGGCTGTCATAGTCCTTGGAAGACATGATGGAAGAGGAGTGAGAGACAAAAGGAGGGAAGACTGGATGGGGAAATAGGGAGGAGCAGAGAGGGGTGGAAGAAGTAAGGGAGCCCGGAAAGGGGGTGGAGGGAGAGAAGAAGGAAGAGAGGGAAGAAGAAGAAAAAAAGGAAGAGTGGGAGGAAGTGTGGGAGGAGAGGTGAGGATGGAGGGGGGAGGAGATGGAAGGAAGCACAGGGCAATGGGAAGGGAGACTTTAGAGCCATTCTTCATTCAGCTTGTTTATCACCGTCATGTAGAGAATAGACGCCATGCAGGTGTATATGATCAGTGCCTCGGGAGCACCTGTTGCTTCTGGGACAGAAGAAGGTAGATAGGAAACGGCCTGGGCGATCGTGAAACGCTGCCACAGACATTGTGGCCAGCTTTAGTCAGCCAAGTCCTTGTGTTCTCCACAGCACGGTGCTTCTGTGACAGGTTTCGACAAAAATTTATTACACAGAGCACAAGACCGAAGTCTCCAGACTCTAACATCTTATTTACATGAACTCCCATTTCACGTAATCAAAAGGGTTGCACTAGTGACCTCATCTCTCCACCCCAACCTTATCCTGCCTGTGTGGATGCCAGGATCAGGAAGGAGCTTGCAGTCCCACGGGGCTACCAGTAGGTGGCGCACGCAAGTTCTATGTGTAGGCTACAAGGTGAGCTCTTGAAAATGGCCTGTCTGGTTCCATGTTGAATCCTAGGCTACTGTACTGGTTTTGAGACTGCTTGCTAAATAAGTTCTATTCCAAACTTTTTTTTTTAACTTCAAAGAAAGGACTTCTAAATATTCTTATGTTCATAAAAGCTATCACTTATGGGCTTCCTGTACCAGACATACTCCTAGGTGCTGCAGATACTTCAAAATCCGTGAAACAACTCTGATACATTCTTTACTACCTCGTAACACAAAGGAAATGGGATTCACAGAGAGTAAATGTCCCATGTGCATGATTGGCAAATTGGTCATACCGGGGGCTTGTATCCAGTCTAGAGAACACTCGTGCTATAAATCCTTTTTTTTTTCTTCCTGAATAACTTGATTTACGCACACCAGAGAAGGCTCTCTTATAGCAGTCAACAAGGCATGCCTACACAGCCAGTTCCTGGAGCACTTCTCAGCAGTACTTCTCAGTAGCACGGGCAGCTGCACCAGCAAAGGTCAGCGCTGCACACCGCCCCAAGGAGCCATCCCAGGAGCGCAGCCCTGAGCACGTCTCCTTGGTAGAGTCAGCTGCACCTGCAACTCTGTCACTGACAGTCCACCGAGGCTCCCACAGCCTCTCATCCTGCCTTGCGGCCATCTTCCTTGGTCTGTATAGTTAGGCAAGGAAACGCCCCAGCACAGCTCATCTCTTTGTTGCAAAGAGGGCTGTCCCTCTTCAGCCTTTTCTTATTCTGACCTCAAGGCTTCCCCAGGGAATGCCCCACCATGGAGCCTGCAGAAGAAGTCAGCCAGTCCCTCTCTAAAAGCATGCGCCTGGGAGATCCAGAGGACAGCGCCAATGTATCTTCCCTTTCCCTTGGTCACAGTGAGCCCCAAGTCCCCAACTGCCATGACATCTGCTGAGGTAGCAGGCACTGGCCAGAAGGCTCTCATCTGCTGCTGCTTCTCCGCCTGTCCACACTTACCCACCTGCAGACTTCTGCTCTGCTGGGCCAATTACAATATTAACTCTTCAGAGTGAGGGCACCTGGTCCTGAGGACCTAAAAACATTCCCTGAGCCGGCTTCGTTTCTCTTAAGGTGGCAGAAAAGGCAGAGGAGTACTGAGTGGGTCATGGGAAGAGCTGCTTTGCATCAAGCCTTGCTGCTGGGGGCCACACAAATATAGCCACACATTTGTGGCTGACCCTCTCTAGATTTGGTGTCTTCTCAAAGCAAAAGGGGTGGATCGGGTAACCTCTGAATGCAAACATTTGGTGATTCTATATGCCTTGACTTAAAGTCATTAAGGAATAACTTGGGCTCAGTGTGAGCATAAATATGTGTCAGAGAGAGAGAGAGAGAGAAAGAGAAAGAGAGAGAGAGCGCTGTTCCTTTGTGAACAGAGTATCCTGGCTAACTATTCAGAACCCTAAAATGTTATCTCTTGTATTTGAGTACCTTCGACCATCACCCAGATGGCCAGGCCAACAGCTGCTGAAAGCACAGATATCTCCCAAAGAACAGGGACTCACTGCTGTAGCCTTGATGCCCAGCACTGCAGGCACACCGTATATACTCCATACACGTCTAAAGATAGCAAAGATAATAACGATGAGGCAAGCACACACTTAGTAGACTTTTCAGTTCTTCTCTATCCCTGTCATGTAGATTTTCATAAGAAGTGAGTTTCGGATCGCTCCGATGTTGATTTTTGTCTAACAAAGCCGCCTCTGGAGGTGGCTGGCTTTCCGCCTCCAGCCACACAGCTGCGGGGCACTCAAGAAAACTCGGGATGACCGCTAGGCACAGTGCCTGACACATTCTCCTACAGAGATGTCACTTGCTGAGAGTTCTTCTTTCCAGAGGCGCACACCCTCCCTCTAGTCTGTCTGTCACCAGACACAGCAAGAGATAGAAGGCTATCGTTTCAGGGATGTTTTGGCTCCTGACCACTCTGCCTGCCCCCATCCCCAAGGCTTATCTCCCCATAGGGGAGTGTGTCCTTAAAGACATTCAATTCAACGAAGCCCTAATTCTTGCCGTTGGTCTTTGATAATTCAGTGGCCAGTGGAGCTTCTGGAGATCCTGTCACTCACAACACGGACCCTGAGCAAGATGGCCAGTGAACGCTAACCAGATGATGTGAGAAGATGGCGATTTGAGACAGTGTTTAGTGAAGGTGGTCACTAGAATCACTTGGGGAACTGGAAGAAACTCAGAAGCCCAGCAGTATTTCTCTAAGCATGGTGTGAGTCCAGGAGCTGAGCCTGACCACAAGCTGGTTAGAAATGCAGAGTGCCAGGCTATGTCCAGAGAGGCACCAAGAACCAGTGTCCAACAAACCCGCCAGGTGACCTGAGACCAAAACAGACAGAGGGTCTGGAAATTCTTTTTTAAAGAGCCTGGATGGTTATAGTGCCTGACCATAGATGAGAACTATTAATGTAAAAACAAAACAAACGAACAAGCATAGGTGGCCGCCAATGGCACCCGGACCCCTCTGCCCAGGATCACCAAGCTTTTCATGGGTAAGACCAAAGGAGGACCACGTGGGCTAAAGCAGCTACGCAGGATGGTTGCCCTTTGGACTCAGCCTTCCTAAATCCCAGGGACAATCAAGTCACATCCATTTCTATTGCTCTGTTTCTGCACCAGTGTATTCTGTGCGGAACTACCTCAGTGGCAACCATGAGAGCACACAGGCTTGGAACACACTCATAACATCAGGGGTTGACTCAGTTCTTGCCCCTCTCTCTCCACTGAGGAGGTCAAGTGAGAGAGAAACCCATCCCCAGATGCTCCCCATCCTAGAACATTCCTTGGGAAGAAGGTAGAAAGAAGGTAAAACTACCAGGAAACCAACTGACCTAGGGCATCAGCACCTGTGTCTGTAGGAACTGGAAAAACTGAGGCAGGAGGGTTGCCACCAACCGGCGGATGTTCTTATGGCACTTCCTGCTTCTGTGTCCTAGTGCCACCACTATATGAGGGTCAGCCATACAGCATCCAAATTGCTTATGTGACCATTACCCCCAAACTTTGGATTTTTATCTCCAGAAAACAAGGATTTGAAAATCTGCCCAAAGCCCTGCTGGGATTGTCAAGTTCTTGGGAATACATATCAACTTTTGTTCTGGCAAAGGCCAGCCATGAAACATTCTTCTGGAACTAAAGAGAAATACATTAGCCTGCTGTGAATATCCTTTGGTGAGAGCACAGAAAGAAACCAAGACCACCCCTGGCGATACTTCTAGAAAAGAGCTGCTCCAGGGACGCTAAGGCTTAGGTAACTCTATTGCTCCCTAGCCACCCACCAATAGCTAGGGCGCTCCTAGGTCAAGGACTGTGGCACCCCATTACTACAATTCCAGCCACTTTCTGACAATATCCTCCTTAAATCCAGAGAGAATGTGATGTCAACAGCCCCACATCACTGGTGGAGTCTTGACTCACAGGGGGTCCTTCCTATCTGGCATTGGGCTCTGGCATCTTCTCATCTGTTCAGTCTCCAGAAGAATTCTGTTCTGTTAGTAGTACCAGAGTGCAGGGCATCCCCTGATCTTTACTGAAGACCAGGAGGTTCCTGTTTCCTGCTCCCTCACCATGCGAACTGCCAGCCTATCCTGCTGGCCTGGGTGAGCTCTGCCTCCAGTTCTAAAGGCAAAGGCAGGCACGCCAGTCTGGTCCCAAGGCTTTCCGTGAGGACAAAAGACATGCAAAAAAACAGAAATGGCTAAGTACAAATGTCAAGGGCCCAGTTCTTGGTAAATGTCCCTTTTTGCTCTAGCCTCTGGCGGGGATCCATCTGAGGAGATGCTAACACTAGCCAGAGTCCAGACACTGAGGACTCTGCAGGCCTCTGCCTTCTGGTTATACAATGGGGCTGCTGGAACCCTAAAAGGTGATGGTTTAAACACACGAAGTTCTGAATTTCAAAGCACCACCCCATCCTCCGTGGGAAAATACTGACACCCTCCCCTCATTGTGGTAATTCATGTGTTAACACTCCTCATAGTACAGCAAAGACCTGCCTTGAAGGTACACACAAGCAACAGGTCAAAAAAGAGAAAAGAAAAAGAAAGCAAGCAGAAATAATGACACATGAGAGATCCCAAACGCAGAACGGGGAAAAGGAAGCTGGGGCCCGGCCAGACAGTGGAAGTCTCTGCTTTAGGTATTCCACTGCACTCCAGAACTGGGTCAAGCCACCTGGGGAAGGGAATTGCCAGGAGACATCCAAGAAGCTCCTTATGTGCTGCCAGCATAGGCTGACAGAGAGATGGTGAAGGTTTCTTTGGGCCTCAGGGCCTGAACCACCCCACCTTTCCTTCAGAAGTGGGTCCAACCGGCCTTTGCTGGTGAAGGTTACAATCGGTTTGGGGGAGGGGCAAGAAAGCTTTCCGTGTTGTATTTGCCCACTGTGGTTTTCCCACGGCGGCTCCATCTTGGCCGGCATTGTGGTGATACTGGATGGGTCTGAGCCAGCCTAGACCCCCTTATTCTAGGATGGTGAAGCTTATGCATATATAGTTGGGTTGGAAGGGTAGAGGCAGTCTGACAGAGAGACAGAGACAGAGAGAGAAAATGAGAGCTGAAAGCACGCTGCTGCCAGCAATTAGCTGTTGCTTTGCAGGAGACCTAGAGAGAAGTCAGGCTGGCAGGAGATAAGGTCTCTGAATAGCCCGAGGCCCTGTCACTACAGGAGGGCTCCCACCAGGGGACAGTCTGGAAGACTCAGAAGACCTTGCTTCGGCTACAAGGAAGATAGCCAGGAAGAAGCCACAGCCGGGCAAAAATTAAGTTTGGGGATCACCCAAGGAAGCTAATTATGGCCCAGCTGCAGACTAACACTCAAGCAAAAGTTGAGCTGAGGGCTGCATGCGGCTCAGACAGGCAGGCAGGCAGGCAAATAAAAACGGGACCCCCTAGAGTGCAAAGCCCTGAATTATGGTCATTTACAAATGATAATGGCTTGCATGTGTACATGTTTGACACGAGCAAGCCTCACTCTAAAGGCTCTTTTCAATTTTCTTTTTTTCCCCTTTTGATCCTGGGAAGAAGATGGGTGCAAAGGTCTCTCCCTGAGATTCTGACAAACGGGCAAGTGTGCCCATCTGCTCCTTGTAGCACCTTAGGATCCTCATGCCCCCTTGCTGCCTCTTCTCTCGGCAGCTCTCCTCATTCATTCCATCTTGGCATCGGCCTCTTGTGTAACTCAAACCACAAGAAACTTTTTGTTTGGCTTCTAATCCAGAAGAAATTCCAGTAACTCAGTTCCTGATTTAAAAAAAAAAAAAAAAAATTCCGCTTTTGAGAATTCTGTTCTCCCCCTCCCCATAAGGACAAATGTTTACCTAAAACTTCATTGTTGCTGCCCGCCCCCCCCCCCCCCCGTGAAGCTTGCTGCCCTCAATCACAGCTCAAACAGCTGAAGAGCATAGATTCTAGGTCCCTCGGGCAACATTCCCTAAGGCCGGGGTTGAGAGCCTGTTCTGGAAGCCCTGCCCCCAAGGAGGCTGGGAAAGACTACCTGGTAGGCCTCTGTCTGAATGTTCCTTTTGGGGCACCAACTGCTGAGGGAGCCAGGTGTATGAGGTGTCATCCCCACCCCACTCCCAGCCATGAGGCCCGGGCCTAGAGTCTGCAGGCATGCTTAACAACACCTTCCCACTTGCCAGAATAGGTCCTGGTTGTTCATGTCCTGGGACCTTTCCATTTGTAGTAGGAGCCAGGATTGGCGCCAGCCTCCTCCGTCAGGAGGGAGCTCCAGATCTGACATCCTGGACCCATCCCCATTCTGGATCTTATAAGCCAAAAATCTACATTTTAACCAGATTCCCTGGACAAGCTGGATCTCCATAAAGTCTGAAAGAAAGGCAGTCTTAGGACCATGTGCTGGTGGCCAATGTCTATTGGTTTCCTGCTCCAATAGTCAGGCTCTCTGCCTGATGCTAATGAGATTCCCTAAGTAAGAGCCCTGCTCCAGTTAGCACCTGAGGTAGACTGGCTTGCCTTGCCATGGGCTGGGTGGGGCAGGCTAGAGGAGGAACCTCAGTCTTCTGAGGCTACCTTTGTGACTCCCAGTGCCTGTGCAGTGGCCTTCTGTGGCTAACACCAACTGGCTACTGAACTTCCCTCTTACTGCTTTCTCCTTTTCGCTCCCCTGCTATCGAAGGTGAAGGCGGCATGCTACATCGTCCCCCTTCCTCCTTCGCAGCTGTGGGTTACTCTGGGAGTGAATTCTGGTCACAAGCTGAAAGTGAAGCTTTGCGCCTCGCTGCCCGAAAGGACCCAGCTTCCGACAGCACTGACTTGCTCTCTGCACGCCGTTAAAATGTGGAGCTTCAGGCTCTCTGTTGTAGATCTGCTCTGTCTATACCTATCCTCCCAAGGGATTCTGGGGCACACTGAAGTTCGGGCGGTGTTATCAGGGCTTCTGGGAAAACAGAAGGTGGGGTGTTACTGACACTATTACTTCCTTTCTCCTTCCTGGCTTGACAGAGGCTGTGACACTTGGAACTGTGTCCACGTTCTGGCAACCAACAGAAAATAGGCCTGAGTACAGAAAAGGCAACAGGAGAGAAATTAAGAACCTTGGCTGTCAGTGGCATCTCAAGCTGTCAGGTCCATCCCAAGGCCACACTTAGGAGTCATGTGACTCGAATTATTCAAATCCTTTAGCATGAAGAAGGGTCTCACAGTAACAACCAAGCTGAAGGAAGCCAAACCCACTGAGACTCGCCACAGCCTGATGGTCGGTGTCTCTGTTCCTTCAAGATAGGAGGGACCCGGTGGCAGCACAGCTGGCTGACACGTTGTGTACAGAGAGCCCTCATATTCCTCCTCTCCATCTGCCCCGCTTACAGGCACGGTTCTCCTCACCAGGGGACGGGACAAAGCTCATACTGACCTCCCCCTAAAGTTGCTGCACAGACAGGGCTTCTGGGGCTGCTGGAGGCCTGCTGAGATCAGGCTACAGTCACTCCATATCAGAAGCATTTGTTCAGACAGTGCCTTGCCCTGAGAGATTCTAGGGTGGAGGATGACTGCACTGGGCTGGACAAGTGAACATCACCATTGGTCCAGCACCACCTGAGCAGCACGACACTGATAAATGACTTTTTCCTGGGCACAAAAAGGAATTCTGCCTTATACGTCAATTGGAATGATTTGAATGCAGACCAGACCAAGAGAGCGTTTAATTCCCTCATGTGGCCCCCATTAAGCGGTGGACACTAACACTATCATGGCGGTGGACCCCTACCAACATGTCATCTGATATTTGGTATCTGTGTTAAGGATCAAAGGGAAGAGTCCCAACTTTCTCTAGGACCTCAGCTGAGCTAGGTCCCCCACTGTTGATGGAACTGCTCAACTGCTGTCCGCTCATCCACCTGCACGCCCACACTGGACCCGGAGCTGCTGTTACTGCTCCCCACCCAGTTCTGCACTTTCATCTCTGCAGCCGACTAGTCTTAACTCTCAGCTCTGATTATCCCGCAGCCCGATCCCTACGGCAACAGCTTCTTCCCCAAGGTTTGCGTTCCTTATCCCTACAGGCCTATTACATTTCTAGGATCCCACTTCTGAGAGCTCTTGCACTGTGCTGTTGGCTCTTCATTCGTTCCGTAAATTATATATACATATTACAACATATGTTCTACATATCTACACATACATAGGTAACATATACTATTCATATACAACTTATGCATATACTATACATACACAACATATACACATACATATACATATATAATTACTTTATTTACTGTGTGCTAGCACTCTTAATGCTGGGCATAGTACCTGACAGGGAAGTTCCATTCTGTCATTTTCCAGTGACTTGTGATGTGTTGAAAACTTAAGCCATACAGAGGTGTTGGGTTTGAGGACTCTGGACAATTTCACTGAGCAGCCACAGTATAGAGATTTTCACTAGTCCCTATGTTCTTAAGCATTCTTATTTGAACACCTAGTTTCCATACAACCTTTGACTCCTCCCTGCTCCTACCCCTGCACACCTCAGCTACACTTGCCTCTCTTATGCTGGGAGGATTTCTTCTCTCTCCAAATAGTTCTTTAATCAGCAGTGACTCTGTTGGGAGCCCCATGCTTCACAGGACCTGTCTCCGCTTTTAGTCATTCTGTTAAATAAGCACATGCTACAAGATGGAGGCATAGATTGGCCTGCCCTGACTACAGTCTCCTCATCACATCCCTCTCAGGATCCTAGACAGATGCCTAAGGGTCCTCCCAGGTAATCAGGAAAAGCACGGCAGGTGAGGTCTGGCTCCCCGTCTCCTCCCAACGATCTCAATCCAAGGTGTTGACTGCACCGCTGAAGGTCTTACCAGAAGACAAGTGGAGTGTGGCTGTTCCCTCCAGAATGGGCTTGGCCACTGTCTATTATATCAGAGTGACCATCCAGTAGACATGGCCCATTGGTACCCGCTCCTGAGGGAGAGGCTCACAGGCTGCTGACATCCTCAGGAGGCCCCTCACCTCCCCGAGGTTATTAGAGGTAAACAGTTGCCGGAATGGGACTCTTCAGAAACGTTGCTGCCCTGAAGCTGCCCAGTAAGTAGTATAGTTTGCCATTAGGCTTCCCAGGCCCCGTTAAGTAACTTCACTCAACCCACTGATTCACCAAGCTAGACTTGGGTGGCATCATTTATTTGCTGTATTGGTGCCCTCAGTAGCCGGAATAAATAGGTAGGGAAAGTCACAGATCAACAGAAATATTTTATAATAAAAATATTTGCTAGTTTGTGATCTTCTTAAAAGCCAATTTTTTTTTTAATGGGAATCTCAGGGAAGGGCAGACCTTCAGTCCCAACCCACACTCACAGTCATGGGAGCAGCCCACCCTCCGTTTCGTAGCAGCAGAGATCTGGGTTCCTTCCCAGAGAGCCTGCCAACTGTGTGTCCTGAGTACCGCCTGCCTCCTCCTTCAGGCCTGAGTTTCCACTCCGGGAATGTAGCCATCTGAAGTTTCCTCTGGCTCCTAATACCATGCTTTGCTGGGCATCCATTGTGGGTGACCCCTCAAGAGAAGGTCTGCGATAAATGCCCTTCTCTACACCGAGACCCCCTTGCAGCAAGCGAGCTCCTCCTCATGTTGGCCTGATGATGGGAAAGGCTGTAACACAGCCCGAGACTGCCACCTTCTCGAGGGTAGTCCTCGCTGAGGGTAGAGCGCAGGCTGTCAGAGTCGACCCCATGCTGCTCCATGGAACCAGGCTTCTCATAAATACAGCTGTGGCATGTCCCCAGTGAGAACTGGGGCTGTGTGGGGCTGTGTTGTGTGGTACTTTTTCCTCCGGGCATAAGAAGATGCCGTCTTGGATTTTGTCCTAGTAGCCATGGCAACTAGAGTAGAAAAAAATGCAATGATACCCAAGTCTATAGTAATAGTAGGAGCTACTGACACTCCCTACTAGATGGAAGATGGAAAAGTCTTGAGACCTGCCCTTAAAATTCTAGCCTTTGTCCCCTTAACCAGCTGCAAGTGATCTTGGGAAATGCTAGGACAAATCAGATTTTGAAGGTTAATTGAAAGCAGGATGCTGTAATTCAACTTCCATGAGGTCCTCATCCTGATGGGCTTGTGACTCTGCAGTGATGCACTGTTTTTGGAGTCGCCCATGCGACTCACCAGTGCTTTTTAAGAAAGCTCAATAAATTCACTATTCTCACCAAGCTAGACTTCGGTGAAATCATACTTTGTCTACTGCTACTGCCCATCTGGGAAGGGAAGATATTTGTTCTCATCTCCCTAGGAAAACTTAGCATGCCAGGCTGCAAGCTAGAACAGGGTGGGTAGGTCCTTGTCGGGTGAATGACAGGAAGGGATACCTGCAGAGAGACGGGAGTGGGGGCGGGGAAGAGAGAGGACCTAGAAAGTGAGGCTAGGAGAGACAGCTCAGAGCAACACAATTCAGATGGTACGTTAACCGCAGGAATAAGCTCTCCAGAAAGCCTGATCTACAAGACTACCAAGGCATGAGGAGGAGTCAGGGCAGACAGGCAGTCAACGGACACACAGAGCCTTACATAAACTAAGGAAAGGCAAGAAAAGCCATGTTTTGCTGGGCTTACATCGAGCCGATGGCTGCGAGCTCACAGGACAGGGATTACATACTCAGTGCACTGCAGCAACTAATTTCCAAGGAGATCAAAATAAATCAGAAAACAAAACCACCCTGACAGCAGAGAAATGTGGAGATGTGTTAAGAGATAATTACAATCCTTTCTCCCATTTCACCACGTCTCTGCTGCCACTGGTGCCAGCACTGAATCACAGTTGTCACTCCATCAAGAGGCCGTGTATGCTGAAGGAAGGGTGCAGAGTGTGCCAGCCAAGCACTGGTCTGAGAGTCAGTCTACAGACAAGAACATCCATCTCATCCCCAGATCTTAGAACTGGGGCCAGAGCGGGTACATCATACCACCTAGGGGCCACTGTGCCAGCCTATCCTTATCTCCATCTCCTGGGACTCCTTTAAGCAAGGTGACTGTCACTCACCCTGCAAAGTACCTGCCTTTATGCCCTACAATAGTATATCCTAGAGTAAAATGGGTCCAGTTCCATGGGGTCCTAGTCAGATGGCTTTGGGCAAGATCCCAGAGTTCTAAAAACCTCAGTTTCTCCATCAAAGAGAAACTAGGCAAATGTCAATGGTGGACAGTCACTGGGAGCATCCAAATAACATGCATTCAGCATCTGCAGCTGGTAGGGTTTACCGGGAGACATCATAGCTACTGCTGCCTTACAAAGCTGACCCGAGAGGCCACCAACTTCCAGATCCTGCTTAGGAGCAAGCCTGGAATATCGAGAGTGTCCTTGGTTGTCTCTCAGTGGCTGGAAGAGAAGGATCCACCTTCTCCAGCTCAGCCTGCCTCCTATTGCCCAAAGACACAGGTGCAGCTTAGGAACACTGACAGACACTTCCAAGTGAACAGATGAAGAGAGCATCTTGGGCTGTTCTCGTTGAAATGCTTCAGATATTATCCTGTTTTCTGAATGGATGCTGGAGGTCCTCAGGACTTCATCGGGTGGGGGCTGGGCGTGCAGCTTAGAATAGGGTCTATAGCATGGTGAGACACTGCCATGAAGGAGGAAGACACAGAGGAAGCAACTTGACTCTTGGGGGATGTTCGCTGCCTTGGTGGTCTCACCATTGTCTCATCTCTCCAGAGTCCTCTGAGGACACTCTCCCAGCAGAATGCTCTGAGAAGTAAGAGCAAGCATGTAGATGGCACATTTATTTAAGAAGCATAGGTCTTCAGTACCCAACACTGAAGATTGTTTAACTCTCTCCCTGTTCCCTCCTACTGATACTGCTCCTCTCACTATCAGTAGGTTGAGAAATCAAGGTCTTAGATGTTGAATAAATTACAGCCAGATATGAAGAGGCTGAGCCAGGCCTGGCACTTACGAATTTTCTCTGTGTCCTTCCCATGACAGGATCTGTTTATGAAAAAAAAAAAAAATGGTACACACCTGTCTTGGCACCACACCTTGTACTTAAGTTTATTTTTTGCCATCTCGTACAAAAGTGGGGAAAAGTGGAGGAAAACCTGAAGATCCCATAGCTGGCCCTGTGAGACATAAAGGGGATTCCACATGCCATGCTCCCAGACCTTCTGTGCCGGTTGGCATGGCAGGAGGAGCTATCTCCTGAATGACAAAGCCCACTATGGGCCCTTCCTTTTCCTGTCCTGGAGCCCAGCAGGACAGGAAGAGGAAGGGACATAGAAAAGATCAGTGTCTGCCACCATCCTGAACAGTGTGACCCAGAGTCTGGAGAGAGGGCTACGAGCCACCAAGCCAGCGCTCTCGCTCTCACTCCGCCAGCACCAGCAACCCCCACTCACTGGCAATGTGACTCTCTCAAACACACTAATGACTTCATCTGCTCCTCTTGAGTGGACTGGGGCTTCACCTGGAGAACCCCTGCAGGTCTGCACGGTGACAACCCAAGACGCCATGGCATCAGGATGAAAGAGAACCCCACCTGATCCTGCATATCCATGGCCCTCCTTAGGAGGAGGACAGTCCACTCACAAGCCTTCTGCCCTTGCCCCCCACTGTCCTCAGCCACGGGTGTTGCAAAGCTATGACCTTCCTGTGTAGAACACTTCATCAGCCTTAAGTGTAACCTCCCTCATTTCCTCAGGACCACTCCTTTTCTTTCACCGGAGAATCAGGGCATGTGACAAGATGATCATTTTGGACCTCATTTCATTGAGGCCATAGAGCTCCTGGGCCCTGGCAACTGTGAATCTCTGGACTCCACAGAAGACTATGGAGAGGGTCATAATAACTGGTAGTGACTCTGTCTTTGACCTCAGAATGCTGTTGTCTCAGAGAAGGAACATCGTGGGGACCTTTACAAGGCCCCAACAATTTGCTCAATATGTTTTGCATGTCCATATGCAAGGCTTGAGAATAGAATCATTAGAACGCAGGGAGCACTCCATCTTAGGATGCGCTTTCTAGAAGAGTTTAAAATAAACCAGTGCATTCTCTTGGCAGGCTAGGCCCCACTTGCCTCTTTTCTCCTCCTTAGCCTGTGATCTATCTACATCTGTGGGGTCCCCTGATACTCCAGCCTCTGAATTTGAGCGATGAGAAGCTATACAGGACATGACAGCCTCTAGTTTGGCATTATGTCCTAAGCAGCAACCAAAGTTTCCACTTTATGGTCCCTCCTTCCTTTCCTGCTCCCTCAAGATACCAAAAACCTGATTTTCTGTCCTTGTGCCTTTGGACCTTGGGGTGGTGATGATGTCCATGCCAGCTGGCGCCCGCCTTTGGGTTTTCTTTCCTCTCTGCAAAGATGCCCTTTGATTTTTCAGCTGAGCCATCTGTATAGGTGATGCTTCTTATTGTGACACCAATGGGACACTTGATGCTCAATGTGACATTTAGTTAGGAGTCTATGTAGGAAGCACTATGTAACTGACCCAGTCCTGAAAAGGCATCACATCCCTAAAAACCTCTCACATCTCAAAATGTGTATACCACATCCTCTGTCACAGAGGGCTGCGTGTGCTTCCCAATCCAGAAGCCAGGAACTTGGAATTGCTCTTCCCTCAGCCATGGCTAGGGACTTAGACAGCACTGCCACCAGCAGCCCACCTGATTCTTGAGGCTCACATGTGGATGACATCATGAAGCAGGGCTGGCCTCGCCGATTTCTTACTCTTTAAATCAAACCCTGATCCCCACTGCTCCCTCCCTGATTTGGGATTAGCATTCCCTCCACCATCCACGGAATGTGCTTTGCATATTGAAGTCATTTTCTTATAGTTCGCCCTTTCTTGAACAGAGGTGGAGTCATTTTGTCAGTGTTCTGATAAGGCCTAAGTATTTAATCATATGCCTATCACCCTTGCTCAGCACAGGAGCTTTTGGCACACACCACCAGGTTAGCCAAGAGAAGGCTAGGTCCAGGAATACTTAGGCCATACAAGACCCTCAGATTTGCTTAGCTGAAGTTTGGCCAGAACGCTCAGCACGAATGTACAATGTACGATTGAGTGGGACAGCAAGGACCATTCCGTTCTTTCCCTTGCCTCTTCCGGAACTAAATCATCTTTAGCAGATGGTGTTTCTATCCACGGTCTCCCTAGGAAACCTCCTCACTGCCTAGCAACCTCCAGCCCCGGGAAGTCCTCACTGCCGCCTCTACTAGCTGCCCACGACTCTACTGGCCCACTACCCAGGACACTCACAGGAAGAGAGAGGCCTGGGAGGACCCTTCCCAAGCCAGTAGACTCCTTGAATAGAGCCCTTCTTGGAGCCTTTGCTAAACACCTCAAATACAAGGTGAGAACATAATCCCCTGCCTACCCAGATGCATCCTCTTTGCAGCCACCCTAAGCTTCCTTTCTGAAAAGGAAACCATTTTCCAAGGCCTAGGATGGTATTTCACATAAGCCTCTGGAACCAAGGCTGCTGGGGCAGTCAGTGAGAGATCAGAGTCAAGTTGGGCCCTGCTGGAACCCCAGGCTTCTCAGCCTCTTCTTGGCTCTGTCTCTGTTCACCCCTGCAATATCCCTGAAAGCCGACTCTTTGACTCTTCCTATTCAACCCCCTCCCAGCATCTCCGGGTCCAGGAACCATCTGACTGAAAAAATTTAGAGCAAGTCAAGGTTCATTGACAGAGGAAAACAACCTGGTCCTTAGAAAACATAGGCTGTTCAGACATGGAGGCCCATATGGCTACTACTCCAGAAGAAAACTAAAGATCCCCCAAACCTGCTTCTTACACAAGGATGTGGGAGGGGGCACAGAAGCCTGTTTTAAAAACCCTGTCTTCACTTTACATGCAGTCAGTCCTGAACAGTGTCAGATGTTTGGCAGTGAACTGAGACCAGAGGACTAGTCTGTGAGAGAAACAAGGCAGCCATACCATGAGACTTCCTCCAAATCACAAGGGGCAGTGCTCCCAGAAGTGCCACACTGCAAGAACCCCAAAGTTAGAAGCACCCTGCCCCCTTCCTCCTGTCCCCGCCCCCTTCCTCCTGCCCCCGCCCCTCTCTCCTCCTCCTCGGCCTCCTCCTCCTCTTTCTCCTCTTCAGTGAGAGGGGGAGGGAAGAGAGAGGGAAGGGGACAGAACAGGCTCCAAGCATTCTCTACAGATCCTGTAGTGGGACAAACAATTTCCAGGACAGTAAGTTTCCTCTTTTAGGTTCAAATCCTTCCCCCTAGACACTGTCCCAAGCCTAGACAGGAACTTCACGTTCCTTCTGTTTCTTTCCCTCCCAAACTGAGCCTCAGTTTCTCATCTGTAAAATGGGCTTCATACTGTCTGACTGTGGGCTGTGTGGAGGGGGTTATACTATTCAATCTATGGGTTTATGGAACCAGAAAGTACCAGCCCTGCCTGGGATACAGATGTGTTCTACAGGCCGAGCATCCCTAATACAAACCCTGGAAATCTGAGATGCTCCAAAAGCCAAAATGTTTTGAGAACCAGCATGATGATACAAGCAGAGAGTTCCATGCTTGAACAGTGTGCTGGGCCCAGATACACTGCAGGTACGCTCAAACTACCGCAAACTTCTTCAGCTCTGTGTTTAACACGTGTACACCCACAAGATACCTGTGGGTATATTGCGGTGCCTGTGCAAGCATTCAAAAGCCCTCTTCGGAGGCCCAAGAACTTTGGTGTGGACGCCTGTCACCTGTACCTAATGTCCTTGCTGTGGGAATGAATGGAGGGAAGGAAAGTGAGTCAAACTCACAGGCCATTTTCACCATACTTCCCTGTGAGTACCCACAACGAGCCAGCTGACAGGCCGGGCTTCAGAGCATAGCACTAGACAATGCCCACTGGAACTTCTGATATATATATAGTATATATATAGCCACATAGTATGAAGATTCTCATTCATTCCCTGGAAGGCCCAAGAAGGAAAATAACTCGGCTCCAGACCCTAATAAGAATACAAAACTCATAGATGTTCTTGTCATTCTTGGTTCTTAGTAACTGTCCTCATTGTTTTTTATCCCTCAGCACACGGATGCACAAAGACAGGCTAACAGAGAAGCATGTAGGGAAAGAGGGACCCAGGTCCAGACCTTCCCAGCAACAAGCCCTTGCCCTTCCCCCTCCCCCAGCCTCCTCATGCTCAGGTTTTAATAGTAACTCAAGGTTTTCTTAAGAGCCTCATGTTGTCTTACTGGATCTTTATGATGTTCGTTGAAGTGGGAGGATCTTGTTTTTATCTTTCTGCCTCATAGGAAACCAGGCCCAGGGCCTCTCACTCAGCATAACACAGCCAAGTCTATTTTCACTACAAGACCACAATGGCTCCCACTTCTCTCTGACCCCAATAAGTCTTCCCACAAAGGAGCAAGGGACATAAAACATCCAACTCTGGCAAGCACTGACTTCAAGCCCCAAACTCCACCTGACAAGTGTGTCTGGAGTACAAGTGGAACAGGGGAGAAGGAGGACAACAAGAGCAGGTGTCAAAGGTTGGAGTGTGCCCAAGGCCCCCGTGCCCCTGGATCAGTAACCTAGTTTAATGACTCCGGACCCCTGCCAATTGCTAATGCTCCAACCCAGGCTCTGTGCAGGATAATGAGGCCATATGCTCCTACAACCAGCAGCCCAACACCATCTCCAGAAAGCATGCCTAGGAGGCTCATTTCAAAAACAAAGGAAGGGAAAAGGGAGGCCACTCCAGGAACCGTGGCTCTGATGGACTGACCATTGGGCATTCCTCCCTGCCCACTCCTCCTGGCTGCCTGTGCTTTCGAGCTCTTTGACAGCAGATCAAGAGAACTGCTGCTCTCTCCACGAAGCCCAAGGATGAGGCCTTTAACTCCTCACACTGCCAGATAGAGTGTGGGGGTTCTGATGCCATCACTGCACAGAGCAGGGGACAGAGAGGGGACAGAACCAAGGTAAACAATACGGGATCTTTTAGAAACTCCCAGGGAACCAGAAGAATCTCATGGCCAAGCCCACCCACTTGTCCCTTTGGGGGGCAGACAGGACTGAAGTAGCGGTAGGGGTGAGGGAACCATGGGTAGCTCAGAAAACAAATGAGACGAAAGCCAGAGCCTACAAGTTCTACAAAGCTCAGGCCTCCCTTCTCACTTCTGGCTGGGCTCAAATCACTGCCCCGAGGCTGCACTGTGGCACCTCCAGATGAGACAAGGTGACATCAAAGCTGACATTATCTGCAAAGGAGATTCCCAAGGAGATCTGCTGCCCAGCTACCACAGAATGAAGGAGGCTTGATTACTTGTGAAGACCAGGGGACAGGACTCCCTGGCCCTTCCAAACATTCTACCTCCCCCACTATCTAGTAGGTGTAAGCAGGGGGAACAAGATGTAGACAAGATGAGGAAAATTTCCTTCCTTGATGTAGAGGGGAGCTCCAAGCACCTATGGGTTCAGAGATACCAAGACCTGGGCTTTGCGTCTGAAACAGGAATGAGCCTAGTGCCCCAGTTTGCTGGTTCCCAGCTCTGTTGGTTGGGAGCCAAGGTTGGAGCTCTTCACCAAGAGAGCCAGACAGTGGTCCTCATTAGCAGTCCCCTCCTAATGTCTGTTCAGGTCAGTATGGCTCTCCCTCACTCAGAGGGATCAAGGGCCTCATGCCACCACGCCAACAGAGATACCAATCTTCAGACTCACTGTCTTGGAATCCCTGCTATTGTTGCCTAATTCTCCGGGTCACTTGCGGGCAAGAATGACCTCAGTTCCACAAGGAAGGCACCTGAGGGCCAACTTTTAAGGAGAAATCCAGAAGCTGAAGGAAGAGGTGTCTGGGACTACTAGCCGCAGAGAGGGATTTCCAAACAATATACTGGCACGAGGTTTGGACATGCCAGGGGAAGCAACTCAGAGCTGTGTAAAGTAGGTGTGGGAGAGAACAGAGACAGGCTTGGTGCAAAGCTAACGACACACACGGAGGGCACAGGCAACAGTGCAGCCAAATACGCTTCTTGAGGAAATGCTGTTGAATGAACCATGTTTGTGCACCAGGCAGCTGGACTATCAAGGGGACTAGGCAACCTCAGGTCTGCCATTCGTCTAGAAGCAGAGAGTTCAAGTGGAGGAGATCCAGAGTGCACACAGAAAAGATATGACCACACAGCTTTGCCCTCAGCCAGGGCTGTCAGCCTGAAACAGGCACAAGGGCCCCACGACTCGCTGTACATCTTGAAGCTTCTAGGTGAACAAATGACATCCTCTCACAGGACAGAAAGAAGAGAGGGTCGGGTAGAACACTGTCTGTGGTCCTTGTTAGCTGGGAGTTCATGGCCCATCTGTTCTACATAGTAAGTTCCAGACCAGTCGGGGCTACATAGTAAAACCCTGTCTCAAAGAAACAAAAGCAGAAAACATCACTAAGATCCTTCTGCCTCTGCCTCCAGAGTTCTGGGACTAAGGGCATGTGTCACCGCTCCTGGGCTGTCCCCCTGGAGCTTTATCTGTCTACTAGCCTCAGGAGCTTACTATTCTTTGAGACGCAATCATACTATGACCCTCTTTTGCTCAAAGCCCCCATGAACTTCGCATTTCACCAGGAGTAAAAGCCGCATTCATCCCAATGACTTACAAGACCTCAAGTGTTGTTTCTTTTTTTCCACTCGCTCATTGTCCTCATTCCATCTCAAAGGACTCTAGCCACACCTGCCTCCTCCCTGTTTCCCACATTCACTTGGCACCTGCTGTTTCCTCAGCCCTTGAGTGTCCTTTCCCCAGATATGTACAGAATGTATTTAATCACCTCGATGTTTGGTCCAGTATCATCTTCTCAACTGGACTTTCTCTTTGCCTTCTATTTGACACTGTAGCCTCATCCTGAATCGTCTGCATCTTTTCTTCCACTTATTTACCCCCTCTTCATCTAACACTATATTTTTTTAATTTTTTTTCTCTCTCTTCCTTTATTTTCTTCCAGGAAAGGACACGTTCCCAGTAGGCAGCGTTTTTTTTTTGTTAGATCTGTTCACCGATGTAGCTTTTGACATACGCATACAACAATGTTAGCACCTCCAAGTTACTTGCCAAATATTTGGTGAGTGGACAGTAGTCCCCACTACCTACAGGAACTCTGAGAACAGTTGAAAAGACAGTATGGTGGCTAGAGAGTTGGCTCAGCAGGTAAGACAGCTTGCTGCTCCTGCAGAAGACTTGGGTTGGGATCCTAGTAACTTTAACTCACAAATAACAAACTCCAGTTTCAGGGATTTGACACCCTCTTCTGATCTCCACAGGCACCAGCTACACATGTGGTGCACATACATACATACATATGAGCAAAACACTCACACACATAAAATAAAGAGCAAAATTTAATAAAAAAAGAAAAAAAGAACACGTTTAAGTGGGGCTGGAATCAACTTCCAGGACTGTGGCCTCTTTTCCTGATGTGCTTGCTTTCCTCTTCGTTATCCTTAACTTCTGGATTAAGCATTCGTCCCTCCTTCTATAAACCTACCTCAAACCTGTGAAGCACCATGCTGGCTTTTGGCTGCTACCTAGCTTCCTCCGGTTCTGACTGACTCTGACCCTGCCAGACACAGGTACTATTCTGCTCGGCAACAGCTACTGACCCATCAGGTTGCTGGGCTGCTTCTCTGTCCCCTATCATCCATGTATGACCACAGGTCAATGACCGCCAAGAAGAGACCATCCTACCACACGGAAAGGCCGAGACCTTGCTCTCACTGGTCCAGGTTCTTTTATTTTTTTTCCCCTGTTGGAGACGATGGAAGAAACAGATTGGAACTCAAAACATACCAGGTGTTTAATAGAGGGCTAAGTGAAAAGGGCTTCCAAACTACATGCCAACGCAGCAGCTTGCTGAAGCTTTCTGCCTATTGCCTGCATTTTGGCTTCTGGACTCCACAGAAGGGGAAGATGCCCAGGAGTTCCAGCTGACTGTCATATGGCTTTCAGATCTCCTGGTGGGAAGACAAAGTCCTGCACTCTGCTGGGCTCCGGGCTCAGGTCTTGGTCTCTCCTGAGCCTCGAAGCTCCCCACTGTCATCCTGGGCAAACCCCTGCCAATCCAAAGACACTTCTCTGGCTGCCCCCTGCCACTCAGGTAAAGTTTACATCTGAGCGTGAAGGTCCCCACACTGACTTATCCAGTGACCGTGCCACATCTCTGCCTCTCAAAGACACCAAGGAGACAAGATGATGGCAGAGTGAGGCAAGCCTTTTGCTTCCTAGGAGGGAAGGTGACAATGTGACATCTAATTAACATAATTTGCATATCAGCCCACAGATACATAGTCTATAATAGTGCTCTAAACTGATACCCATGAAAAGATTGTCAGGGCTTCCACTGGCTACAGGAGGAGATGGAGGTCCACTCTACAGAAGCTGCAAAGGGCACCTGCAGCTTCATGGGGTCTATGGGGACCCTTGTAGAGACTGACCCAGTGATGTGTAAGGAACTCCCCATAATATTATTTCTGCTAGTTCATGGTGACATTTATAATAATTTCTTATTCAATGATTCCCACAGGCAAAGTGTTATACTAAACACGGTTCGGAACAGCTTAACTCAGTGGTTCTTCAAAGTTTATTCAAGGACTCTGAGGGCCCCAGTGACCTCTGCTGTTCCTCGGTGAAGATTCCTGGTGGTTCTAAGACACTATGTGCGTTTTACTCCAGTGCCCTCACAAATGTCCTTTCACAGAGGCTACCTGATGTGCTACTTATAATACACTGAGTGACAGTAAGTACAAGAATCCAACTGTTTGCAACAAGCAGGGCTCTAAAGAAACAGACAAAAAGGTAAAGTAGGGTCCTTCTCACTGATTTTTTTTTTCCAGAAAATAGTTTTCATTAAACATATTATTTATGTTTATCTCTGCCGAGTTCATTATTTTTAGTCAGTTAATTTTCAGTGAACGGAACAATGAAATGCCCATATGTATTAAAAACTCCATGGAGTCTTCATCCATTGTTGAAATCATAAAGGAGTCTTGTGAGCAAAAGGCCCAAGAGCCGCTGTATTCGCTATACCATCCTCAGGGCAATACTCCAAGGTTCCACCTCAGCCCTTGCTCTGACGTATCTTCTCCTCACCTCTATCTAGTTACCAACTTAATAAGCCTGCGTGGTATCTGGGGCGTGAAACCAAACAAGTGATTAAAAACTCAGCACATGCTTTAATTCAGCAAGTTCACATCCTTTGTCTCCAGGCCATTAGAATAGGAAAAACTACGGGCTGGAGATTGAGCTTAGTTCCTACAGTGATTTGTTTCCCCTTCGTGACCCTCTGGGTGTGATCCCCATTACTGGGTAAACCCCGGGCTGGTGGTGCATGCCTGTAATCCTAACACTCAGAAGGGAGAGGCAGCAGGATCAGAGTTGAAGGCCAGTCTGCACAAGCTTGGGGTCAGCCTACAACAGAAAAGGAGTGTGAACAGCGCTGCTCCGCCAACTGAGACCTGGGAGGAGGGCTTAGCCGGCAGCTCTGTGTATTTCACTCGTACAATACCCTCTGCTATGATGGAGAGGTGACCAGCTCTCAAGTGTTACAGGGAAGAACTGCAGAGATGGTAGAAAATTCCTCGACTTAACCATAAATGTAGGCTGGGACGTATGTGTGTTCCCTCTCTCCTCCTCCACCCATGATCTACATGCAAGTGACAAACTACAAGTGTGACCCTAACTTGAGTGACAAGGCCATGATGATTCTGTTTAATAGCACAGCACTCGCGTTTCTGGCTTATCCTAAATACCAACCTCTCTTAAAGAACAGATGTGATGTAGGTGATACTCTGGTCCTCTGAAGGCTACAGTGTCACGTAGTAACTAGGAAGTGTCCTTCCAGGCTGCCTCAGCCCATCTGCTCAGAGGTCTAAGCAAGAAGGCTGACCTCTTGGTTCCCTCTCACTCTGCCGGAGACCATCTGTACTCACACCAACCTGACAGCCCCGGGCCAGCCATCCTCCTGCAGGTGAAAATGGACAAGAATGATGATGAACAGGCTGAGACCCTAGGATGGGAGCCTCTCCCCTTCCCCCATGGTGTGACAGGACCCACAGTAGGCCTCATTCCTACAGCAGCCTGTAGGAGTGAGGCCTGGCCCCACTCCTTCCTATGCTTTCCAGGCCTTCCAATGAGACCAGTCTGTATCCAGGTCCTGCCTGCACATTCTGCAGATGGCAAACAGAAAGGAAGCTGACTTCTCACACAGCATGTCAGCCAGGAAGGACATCCCAGCTCCCTGCATCCAAGCCTCTGCACTGACACAGCTAAAGCTCGTTGGTATTTGTGGGGTGTGAACAGGACCACTGTAACTTAAAACTGTGCTCCCCCTGCCTCACAACATAGGCCTCTTGCTATTCAGAGGAGAGATGCCAGGCTAGGCTAAGCCCTTCAGAGAGACTGTTCCTCAACTGTCACCCTTCTGAAGAAAAGGAGACAGCACCATCTTCCTCTCAACAGCCTCAAAGTGGGAGAGGCAGGTCAGAACACAGAGAAGCTTCCTCCATGTGTCTTCCTTTCTCAGAGACTCTGACGAGAGCATCAAGCCATCCCTCAACCCTCATCCACAACAAATCACCAATGACAGTTGTTGAAATGGAGTTTTCATTTTCCCTGGCTCTCTGGGACAGGTATCACAGCTGGAGGTCGGGGGAGCCTTAACTCCAGACAATCAGTGTGGAAGGTGAGGAGCCAAGTGGCCCTAGTTCAACCCAGCTTATATGGGAAAGAGGCAAAGGAGACAATAGACACAGCTTCAAGCTGGCTCCTTGAGGCCCCCCCCCCCATCTCCATTTCTGCCTTAAAAGGTAATTCAGAAATAAAAGGTTGGGACTGGGGAGATGCCTCAGTGGTAAGAGCATCTGCTGCTCTTCTGGGAAGATCCAAGTTAGTTTTTCAGCACCTGTGATCAACAGTGCACGACAGCCTGAAACTCCAGCTCCAGGGTTACCAGATGTCTCTGGCTTCCAAAGGTACACACACTCATGTATACAGACAGACAGACACACACACAAATAAAATCTCTTTTAAAATACAGAGTTAGTGAGAGTTCACAGGGAGCTCAAGATCAAAACAGGAGTAGAGTAGGTTGTGTAAGGAAGAAATAGAAAGGCTTGCAACATACCCATGAGCCTCAGCCCGAGTCCTCAGCAGCCCCCTGAGAAGAGCCCTGTGTCTCACCAGGGTTCTCTCTGCCCTCTCCTGCCCACCAACCTGGGGCACATGGAGTGCAGGCATGTCTGCAGGTCCTCAGGAATAAGGAGCATGAGACCAATCCAGTTCTAGAATAGAAGAGCTGTGTGGCACCTGGAGCTGTAGAGGAGAAGCGGCGTTCACAGACCACAACTCTGACTTTCTGTCCCTGAACATCTTCATCCTAAATGTAGCCCAGCCAATGCGGAGAATGCCCAGAGAGGGTCAACCCAGGTATGTCTTTGGGCTCATCATCCTGTGCCTTATGGCACAGATAGCCATGTCAGAATCCCCTTGACCTGTTCTCCCTGACCCATTTTCTCCTGCCCTCAGCCCATAGACTCACCTGCTGGTTTCAGAATGTTTTCAGTGGCTCTATAGATCAAGCACATGAGACAAGTTTCCTACTGTGCACTAAGCTGATTCTAAAAGGAACGGCTGTAACTGCAGTTGGATAGGGATGGTTTAGACTTCAGAATAAATATCTGAACACCTACTATTTACACAGACACAGTCAGGAGGGGAGAGGTGGGCACGGGCACCTTTTGAGGACCTACTGTGGATTTCAGAGACTCCCCACGCCCTCCTGTCAGGCATGTAGCAGTAGTTTTGAAGAGAAGAGAAAGCTATAGAGATAATGTTATCTTTTTCTGAAATAATGTCATTGCCTAACTGGAGAGTGTCTGGTGCTCTGGGCAGTGGCCAGTAAATAATACTTTTTGTCCTTTTGAAGTTCAGAATCCATTAATATATAATACATAGGAAGCATACAGATTAACCCAGAATAAAGCTTTATTACAAACAAATTCAAAAATGGAAGTGGCTTAGGTCAACTTCAAGGGACCTGGTATTTCGCCTAAAATTAAAGCCATTCACCCTGGAAAAAGGCAGGACCTTGCATACTTTCCCTTCAGGGCCAGAGCAGGCCCCAGGAACTTATGAGCTCTTCTTTGAGGGTGACTAAATTTAAAAGCGAGTCCTAGAAGGGGCTAAGCTTGTGGGCCAGTCAGTAAATCCCTCTATGTGCCAGTTATCTATTGCCCAGAAAGAGGGATTAAGAAATTCCCTCCAACAAATCGACATGTCTATGGGTTACTTTCTTCACGATTGATCTGGGAGAGCCCCATCCACTTTGGGCAGTGCCATCCCTGGGCAGGTGGTCCTGGCTTATATAAGAAAGCAGGCCGAGTGAGCCATGAAGAACAAGCCAGTAATGAGCATTCCTCTGCTGTTTCTGCCTCATATCCTGCCTTGAGTTCCTGCCTCAAGGAGGGACCAAGATCAGGATGTATAATCCAAATAAGCCCTTTTCTTCCTCAAGAATCCTTTCCCAACTCCTTTCCACTTCCTTCCCACTCAGGACTTGCCCTCCTCCGTTATCTTCCTTCCAGACAGCCCTGAAACCTGAGAGATTTGTGTATAGCACCAGAGCTGAAGATTTGAAGAGGCCCTTGACTGCAGCCAGATCACAGAGGCCACTCTGTGCAAACCAAGCCTTTTTTGGACTTTCTGTGTCAGGCACAGTGAGTATTTGCACACTGTTAGCCCCATAAGGCCCCCTGTGGATAAACACATCCACACAAGCAGCCATCTCTGGTGGAAAGACATCATTATTAATTGGGGTTCTAGTTCTCCCTGTAACGGCAGCAGGCAACGAGCTGGCTTGATTTAACGGTATACAGGCTCTTCCCGAACTCCAGGAGACACTTCACAAATAATGATACAAATTCTAACTGCAGCGTCGACATGAAATTAGACAGTCTTTCTCACCACACCCATGGACCTGGCTGGTCACTTGGACCGGCCTGAGTGAACTTTCACCGGGTGGAGCCCCAGGAAGAGGCAGGTGCTGTTAGCTCTCCCTCACAGATGCCAAACCCGAAAATGGAAGTGACAAGGATCTATTAGCCCTGGTGCCAGACACCCGTCTAAGCTCCACCTCCTGCCCGGCTCCCACTTGGACTTAGCTCTGATCCCCAAAGCGTTTTCCCTTTATGGAGACTAGGAAGATTCCATTCCCAGTAGTACTCCAGGACAGCTGTTTCTCATTATTTGTCGAAGCACAACACACAACCAAAGGGAATTTTGGTTACAAAGCAATTTATTTTTCTACCCACCAGAAGCCTATACGTGTTCACTCACACAGGGCCAGTGGCGGGCTTGGTCACACTCACCTGGATCCACGTCAGGAAGGTTGGTAACGGAAACCCTCAGGGGCAGCAGCGCCACCACATACGCACCAAGGTACCGGGCTCCTTCCTAGAGGCTCTGACGTGGGTGTTTCTGCTGGAAATCTTGACGCCGTTTCCTACCTCACAGCAAATAAGTGTCATCCAAACTAGGGGCTCCAACAAGGTCAGTGTGTCTTCTTCACCTCACTACCCCGAAACATTGCACATAGCCCCGCTAGCCAGCAGCTGTCTGCCCTGTGCCAAATGGCAGCTTTGGGAGGCCATCAGATAAGCCATCTTCTCCATTCAGTTTTGCACTCCTCTGTCACATGTGTTCTGGTGCTTGACCAGGCTCCTCAGAGGCCACTTAAGAGTGAGCTTTCATTCCCCAAGAACCACTGAGGTGACGAGTACATGACCATATGCGCATGCACGCACACACACACACACACACACACACACACACACACACACGAAAGAGAGGAAGGGAGAGAGAGAGAAAGAGATGCTGTCTTTCCCAGAAAACACAAGGACAGGAAAGCCAATGCCCTGGGCTGGTGAGAGAGAGAGAGAGAGAGAGAGAGAGAGAGAGAGAGAGAGAGAGAGAAACTTTCAAGATCAAAGATTAAAAAGTAGTGATTATTTTGAGTACAGCACACACACCTTTCACCATAGCCACGAGAGGGTATTCTCACAAGGAGGGTAACTGGCTAGTTCAGTAAGCACATGTGGAACCTACTGTTGGTGCCTCCATAATGCTCAGGCCTGTGCTGTAACAGGTCATCTGTGTGAGTCTTTTCCTCTCTGTGGTTAGCTGCCTCAGCACACGAGGAATTACATGCAATAACTACTTAGCCTATCTAGGTGTCAATCAAGTATAACAGTAGTAGTTAGAGCCAAGATGTCTTGACGTCTTTTTGGACATGAGGCATTGAGCCAGAATGTCCATTCTCCCAGCAGCCCCACAAGGCCTGTGGTACTGTCATGGTGTTCACTTCAGTGACACCAACACTGAGGGTTGATGTCACTTGTTCAAGTCCCAGAGTTGGTAAACATCAGAACCACAATTGTACCTTAGTTGGCCAGGAAGCTACAGCCAAGCCTGTGGCTCACTTCTTTCCAGCCTGTAATTAGACATTGCTCTCATCCAGAGTTTATCCCTACTGAGCCTTTGGACGTATCTCTGGATCACACTGAGGTTAAGTTGGCCTGCCTCACCTCCAGAGAAAAGGAAGGTCCACCTTCTCCTCCAGTGGAAATTATCTTTCTTGTGTGATTTCTCAGTTGGCTTAGAAGTCACCTGGCAGTGTATAGCATCTGTTGGCTCCTGTGACACTCCAGGATTACCATCTTACCTGTGAGCCACTAACCTGAGAAGTAGGGTGTGAGGTACAGGGCTGGGCCCAGCAATTTCACCAGGGAAAGGGATGGTCCCCTGGGTCACTGGTCCACCCGCAGGAAATTTCTCCTTGAAGGACACACAGGATTCTCAGCATTACAGTGCCTGCTCTTCATGCATCCGTTCTTCTCCTTAGCCAGTTAGGACTGAGCATGGGACAGAGAGCGCTCACTGAGTGCTTTGTAAAGAAGAGCCAGAAGCCAGGAACTGGCCATCACAGGATTGTGTAATGTAAACCTAGCCTAAAAGAAGTATTTGCCCATTGCTTCGGTAGACCTTTGACTGGAGCCTTTTGAGGTCATGAGAGGGTGGTGTTTCTCATGCAAAGACACACACACAGACACACGAGAAAGAGATACACACGAGAGGGAGAGAAACTTTTCTTGACATGGGAAAGGTTATCTCTGAGGTGGCAGAACCCTCTTGATTCAACAGCTCAGTAATTACTTACATAACACCCCATGACACCTGCCTTGTTTTGTGTCCCTGCCTCCAGAGACTACATGGCTAGAAATTTAAGACCATCACATCAGATATGCACAGCTTTAGCTCCTTTCACAGCTTTAGCAAATGTATGACATGTCACTAGTTACCAATAGCTATATACAAATATCCCTTACTCCTCCAGGGCCTGCGAAGCACTAACAGCCCACCCAAACAGGAGACTTCCTTCCATACTATTCTCAAACAGAACAGGAAACCATCCAGACAAAAATACCCAAATGCCAGGTCAGCCCTACCCTTTACAAGCCATGTGACCTTGTGTAAGTCAATTCACCTTTTTTTATCTTAAATCAACAGCAGCAATGCTTCTCAACACTACTGCACAGAGGTCCTTTATGCTCACATAAAAGCACTCTGAAAGCCAAGCAACTGTGCAGTCATATACAGGCCTGTATATGAACAGGCAAGTCACTGTTCTTCTTGACAAATGAGGAAACTGAGGCCTTCGGCAGAACCAAGTGTAGGGTCTGTGGCCCTACAGTCTTTGACTAGGGTCTCATATATAATGTATGTCAATTCGTGAGGACATACAGGAAGAGCCACTCAGGGTCCCAAAGCAGAGCTCACCACAGGAGGCTACTGTGATCCATAGCCTAGGTAGCAACACTCAACCAGCAAAGCAGCCCCAGGTCCCACTCGTTCATCTTCTCCCGTCAGTGGGTAGCTGCAGAATCCGAGCAGATGCGAGGGCTCTGTCCTTCCTCTGACCTACTTTCCGAGGCTGTTCATGTTTGATGATTGATCACGTATCTATCCTCCCCACAAGCATTCTCTCTCCTGCTCACCTGTTCCCTTGAGTCAGTGTGTGGGTGGTAGGTAAAGGCAAGAAGAAAGGCAAAAATAAATAATATAACAGCACAGAAATATGAGGACCTGGGACAGCTTCAACCTTAGATCTTTTATAAGACTTCGGGCAAACCTCCTTCATTATAAGCCTTTGTTCTCTCATATTTAAAAGTTGGAGTAATGGTTTTACCTCAAAGATTTGTTATGAGGGGGAAATGGCACAATAAATAAGACTGCAGAGCCAATTTGCCCACCCTGAGGCCCAGTGAGTCCATGGCAAACATTCTCTTCACTCTGCACCTTTGCTCTTTCACATGTGGGGGAGGCAAGCTTCTAGAACAAATCAAGTCAGAGGCAAAGCTACTGGGAGTCTTTCAGAGCAAGGGCTCCCTCTCCCACCGACATCACCTCCCACTGTTCAAAGGACACAGCACAGGTTAGACAGGCACACTCTGCCTCTCTTTTGGAGCATTATTATTTCAGAAACACTGGCTATGTCTCCTGGAGACTGAGACACACATCTACTATAAGCCATTAAAATGCCACCATGATTGCCAGCAGGGACACCATGTTGGTCATAACATGGGAGGTGAGAAATTGAAGCGTGTGAGATAGGTAGGCTGAGTGTTATTGGTAGAATGAAGGACAAGGCAAAGAAAATGGCCAAAGTGGAAGGCCAAACATGGAAGGCCCACGGTACCACGGTATGGGGGCAGGAAAGGGTGAAGAAGTTATCTTGTGTAGTGGTCAATATCTATCACATCAGCCATTTAGTAAGTTCGGTGCAGGGTGCCTGGTGAACAGTGGGCCAAGCTTGGATGCTGTCCACAGATTGAAAGAGACTATTGCTTTTTAAAGCAGCTGTTCTAGCTGCATGGGATTTACCCAGTAGTATAGGATGTCCACAGCACGTCCAAAGCAAGCCTGCCACTAAGTCTGGGCCACAAGGATGGCTGGTTTAGCTTCTGCCTACCTCAGAAAAGTGAAAGATACTTCTCTACACACATGGATGTCATCAGATTCCTACTCTCCCCCGTATTGCTAAGGTCACTTATTTTTAAAACCATTTTATTTTAATGTACAAATTAAAACATCATGCAGCTGGTTTAAGGAAACCACTCAAATACTTGCCCAGTCTCAAACTCCATACATCTCAGTGAAAGTCTATACAGTCAGAATGGCCACCTGCACGCGCACACACAGGTACGCACGCAGACGCCACATTGTAACAGTTTTAAAAAATAGCTTTATATCATCATGCATGACTCCTGTCCTTTTGCCTACATTTTATCCTTCCCCATCACTTAATAGTATTCTCTTTTTATTTTATTTCAAAGGAGAAAATTTCCACTTCTACCCTGTCCTTGTCATTCCTGTGAGAAAGAAAACAATAGCAGGGGGTCTGAGTCAGTAGACCAGGCCCACCATGCAACACAATGTCAGTTTCCAGCATCTCTGAAGAATTATCATCTGGGCCATTTGTGAATCCTAAGGATTCTGTTAGCATCGATTCTTGAGCAGCAACAATATTTTCTAACTGATCCAGCAATTTAGCCCTTGCTGTTGACCGATACAATCCCTGTGAGTAATAAAGCAATTTGAGGAAAAAAATTTAATTCTTCACAAATCACTTTCCCAAACATCTCAGATTCAGTTTTGTCCACGGTTTCCATCTCTTCCCAATCCATGGAGGCCACAGGCCCTGTATACCAAGTCTCTAGTGGCAGCTTGCCTTACTGGTCATACTGCAGGCCATGTCCTCCCTGCCCCTTGTTTGAGCCCTGTCAGCCTGCACCACCCCTGCAGATGCTCAAAGGCCCCAGCCAGGAAAACAGATGGACACAGTTGCTGAGCTGTGGTGAATGGCACCTGCATAACCAGCCTCTGTGGAAACAGCCGGACAGGAGCCAGTGAAGCAGCCCAAAAACCTGCTCTGGGAATACCGCTGAAATTGGAAAGGAGGTGGAGTATTCAGGAGAAAAGCAGGAGGCTGGTGGAAGGGAAGAAGAACAGGCTGAAACGGAGAGGGAAGAAGACGGCCTAGAAGAATAAGATGTGCCAGAGGAGACCTGAGCTTCCTCGGAGAGAAACGAGAATGCCTGTGGCTGGTGAGAAGAGCCCAGAAATGCATGGTATCAGGGACACTAGAACTAAGCATTCTCCAGAAACCCAGCTTCTGAGACCCTTCAGGAAGAGATGAGCATGGATTTAAAACTCATGGAATCAGGGGGTGGGGAGTACCCGCCTTCCACCTCAGCGCTCAGAGGCAGACTCAGGTAGATCTCGGTGAGTTCCAGGCCAGCCATCCACAGTGAGAGCTGTATAGTGAGACCTGTCTCTCAGAGATAATTAAGTGAAATGAAAGGAAGGAAAGCCTTGGGGACTGGAAGCTAGAGCTGTTCCAACCCTGGCTTGCCATTCTGGCAACTTCTGAAACACAAAGAGGCCACTGTATCTCAGTGGAGGCAACCAACTGGGTGCTGTGCAGGTCACTGTCCCCGAAACGCCCAACAGCTTTCCTCATATTTCAGCATTCCCTCTGATGTCCAATACCCCTCTTCCCATAGCTCCCTTCCTGCCCACTTGAGGACCCACAGTGGCACTCCTGCCACAGAACCTAGAACTTCCAGACTTTCAAGAGCTACAGTGACCAGCATGACAGAGCTCCATTCTCTCTGCCTTCCCCATCTCTATTCCAGATGGACAAAGGCAACAGAGATACATTTCAATATTGAATTTAAGGTGATGGTTACAGTTTTGATTGCTGCTCTCTTCTGTGCGGCCTTTACTAGGGTTATCCCAGAACAAGCGTTCTGCCCACATTATTCCCATGCACCGATGAGGGGACAGCACTCGCAGGCCAAGCAATCTGATCAAGGACATTTAACAAGCCAGGGAGCCCAGCGAGGCAACATGAAAAGTTCTGATTTCCCAAACCAGAGCCAGGGGCTCCCATTTTCTCTGGGTCATCAATCCCCATCTTAGCCACAGCCAGGGAGATTTTTCTCATAGCTCTACTTCCTCTCTGCTTACAACAGGAGTCCTCCTACCCAGCTTCACTGAGAAGAGATGGAGAACCCTTTTTCTTGAGAAGACTGTCCGCGAGGGCGGAGGAGGTGGCTCAGTGGGCTACAAACATGAGAACCTGAGACCAGATTCTCGGAATCCACATGCAGCCAGGCATGGCAGCACACACCTGCGATTCAGTGCTTCCAGGGTGGTACGAGAAGCAGGGACAGGAGCGTCCCTGGAAGAGAGAGTGGGCCAGCAGTCTGGCATACAAAACAGCAAACTACAGTAGACCTTGTATCGAATAAGTTGGGGTGTGTAGACCAACACCTAAAGTTACCCTCTGACCGCCGCATTCATGCCATGGAACGTACAGGTTTACATCCACACATACAAATACACGTGTATACAGAAACGGGGGTGGGAGGGAGAGGTATGTGGAGAGGTTAAAAAAAAAACAAAAAACAACAACCATCCTTGGACATAAGTGGCTAAACTACCCACAGGACCAAGTAATTCAGACCCCCTCTCTCTCTTTCTCCTCCAAAAGAATGACCTCACACAAGACACTTCATGGCTCAAGGTCAAAACCCTGTCTGCTTTACCTGGACTGCCTAAGACCCACTGGAGCAACTTGTTGATTCTACATCAGAAAGGAGTCAGACTTTCTAACGTCTCTGAAGCTGCCCCATGATCTTGGTGGAATTTCTCACCAAACTCCCCAGTTCCCAAACCTTTCAGTCACCCTCACCATAACCATCACGTAACAGCATTATGAGAAACATCTGTGGCTGAAGCTCAGAAACCCAGAAGGCACGGGTGAGGAGACAGGATGCCTTTCCGTACTGTTCCAGTTACTTCTAAATTCAGAAAAGACATTTTTGCTTATCCCATACATACATAGGTCAGCACCACTGTTTCTATAAGGGGAGCACATCACAACCAGCTCATCATCAAGCCACCCCATTCACAGGGACCACCTGCTTTACGTTGCACCATATACTCTTACACAGGTTACTCTGGCAGAAAAATTCTTTATTAACAGGCTTCCCAGTTTCCAGTGCTTAAGCCTTGATCCCAAACAAGATTGTCTCCCTTTGATGACAGCTAGAACAGAGAGTCGATGGAGCCAGCAGGATCTCATGGAAGGTCAGTCAAAACTGCATTCATTACTTCAGGTCCTGAATATTACAGCCTATCCTCGCCACCTCCACACCAGTGGAGATGTTCAGAGGTAAATATGTAAGAGTAGAGATGGAGAGGGGAAAGGAAGGCTTTGTTGGTCTTAGTTCAGTCTGACAGCCAATTTGTTGTTAGTGGTCTGTCAAAAGATGTTCTGCTTAGCTGTGGAAAACGGTATTGTTGGCTAGCCTGAATGCACGCGTGTGCCTGAATGCACGCATGCTTTGAAGCTGAAGAATGAGGTGGGGTTAAAGGTGCTGCACCTAGCTCTTGTTCAGGTCCTCTCTTAAAGACACATCATGAAAGATGGGGCTCCGCAGGCAGCAGGAGATCTCATCCTTCCTTCCCAGCTGGCGACATCTCAAAGGAGGTCAGATATTTACCCCTGGGAACAGAGTGCTTGAGCTTTCTTAGGCTTAATACAACCCTCTGCCACATTCCCATGGGAATGAGTCTGAGAGGCATCAAGTGACCAGCTAATGAGACTGAGTCTGTCATTCCTTCTAGTGATCAGCCGTAGAATCAACATTTACATGCCATTGGGTCTTGGGGTTCTTGTTCCTTGGCTCCATCCAACATTAGTCATCTTCGGGTCTTGCTGGAGAGGACTAGAGTGCTTCTCTGATGATATCATCCGACCGGGAGAGACAAAGCGAGCCACATTACCAGGCCCCTAGCAGGGGAGGCCACCAGAAAAAAAAAAAGGGGGCAGAAAGGAGCCATCACTCAGATTAGAGAGCTGCTTGCATCAACAAATCCAAAAGGCCATACCTTCTCTGACTCCACGCATTAGCATCAGTATTCTCCCAAGAATGCCACAGGGCATGGTCTGGTGACCCTTGACCCACTAGCTACTGCATTTGCCATAAGCCCCACACCACCAATAAGCAGATGAACCAAAATATCGACACATTAACACAGCAAGACTCGGAAGTGGTGATCCACCAGAACTCAAACCAGAAGAACAAGAGGATCCCAAGGCACTGCAGCATCCTCATGGCGTTAGAGGCTGAGGGCCAGAAAGGCTGTCTATGGAGGCCGGCTTCAGGACCCCAAGGGAGAAAGTTCGTGTGCGTGGACTCTTCAGTGGGTAGAAGGCCTCACAGCAAGGTCAAGCAGCATAGTGTGGCAGGGTGTAAAACTCTCCTCCATTTCCAGAAGAACCTGGTTCAATTCCCCTATCAGCTCTGCTTGGGGTGCTGGGACATTCAAAAGCCAGTAGTTGCCATGGCAGTTCTGCTTTGTGATGGAATCTACCACTGTATCTGATCTCTTGTACCCTGTCAGGATGTGTTTGGGAGAACTGTTTATGGAGTAACTCAAAAGAAGTAAAGACTGAAAAGAGCCCAGAAGTGCCAAGTCAAACCCAAGAAAACAACTACTACAAAAAAAAACACCGTATTGGTTAAGATGCCGGGAAGCAGGCAGCGGTGGTGTGATAAGCTGTCTGCTTTTTTTTTTGCATTGAAGTCTTAAGAAAATGAGTTTACAAGCCAAAACTGGTTATCCTCTGCGACCACAGGTCTCTTCTCTAATAAAAGCCTTACTGGCATTACTCTATTGCTCGAACAACCAACTATTAAGAGCATGGTCACAGACAGTGTTGACAGTGAAACCCACAATGAAATGTTCTGCTTTGGTACCTAACGCCTCTTCCCCACACTAGACAAAACCTGGGCCCTGAACAGAAATGAGAGTCTCGGTTCCACTGCACCCCTGCTGACTCAGGATCTACAGCTTACTACAATCCCCAGATGATTCACGCAAACAAGGAGGTTGGGAGGTCTTAAGTCACACTGTGAATTCGCACCTGAAAGGCTTCTGGGCTAGGAGGGTCTTGGCAAAAAAATGACTCTGATACTGCAGGACTGATTTCTAAGGCCAAATTGCCTGACATCATTCACAAGGCAACTGCTGATATGCAAAATTATTGACTCTTGAATAATTCAATATTCTTATCTGTAAAACAGTATCACCTGCTTCACGGGGTCCCTGTGAGCAGAAGAGGAGCTCCTATATGCTAGGCACTTAGAAAAGCGTCAGCCATCTTGTTAGCATTATAGCTGTCCTCTGTGTCTGAGGAAGCACAGTCCTAGAATCCTTCAAGGATCTAAATCCACAGGTGCCTAAGTCCCTTATTTTTAAAAAGGGCATAACATCTTCATTTGCATACTCCTATGATCCCATATATTTAAAATCATCCATTTATAACATCTGACATTGTGTATTGGTGTTATGCAATACTGTTCAGGAGGGGAAAAAATGACCAAAGTCTGTGCATGTTTAGTAGAAATGAAATATTTTTTCAAGTATATTCTACTGATTGTTGGTTGACTCTGAGAATGCCAGATATCCAGCAGGCAGATAAACGGAAAGACAGATGCTAAGAGAAAGTGACTGGAGGAATCAGAAGTGGGTTCTATACCTGACTACAACCATAGAACCTGGTAGACAATTCCTTTGTGAGATTTAATCACGATTCTGACATAACCCTGCCAGGACCCTGTCCCCAAAGAGGCACACGGATATACCCCAGAGAACACTATACCTCACCCCGTCACCTGAATAAACCTTAGGAACGCTGCTCAGATAAATAAGGATGATCATTTCTCCATGATGAACTCATTCCTCCCTTCCCTACCAGAACCGCAAAAAAAAATGTCAAAATATATAAGAAAATAAACATACAAATGCAGCCTGCTGAGTCCATTTATCATAACAGTAATGACAGAAAAGAGGCCACAGATTTGAGAAGGAGAAGAAGAGTAACCTGAGAGGGGCTGGAGGGAGGAGGAGGAGGAGGAGGAATGAAATGACACAATTATGTTTTAATTTTTACAGTTCAAAATAAGCCAGCAATGGAAGAATAAGTAGCCAATGGTTTCTGAATTAACCAAACCAGCCCAGCCCAAGCTGCTCCCATGTTTGGCAACTCTGTCCATGATGCCAGGTGAGGGCAGTGACCAGCTACGAATCTGGGTGTGAAGAAGAAGAAAATTCCAGGCTGGATAAAGGCCATATGGCTTTTATGACGTGGTACCTCCAGATGTTGGCTTGTTAGAGCAACTGAGTTAATTATCAATTTCTGTGGAACTAAAATCCTGGGCTGTGGAGGAAAAACAGAAAGGAGAAAGCAAGACTATATGGCGTACCATGTCCTTGTACGTATTCCTACCCCGAGGCGTCTTAGAGCATCTGACACAGAGATAGCAGGAAGGGGAAGGATGGTGTTTAGAGGGCTTGGGAACAGTGCTGGAGGAATGCTCCCCTGAAGGGAATTGCCACCGGGTCCCTAGAAAGATGATGTCAAGAGGCTCCATTCCTAGGGTTGTCAGCCATAAAAGGGTATGGGGGTTTCTATGACAACTAGTATGATTCTTTCCCAGAGTTCTTTGCTGCTCCCATTGTTTGGCCTGAATCAATGCTCTTGGAAGGGAGCTTCTGCCCCAGTCCTCAGCCTTGTGCCAATCTATAATGCCTGTTACTTTTAATTAAAATGAGTTAGGTTATATAGGTCAACTGATTTAAAATTCTCAAGGGCAAGAAGTGCATTACAAACAGGAGGGACACACAATGCTATTCTCTAGGCTGCATATCATATATTAAAAGACAAACACAGATGATTTCATCAGCATGAGAACTGAGAATGGCACCAAAGAGCCATTTCTAACCTTTGATCCCTAGTCATCAACAGCCTCGTTAGGAGCTCACCTCTGCATTGCCCATTTCTCTGGCACATCTAACAGACCGTCAGGTGCCTGGGGCTGGTCTTACCCTTTCAAGGCGAATGCAAACTATTCCTTTTATCCTCCAGTTTTGATGGCCGGATGCACAGCAACCATCTTCACCACAGCCTGGTGCTCCTTCCACCTAGTAGCCATGGGCGGCGGTACCATGTGTGCATTTTTGCATGCTGAGAACACACATATTTGCTCAGTGACACAAAAGATATAATTTAACAGCTACCAGGAAGGGACAGGAAGGAGAACCAGTCTCAGCATGTGTTTTCAGCATCTCATCTCTCTGAAGGAAAAGTAGGCAGCGGAGGCTTACAGGCAACTACTTCATCTGAAAAGGCTACATTGTTCTCCCAGCAGGATGCCCCTGGAAGCCACACCGTTCTGAGCTCGGAAAGTAATCTCTACCCATTTATACTCAAACATTTAAAGACAATGCTCATTAGCCTACCAAGGGAAAGCACCAGAATAACACTGTGCAGGTGAATCTGATGGGTAACAGGAGCGGTGGGAGCAAGGACAGCACACACTCACATGACCTTTGGTGACGTCACTCAGAAGTCCCTCCAGTCTGAACCGGGTCCAGCCAGATGTGAAGTGGATAGATGAAAGCCAGACCAGGATCACTGAGGTTACACTGCTGCTGAAGAGCTCATCCTGGGGCCTAGGAGGCTGAGAAGGTAACACTGACAAGGGAGCCTGTCCTGGGTCCACATGCTCTCCCCTACCAGTGGTCTACACATTGCTTAGTGTGAGCAGAGAGACCCCAAAGGTCAGTTTCCAAAGTAAAAAAACTATATATGTGTGTATATATATATATATATATATGGAAAAATTATATATTATATATTATTATATGTTACATATTATATATTATCTCTATATATCCATCCAGCTTCTTTGCGAGAGGCACAAAGAGGTCAACTCATACTTCAAAACCAAGTTGTAGCCAAAAGTTTCCAGTAGCATCCAGGGTGTTATGGTTCGCATTCTAACAGCTTCTGGACCTGACATCAGAACTAACCCGGTCTCCTCTGCCTGAATCTTCAAAGTTGTGGAATGCTAAGCAATCTGAAGTGACTTCTCAAAATATGCAGTGACCAAGGAAAGGAGCAATATCGTCCAGATTTCACAGAAGAGTCTGTATTACAAACTGAGGGTGAAACTTTAACCACCAATGTAAAGAAAGCTCACATCAGGACCCCTAGCGTACAGCCTGCCCTCAGCCAAGATGCGAGGATGCGTGGACAAAGAACAGCGCTGATTCACAACTTGAACCCACCCACAGGGCAGAACGTAAACGGTCACCAAGACAAAGACAGGAAAGCCACAAACTATTACTGATCCTGGACATGACAAAAAGCCATGCCCGTGTCAATGCTTCTCTCACCAAGAAAGGACTGACACAAGACAAGCGTACAGGGCAGCAAGCACAGGGCATCCAGTGCCACTCTCTAATGAAAGGAGCTGGGATGCTCTAGAGCAGCGGTGGATTGTCGGGCTGGCTGAGCAGGCCAAACGCGAGGTGCCTGGAGGACCTTGCGAATAAAGAGTAGAAAAGGACTGTCAGGTGTCAAAGCACAGCGTAGAGCTCTCAGGAGCAAGGCTATGAGAATCTGAGCAAAACCAGCCTTACTGAATCACTCTCCCAGCATAAAACAAATAACCACGGTAGCGATACAAAGTAATAGTGACCAAATAGAAAGAGATGGAAGAAGCAACAGTTATTTCTATCAGAGGATTCGTCCATAAAAAACAGAAGGAAAGGAGACAACAGAAAACTTCTCTCCATCAGCAGGCGAGTGACCACAGCTGCTACGGGCAAGAATCACTGATGAATTCTAAAATCATATGCAAAAGCTTGACAGGAGCCAGGAAACTTTTGGAGCCTCGCGCTCTCTCCCCTAGGATGTGCACTAAAAATGAGAAACAGCAGCATCACGGGGAAGGAAGACACCAGATACCAGCAGTCCCTGAGAAAGAGCAACAGCATAGACAAAGGCATCCTTTTCCCACTGTCAGAACACACCGTGAAGGGCACATCACCTCTGTAATGCCCAGAACTACCTGGTCAGTATGTAAAAGATGTATATCCTTGATCTATTGTAAGGAAATAAACCCAAACCAACAAATAAGGGAATGGATTTGCAATCTTCAAAAGTCAAGAACATGAAAACAAAGGAAAAGAGCTTTGGCCCCAGTGGGAAGTGGCCAGGAAAGAAGGGGAAGCAAGGAGCAATGACTAAAGGCAATGTGAGATCCTGGATTGGGTCGTGGATGAAAACAAAGAGGCAACTGGAAAACCTAGAGAACTCACATAAGAGAGTGGTAAGCCACCATTAACTTCTTGGTTTTAATCATTTTAATATGGTTCTGCAGGGCATTGATCTTATAGGAGACAGGCTGAAGATGAAATGCAGGAACGCTGAACTATTTTATAATCTTCATGTGACTTTAAAATTACTCCAACAAAAAAGTGAAAAAAGTCAGGCTGACGAAAGAGCATGTTTATTGATATAGTACATCCTCTGGAAAAGTCTTGATCATACCAAGGACAAGTAACTGGTCAAGGAATCATATGTCCGGAAGTACCACCATGTCCATGGTACCACCATGGTTTGCATGCTGTCAGAAAGAAAGAGTGAGTATTCTTAGACCCTGGGACGAAGCTCTGCACCCAACCATAGCACATACTGATATCACTTATGCACTGAGAAATCAGATACATTCAGGTGTCTGCTCTAACTTCACATCCAAACCAAAAGTAAGGCCCTATTTGTTACCTCAGGTGGTGCACTTGTTGACTTTGAACTCAGTTTTTTTTTCCATAATTAAGTGGGAGAATAATGTGATCTCTATCCATTCACAAGGACTGGCTGAAAGATGAAACAAGATGAACCATGTAGAAAAGTTTTGAAAATCACAAAAGCAGCATTCAACTCTATAACTATCTTGTAATTCCCACCAGCGTTAAAATGTTTCATTTCATTGTTTGCAGTCTTTGGTTAACAACTGGTTACCCAACACACCCACCCAACTTGAGAAACAGTTGGACATTCCAAGGCATCTACTGTTGAAGGAATTGGCTTAGACACTACGGTGAACATTAAAAATGGATGCACACGACTCTGGATTAATGCGTTTCCACCCTTTGGGAAAGGGGATGATGATCTGTACGTCCACAAATATAAACAACATAAAACAAGAAGCAGCAATGGCTAGGTATCACACTGGACTTGTGGAAAAAGTTTTACATCAGTTTTCTTCATTGTTCTGACCACATAAACTTTGTGCTTATTCAAATAAATTATTAAAAAAAAAACCAACTTCTTTATAAAATTCCACATGGTAAACAAGAAAAAGCTCCAAGGTTGACACAGGAAAAGGAAGTAAATCTTCTGAGTCAGCCACCTAATAGCCCCACCACTTGACCCCTCTGGCTCCTACAATCCTTCCTCCCCCTCTTCTGCAGGTCTCCTGAGCTCAGCCTAATGTTTGGCCATGAGCCTCTGTATCTGTTTCCATTAGCTGCTGGAGGAAGTCTCTCCAGTGACTATTGGGCTAGGCACTTATCCTGTGAGTATAGCAGAATATCATTAGGAATCAGTCATTGACCTTTTTTTTTGTGTGTGTGTGTGCGTGTGCCTGTGTGTGTGTGTGTGTGTGTGTGTGTGTGTGTGTGTGTGTGAGACAGTCATGTCTGGTGCTTCCCTAGGTCTGACCCATCCAGCTTCTGGATCCTGGCCATCTAGGCAGTATCAGGCATGGGCTCCCTCTCATGCCATGGCCCTCAATCTAGACCAGTCATTGATTGGCCACTGTACCAGAAGTTCTGAGCCACCATTGGCCCCAATGCATCTTGCAAGCGGGACAGATTGTGGGAGTGGGGGCTATCTTGACTTTTGGCTGCTCTTGAGTCCTTCTTCCTCCTTCCTATTGGGTTGTCTCATCCAGCCTTGATATGCCTAGCCCATACTTTATTATATCTTGTTATGCCAGGAGAGGGAGTAGAGGCAGTGGTTTGAAGAAAGAGAAAAAAAGGAAGGAAGGAAGGGAGGAAGGAAGGAAGGAAGGAAGGAAGGAAGGAAGGAAGGAAGGAAGGAAGGGAAAAAAGAGAGAGAGAAAGAGCAAGAAAGAAAGAAAGAAAGAAAGAAAGAAAGAAAGAAAGAAAGAAAGAAAGAAAGAAAGAAGGCGAACCTCATCACTTAAGAGCAGAAGACTTCTAGGTCAAGAAAGGTCCTTAGCTTCTGTTGTGTTTCACTGAAAAATGTGGACAAAAATGTACCCACCTTACAGGCTTGTTCTGAAGAGTAAAGCAATCAACCAAAATCAAGCTCAGTGCCTTGCACAAGAAAAGCACTGCATCAGAATTAACCTTCCTTGTCTTGGATAAACTTCTTGTAGCTTTTTGGTGAACAGTGGAAAACACACACACACACACACACACACACACGCACGCACGCACGCACGCACACATGTGTGCACAAAAAAAAAATCTAGTTGCAAATGTTGCTTCAGGAAAAGTCATCCCCCTGACCTTCAAAAGGAAGAAAACATATCAGCAGTGGAGAACGAGCTGGTCTCAAGGCTGCTGAAGTTCAAGGGACTGTGTGAGTAGGTTCTCCAAGCCGGGAACTCTGAGGTTTCAGGGTCATGGGTTCTTCAGAGGAACTGGGCCAGGCACACACATGACTTTTCATCAATGTCATGGAGATTTCATATGCTGGCTACACACCTCTCAGAGAACCACCATGGGTGCCAGAGGGAAAGCCCCCGCCCCACTTTGTCCTCAGCATACCCTCTTGTTTCTCTCATGTGCCAATGCAATAGGCCTTTTCCCAGGTTCAGCCACAATCTGGACATGAAACCTGGGCTGTAAAGCAACCCAACAGCCCCTCACTTCCTGTGTAATGTTCCAAGCCCACACTAATGGGAAGCCGTTCAGAAGAGGGACAAGGAAAAGCCAAACCCACAATGCAAACCATATTTCTCCAACCTCTTCCTCCTCCTACTGGCCACTCACATTTGGCCTTGACACCAAATATGATTACATTTCATTTTCTCATCTTATCTCAGAGTTCTCTGAACTATTGCACACACACACACACACACACACACACACACACACACACGACCTCTCTCACATATATCAGTTACCCTCATAACACAGTAGACCATGCCACTCACCCCTCAGCTCAGGTTTCCTGTCTTGTTCCAAATGAGAACTCATGAGCTCGCAATGACCCCTTCCTGCTCCATGTGGCCTCGTATCCCACCCACAGCCTGTTCCTACCACTTCTGATGTGATGTCCTCATCCTGCCAGGAATATTACCTCTGCACATTTGCTCTCAAAGTTCCCTCTGCCTGCAATAAATCCCCTCAGGATCCACCTCAGCAGACCTCTCAACCCCACAGGTCTCTGCCAATGCTCAAACATCCCACTGAGTAGCGTTCCCTTGTCATTTTATTGAAATGTAAGACCCCAGCAACCACAACCTACATTCCCCTGCTTGCCTTCTTCCGTATCATTGATCCCATCCAACAAACTGCCTTATTATTTGAGTATTACTGTCTCTCTTCACTGAAACCCAAGTCTCCTGTGCAGGAATTTGGGGCTGCTCTGCTGTCCTATCTATGGCACCCCGAGAAGACAATAAATGTGTTGTCCACATACATAAGCACATGTGTATGTGTTCCTACACAGGCATAGTAAGGAACACGGCACCCTGAATGCTTAATGAATCTTCTCAATGAGGCTGTGAAAAAAAAAATTATTGTAAGACAAAAAAAAAAAAAAAGCTACAACTTAGAGCTCAGGCTACTTGTCAAGTAAGCCAGTAAGGAAAAGATAAGTTGCGGTCCTGAACCTTTTCTTCCTGTCATTGCACCATCTCAGTTCTTATATTCCTTGTAACTTAACACTGAATGCTAATTGACGTAGACACTTGACTGTGCACACTACCAGGTGGCTAATCACAAGCCATGTCCTTGTCAATCATCTGTGTCTCCAGGGCGTATGTTATCCATCAACAGGCAGATAAAGATATGAAGACACATACATTCACAGAGGCATAGCACACACCCTCTTATCATGGAGGATATATTTCAAGACATTTGGAGGGAATCAGAAAACCTGCACGGTACTGAACTCTACAGGTCCGATTCTCCTCTAAGAACATTTACAGAGAAGGCATAGGAGAGAAATCAAGAGTAAACACAGAAGCACTGGAGCAACACACCGAAATAGTGTTGCCGGCAGCAGCGGCAGTCTTCCGCTTTGGAGCTGTGGAGTAGAATGAGATGTTCTAGGCACCCTCAGTGCAACATCAGGGTAGCAGGGTAGCGACTTTGTAATCGGGGTGGCTGCTGACTGACTACCGGGCAGGTGCTGCATGCCGAGTGAGGAAGAGTCACATCCCAGGTGGAAATAGGATAAGACGACAAGCCCAAAACTGTGTCGTGTTTCTCAGAATGCCATGAAAGGTAAAGCTTATAAACTGTTTACTTATTTTCCATAGTTTCCTATTTAATGTTTTCAAACTGCGATGGACTCTCTGCAGGGAGAGAGCTGGTGTGGGTAGGTGTGGTGTGTGTGACATGCGACACTGGCCCTGATGTTTCTCTATCCAGCAACTCACTATATGGCAGAACAGAGGTGTCACACAATAAGGGGCCTGGGAAGAAAAGGCATCCAGAACCATCCTATCAGGAGAGTTGCTTTGCTTTCCAGGTTTAGAAAATTTAAAGTCATATTTGGAAAATAACTAACATATTGCTACCACTCCTCGTAAATTAAAAACATGGAAAATATTCCTCGTGCATAACCAACACCTCCTTCTCTGCTGGAAAAGCTGACTTGCCCCCACATGAGCTAACAGACCATCAAGTGCTCTCCCCTCTTTCCTGGCAACTAGGGCATATCTGAGTCAAGTCTTAAGGGAATTAAAATGCCAGATGGGCAAAGTGGATCAACAAGAGTTGCCTGTACCCAAGGGGCCATGCAGACAGTGTCAGAGGAAAAAAGATAGGAGGCGGCTGGAGGGAAGGGGAAAGGAGAAAGAGACCAGAGGCTCAGCACACAGCCAGGATCTTCTTTTCCCTTCTTCTAAAATCTATAGCCTTCTCCAGTGAGCGAGGCTGCAAATCACATTGACCCCATGCTGTGGCGTTTGAGGATTCAAGGATCGTTCTGCAGACTTAAGGCTGGTCATGAACCAATTGGGGAGGGCAGTTCAGATCACAGACACTGCGGCAGAACAGGCGTGACTTCAAGGTCTGGGCAAAACTCCCAAGCCTAGGTTTCCTCATCAGCGTATAAGAAGCATCTACTTCATGGAGTTACTGTGTTAACTGTTTCTATATACCAAGTGATTAACACCACACCTGAGATACAGTTAGCATTGAATTAATGTCTGTAAGAAAGCCCAACCTAGGCTGGGCACGGGCACATGCTTTTAATCTTAGCTCTCAAGAGGGATAGGCAGGTGCATCTCTGTGAGTCCATGGCCAGCCTAACCTACACAGCAAGTTCCAGGCCAAGCAAAACCACATAGTTAGACCCTATCTCAAAACAATAAATGATAGATAGATAGACAGACAGATAGATCGATAGATGATAGAAGGCCCAATTTGAATATATTGATGGAGAGTCTCCTGTAAAAAGATTTGCAAAGGCATTTTTAGGATGAGAAAAGGAGCCACCTGAACTCTTACACCAAAATGCAATACTGAGGGTCCTTTATTCCTTGTGTAAATGTTTCCCAGAGACCCAGAAACTCTTCCTCTACTGTTCCTTTATCCAGATGTCAGTGTGCCACATGGACAGTGGGCAGGTAACGCAGAGTAAGGAACCATGTTCACTGACTGTAAGATATACCTGTTATTTTAAAATCTATTAAGAAAGAGAAAATCCTGCCACTTAAAAAAAGAAAAACTCCTTAACATCTATTTATTAGATGTTTCAGGGCATCTAGATCAGAGCTTTATAGCAACTTTCCACGTGTGGCATTGTGAGGGCCTCAGAACCTTCCAGATTTCGAGCCCTGGATTAGCATGCTCAACCTGGGCGTCAACCTGTATGTCTCACCAAAACCAAACTGACACTTAACATATGTTGTTAGACATTAGTGGAGCAAATGGCAAAGTCACCAGCAGGATGTCTTACCCACATGTCGCTCACTGGCCTCCATCACAAGGTTCTAGGGAGAGGGTCCTTTGGCTCTTTAAGAGGGCGAGAGAGAAGAGGACCACAAAAGTGGCTCACCACAAGCTGAGTGTGTGCACCACCTCCTCTGGAGGAGAGCATCATTAGCATCATTCTGCACACCCAGGAAGGTGAAGGGACATGGCCAAAGTTGGAAAAAAAGTAAAGCTGGGATTCAAATTCAGGTCTCTGATCGCAAGCCTATAGCTGAGCCACTTGACTATGGGAAATGACCCCTGTCACTAGATAGGTTCCCAAGTTTGACACTGAGGTACAAGAATATATTTTTTCTGGAATGTTATCAAAGGTGAGTCATATTCAGCTGTAAATATCTGGTCCTTAAAGAGGACTGTAGGATGCTGGTCTTTTCCTCTGTGTAGCTCCTAGCCATAAGGTAAGCATCTTCCTCTACCTTATGCCCCTGCCAAGTCTACCACAAGTCCAAAGCAATCGGGACCAACTAACTACGGACTGACACGTCCCAAATTGTGAGCAAAAGGGAATCTTTCCCCTTCCAGTTATCTCAATTCCTCTCCGGGGCTCCACTTTCAAGTGTCTTGTTGACAAGGAAGCCATTCCAACAGCTCAGTGGGTGCATCTGTGTCTTCCTGGCTCTCTGGGGTTTTATCCAGGTCCAGCTTGATTTGGATCTCATTCTCAATAAGTCCTACAGCTCCATAAAGACCAGTAAATCTGCTGCCTGCTCTTTCATGAAAGCGAGTCCTAAGCCACTGTTGCCTGAGTCTCAGTTGAAGTGAAGGAGATTAAGCCAGTGGCAGAAGCCAGAACACCAAGATCCCAGGCAAATTCTCCAAAAAGCTTTCCCCTTCTCTCCTCCTCCACTAGGGTCTCCTTGCTCATGCCTCCGTGGGTAACATTTAGCAATTTCATTTGTGTGAAACAAGGCCCCTGTGTGACTTAGTCCTGGACACATGAGAACTTCCTAAGCAATTTCTCTGTGTACTCTCTGACAAGAGCAAATTCCTTTCAGTATGAGTTCTGGTTAATAATTCATGCTGTCAGTTTTAGTGTAACATGGAACATAACATTTGAATGATTGCTCACTACTTCCTTAGTTGCTTCCTTTAAAAGAAGACATTGGAACATAGTACTGTAGGCAAAGCAGGAATCCCAGCCTTTATCATTCTCCCTGTGTAACGCATATAAGTGCTGAATAAATGCTTTTTAATGATGCGGCAGATGAAAGGGCTCCACACATTATCTTATTCATGTTGAAGATATCCTGGCAAAGCGAGCAGCATCTCGCAGATGGAGAAACAAAGGAGCAGAGGTGAAGTGACGCACATGAGATCAGAAAGCAAATCAGAAATGGCGCCTGGACAGGCTCGTGCTCTTCACTCTGGAAAGCTAATGTTTATTCGTTCAGTCCAAAAAGCCACAACCCCAAACATTCAAGTTCTCCAGTCCTGCAAAATTTGGGTGTGATTTATTAAAAAAAAAAAAAAAAAAAAAAAAAAAAGCACTTTATAAATTGTGCTAGAAGAAAAATAGCACTTACAGTTGGCTCTAGTACATACTTTTGCTCTCAACCCAGCATCAGAAAACCACTTTGCAATAAGCAAACATTACATTTTCACCCCCTTGTGACAACACTGGCAATGGCAGGGCGGTGCCTAAACCAGACCTCCCATCTTTGCACCCCAAGGCACTTTATAATTTAATTATCCCCAGCTCTGAGCTGCATGCTTATAGAAAGGAAGCCAAGTTATCCTTGCTTAATCCAAAAGTGACTGCAAAACTATACAAGTGCCCAAGATGTCAAGGTGAGGCCATATAAGCACTCAGCCACCTTTTAACACAAGGCAAAGGGCTGTCACTCCATTCTTTCCTTGACACTAAAGCATAGTGGGACTGACCATCGCTTGTCCACCATGGGAAGACAAGTATACAGGGGGCTGGGGGTGGGGGGTGAGGGGCCACACAGAGGGGAGCACAGGAGGGAACATGTGTTCTGAGCTTCTGTCTCAGAAAACGTTGGATAATGATGCCTAAATTCTTTGCCAGGTGCATGAGCCCTAGACCACAGATGTAGCCGTGTGACTCGTTCACAGAGAAGCAATGGTTGGAGAACTGGAAATCCTACTTTCTCACAGAGATCATGTGTAGCCACCAGAGCTTGCAGTTTGTGAACCCTGAAGAAGTGGATCTACAGAAGGGGAACGAGACAGGGCCACGGAGGGTGGGCCCTAAGAAATCAGCCATCAAGCAGGAGCCCGAGCTGTAACCCAAATGGTAATGTCAGAGAAGTGATCCTTACCTTAAACGATTAAAAGTATGTTTCCTGAGGGCAGGAGACAGGCCTTCCTTGTTTTCAGCTGCTACAGACTAGGCACACGGTCATACCGTGAGGTCCAAAGGGCCCCTAGTGCTAGAGAAGTGCTTTAGTAAGAGACAGGAACGCAGAGGAGATTAGGGCAGAAGCCCTAGCGGTAAAAGGATGTAGCCCCCCCTCCCCATTTATGACTGTTCAGCTTTGTAACCCGAAGATACAACCTGCCTCCTAAAAATGTGAATGGGCATGGCTATACTCAGCCTTGCAAGATTGCTACTACTGACAGAGGTGATGTATGTAAACCAGGGGGCACACGGCGCTCACCCAGAGAGCGTGTCAGTCAATGACGGTGCCACCCTTGTCAATATCCTTCTCGACAACCTACCAACAGGAGGGTCGGGAGGGCCATGCATCTCAGGAGAGACAATGAACGCTTCGCCAGAACTGTACACCTGACACCTTCTCAGCAGCAATAAGGATGCAAGTTCAAATGGCAAGTCAGTTCCTGCTCGGGGTCAGAGGACACCGGGGACCACCAGGACCCTTTCCAATAGGTATTTGGCCCACTCATGGTTACAGCTGTCCGAAACTGGGCTAGAAGGTATTTTCTACGCCTCACTGGAGCAATGATTCCTCAGAAAAATAAATGGCAAAGGTGGGCCAGGCAAGGTGTTCTGTCTTCCTTTTCCCAGGAATCTCCGGCTGCCCAAGTCTTCTGCCTCAGCCCCAGTTTCATTTCTCCACAGCTAGAGCAGGATTCTTCCTTTAGACATCCTCATGTGGACATACTGTCCAGGGCGCTGGGTCCTGTAGGCAGGCAGGATGTCCCTGGCATCGCACAACTCAAGGTTCTAAACAGCGTGTGCCTGTTTAGATGAGCTCTTCACATTTCTACACATGTCCGGCTAAAACTCTCAGGTCAGGGCCTTGCGGACTGCAACAGCCAGGGCCCATTAAAAGCAAACACCCCCCTTAAAAGGAGAGCAGGGCCTGTTTCCTTCACCCTCCCTCAGTTGTCAGCACCCCTCTCTGCTCCCTGTGAAGCCCAGTCAAGCAACAGGCCATGCAGGCTCCCATTCAGATTCACCTCTAGGTGTAGGAAGGACCCATCACATTTTTTTTTTTAAATAACACATTTTTTTCTTTCTTTTTTTTAAAAATGTGCATGGGTGTTCTACCTGTGTGTACGCGTATGCATCATGTGTGTGCCTCGTGTCTATGGAGGGCAGAAGAGAGTGCTGGGGTCCCCAGAACTAGAGTTACAAATGGTTTGTGAGCCACCGTGTAGGTATCAGAATCAAATCCCAGTTCTTGGGAAGAACAGCCAGTGCTCGCAACCACAGACCTATCTTTCCACCCCCTCCTCTTTTATTCCATTTTATTTCAAATTTTCAAATTGTAGACATGTAGCAGGACTGAATAGAGAACAAAATAATCTGTCCTTTTGTTTCTTGAACTCCAGCACATAGCCTTTGGACTCCCTAAAATATTGTGTTTCTCATCTACACCCATATGGGCCCTGAAATTCAGATCACATTAATCAACGTTCTATAATCTACTGTCTCATTTAGCAATCCAATTGAGCCTCTTCCCATGCCGCTGCACGTCTTTCCGCATGGCCACTGAAAGAGACACGGCATTCCTTCACGTGGGTACATCCTAACTTCATCAGTTCCCAAGGGACTAACAAATAGAAGAAAAAAAAAAACCCAAATTGTTCCAAACGTGGTACCGTTATGAATAAGCCTTCCAAAACACCCCAGTCAATGAAGTTTCAGGTAATCTCTGATTGGTAGTTGTTTGGTTGTGTTTTTGCAATCCAGGAGAGAAATCCGGTATTTTTTTTTTTCACTTTTGATAAATTAAAATATAGTTACATCATTTCTCCCTTTGTCTCCTCAATCCAACCCCCTGGATTATTTTCATAAATCCTACAGAATTGCTGAAGCAAATGGATGGAACATTGTTCACCCTTCTGTATGTATGGTCAAGCGGTCAAGCTACACTAAAATGCAATCTATTGCCATCAGCCGGGAGTGAGAATGTCCAACCCACAATCCCTCCATCCACACTCCCATCAGGGGCATTCCTCCTGGGCCAACAGCCATACTGCCCAGCACCCGGACGCCTTCGGAAGCACCACAGACCAGACCAGCGAGTGTTGGCAACTTCCCTCCGGAGCAGCGGTCTTCTTTCACATGATGGAAAAGCTATGTCTACATCCATCTACCCCACATCCACTACTGGCAGTTGGGGCCAGCCTCTATGTCTCCCAAGCAGCTGGCCTCCCATACGGCTTGTCAAGGGCCCTGCCAAGCCCACCTCCTAAGCCACAGGCGGAATGAGCTCTCAATGAAGGCGGCAGCAGTAACCAGGCCACCATCCTGCCTGCCATGCTCCCCCCTCTCCCTGCGTCCAGTGTGGCCACCTGTTACCCTCTCCAGTCAGCATGCTGCCTTCCAGTCCTTGCTTCCCCCTTTTTTGTTAGACATTTTTATTTTTAACTGGCACAGTAATTGCACGTAGTTTTGTGGATTCAGTGTGACAGTTCGACATATATATACAGTGTGTGATGGTCAGATCAGGGCAACGGCTGTACCTATCACCCTGGGTACTATACTCTTCACTGGCCGGTTTTGAGCATTCAGTGAATCATTGTCACCCCAGTTATCCCTTACAGTAGACAACATTAAGAGTTGTTCTTCATTCCTGCTGTAGCTTATTTTCTCTCTTTCTGACACATACCATGGCTGTCCTGCCTCTCTGGACCTCTGTACTTTCTGTTCCTTCGCTCAGAAAAAGCCCTTTCTCTCTTTTTTTGGCAAGATTGTCTTCCGAATCCCAGAAGGGACTTTTCTGGCCAGCATTTTAAGTTACCAAGTTATTCTGTCACTCATTAAAACATCGAAATTTCTTATTTACTTATGCCAAGATCTCTATTCTCTGCCCTCCTCCCCAGGCAGAGAGAGACTGTAAAGCCCTGCTCACTTGCTGTGTCACCAGTACAGGCTGGAAACACAGTTCACAGCCTTCCTGGTCAACACTTGTTAAATGGATGCATGCATGGATGGACACATGCATGGATGGATGGATGGGTGGGTGGATGGACAGGAATAAAGAGCTCATTTCACTAGTGCCCTCACCAATCATAATATTAAAATGAGGTCGGCTGTAAACCACATTGCTGACCACCTTCAGGAGCAAGTGGGGAAGACAAGAAACAAGAAAGCAGTAGGGAGCCTACATCGACTGGGCTCCCAATCAGCCTCTGTCTGCCTTTCCTGTATCAGTGTTCTAGAAGAATGCCACCAAACTTCACACTGCTATTCTTATATACCAAGAAGTAAGCTCCTGTTAGCAGCCCCAGGAAGGGCTGTGCCCTGTAGAAAGATACCACAAGAAGAACTTATCATTTGAATGGGGAAAAAATGACAACATATTTGCGAATGGCTAAGAACATCATCTCAGTTATTTTCGTATGAAAAAGAATGATTTGTCTGGGTCGATCAACTATGAATAGGCGGTATAGCTACTTCTCAGGATTTCAAGAGCCAACACGTATCAAAGAGACAAAAATATATGGATTATTTGTCGACCAGAATGTTGTCAATTTGTACACTGAAATGTCACCTAAGGGCTGGGGGAAGACAAAAATATAAACCGTGTAAGTCACATCTTTAGCTTTCAGACAGAATAAGGGTGGGCATGCAGCCCTTTCGACGCCATCAGCCGCGCCACACCTGCAATCCCACAACAAGCAGAGGCGAGGCCTGTGCCAATTGCCTGTGCTAGGCCAGCACTCTACCTGGCATAGCAACGCACTAATGCATAGAATTCACAACACTCTCAGCAATGCCCTTTCCTTTGGAAATCAAAGGTTATCAGGATCACAGAATTTCAACATACCTAATTGCACTATCAATTTGGGAGTGGTGTCTAGGTCTTTGGACTCTGGCTCACATCTTAGACTGACTCTGAGTACAGGATACAGCACTGCACTTTATTCAATGCCTGAGAAGCAGGGTGCTTTCTGTCTGCACATCTATCTGTTTAGATTCTCACGACAGCCACAACATATGGGAGCTCACCCAAGGTCACAGAATGCTATTCAGGGCCAGCTCCCTTGCTCTTCCTCCCCATGTCAACAGACTCCAGTCACTAGACAATACACCGCTCTACGGGTCTTAGAAATAACCTCTGGAGACCCCCTCACATACAACAGTTTGCATATGTGTGAGAGAAGTTCCCAAGGACTCCAATGGAGAAGCCCTCCTAGTCATTTAAGGGAGAGCCCATCTTAATCTATGCCATCACCCAGGGACAAAGCTAAGCAGTAGGGTCGCAGTCATCAGCTACTCAAGAAGAAACTGGACACAGCATAGATTGGGACCTTTCCATTTATACCTCAAGGGAGATATGCTTAGCAACACTTGATTCTGGATTTCTTTTTAAACAGGGGCCAAACCCCACAATTATTTTTTAGTTGGCCAGATAAAGAAGAAAGAGCTGCAAGCTGTAGTTAGAGTCCTGTTTGTGGGCGTGATGTAACCATTTCTGTCAGTCTGACTGGATTTGGAGTCACCTAGGAGATATACCCGTGGGTGTATTTATGAGGGACTATCCAGAGAAGATTAATTGAGGTTAAGAGACCTTCCCTGAATGTGGTAACCCCAGGGCTGGGATCCTGGACTGATTAAAAAGTGGAAAATCAGGAAGCTAGCTGAGCACCAGACATTCAGTGCTCTGCTTCCTGAGAATGGACTCAACATAACCAGTACCCATGTCCATTTATTTCCTGGGCTGTGGCACGTTGAAGCCCTTGCAACTGTGACCCAAGACAAACCCTTCCCTCCTTACATTGCTTCTGTCAGGTGTCCTGCCATGGCAATGAGAATGACAACCAATACAGGGGGTCTCTACATCAGCAAGAGCTCTGAGTGGTAAAACGACGGCAGGAGAGGGAAGAACTTTGACGTCACTCTACAAAATCGTGGAGTTGGGAAGGAAACGGGAGTTAAAAGAGGCAACGCAATGCAGAAATGAGACAGCTGGGCAGGCTCCTTACCCAAGTCTTACATGGCCTGCAACCCCTAATCCCTGAAAGGCGAGGGGTAGTAAGATCATACCTGGCTTTTGATCGTCAGCAATAAGGCAGCAGTCTGAGGAAGAATGATTCCTTGAGGCTTCCTCAGCTGTGCGGAATCTACTGTGTGCAGGTTCCTCTCTTCCCAACACCAAGCAAACCAACACCCTCAACTCCCCTCGTTGTATCCACTATCTGCTTTTCCTAAAGGAGATTGTTCAGGCTAGACTATGGACACAGAGGAGGGGGTAGAGAGTAGGAGGGAGGGAGGGAGGGAGGGAGGGAGGGAGGGAGGGAGGGCAGGCTGGTTGCTGGGCACTGATCAGTGGGCCCCTGGCAAGGAGATGCTGAACAACTGAAAACTAAATTCAAACAACCTGAACGCTCTGAGAAAACTGCAGTAGACATGGAAACTACACACACACACACACACACACACACACACACACACACACGCTTCTTTTTTTTTTTCAGTTGTTCTAACACAACAGATCTTAAACATATTTCATGTGGTACAGTAGCTAGACACTGCTTCCCAGAGAGAAATTAAACACATCATTGTATTTGGAAAAGGCCACCTAACTTGATTTTCCTCCCAACACTGCTAGACATGGCAGTGGCACTTGGCAGGTAGAAAGATGGGCTGGACTTGAGACTTCCTTCCATGCCCCTGAGGCCTACTGGCTTCCTCTGCTCTGGTGAGGCCTGCAGGCACCCTGAGAAGTCTGTCCGTAACACTGCACTGTCTTCAAGGTGGCCATCCCCATCTTCTCACCACCCCAGACCACAGAGCATAGTTCTGTCCTGCTGGCAATCCACACCCAAGAGAGGCGTGGGTGCACGATGGTGCTGCTTTCCATGAGGAACAAGAATGCTGTCTAGGAGATGGCTGTATCTTCTGTGGGAACGCAGCTGCAGAAGTTCTCTGCCAGTGTCTGTTGCATATTCCTGAAGGGCACCTTGGCTGATGGAGAAGCAAAGGTAACAGGGCAGGGTGGTTGTGGGGGCTGAGAAGGACCTGAGTCTCTAACATCTAAGGTAGATGCAGAAATCAAGACCCCCAAATCACCTCACACATCCCTCCCATATTGCAGCAAAGTCTGCAAGAAACAAGTAGGAGAGCAAGGCAGGTTCAAGTGAAAATCCAGCTTCCAAGCACCAGGGAAAGCAAGATCTGAGGTGTGTGCCTCCACGCACACAGAGAAAACCGAGCATGTCTAAACACTAAGACGTGATTTTTTAGCTGGGAGTGGTGGTGCACGCCTTTAATCCCAGCACTTGGCAGGCAGGAGAAAGTGGATCTCTAGGAGTTTGAGGCTAGCCTGATCTACAAAGTGAGTCCATGATGGTCAAGACTACACGGAAAAACCCTGTCTCAAAAAAAAATTTATTATTAAATGTTCTTATTGATAATTTTCTCTAAAATATTAAAATAAGGTCAATCTTGCTAACCTGACATTAATATTAGTTGCATTAAAATGCACATGGTGTTAACACCCACTCTTCAGTACACATTTCATGTTGCTCTCCCCCCTCATCACCACCTGCTGCAGAAAACCCTGAAGGAGAAGCCCTGGTCGTCAGTTCCTCGTTGGCAGCCTCCACTCAGCTTCTGTCACCGCTTTGCCTCTTCTGGGACATCATGCAAGGGAAGTCATTTCTCTCCTTTTGTGATCGGCTTATTTCATTCAGCGTATATCCTCAAGTTCATCTCCGTGGGAGCACGTGTCAGCATGCTACTCCTTTTGAGGCTGGACAGCCTTCCATTGGGTCTCTATACCACATTTTGTGACCCTGCTGATCTGTTGATGGGAACTTGGGTTGCGTCTACTTTGGGGCTATTATGAACATGAATGTACGAACATCTTTTGAGTGGCCACGCTTTTAAAATGCTGCAGTGTGTTTCCCAGACAGTGCTTCTGCACACTGGAACCAGGGCATGTCTTCTGCTGTCCCCTGTGTGACAAGCAGAACAAGTTCCCACTGAGGGTGAGGTTGGCATTTTTCTTCCTCTTCTATTTCTCAACACTTCCACACGGGTGAGTCTCATTCTGGCTAGGCAAAAGAGTCATCCCCAATGCTTCTAAACCACACAGAGGCCATAGCTCTGCAGTATCCTCTGTGTTAAATACCTCTAGGAGGCAGAAGGAATGGCTATTGTGTCTATCTATCTATCTATCTATCTATCTATCTATCTATCTATGTATATATACATATCTGTGTGTGTTATGTATATGTATGTATGAATAGGTATGTGTGTGTTGTGGTATGTATATATGTATTTTATATGCATGTGTGTGCCTGTAGGAGCCCACAGGGGTCAAAAGAGGACGTCAGATCCCTGAGAGCTGCAACAACAGGCAGCTGTGAAATGCCATATGGGTGTTGGGAACTGACCCTGGATTCTTTGCAAGGGCAATAAGAGTTCTTATCCACTGAGCCATCTCTCCAACCTCCAAAAATGGGTATTTTATTTTCAGAAGCTGACAAGGCTACTGTACTGATAAAAGGGGTGAAGACCACTATTACAAACCTTCTTCCCTGGGCTTTGGCCCTAGGAAACCTCTGGCCTGTGAGCTTGCTCCTGTTCAGGGTAAAACCCAGAAGGCTTTGATATCCACACAATTGCCCCAGTGCCTCACTGACTACATGTAAGCTGAAAAAGTGGTTGGCAGCTGCCTCCTCAGCTAAGCCTCTTATCGTGCAACAGGAGCTGCGCATTTTTTGGAAGGAACATGCCGATAAGCAAGAGTGTCTATGCCTACTAAGTCCTCAGGTGACTTTACTTTAGTCCTTAAGGCAGTAGGGGCAGCAGGAACAACCAGACAACTGGACAGAATGACTAGTGTGGCAGCTACGGTGCTGTGTCCGTGGCTCACTTGCAGCGCAGAAAAACCTGTGACCATCCTTCCCATTGCACCCAGCAGCACCATGCCCAGCCTCTCCCCATTCTCACCTAGAAAGATGGCCAGCTACTTAAGTGGAAGTTTGGGAGGCAATGGCAGGATCTGCCTGCCTGCTTCTATTCATTCACTTTCCCCTCTGGGACTGGTTCCCCATCTTAGAAGGCATCTTAGTGTTACACATAGAAACCACACAGACAAGGGGATTATGACACTCGCCATACAGCAGAGGATCCAGGAATGCTGGGGGACAGGAACCACAGCAGGAGTTGGAGAGACAGAAAGAGCATGAGCTGTCAGGGGGAGTGTGGGTGGCTCCATGGAAAGAGAGGTAGATGAAGGTAATGGAGCCACGCTGAGGAAGAGGGGGCATGCCTGTACCCCAGACGCACGGTCTGTCTGTGAATGGCTAGGCCTGAGCAAACCCACCTCTGCGCTCTCCCTGCAGCCTCTCAGTCACACTGGTGAGTACCCGCATAGCAGGATGATTGGTGCCATGCCTGCTGACCAGACTCTAGTTGGCTCAACAAACACAAAAACTCCTAGCGAAGGTGAGGAAGAGAAAGTTTTAAGGGAGATGAAGATCAACGCCCTTACTGATATAAAGAAACCCAGCCCAATGTGTCCCCAGCATGTCTCTGAACCTCAAACATGTATCTGAGCAAACTTTGTTCCTCCCCATCTTCCGCTAACACCTCCTGAGCATCCACTTCAGAGGAGTGGCAAGGCCTGGGCCTGGACCGCTTCCAGCATGCTTTGTTTTGTTTCTCTCTTTACGGTACTAGGGACAGAACCCAGGGCCTCATGAATTCTAGCCTCATGAATTCCATCATGGGTCTAATCCCTAGCTAGCTCTGTAGGCCAGTTTTTAATCTCACCCTTTTGCACACTTTCCCACTCACAAGGGGCTCACCCTTCTGCCATGTTAGAGAGGGAAAAGGAGGCGTCCGGGTGCTACTTGCATTTCTTCTTCAGTGTCTCTTGGGCAGGGTGAGACATTTCTGATGATTCTCTAGGTTTAAAAAATAAAAGCAGTACAGAAACAAAAGAGACAAAGTTCAAGTGAACCCCACGTGCCAGTAAACACCAGGTACTAACCAGAACTGTGTGCGCAAGGATTAACACCAAGCCATGCAGAAGGGTAGGTGCTACTTATCAATTTAAAAGATCATTGTGTCACAGCTCAGGCTGTGTTTGAGATACAATTTGAGTGTGTTTATCGATGAGAAGAAACACACCGTGTTACTAAGAGGACACGGGGATAGCATCTTCAGGTAGACAGAAGCCCTTTGACTTAGGATTGCAGAGCCACGCCAGTGCTGCGAAAGGGGAAATGGGGTAAAATAGAGAGGAGCTTAACTGGGGAGGTGAAGGGAGAGCACTACAGAGAGAAAAGGAAGGAGGAGGAATAAACAGCACTAAGCTTAGTTTTTCAAGGCAGTGAAATATTATTTTATGTTTACTCAGCATATATATAATACATGTGTACAATACACAGATAGATAAATAGACAGAGAGTATGACTGAAGTTACACACTTGGGGAGGTAATAATCTCTCCTTAAGAGGCAGAGACTATCTAGCAAAAACCCCACTGACAGACAACAGAAACCTCTCCTTGAGTTGTCAGGGGAGTCAGCGACTCCCGAAATAATATAGGATACTGCCACTGCCCTTGATTATCCCCAGAACTGGAAGATAAGACCACGTTGCTGAAGACACTACACACCATATACAGAGGGGTTAGAGGAATCGAGCTGGAACGAGCTACCTGGGAGGCCGCCTCCCCAAGCACTAGCTCAGACTGTCCATCGGTGCTCTGCGTGCTGCCAATGGAGGAACACTCGACCTTCCTACCCACCTACAAAGCCCATGAACCACAGCAACGGCCAGCACAGCAAGATGTGCCCGAGAGTACAGCAGAGGCACTTACATCTCGGAAGTAACCAAGAGTTGTTACTTATTGGCCTGAAGGCCTGCTCGATAGGACAGAATTCATGCCCGGTGCTAAAAGCCTAGTCAACTCTCTCAGGCTGGAGCAATCACAGACCCTGGAGGAGGAACTGCTCTAAAGCGGAGGCATTATCTCTAATTGCACGCTAAACAGTTAACTTCATATCTACAGATAAATGTAGCTCTCACCCCTCACTAAAGAAGCTTCTTTTTGCAGCAGATGGAAACCAGCACAGAGATCCCCAACTGATCAAAACACAGAAAATAACTGACTGTGGAGTGCCCAACCCCCACTGATAGATGATCAATACCATCTCTACACTTAAGGCTCAGAGAACACTGCACCAGAGCGGGTGGAAAGCCTGTAAGAACCGGAGAACGAGAACATGTGCTACAATATTGCATCTTCTGTCTATGACAGGGAAGCTGCACCCATGAAATTTCAAAAATGTGGTTGCCTGAACAAGACCTGGGCAATGGCCTATCTACACCACCTGGAGACAGGCCAGTGTAGAGGACATCTCATAAGGACCTTACCCAGAGGAAGAGCTACAGGCAATTAGTGGCTGCTAAGACAGGAAGAACTAGTCTTCCATAGGGATGAGCCCCTTCCTAGCTTATCCAATTCTAAGTGGTCAGCCCTAGACACACACATGAACAACACTGAAAGGACTCAGCAGGCCGTATTTATATATGTATGTACATATATATGTCACAAAAATGAACAAAGAAGAGGTCATGAGTTTGAAAGGGGAAAGGGAGATGTGGAGGGGTTGGGGTGAAGAGAGGGAGAGGTGGGAATTATGTAAACACAATATGCATATATGAACTTCTCAAAAAAAAACCGTCTTCAATTTTAATTTTAAAAACACAGCTGAAATTAAAAGACTGTCTGCGACGGCAAGAATCCTATATTAACATCGTTGGGGCGACAGCCACTCCCTGTTACTAACCAGTCATCAGGCTTTCTTAAGCTTATTCACGATGATTAGCGTACTTGACCTCCTTTACCAGGAGTGACAAAACGTTTGCTTCATCTGCCGAAAATGAGCATTAACATGGAGCATTTCCACAGATGCCCTGACAAGTACTGTGGGGGCTTGAACACACGTAGGGCACAAGAGAAAAAGAATCAGTGTGTATATGATCACCTCAGAAGCTTATCTCCAGGGATCACTCAAGAGGCTGAGGTGAGGGGAGAAGGGCAGCATTTTATCAAATACCGTGTGTGTGTGTGTTAAATTTTATTCTATGGAAATGTGCCACCTTCAGATGCTACAGAAAATGCAAGCAAAGCTATGGTGGGCATCTCCAAGTATCAAGAGACCTTCCTTGGCCAACACAGCAGCAAAGCCAGAGAGCTCAGGTCTAAGGAATGGGCTGAGCTTATGAAACAGTGGCAGTAGGACGCTCCAACTCATGGCTCATTGCAGAGCCTTGCAGGATCACCCTCAAGACAGTCGTGACAGTTAGGAGACACCTCTCTGGAAGCAACACTTAGTCATGGTGGCAGCACGCCATGTTCGCATAGCACCTTTAATCTAAAGAGTACACAGGCATCAGGAATGCTCCTGAGGCCCTCAGGCCACCTCCAGAAAGAGGGAAGCTCCGGGGGCTGGAATGTGAGCCCACGAGGCCTCCTGTACCACATGGCGGGGTACGAACACACCTAGGATCTGGGTCCTGTCCTGTCCGTCTTTCCCAGTGACCCTGGGGGGTGTTAAGCCACTCTTTGCCAGGGTTTCCTTCCTTGTAATTCAGAATAATAACAGTATTTAGTTCACAGACTTAGACTGCAAATTAAGTAATAAGCTGACATAATAAGAGCTAATACTCGTGGAATGGTGATTTTATACTAGATCCTGCCTCGAGCACCAGACACATTCTGTCCTGGGGGAGGTCATGTGATAAGATTCGGAATTCAGCACTTTTATAGTGAGGAAACAGGATCAAAATTCCAGCAAGTCACCCACATCACAGAACTTATAGAAAGCAAACAAACAAATAAAAAACAGGGGGCCTGCTGGACAGACAAGAGCCATCAAAAGTTTTGATTACTGCTACATGCAGTGAGAAACTGAGGCACAATGAAGCAGGAAGAGGCCCCTTCTCAAAGAGTGCTGCAAAGCAGTGAAGAACAGGAGATAACAGGAAAGGGGACAGGACAGTGGGGTGGGCTCCGATCTCTTCAATGGCAGCACCAGAGGACACAGGCATCTCGTGACTAACTGCCATTAAAAATCAGCATAACCTCAGAACCCCAGAAAGATAAACTGGTTCCTATTCTTGAGCCTATGGCTGCCACTTAAGAATATGAAGGGCATGGGCTATTGGGAGGTAGGGTATAGGAGGCTTATGGGCGCATTAGTAAATGGAGACATGTAAACAGAGCCACAGGCTCCTTGTTGGCAATGACTCCATTCCCTTCCTTTGAGACAGGGTCTGGGAGACCTGTGGAGGAGTGGGGACTCTGGCTTTTGAGCCCCGCAGGGCCAGAAAGATAGTTCTGCACCCGAGTGTCTGTCACAGAGCACTGGGTAGGGCAGACACACAGGAGACTTCACTCATTAACATTGGCGTTGCCATGACAGTAAGCTGTTGCCAGGTAGCAGCGAACTAGAAGAGTGAGAATTAGCAAAGCCTAAAAATAAAGCTGTTGTTTCTTCCCCATCTAGATGTCCACGGTTAGCAGCCAGTTTGCCTCCTCCTCTCCACCCAGCCTCTCCCCAGCCACCCCCACTGCGGCCTGACCCCAGAGCACACAAGACAGACAGCATCCAGCTCGGGCAAGAAGATCTGAAACAGGGACAGAGCCTGACAGAGGCAAAGGCCACACCCAAAAGCACTGAGCAAAGCCAGAGGGCTCACCTCCTCCCTCAGCCTGGGGTGCTAACCTCACGGACAACCAACTCCTCTACTCTGAGAGGCGGGAAATGGCAAACGTTCTTCTCCCCAGCACACGCCTTTCCTCTCCAAAAATGGTCAGATGGGTCCGAGTCCAAGAAGCAACAGTGGAATCAGACGCTTGTGGCTCCTTTTGTAACTGCACTACCACCCAGAGGCTACTGCTGTAGTAATGGAGAAGGCAGGGCACACGAACAGTCACACCTATCTTAAGTCTTCTGGTTTGGATTTGGTAGCAAAGACTCGAGGACCCAGCGTGACTTCTGTCCACTGTCCCTCCCAGCAACCTCTTGGGTTCCAAGAGGGCAGAAACTGCATTTAGCTGGACACCTTTTTGGCCTCAGCGTCTGGTGTCATTTCAGATACATCATGATAAATACATTGAAGGAAATGGGCAGGGGAGAGGCACCAGATTCAAACACGGCAGGCACGAACAGCAAGACATGGGCAACAGTGCCATCTGGCCCAAGAGAAGAAATTCTCTCTGAAAGTCTAAGCTCTGCATGCTAAGACCCCAGTCCCACTCCCTGCCCGGGTTTGTAGCCCCAAACAGTGAGTTATCATGTATATAGCTGTGTTATATGTTAAACAATCAGATGGACTAAAATCCAGTATTTGGGCGGCAATGATTCCTCTACTAGTAATTTTAGAAAGAAGACCTCCTCATACACAGAATCTACCTAGCTTCTCTAATCTAACATACCATTAGCCCAGTGTAGACAGAAGGTGTGCACGTGAATCAGTACTCAGAGTGAAGCTAGCCGTAGCATTTAATTTCCTTCCATCTTTCCCTGTAGTCTCACTCTCAGTTCTTCCTCCCCATCACCACTGGTGTGCCAAGCAAAAACAAGCAGTGACTACTAACATCCATGCAAGAAGGAAATTTAATTCATTCCATCACACCCCAGAGAAAAAGAGAATTTTTTTGGTTCTCTGTTCTGCATCATCCCAAGTTCTCTAAGTGTGTGCAAATAAAAGTAGGAGAGAAACTGGCAGGTTAAGGAGGGAGCTAATCTACTGGGGAGAGCAAGCCCATTTCACAGGGTCCCCAAGTGAGACCACACCTCTGAGTCTCCCACTCTTGGGGGTGTGGAAAGCAGCCCAACTAGCTACGTTATAAAGATGGCTAAGACTGTTGTCGGTGAGACGCCTTCATAGCTGCTCACAGCTTCACAAATATACAGAGAAGCCAGCTGGTCTACTGGTAGCCCTGTCTCTAGAGAAGACACTCTACCAAGGACTACACTCCAGACCTCTGCTGGCAAGGCCATGTGACCACGAAGCTCACGGTCCCTGTACCCAGGCTTGACCCATCAATCTGCCACTGCCATCGCCCTGTGATCACATGCTCAGAAAGGGGGTAGCATCTTCTCAACCACAAACTCCCTAACCTTGAGCAGAAGTCCTGGGAGATCTGATGCCGTGGGCTTGCTGATAGAGGCTGTCCCTCATGGTGCCAACACCTGCCCTGGCCCACCTGGGCTTTCCACAGGGCATCCCCTTGACCACAGAGCACAGGAAAGTAGGCCTGACACTGACCAGAGAAAAGGCCTCTCTTGGATGGTTTATGCTAAGATGCACCCCGACTGAAAGCCCCTCCTTAGGAAGCCCCCACCTTGGTGTTCAGGAGCTTGATGGCACAAAATCCCCGTTACAGCCACAAGCTAAAATGCAAAGGACTCGTTGCACCTGGCTGAAGTCAATGCCAAGTGTCACATCTGTGATGTGCTGAAACCTGAAATATGCGTTAGACCAATGAATCGTGAGGACTCGAACACAACCCTAACTCTCCTCACAGGTCACCTAGCACACAAGGTAGATGCCAGCACCAGCATAGGTGACCCTGGCTGAACACTACTTGCAGCCTTTTTTGTTACACACACACACACACACACACACACACACCCTGCTACCAATTTCCCAGGCTTCAGGGTGGAGGTGTTACCCACCAAACCCAAGCTTCTGCACAGGAAAGGGGAGACGAGGCAAACCACCTGAATACTTTCAAAGAAAGTGTTGTCACTCAAAAAGCCATTGGAACTAGCCCTCGCCCCACCTTCCCACAATAGCAGTCACTACTTGAGGTCATTACATCAATCCCAGACCACCCTGCCCTCCCTATGACATCATACAGTCCTATGTCCAGTCAAGGCTCCCATGAAAGCAGACACAGTGACCCTAAAAAAGTCATTGAAACTGCGGGTCCCAGGAGGACAAGGCACCCTGCTTGCCCTGCCTTCCTCCTCCTGAACAGAGAATGTTGTTTCCTTACTCTGCATCTGCCATTTCCGGGTTGAAGTAAAATTTACATCTTCTCCTTGCCCTCCCCTCTTCCTCTTTGGCGCCCTCCTTCCCCTGCCATTCCTCCCCCTCCTCTTCCCTCCCTTCTGCTCTTGAACATGTGTTCCTGTATTTTATGGAGTGTAACTTGCTGCATCTCCAATACAAGCGGCTTAGCAGACACACACATTTTAAGAGTATGCGTCAATTAAAATAACTGGACTTTAAACCTTCTGGTTTTAGTTGGGAATTTGGTTTGAGAACGTGAGAAATTTGTGCTCTTAAGAAAACAAAGAAATGGCTATTTTGAAGAAATGTGCGAATAATTTTTAAGAAGCTGATGGCTGACGATAAAAGAGCCTGACTTGCTTTGTGCCCATCGGATTCTCCTTTGGAAGACCACGTACCCTTCCACACAGTTTTCTCAGATGGGTTTTCCGAAGCTCAAGACAGTAATTTTAGACCGCACCTCCTTTTCTGTGTTTCTAAAGTACAGTCTTTACCCTTAGCCAAACAACTGCCAACAGGGCGTTGTGACAAGTATAGTTGACAACCACCATAAGCCAGCTGCTAACTGTATAAAGTGGCACACTGTCTGCAGAGAGGCCCCAGTCTGCTTCACACACGCACGCACGCGCGCACACACACACATACACACACACACACACACACACCATGGAACTATTTGTCTTCTGAGAATCATCAAATCTCAGGCACATGACAGCCACCCTCAGTGAATTTCTTATTACTACAACTTACAAACACACATGCCCCAGGCCTGCTGTGGAGAGGCTCACTGGTGTCTATTTCATTTTGGTTTGCTTTCCAACCACAGAGATGGATAGGAGGGATGCTTGGAGATGGCTGATTATTGTTTTCATGAAGGATCATGCACATGTAAATAAATGCCAGTGTGTCTTAGACATTGGCATTGTTTGTCACTTACTGGGGAAGTAGAAGGCCTCAGAAGAAGAGGTGACAGAATGCCTGATGTCCACTGTGGCTGGCCCCTGTCCAGTGCACACCTTCTGTTTGGTAAGCAAGGGCCGGGGTCAGTTGCGTGTGGCTTAGTAACCGTGTTCAGGTTACAGGCCTCTCCAGGTGGACGGAAGTGGGTAACACTTAAACTTCACTCAGCTGCTGACACCAGAGCGCCAATGTGACTCATATCGTAGCTGCTGTATAGAGTTACGGCGCCACAGCCATTAAAAAGCCACCTTCGTTGGATGGTAAACAGTCATTCCCCTAACTCTCCAGGGCCCCCAGCCACCTGCCCCTCTCACCTGCATCTCTCCTAATGAGGTGAGGGGTTGGAGAAAGTGGGAGAACCTCAGTGTCAGGTTCCCCTGCCTGGAGGGAGGAGGGGTTCCAGAGGACCACCACTGCCCCAGGCCTTATCACATAGGACCTCAATATCTTACCCAAGACTATCTCAGTCAGTCAATGAAGTCCTGCAGCCAAAGGCAGGGAAGCCCCTCGGGACACCAGACTCTCCTCTCCCTCTCCTCTCCCTCTCCTCTCCTCTCCCTCTCCTCTCCCTCTCCTCTCCTCTCCCCTTCCCTCTCCTCCCCTCCCCTCCTCTCCTCTCCACTGAACTGTGCTTTAGCCAGCCAGCCATCCCCTCCTTCAGCAAGCTGTACCTTTCCTGCCTTTGTGTGCATGTGCGTGTGAGAGTGTGTTCCCTCATTCAGCGCAGACACAGAGGAAATGGGAGCAGGCAGCCTACTGTGGTATCTGTTCCTTTACTTACCAGTCTGGTGTTTTAACAGAACCTGGTGCATATACGGACTTCTGAACACTCGCTGGAAGAAACTTCTAAGGTCTGGAAATTAGCTAGCCATGGCACCTTACACTACCCAGGCCTCCAGGTCTGCCAGGGGCTGGTGCCCTCCATAAAATCCTCCTGGGTAATCCCTCCTCCAATCATTTTTTTTCCTAATTTCACAAATCAATAGACAACACTGTCTACTCTAAAACCCCGTCCACCTGATTTAATCACCTTGTGCAATTTGTTAAGCTCCTATGTGGGAAAGTTTGTCCTGTCACCCTAACTGAACTACTCTTTTTTTTTTTTTTTTTTTTTAAGATGGGGACACGGCACAACAGCATCCTTTTCTGATGTTCTGGGAGATAATGACCTATTTTATTTTCTCAAATAGGAAAAACAATAAAGCATTATTCTTCAATCTCAAACCATTTCTTAAAGCATCAACAAGAGCCACTTACAATGCGTTTCCTGAAATGTGACACACAGGACATAACAAATGTAATAAAGCACGGTGCCTGTGGCGCAGCTTCCTAGAAGCCATCCCATGGAGGGTCACACTGGATGTAAAGGACTCAGAAGGCACTTGATAATCCCTCGGTTTAATGTGTGAAATCCTTCCCACTGGTTTCACTGGTCTTTTATGAGGATCCAAGAGATAAGCTCTTCCTAGGAGAAGCAACAGGCAGAAGAAAAGGGAAGAGAAGCTGTAGACGTTGCAGGGTAGGTACTTGCTTTGCCAGCTTTGCAAACCTTCTGACCTTGAAGCAAGGACTCCCTAGCACTGCGAAGGACTTCTTTGCTATCAGCCGCAGCCCAGGAATAAGCCAGGAGATATCAGATCACCACAGTGATTCTTTTGTTTTACCAGCATATTTGAAATGTAACTCGAGATGGATGTCTTCACAAAGTTCTAATGAGCTTTGAGGCTATAATTTTAGTTTTTCTAATAAAGGCATCACCCTAAGTCAAAGAGATGCACATAAAATATGAATCTGGGGTACTTCAAACCAACCTGTAGGAGACACGTTGCAGGATAAACCTTTACTTCCATAACAAAATGATGGAGTGACCAGGTAGGCCACATAATGATTGGCAGGACTAATCAGAGTAGGTCACGGAGCTTAGAAAGGTGAAACTGTCCCTTGAAGAGAGTGAAGAGCTAGTGATGCCGGGCCTCTCCAGGGGCCGTCTGTTGCATACAGGAAAGGACACAGGTCCTCTCATTTCACATTTACGTGAGGACGCAATGAGGACGCAGCCTCTGTGATCCAAGAAACAGTTCAAATCCGGCACCTTGATCTCAGACTTCCCAGGATCCAAAACTGTGGGCAACGAGCTTCTGTTGTTTATGGACCACCTGTTCCACAGTGTTCCAGCACAGGTGTCTCAACAGACTGAGAGCACCAAATCCGCTTCCTACTTCCTGTTACAAAAAAAAACACCACCCAAGACAACCACCAGTTGTCCACTTAGCATCAGTTGCTAGTACTGTGCTAAGAACCAGGGACACTGGGATGATCCTGACTCATATAGTTCCCTGTCTACAGGGATGGCGAGCATACACACAACACAGATGCAAAGTGTTCTAAGCACAGTGGGAGACCAGAGCACAACACAGCAAGATAGAGAGCGCCGTGCAGAGCAGGAGCTGAGGAAAGCCCCTTCCTGTGAAGGGGCACGTACCTAGCTGGAAAGACACAGAGCAGGAAGACACCTTGGACGGTCTACGTCCTCTTTGTAATTTGGCTGCCGGATACTGCCCAAAGCCCTCTCTACTGGTCTGGCTCCCATGTGGAAATCCAAGAACCTAGCTTCTCGAGGACACAGAGGACACCTAGTACACAGCATGAAGAACCTTCTGAATCTAACGCACAATAATCCTGCTGTGTGGTGTTAACCCTTTCCTTCCAAAGGCCAAAAGAAATGGATTTATTTAGGGAATGGCAGGCAGAAAGGGAGAAGGGCAGCAGGCCCGGAAGCTTTGCAGGGTGGGGAAGCACTCCAGTTTTAGAATCTTCCAAAACATGTGGCTAAGATCCCCTCCCCTGGGAAGGAACCAATGTTCTTTGGGGCAGAGTGTAAGTATGAGTGTGTGTATGTGTGTGTTTTAAATAAGCATTCTGGGAGAAATGCAACCAGTCTGTTTCTGATTCATTCATAACTCACCAAATTATTGTTTTGCAATCACCATTTGATGTTGAAGGAACTGCCCAGCCTCCCCGACCCTGTTTCTCCCCCTTTGAAGTGGCAGCTGTGCGGACGTCACAGAGCCTGCACTGCACTACAGAACTGAGCCTGGGGCTCTGGCCCTGAGGTTTGACAAGAAGCAGACCCTTTGAGTCACAACACCCCATTCTACCCTCCTGGGTTCTGTTTAGCAAGCTCCCTTGTGCAGAAATGTTTCCCAATTACATATCCAACGGCACCACAGCATGTGGGGAGAAGGGAGAGAGAGGCATCTTACCCCAAGTCCATGTCACTAACATCCTGGAGGAAGCCGGGGCCTTCTGGCAACTGGATGAACACAAAGGGGATGTGCTCCCAGCATGTGCCACTTCCGTTTCCTGAGGATTGGTGGAAGCAAGGAGGCCAGCCGAACACATGACCCCACAACTATGACTCAGTTAGCTCTGCGTCTAGGGCGTGCATTCTCTATGGGAACTGTATGGCTCCCGGCAGACGGCAAGAATCAAATGGGGCCACTTCTGGTTGTCATGATACCTGGGTCTGGAACTGAGGGGAAGGGCCAGCAGAACTCCATAGCTGGGAGATACTATACCCTAAAAGTTCCCCAGCTGAGAGACATCACACCCCAGAAGAGGCCCGCCTTACAGATGTGATACTTCAACATCGCCCCAAGGGAGAAATAGTGCAATAAGTCCATACCTGCACCTGCACCTGCACCTGGGTTTGCACCTGCAACTTAACCTGCACCTGTGCCTGTGGCACTGGGAGCCCAGCATGAGCTTGGGAACCGGACAAAGAGCCCCGTGTCATTCCCACGCCACCAGCTTGCTGCTTCTTTGGCCTGGTAGTTCAAGTGCATGTGCTCACTTCAGACAAGGGTCATGTGCCCATAACCCCAGGGTGAAAATCACGGTACTTTCTAACGTCCCAGGAAATGCCGCCAGGATTCCAGGATGATTCTCTTTCCAGCTGCTTTCCTGGCCTGACAACAGGCACAAGGCATTCCACAGCATGTTGTCTTATCACCAGCTGCAGGGCTGACACCTGACCCCTGAAGCATCCTCAGGGCCTCAGCCCCTGTTGATGGCAGAGGAACAAAGCTTGAAATTTACACACAAAACACTTGCAAATTAAATGAAGGCTCCGAGGATCATGGCAGGTGAGATGCTTTCCTAGGGCGGGCAGGCATGCTAGTAAATGTGGGAACTGTCTTTCAGTGGTCTTAACATGTGAGCTGTCTAATATGCTGGGCTATAAATGACTGCTCTATAAAGTTGTTTAGCTCTTGTGCAGGGTTTAGCTCAGCTAAAAACTTCAAAGTGCTCACCAGCATTGATTACAATGAGGGAAAGGAACTGAGACTGTGGAAGCAGATGTGAGAGCCATGAGCACCAAGAATGCTGGAGGCTTCAGGGACAGGCTAGAAGGCACAGAACAGGGCACTCAGTAGTCTGTGCTCCCTGTGTCCCTGAGATGGAGCTGGCAGGTCACTAAGGGCTGTCAACGCCAGAACTCTATAAGTCAATGTAATTTATCACCCTCATCAATGAGGGGCACATGGCTCCAGGTCAGCATTGTCATTTCTCTAATTACAACTCATAAAGGAACCCATCCCTTTCTTGCATATGTAAAGAATGCTTTGAGTCAGTACTCTGAGCTCCACCCCCACCCCAATAAGAAAAACACTGGAAGCATGCCTGCCATGAAGCACTCACACATTCTCCCTTGCTGAAGGGCCCGGAGAGCATTCAGGTGTCAAATCCTTTCCCAGCACTGGAGATATAAGTTCTAATGCAACCAGACCAAGCAAACAAACCCATTGTCCACACCAGAGAGGTGTATGGTAGGCACTTAGAAAATAAAACGTGGTGCAGTCTTTTGTGGGACACTTGGAAAGGATTCCTACCCTTAAAGGACTCTCAAAGAAAAGATGTGCTCCTTCCTATTCTATCACTTCCCCTCCTGTTCCTCTCTGCTGTCACTGGTCACACCACAGCCATCTGACTCCCAAGAATCGAGCCTCCCGAAGAAGGTGGCAAAACAGAAAGACAAGACCGTGCAGATAAAGTTGCCTGCTGCCTACCCAGTCCTGGAAACCCCTCTCATAATAACTCGCTGATACCTGACACATTGACTCGGTGCTAATGAGAATGTGTAAAGCCATCATCACAACTCACCTGATTCACAAGTAGCAAAAATACTACATTTATATCAAAGATGAGTAAGTTCGAAGTATTTCTATAAAGGCTGAATTCCTTTGGCTATAAAAATAGAGAGTTCAAGGCTAGCCTGGGCTACATAGTGAGCTCCTATCACACACAAAAAAGAAGGTGGTGGAGAAAGAGAGTGAGGGGGAGAGAGAAAAGGGAGGAGGAAAGAGAATGGAAAAGAAAAGAAGGGGAAGAAAAGAAAAACAGGCACAGTCAAATTTGTTTCATGTTTGTTAATCCTAGTTCCCTAACAGGAATGAAGATTTGGAAGAGGAAGGGTCTTGTCCCTTCACTGCCACAGCCCTGGTCTCCAGGACTTCACACCCTCCACAGATATATCTCCATCAAAGGGACACCCTGTGCTGATCAGGGTGGATAGCAGCATCGGGACCTCTACCTAATTGATGCTATTGGCACATCTGCCACCCAAGCTGACCATCAAAAACACATCTAGACTCTGACACTTGTTCCTGGTAGGAAAAAAAAAAAACCAAAAACTCACCTGTGGTGATCACTGCTCTAAAATGGCCCCTGTCACTGCTTTAGCCACTCCCATGAATGTCCACTAGAGGATTTACTTCCTCACAAACTGAGGCAAGCACTGTGAGGGTATCGAATGACATTTGTCACCCCTTAGTATCTAAAGGGGAACTGGTTTCTAAACCACACTCAGTACAAAACTCCAGAGACACTCAGGTCCTGTCACCTTTGCACGTAAACTGACAGGCACCTTTAATCATCTCCGCCTGACTTAAAGCATGTGCCACCATGCAGACGACAGCTAAATAGTTGACATACTGTAGTTTGGGGAATAATGGCAAGAAAAAAAAATGCCTGTACATTTTTCCTATTTTTTTTCAATCTGCAGTTGGTTGAATGTGAAAATTATAAACCATACATAAAAAGGGCCAGACTATTTACAGAAGGTTTCTGTAATGTGTCACCAGTCTTGTGTTGTGGATATGCTGATACATATCCGCTTGAATGTGCACTTGATTTTTTTTTTTTAACCAAACAAAGGGAAGGCCTGAGCCACCCATTCACTCACCTTCACCCTACTTCTCTATAGGCACTAGGTGCTGGACTATAGCACTCATGGAGGTTGAAGACAACAAGGACAAAATAAGTAAATTAAACCATTAAAGTCTTCTTGAGTGCTACGGTAAATAGGATAGAAGAGAGATTGGGGAAAGCGATCCTAGCACTGGATTAAGAAATAGTAATAAAACGCATCCTCACCATGAAAACATTTCTTAAAAACCAATGACAAACTATAAAGCTTGTCACACCTCCAGGAGCCTGTGACAATAAATGCCACCCCTGGCAGCCACTAGTGACAATGCTTTGCAAAATGTTCCCCAATGCCCTTCAGTACCCCAGAACCGCTGGCCCAGCCCTGCCCACTTCCCACTTGTGCCTGCCTCACCCTAGCAGAACCTAGAAGACCCTAGGCTGAAAGCATACAGTCACAAACCAGAGATGCTGCTGAACTTGCCTTTCCCTCCCAAACCTGGTTCAAGCCTTTACAGTCTGGAAATGCAGAGAAGCTCATTAACGTCCTGCAATGCCGAGATCACACCCCCACGTGTGTGCGGCAACTCTCTGATACATGGAGCTGTAATTAATTGTTAAGTGCCGAGTCATCGTTAAGGCTGGGGAACACGTTTAAATAGCTCTAAGGGGAAGCCTCTGGCTCCAGGGAGACAAGGAACTCTCCTGGCCACACAGAACAGCAGCCTCCTGAGAAGCCACGTCTCTTCAGGAAGCATGGTCGGCAGAGGTGTCAGGAAGACAACAGGTGCTGCGGTAGTACCAGCCCTACCAACGGGGACCATGCTGCCAGGTGTGAAATGGAAACACGGGGGACAGAGGTGCACATTGGAGCGCTGGCCTTCCCAGGACAGCTTTGCCCCTGCCTCCACTGCTGACAGCCTGGGTAGGAGGCACAGCACTCTCCAAGCCTGGCCAAGCCATTACCCCGGAGGCTGTCCCTCCAAGAATGGAAGTCCATTTCCAAATGAGAGCTTTGGGCTTATAAAACTTCATTAAAGAAGAAGTAAATCTGAATCAAACTGACTAAAGGTAAGTCAAGGACTGACTCCTAATGAACTGGCCACTTGGCTCAGGAAGGATCTGGATGTAGCCAGTCCACATGGGCTTTCTTGAACTGAACTAGTTTTCATGATATGTTGACAGGGGCTAATTTTTTAAAGGCATCCTCAAACCTTTCGGACTTAGAAATTAATAAAATTCATTTCAGTTTGGTGCTTCTGGTCAAAACTTACCATACCCCACTTGCTCTATTCAGTAAGTGATTTAAATGTAGGAAAATCTCACTTATCAAAATGTTTTGGGGAGACAGCTGGTCTCAGCCTTGAAACACTTCAAATTGCTAAGTTTTAACAAAAACAAATGGTTTCTGTACCTGTCTCAAACATATAATAAGCAGAGGCCTAAATGAACACTAATAAGTAAAATTAAATTAGTCACTGAAAAATTGCTATCCATAATAGGTTTTTATTACATAATAAACAATTACATTATATCACTGAGTCTTAATTCAGTGGGAAACACACACTGTGACAGATTTCCTGGGGTATAATTTGGATTTCAGCTGTACCTCACTCTGGGTTTAATTGGATGTTCTCAATGGCCCATGAGAGCTTCCAGTGGCACAAGGTCCAGGGAGGCAGAAGGGTGAGGCAGGGGATGTGGTACTCATCCAGAGGAGACAAATATACCCTCAAGCGCGGCATCTTAGGCTCCATGGAGACAGTGAGGCTGCAGGGGATTTAGTCTTCAGCATGCTTCACATGAGAACTGAGCAGAGTGAGGCGCCCTACTGCATGCTCCTGTCTCTGACGCTGAGCCCCTAACCTCAGATGAGGAGGGAGGAGGTAGCTGTGCCTGGAGGAGGGCTGGCTGTGGAAGCAGTGCTGGGCATTGGCTTACCAACCTACAACGTGTCAAAATAGCCTTTGCTGAGCAGCTTCTGACCAGCCAATCGGGGTAGAAAGGAAAGGACTTACGTGCCCTGGCCTGCTTGAGACCAGACACATCCTGATGGCCTTCACATGCTGTCAGCAGCGTGCTGACAGCAAGATGGGTGTGCTGTGGAAACAGGCAGGGAGCAGCATTTCTAGGACACGAGAGTGCACCCAACCTAGGGTACACAAGGCCCTGAATTCCAGAACACAGATCTTGGAGCTCTGGCTGCTCACACCTCCAGCCCTACAGCCACAGTGGCCTCCCTCTTCATAGTACATATACATGTACGCGTACATAGACATTATACATATATTACACATACATATTTATATGCATAAATGTGCATTTATGTATACATAGACATATATGTATATTACACATACACATATACATACATCTATGTATATACATATGCATATATGTGTATATTTATGTATATATACATATACATTATAGTTATACATACATATAACATCAGATACATCTGTATATAATATGTATGTATGTATGTATGTGTATGCATATGCATTACATTACAATTATACACACCTATACAGACACATCTGTATATAATATGCATATATGTATATATGCACATACATATGTATTATTTTCTATGTATGTACATGTAATGTATAGTGCACATATATATACGTGTATTCATAACATGTGCCTGTATATTATATGCATGTCTGTGTATAATACACATATCCATGCAGCAGAGGACTAGTGAACTCTTCACCCTTTGCTAGTGATGTGCCTGTCCTCCAGTGGAGCTGCTGCCAGCCTTTCCTCTCAAGGTGTTTTGACACAGAGGAAGCCTGTAGCTACAACTCCACATTATTCATTTGCAAAAAAAAAATATTGTCTTCCAGTATGATTCATAGCAACTATAGGCTGTTTCAGCTGAGTTACAGCTAGGCAGGCCGTCCTGGAAAACTAAATGCCAGTCACAGATTTCTGTGTTAGAAGCATCAACTTAATAATGAATGAAAAAAATAGTTCAAAAGCTGAAGACTACATAAATTACTTTTATGTGTAAAAAAAAAAAGAAGAAAATATCAAAATATCTTAGCAATCAAACTCATTCAGATTTTCATCACACCAAAGCTTGGAAATCCTGACTGAATTTTATCACACCATATAACCTGAGAAGAAGCAAGGAATCCTAGGCCACTTCTCTTGCTAAGAAGGTTGTTAACTGTTAAGAGTGAGCTGGCAGTCAGGTGTGGTGGTGCACGCCTTTAATCCCAGCACTTGGGAAGCAGAGGAAGGTGGATCTCTGTGGGTTTCAGGCCAGCCTGGACTACATAATACATTCTATGACAGCCAAAGAAACATGGAAAGACTCTATCTCAAACAGAAGGACCAAAAAAAAAAAAAAAAAAGAGTGATCTGGCAGATCAGATCACAAGGTCTCAAATGAGAGAGACAAGAGGAGCTTTCCAAACCTTCAGAAAGTTCCAGATCCCTGCTCCAGGCATGCAGCAGTAAAGCAACCTGCCTTGTCCATTTCAAGCACAAAGTGTTTTGGGACAAATTTCATCGAAACTGTTAAAGCCAGAGTTATCGGGAGAAGCCAATATATCCTCCTAAGCTAGACATTCCTCAGGTAAGCCATGCTCCGCCAAGACTAAGCCCCTGAAGATACGGCAGGAACACTTGCTGGGCATGGCCTCAGAGTAGATACTCCAAGACTCTGGACCACACAGCCCAAAAAGTCTCTTTTTTCCCAAGGCTGGGTCTTTCCAGTGATATAGAAATCAAGTTTAAGCATAGACATAGTAGTTACTGGAGTTTCTTCCCAGACCCAATACAGATTCTGCCAGTGAGAAGACAGTCGTTTCCCCCCCCAACCCCCACTGACTTCGACATTCCTCTCCCGAGCACACAGGGCAGGGCACAGACTCAAAGGTGTATTATCTTGTGGCTTCCTAAAAGGTCAAGTAAATTCATGACTGTGTTTTCTTGAGGATGCTGTCCCCTCACCCTCACCTGCCCCAGGTTCTCACAGGAATGTACACTTAACCTCATTAAGTTTTTTAATGGCATTTTAATAAAGGTTTTGCTTTTCTTGTGACAATGATCTTTTCCAAAGAAACCTATTTCTGAATTAATAGGGACACGGAATCATAGATGCAGAGCTAGAAAAGCCTGCGGGCACTTTTTAAACCACCTCCCTTTACCACGGCAGAAACTGAAGCCCAGACACTTGTCAGCACCGGCAGCAGTGACACAGCACAATGCCAGGTGGTCCTTACTCTGACTGGTATATGGGTTGGAAAGTAGGATTTCCTAATTATGAGTAGCTACTTCTAAAAGGAGGTATGTGGTGAGGTCCTAGGATTCACCCCATGGCTCTGCTCTCCAACTATGGGTCAGGGCAGATTCTGTGACCTCTCTGAGGACACAGGAGGCTAAGACCTGCTCCTCACCATGTGCCACCTGAATGAACCAGATGACAGAGGTGTGTAGAAACTGCCACAGTGCATGGCACATAATGATGAGTGGTCACTGTACGCTGGCTGTTATTATTATCAGTGATTGTAAACACAGCACCACACGCACGCACACATGCACGCACGCTCACCTCTTCCATTCAGGGAAACACATTTGTTTTCATTTTAAAGGCATTAGAACACACTCTCTATTTTAGTAACCACAGACTTTCTCCCTGATCCCAGAAGAACCAAAAAGATAATCCTAGTCAGTGTCCGCTCTTGGGAATAAAATGGCCTCCGTGTCCTCAAAAGACCTTAGCTTGGACAACATTCCTATGTTCTCTGGTGATGGAATCTGCAGATCCTCCAGTGTGAAAGAAAGGCTGCAAGGGAAAATCCTGAAAAAGACTGTTGGGGATGGTGGGCCCAGAGGCTCCTCCATGGCAGGGCAGGCCTCTGGGGATGGATGCTCCTACGTGGGCTAATGCAGTAGAGCCACAGGGAACATCTGCTGTTGGTCAGTTCAAACCAGCAAAGCTCCCAAATTCTTCTAGTCCCTGCAACCCTGAGTTCACTTTGGGACAGTATATGAGAACACTCACAGAGAAAGGGAGAAGGAGGGAAGAGAGAGAGAAAAAAAAGAAGGAGTCAGAGACTGCAAAATTTTTAATAAGAAGCATTTGCGGGGGCTGGGGAAGGAATAAACGACTGTGGAACGCTCAGTCACAAGTGGGACATTGATGTCACACCCCATCCCCAAGGCCCAGGAAACAGTGCTGGAGAAGAGGAGGAAAGAGTGTACAAGCCAGAGCTTGGAGAGGACAGGAGCAAAAACGTGCCCTCTGGGCATGACAGGACCTTGGCACTAATGAACGCCCAGCAGCTGTGGTTGCCTACACAAGACCCGCACAAAATCAAACCAGTCAACAAACAAGCAGGGAGGGGAAATGATCCTCCTGACTGGGGAGATATGAACACTTTATGGCCTCCGGGGGAGGAGAGCTATGTTGTCTTTAAGGGCATGGCCCCTGGCAGCTGGACAGTGCTCTAGTAAGTGACCCCACATCCAGAAACGTACAAACACCACAAAGTAGAGTCCATGGGCTACTAAATTTTTAGAAAAGAGACACAAAGTTAGAGGTGGGGAGGAGGGAGTGGATCTGGGAGGAGTTAAGGGAAAACTTAGGGATAAATAGGATCAAAATAAAATTAGCCAAGAGCTAATAAAAAATATTTAAGAGGGATACATCCAGGAGAAGGACCAACCCAAGAACAGAAAGGAACCAAACCATTGAGGACACAGAGGGAAGTCACAGGGTCTGTGAAAATAAGGGTCGGGTGTATGTCTGGTTAACCTAGGGCTAAGAGGGCATAGCCAGAGACTCCTAGTGGGACTTGCAGTGATCATGAAAGACACATTCCCAGACAACATCTTCATCTCAAGAAGGAATGTGGTCTCAGGACTGAAGTAGATTCCAAGACTCTACTTTAGGGCAAGGTCGTGCCATTACAAACAAAGGGCCAAGGCATCTGAAGGCACAACCCAAACTATCCCTGCCTCCTTTGTGTCACTAGTCTCCCTCATCATGCACGCAGTACCCTACTTCTTCCACAGGTAAGCTCCGCTCAGCCCTCAGCATTCACAGTAGCCTTGAGCCTCTCCTGACCTTCCCAGGTGGGTAAACAGCTCCTTGCAGCAGATACCCTGCTGATATCTACCAAACATCTTGGGCTCACAGCTGGGCTCCATCTCAATCTCCTGGAAGAGAGGTGCCGTGCACTGACATAGGAAGCCAGGAACCAGTTCTCTGCCTGTACCCTAAAACTTGGCTGCAACTTTCCACACCCCTTCTTGTTCTGTATCTGTCAAAGAGCATTCAGAGCAAGATGTCGAGACCCAAGTAGACAGCACAACTGCGAGGCAGGAGCCTTGAACCCTGAGTTACCCCTCTGGCATCCCAATAATGCATCTGGGTTGTCCTGTGAAGCCTCCACCAATTGGGGATATTTGCTACTGCAGAGAGGCTCCTCTGATTAATGCATTATTTCCCAAGGCTTTCGTGGCTATCTTCTTATCTTCTGCCCATCCACCTGGCCTCCGCAGTTGTACGTCAATTCCAAACCAGAAGTGCCTATTTCCCATCAGATCACCTACTCCAGGAAGGTAGTGGCACTGCCCTTATCCTGTTTCCTTATGCTCATGCTTTCCATCTGAAACACTCAGCACATGCTTTCATCACACGGATAATGAAACAAGAGTGGATGACACAGTCCAGCTGAGCCAACACAAGCCACCATAACTTAAAAATTAATACAAAACCATCCACCACAGAAAGCCCAAGGCCAGTGTCCTCTGGAGAAATCTATGCTTCAGTTAGACATGTGGAAAGATCTAGCCCACACAGGATGTAAGTCACTGTTGTATGGGGACTTCATGGCTTCTTATTTGTGGACTGGTGTTGGATCCTGGCTGTGTTGTCTAAGCCGAGAAGATCATGTCTAGCTTTCAAAGGCTGCTTCACACTCAAGGACTCCTATCCATCTGCAAAATTATCCTACGCTGAGAAGGGACCAGTAGGGGAGAGGGACATTTGGCTTGCCTCAGCCACAGTGACTCACCTGACATAAGAAAAGTTCAAATAAAACAGCACGAGTTTGTGACAGCCCCTGCTGAAGTGACATGTTCATTAAGTGCCCTGCTAGTGAGTGGCATCTAAAGAAACAGAAGGAAAGACGAAAGAGACCTGTAAGAATACTTTGGGCAATTTATTACAGGGAAGTCAGTGACCCCAAGTCACCAACAAGATAAGCAGAGGTCCTGAATGGAGTGAGCATGCTCACACGGGGATTCTGAGCCCAGGTGTCTAGTGCAGGTAAAGTGTCTCTCAGGTCATTCCATTAATGGAAGAGCACACTCCATCAGAATGTACTCTCATTAGTGAAATACGATCATCTTTCGCACTAAAAATGTGATGATGTAAATGAAAGCCCTTCAAATTTACTTGAAAGGGGATCTTTCTTAACATAATGAATTACCATAAAATGTCTTACTTCTTATTGCCACATTAGTAATATTGTACTTCTGTGTGAAATGTGCCATTTAAACACTGCCAGCGGATTGAAACAAAAGACCTGGAAGTACTGTAAGACGGAAAGCCATCAGAAACTCCCGCCAGGCAGTGCGCTCCTAAGTAAGGTTTACCACTTAGTGTGTGCCCGCTTGGTGAGAGGCCGTAGTTCTGAAAGGGAAAGGCCCGTATTCCCAGCCCGCTGCGTTTTGCGAACCTTTCATTCCCTCCAGCCAGGGTTTAACTAGTCTTGAGTCCAGGCTTGGGCTTTGTGGGTTTGTTACATTAATGTTTTTAAAATACAGTAGTAGCTTGTGTTGGCTCAACTCGACTCTGTCATCCACTCGTGTTTCCTTTTTCCACGTGACAAAAGACATCTTAGGTGTTTTAAGTGGGAGTCATTCAGGATAAGGATAATACTGTTTCCGCCTTAGAGCAACTGATCGGATGGAAAATAGGCATTTCCATTTTGAAACTGAAATACAACTATTTAGGCAAGGAGGATGAGCAGGAGGGGAGCAGAGGAGCGTGGAGGCCTTTGGAAATAATGCATTTGCTAGAGGAACACTGCTGCTGTGGAGGCTCTAATAAAGCTCTCATCCCAAATTAGTCCTTCCCCTGTGCCTGTGGTCACCAGTGGTGTTCAACAGTTTCATCCCCTCTAAATAGGGCTCTGTCCTTATTGTAGCTGAATTAGGCTCCTTTGTGGGGCAAAGGAGAATCTTGCACCTCCATCATGACAGAGCCAAGGCTCAAGGAGAACCATCCTCTTTCCTTCCACCACCCCTTATTTAACCCTTTCTTCCAAAAATCTGAACCATCTGATAAACTCACACAGAGAATTTATACTCACCCTTCTTTTAAGGGATTTGAGGCAAGTGATCTCTTTGCAATTTTCCATAGTTCTCCCCGAATACCTCTGTGTTAGTCTGCTGTGGGTGGTTTCTCATCCCATCCCTTAGCTCCCAGAATAACGACTCATGAGACCCATTAAGTATTATACAAATACCTAGGCCATATTGCTAGGCTCTTCTCTGATTAGCTCATAACTTAAGATAACCCATTATACTAATCTACATCCTGTCACATGTCTGGTTATCTGAGCTCAGGCACCATTCACCCATCTTCCTCACATTTTGCTGGCTGAATCTCGCAGGCCTGGCTTTATCCCAGGATACCTGCTGGCTGCCGGATGTCCTACCCATTTATTTCCTGCATCAGCCACGGGCCATAGGTTTTTTAATTGACAGGTGTTGCATTCATACAATACGCAAGAGAGTGCTTCTACCTTAGTCAGCTTTCCACTGCTATCATGAAACACCTTCACTCAACAACGTAAGGGGGGAGGGAGTTTTATTCGGACTCATGGTTTCAGAGCCTGTGCTTGGTTGGGTCTGCAGTGAAGCAGAACATTGTGGCAGAAGCTACATTACAGTACCTGGGAGGCAGGGAAACAGAAGGAGGCCAGGCACCCAATATCCTCTTCAAGGGCGTACCTCAGCTTCCTCCCAATTAACCCTATGTTCTTGAGCCAAGTCCTCACAACATGTGCCTCTGAGTTACATTTCCGATTTAAACCACGGCAGCCACATTTGAGAGTTACAAATAAAACATCAAACCGTGTAAGACCTGTGAATCTGGCATAACGTAGACTGGAACCTGAGCATCCAGTCACTTAAACTGAATACCTTTTTACTTCTTCCTCTGAAGATATGAAGTAATGATAGAACAGACGAGATTTAATCCATCTGATGAAACCCTTAGTGCAACAGGCTCAACCCCAGTATTAGCAAGCTTCTCGCTGTCCTATGAAACCCTTAAAAACTGAAAGCAAAACAAAACTAGACTGGCTGTAACATATAACACTGCAAAACCAAAGTGAATGTTTAACTTGGTATCTACAAACACTGTGTCAGCTAGGAAAATGCAGCTCCGCTCACGGAGTTATCGATCAATGTCACAGAGATTATGTTGAAAGACCAAATTGGGTGATTTATTCTTCGCAAAGCTCATTCATCTAAAGAGTACAACAATGCCTTCTAATTTCATTACAGTAAACATATTCTTTTGATGCGGGCTGTGGGTGCGTTGTAATACGTTTGCTGTGTTACAGGGTGTAGTAAATATCACAGGCTGTAGGGCTGTAGGCATTTACAGGCCTAAAACAAGCATGGAGCGAGGTGGGATATTCGGGTGGGATCCATACCCATAAGAAGGTGGGTTTTTGTAGGTGTGAGTGGGAGGACGTCCTGTTCTTTAGGTACCCATTTCCTCTGACGGGCATTCTTTACTGACCTGAGCCAGGCTAGAAAGAGAAGCAGCCCCAAATTGTTATGGTCCTTCCACTGAAGCCAAGGTTCTGTAGATACAACGTCTCAAGCCCTATCTAGGGCCATAGACTTGAGTTGCCTCTGAGATCAGGAGAACATGCAAGGGCCATGGAGCCTCCTCTGTTTCAGGCTTGAGGAACTCACTGAGCAAAAGAAAGGTATCATTGTGTCTCACCATCCTTTAAAGCAGAGGAATGAGCCCCTGCCATATCTCTGCCTATTAGGATTTGCCCATTCCCATTCTCTAGAGTATAGGCTGGCTTGGCCCTGCCCAAGTCTCTGGCTTATGAGGACTGATCCATGCACTGAAAAACTTCAGCCTCACACTCCCTTATGAGAACTGTCCTTCTACTTTGTGAGAAGACCATGTAGGAACTCGGGGGAAGGTACAGATATAGTTCTGGTCCAGTCACTCTGCCAGGGAAGAGAGAAGGTTCTGTGTGTCCCCTCTATCCCTTGCTGACTTGCCACTCTAAATGCTGATCATCAGTGTAGCTCAAGTCCTCTGACCCAAGGTAAGTGGCTGTCATGGAGAAGGTGTCTTTCTCAGAGAGAAGGACAGGATAAACAGGCTAGACTGGAACTCTGTTACAGTGGGCTGTATCCAAGTCCCACCATCTAGGCGGTGCATAGAGTAATCCTAAATTATCACTTAACCTCTTGAGGCCACTAATTCCTCATCTACAAGACCCAGAGAACAATATGCATTCACAGAAGGGTGGCAAGATGACTGCAAACACCACCTGGGAAAGGCTCTGAAAACAACAAACAGAACGTCAACCTAGAATAAAAGCGTACCAACAGTTTATGTGTGTGGGTCTGCTGGCAGCTGCAACAGCACAGAGTAGTGGCAGGGTACAGGGTGCTCAATGTTGAGGAATGCCTGTAACTGGTTTGCATGACAGGGCCTAATGCTAACATGGATAGTACCAAGAAGAGAACAAAGAAGCACTGGGGTCACAGACTTGAATACAAAGTCCTAGTTCAGTGCCCAGATAGTCATGTGACCTACTCTGAGCCTTAATTCACGAAGTGAGGCTAATGCAAGCCATATACAGTACTGTCATGGGATTAAAGGTCAAGGTTTTCTGTGCCTTGGCATGAAGCCTGGCACACAGCAGTGAACCAGAGAATCATAGTATTAATTTATATCCTGAATACACTCAAACAATGGATATCTGAAATTACAGAACCCTGGGCAGAAGTATGAACAGGTAACAAAACATTCCCAGGCGTCATGTACTTTGCAGCTCTTGAGCTCCCTGCCTCCTCATTCTTCATCTTCTCCTCCCTTCTCTTCTCTCGGGCCATCTGTCTTCCTGTTCTTTCTCTCCTATTTATCTGCCTATCACCATCACCTAGATGGATCCCATAGGTTTCTTCTCTCTGACTCTGTCCCAACTCCAGCATCTCTTTCTTTTAGATTCTCATATCTAGAATCCCAGAGCGCTCTCTTCTTCTCTTCATTTCTTTAAAATAAAAGTTTAGAAGTTATGAATGTGGCCCAGTGGTAGAGTCCCTGTCTAACATATACAAGGACTTTGGTTCATCCTCTGTGACCACAAAGATAAATAGATACATAGATACATACATAGATACACAGATATAAGTAAATAAGTAAATAAATAAGATCCAAGTTCTTTGGGCAGAGGGCATAATGACAACCTAAAAGCACTCTCTCCAACAGTGGCATCTCTCTATGACCTGTTGCTACTCTTGGATCCCCTTGCCCACCAACCAGCTCTCCCCATGCCCCCACCCTCATCTACCTGCCCTGTCTAGGACATAGGGACAAATTTTCCCTCTAGACTATGAGGCATCTGAGGCTGTAACCAGAAGGCTCAGAGGAAAGCATGTAAGGCTGAATGCTCAGCACATGACAGAAAGGGAAAACTCGATTGCAACCATCAAGTTCTAACCAGTCCTTAGCTGGGCAGCTGTCTCATAAGAAGGAAAGGCCTTAACAGCAGCTCCCAGAAACCAGTCATGGACACACTAGGAACATCTGTTGGACATGAATTTGTTCACTGCTCCCTGGGAGCAGGGTCAAGACAAGTGCTTCAAATGGAAGCCAGACTATGTTCAGGAAACAACTGGTCGCCTGTCACTTCCATCAGTCCACAGGCATTTGTGGACATTCCTCTCATTAAGGCCAGAGTTTCCAGTGCTGCAGGGGGAAGCCAGGATAGATCTCAAGGAGTGAGCTGGCAATCAACTAGATCAAGATCATAGATACAAGAGAAGAGAAGCACTGCCCGGGTCACGAGTAGGGCCTATGGTAGTATCCTGGCTAGTTGTGACAAACGATGGCTTCAGTCCACAGAACAGATTTCCTTGCATCCCAGAGGATCAAGGTCTGAGACCAAGATATAGACAGGGTCGTCAATTTCTAGCTCTGATGCTTCTCTCCTTGGCTTTTCGAAGTGGTGTCTTCTCTGCACATCCTTGCATAGTCTGTCTTCCCATATCTCTGTCCTGGACTCATCTTGTCTTAGAGACATTCATCACATTGCGTTAGAGCCAATCCTAGCAACATCACTGCAACTTAATTACCTTTCAAAACCCTCTCCCCAAATGTTGCCACATTCTGAGTATCAGGGTCCAATGTACAGATCTGGGGAGACAGAACTCATCCACAGAGCAATGCATGGCCATGCACAAGAGAGCTTCAGGGACTTAGCCAGGCTATTACGTGAAATGAAGGGAGAGTGGAGAGGAAAATAGGAGAGATGCCACAGGCCAGAGAGGCTGACCCCCAACATGCTGTGGGCTTCCTTGTCCTAGCTCTATCCTGTCTGCCACACATTTGCACAATTTGGGCTATACCCAATAAGGTATCAGTGACAAAGCCAGAGGGCTCAAGTGGAAGGAAACTTGGAAGGTGGCTGAGATGGTGACACTTGAATTTACTGCTTGGCAAGACATAAAATGACCTAAGTTCTGTTTGGTTATAAGTACCACTGGCCCAGGAGAGATGAGTCTCTTATCCTGAAAGCCCAAGGCTTCTGCTGGAGTCAGGCTCCCCAGGGAAGTCTGCTCAGGCTCCTTCTCCTGAAGAGTACACCCCAGCTAAGAGGTGGGCGCTCAGCGAAAGGAGACATTTAGTTCTTTGAGTCACTTAAAGCCTCATAGTAACGAATCCTCTGGGGGATAAAGAACAGAGAGGAACGAGGACACAGAGCTTCTGACAGAATGGGCTTAAAGACAAGGTTCTTTGCTTGCTTCGCCAAGTCACTTTATTCTCCTTCCATAAGAGCAGGATTTAGCTTTGCTTCCACCAGACTCTCAGAGCCCACAACTGTGCCCGGTGCTTGGGGGACAAGCAGAAAATGCTTGCCACAGAAATAAACCAACACTTTGAAAGGTACTCAAGGCAAGCCTTGACTCTTCCATATTCCAGGTATAGCAGAGGCAAACTACAGTCTCAGGGCACTGCGGTCTACACTTAGCTCTGGCTAGAAACAGCAACGGAATCTAGACCCTTGAGTCTTAATGCAAGATGACAAATTTATGTGAGCCTACTAGGGAGCAGTCATTCACAGTGACCAGAAATGGCTGGAAATCTCTGTGCTCCCCTTCAGTGGACCCCCCAGAGCCTGGTAAGGAAAGGGGGATGACAAACTACAAAAGCTACAGGCATGGAGCTGATGCTCTTGCCTGCTACACACACACACACACACACACGCACACGCACACGCACACGCACACGCACACGCACAGGCACGCACACACACCTGAAAAATCCTTCAAAGAAGCTACATCCGCTCTGGCATTTGCAATGTCAGGAAATCAAGAGCAGCTGGCAGTGGGGGGGACAGAGTGGAGAGGACATTCCTTTCAGATAAGGAATGAGCCAATTAGGAAAATTACAAAAGCTTTCAAAGCAGGCACAGGCTGGATCTCTCTTTCTGCCTCTTTTTCAGTAGGACATCATTCATTAACAGTTTTAACATTCATCAGAAACAGGTTGAAACATCTTCCAGGTCAACTTTTCACATGGGCTACAACTGAGCATCCCTAAGAACCTCTGAGGACAACTGATGACACACCTTTATTTCCCTAGCTGCTTGCTAGAGTCCCAACCTGGGGATGCCATGGAGAAGGGGCCACATCATTTCATTTTCTAGACCCACAGGAACAAATGGAAACTTGGAGGACTCTCTTTATAAAGATGCATTCACACATGGGACCAGGGATCTTTTTTGCATAGATAGTCCCCTTCAATAGAGTTAGGATTCATAGTGTAATTTTGAAAAGACTTATTTTTAATTATGTGTATATGTGGGAAGCAGATAAAGTAAAGATACATGAACGCTAGAAGATGTCCAATCCCCTGGAGCTGGAGACAAAGGTTTGTGAGATGCTCGACGCCTCTGTCCTCTGCAAAGCTGTAAGCACCCTTCACCCCCAAGCCATCTCTGCAGCTCTGGATTCTTTAACTTGGTGACGAGGCAAGAGTAATCTACAGTTAGAAGAAACCACCCTTCAAACTTTTCACTTCCATCATTTTCAGGTTAGTGAAATCTGGCCCAATCCATTCTCACGTTGCTGGGTAGTATTAACATGTGATAGTTTGCTGCCAGCCCCAAAGCCGCAGAGGGAAACGGCCAACAGTATGTGTGCTGAGCAGCTGACTGAGGTTTGGTCATCGAGGTAGATCCGATGTGTTTCGACTGAGCTACTCTGACTTCCGTGTGGTGAAGAACACATAGGTAACTTGAGCATGTCTCCCAACCTGGCAGGTTCACTTGCGGGACACTTACAGTTCTATTCAGTCCCTCCCCATAACCTAAAAGGAAAATTTAATAGCAGGAAGGAATTAGCCAGATGATGTGCAAGTTTCTGTCTGGAAAAAAAAAAGAAAAGAAAAGAAAAAAGAAACGGGTACCTGCCTTGAAGCCACTTCCTTAATATCCCCCCAAGTCCCCCTCTGCTGGGGTTTGTGGCTTCTGGGTAAGTAGTTTCCTAAGCTGGCACAGGGCTTCATATATCTTAGTCACAAGGCCCTCTGTACTGTATCACCAGTGCCTCCCAAAGTCCTTAGAATAGGGTACAGAAATGAGCCCCTGGCATGTTCTGCTCCACAGTGATGTCTGGGAAAACTCGAGATACAGGGTGGAGGAGAGAAGGGCTAGGCTGGCTTCCTCCCTATAGAAACTTCAGTGGAGATGCCATTTTCCCAGGATGAACGCGAGTTCTGTGACCTTGGTAATAGAAGACACCAGTGACATCACTGTGCCTCACTAATATGCCAAAACTGTAAAATCTCCAGAAACATGAGCCAATTTCAAGTTGAGGTGGCATCGGAGAGGGGAATTCCCAACAAGGAGAAAGGTTATGAAAAGACATTGGGAAGGACCTAATAGAAGAAGCAAGGATGGAAAGGTTATGAAAATACATTGGGAAGGACCTAATAGAAGAAGCAAGGATGCTATCAGCAAAGAGCCCAGGACAGGACCTAACAGCATGGGAAGGCTGGTGCCTGGAAAAGGGGATGGAGGGGATGGGGGTGGGAGCTTCTTGTTGGAGATATTAAGGAAGATTATGTGGATACAAGGCAGGTACCCCCATTTCTTTTTTTTTTTTCCAGACAGAAACTTACACATCATCTGGCTAATTGCTTCCAGCTATTAAGTTTCCCCTTTGGTATCTCAGGCAGCCACCCATCATTTGAATGCTTTCAGGGATGGAAAACTTGTGAGCGCTCTCTCTCTCTCTCTCTTTCTCTCTCTCTCTCTCTCTCTCTCTCTCTCTCTCTCTCTCTGATCCATTTCTGAACAGCCCTTCACTGAACTAACATGTAACCTATATGGGCCAATTCTCCATCTCCAACAATTACTCAGGCTCAGCTTACTCCCTCTCTGCAGGATGCTCTGGAAATGCTTCTTCTTGCCTGCATCCCCAGCTGTTCAGCATGGGCCCTGGATGCATGTTCAAATGCATCCTTTACAATGCATTTCTCATCTATAGAATGGTTAAAAAAAAACAATCATATCTACCCCATAGGCTGTGGTAAGGAATGAAAACAAGCTGTGATTAAATGATGCCACATGTATCTGTCACTTATCCTATGACAGCTTCAAGACATTGGCTATTACTGCTCTTACTTTTCTTCCTCTGATCTAGCCACTATTCCTCTATAGATGCATCTTGGGCTATTTTAGCTGCACTGATCACAAGAATAAGATAAAAACATGCATTCCTTTGTTTGTTTTTCTATGTGCTCATCTCCAAACTGATATTCCTGCCATGAATTTGGGCAACAAGGCTTAGAATCTTATACATGGGGCTCAAGCATTCTCCTGTGTCTCGGCTTTGCACCCTTCTGCTGTGATCACTCCAGTGATGATCTGTGGCAAACCAAGATCTTAGTAGCTCCATGAACAAGACCAGGGACCAAAGGCTTGAGGCTCCCTCCCTCTTTGACATGATATGTTTTCAGCTCCACATGTTATAGATAATGAAACTGATGCAAAGATATTCTCTGGCTTCCAGAAGCTGGTCCTCTGACTTTCATAACTGTCATCACACTTGCTCTGCGCCCAGCACTGGCCACACACAGTAGGTCATCATAGATATCTTTATTAAGCAAGTCCCCAATCTCACTTGACAACCTCATGGGACACATCAGCTGGTTGGGGGAAGTGCTGTGTTGGAACTCAGTCTGTGACTCTACAGCTGGCCCTGGCCCCCTTCACTACAGCTGAACTGCCTCTCTATCTGGGGGATATTCTTGAAAGTAGCACTCTGGATAGTCCAGGGGAGCACTTTGAAATCGACCTGAAAAGTTATACATAGACATCACACACCCCAACTTTCATGTAAATTAGACCAGTAAGAAGAGGCCTAGTGAGACCTAAACATCTTTGCACAGAGAAGATCCTAAGCTTCTCCTCCCAGTGACTCACTCCCTGGTTCCGTCTTCCAGTGACTCATCCTACAGGGACATCCAACTCCCTCACAGGCAGAAGGGCCCCCTCAGCCCATGATGACCAGGCTCTGCCTGGTTCTTAGTGGACGCTGGTTCTGAGAGGGAACAAGAAAAGGAGCTTCCATCCTTGTGTCTTCCTTACCCAGCCCTGGTCCTCTGACCTCTGCTGATACCAGACACAGGGAAGGTCTCAGGGCCATGTGGTACTGTGTGAATGTTACGTCTTTACCCTTCTTCCCTCACCTACCATGCATTCAACCTCATGATGGATACTAAGAAACTAGTCTGGCAATACCTGTTCATGGGGCATCAAGTGGATCTACCTGAACCACATAACATAGAGAATAAAGCTTGGGGCACTAAAGAATAAGTTAAGAAGTTGTTATCTTTCTTCTGTCAGACAAAGACAAACTAGAAGATTCAGTCTAAGCAGGATGGAGCAAGGAACACAGAAGAGGCCAGCTCTTGGGGAGTCTAGCTGCAGTAGACACAATTGTTTGGAGATTAAAGCCAAAGGCAGGAAGCTATGCGCACTCTAAGAGCGAAGGCTGGAGTGTAACGCATATAGAATAAACACTCTTCTTAGTGGCCCACTCATGCTCACTGCAGTCACTATTCAGAACCTCTGACTATCCCAGGGCCCTGCTCATTCTCCACTCTCAGTATAGTCACCCCTATACCTTCCTCTAGACAACCTTGTTCCTGATGCTCTTCCAATTTGTAGTCTCAGGTCTATTACAGTGGTCTCTCAGCCAGTATTACAGAAGGCAATCCAATAATTACAGCCAGAGTCTTTAATCCAGCAACTCCTGACCAAGCACTCCATAAGGTAGTGGGCTAGATAACCTCAAAGATGTTTAAACCTCGGTCTGAATGTCACAAAAAAGGGCAATGCATGCCTGCAGCCTCTAGGGAGATAAGCTAAGGAGTGTAAGGCCAGGCTGAGCAGGAAAATCAGAAGGAAGGTCAAGGTTAGGGTTAGAGTCAGGGTCAGTTAGGTCAGTATCATGTTCATACCACTGTAAATTAAAAAAAAAAAAAAAAAAAAAAAAAAAACACAAAAAAAAACCAACAAAAAAAAAAAAAACAACTTCCTTGATGAGGACTGTTTATGGTAGTCAGTTCCTCTAGTTTTTTCATTTTCCTCTCAGGCCCCATAAGGCTCACAGTTAAGACTCTTGCTAAGCCTCTGGTCCTGATTTCCTCACAGACATCCATCTTGCTGAGACTGAGGTCATAAAGGAATCTATACAATATATACAATATATACCCAGGGAGCGGACAAGAAGAGCTTGCAAGCTTTCTTTGAGGCAAACTCTACCTGAATTAGACTGAGTTTAATGTTTTACTTTCTAAAACCCTTCTTCTGTTAAGAGTGAGTGTGCCTTTCTCTGGTTGCTTTGGTTTCATATACAAGCCCAGAAAGGAGAAGATAACAGGAAGAACAGGTTGTGAACAGGGCATCAAGGCTTGTAGCAGGCCCTCTCCTGGCTGCTGAACACCAGAAATTTACAAGCAGACTGAGATGGGATGGAGGTCCATGCAAAGATAAATTCTCACCAGCGAAAAAGTTCTCCGGTGAAAGGCTCTCTGGATGCTGAGGTGACTGCCAAGACTAAAAGGTGTTCTTCGAGTTCAATGGGAGGGCCCGCCTCACCCAGATGTCAAGGAGAAGGTGCATGGCTCATCCGCACTTTATAGCTCGGGGTGCTTTTCAGGTAAGGTACCTAATTAAATCGTGACCCGGTATGGACGAATGGCCACTTAAGTCTGAGACCTTCGGGAGCTCGCTCTGGACTGAATCGGGTAGAAGTTGCACAAACATGGACATACATAAAAGAAGCAGGAACAAGTGGCGGCATCGTCACTATTCACCACCTTCCCGAGCAAGGGGGATTCCAACCTAGAATTTTGTGTCATGACATGCTCCACGGGGCCAGACACTCTCACCAGTGAAAAGGCTCTCTGCTGAGGCGGCTGCCTAGACTGAAAAGTGTTCTTGGGAGGTCACAGATGGGAAACACTCCCCAGCTTCTGGCTAGATGCAGTGTCCCTCCCAGGCCAAGTAATCCACTCCAGCCCCTTGCCAGGTACTCTGAGACGAGGAGGGAAGCCTGATTTGGCAGAAAGCCTCGTTTTCAACTCTAACCTCATTTTTGCCCTCACCAGCCTGTATCACCTCCTTGAAACAGTTAGAAGAAACGTTGAAAAACTGTTAAGTATTACATAAGTCCCATGCAGGTAACCTCAACAGCTGTCAGCTCACCAGCTCATTTATTGTTGTGTCCAGACAACTATTTCAGTCCTCCTCACTTTCTGGAGCCTACTCTGGTCACAGAGTGTTAACCAATAGAGCACAGCAGCAACCACACACCCTATGCCATCCCTCAGAACAAAAGCATCTGAACCTAACTTCTGGGTGCAGAAAAAATATAAGACAAAGGGACAAAGTAAATGACAAAATGAAGAACTAACCAACTAAATCAAGATGTGAGCAATTCTAACCAATTTCTTCAACAAACCAATGACATTCCCAGTAGGAGGTGGGGATGATTACAGATCCAGAGAGACCTTCAAGGCACACAACCAGACATCACATGCATACTTTCTTGGGGTCTTGAATCAAAGCAACAATCAAAACATGTTTTTTAAATAATTTATTTAATTTTATTTAATGTGCATTAGTGTGAAGGTGTCAGATCCGTTGGAATGGGCATTACAGACAGTTGTGAGCTGCCATGTGGGTGTTGGAAATTGAAACCAGGGCCTTTGGAAGAGCAGACAGTGCTCTTAACCACTGAGCCATCTCTCCAGCCACTCAAAACATGTTTAAGAGTAGGAGTGTAGCTCAATACAAGTTTGTGTGGTGTGTGTATATACATGAGCATGCACATATGTGTGTACACACACACAAAGGGAGAGAGAGGGAGAGATGTTCTAAACTCTTAATAGAAATTTAAATATAGCCCTCAACTCCAGAAGGCATTCCCCAGGAAACCTCTGGCCACAATGGACAGAGAAGGAGGCCCAGTAACTGCAGATCTTTACATCCCCCTCCTCTCATCCAATCTAATCCTCTAGTCTCACACCCAGCTCTGGAGCAGACCACCTCCTCCCTGACCCCATCTCCAGCAAAGCACACAGATCTTCTCCTCCAATCTTCCTCCCCACTCATCCTGTTATCCCAGCCCTGGACTCTAGCAGGCATTCCCTAGGAACCCCCCAACTGGAGCATCCAGAGAAGCAAATAGGCCAGCAAAGCAGGTGGGTTAGCTTCGGAGCTTCACTCTCCCTTCTCTCCTCCAGATCCAATCCCTCAGTCACCTCCACATCTGTAGTGGATTACCTGTTGTAGGTTCTCCTCACTCTTTACCCCCATTTCCAGGAGACTTACCCTGGTGAAACACTCTGCTTTCCTTCACTCACATCATCCCTAGCCCACCACCATGAATAAGTGTCAGCTACCAATACCTAGAAACACATTTTACCCAGAATACCCAGTGGCCAAACCTGGCAGGATCCCAGAATTCCTTAGCAGGTAACACATAGCCATCATACACTCCTAAGCACAAAGACTGCAACAGAACTGAACACCCACGCAACAAAGACAAAACCAGATATCAGTACCTAGAATTATAGTTATCCCAACCCCAGATGCCAGCACAAGATCATAAGCATTAACAGCCAGGACACTGTCTCCACTAGAGCCCAGCAACACCGCTATACAAGGCCCTGAGAAATGTACCTTACCTGAAGCACAAACCAAGGACCTTAAAATAGACTTCGTGGATATGCTAGAGGTTCTTAAAGAAAAAAAAATTAATAAACACCACAAAGAAATCTTTGAAAACAAACAATGGAAAGAAACGAATCAAATACTTCAAGACCTGAAAGTAGAAATAAAATCAATATAAAAAAAATCCAAACTGAGAGAAATCTGAAAATGAAAATCTTAGGAACCAGAAGAAGAGTGGGCAAGCCTCATCAATATACTACAAGAGATATAAGAGAGAATATAAGGCATTGGAAACATGATGGAAAAAAATAGATACATTGGTCAAAGAAAATGTCACATCTAAAAAAGTCCTAGGACAAAACATGCAAGAAATCTGGAACACTGTGAAAAGACCAAATCTAGAAAATAATAGAAATAGGGAAAAGAGAAGAAACCCAAGTTAAAGACATAAAAAAAAATATTTTCAACAAAATCATACAGGAATATTTCCCTAACTTAAAGAAGGAGATGCCTATTAAGGTACAAGATGCCTATTCTGGTCCAAATAGACTTGACCAAGAAGAAATTCCCCTTGTCACATAATAATCAAAACAGTAAATGTACAGAACAAAGAAAAAATATTAAAAGCTGCAAGGGAAAAAGACCAAGTAACAGGTAAAGGTTACTACTAGAATAACTAAGCCTATTAGAACAATACATGAATTCTCAATGAGACTGTAAAAGCCAGAAGGGCCGGGACAGATGTTCTACAAATTCTAAGAGACCACAGATGCCAGCCCAGATTACTGTTTCCAGAAAAAAACTTTCTATCACAATAATTAGAGGGGGAAAAAGACAGTCCATGATAAAATCAAATTTAAGCAGTATCTGTCTACAAATCCAGCCCTACATAAGGCTCTAGAAGAAAAACTTCAACCTGAGGAACTTAACCACAGCCAAGTAAACACACAGAATAAATAATCCCGGACCAGTAAATCAGAAGAGAGGAAATGTTCCCCCCCACACACAAAGAAAAAGGGAGAAAGAGAGATAGAAATATGAGCAAGAGAGCAAAAACTAATAATAACAGGAATTAAAAACACTGCTCATCTTTAACTCTCAATATCAGTGGTATCATTCTCAAACTAAAGGACTAAAAGAATGGATTGTGAAAACAGGATACATCCTTCTGCTACATCCAAAAAACACACTTTAACTTCAATGATACACATCACCTGGAGTAAAAGGATGAAAAAAGATATTCCAAGCAATTGGACCTAAAAAAAAAAAAATCAAGCTGATGTAGCCATTTTAATACCTGACAAATTAGACTTCAAACCAAAACTAATCAAAAGAGTTGCAAAGAACACTACATACACATGAAGGGAAAAAATCCACTAAGATAATGTTTCAATTCTGAGCATTTATGCCCTAACCACAAGGGCACTCAAGTTTGTAAAAGAGACACTGCTATAGCTTGAATCACCTATTGACCCTCACTCAGTGACAGCAGACTTCAATACCCAGCTCTCACCAACAGATAGGTCATCCTGCCAAAGCTAAATAGAAATGCTGGAGCTAACATATGTTACAAAACACGCTTACCTACCGAGCATTTCATCCAAACACAAAAGAATACATCTTCTTCTCAGCAGCCGATGAAACTTTCTGCAAAACTGACCACATACTTGTACAGACACAAACCAAGCCTCAGTGGATACAAGAAAACTGAACTAACTCTCTACAACCTATCTGAGCACCATGGATTAAAGCAGGGTACCAACAACGAGAGGAAAGCTAACAAACTCATGGAAACTGAAGCAACTGGATGAAAAATGAGTCAAGACAGAAATAAATAAAAAAAAAAAAATTAAGGACATTCTCGAATAGAATGACAATGAATACAAAATATACCCAAACTTATAGGGCACAATAGAGGTTGTTCTAAGAAGCAAATTTCTAAGAAGTGACATAAAAAAAATTAGAGAGACCTCATAACAGTACACCTGAAAGTTCTTAAAATAAAATAAAATAAATCACACGCAAAAGGAGCAGATGGCAATAAGCAAATCAATAAATCAAATTAATCAATAAAATAGAAACACTTATATGAATAAAGTGTTGGTTCTTTGAGAAAATAAAATATATTGACAAATCCTTATCCAAATTAACTAGAAGGTGAAGAGGTGATCCAAATTAACAAAATTAAAGATGAAAGTGGGCATACAAAAAAAAAAAAAAAAAACATTGAGGCAATCCAAAGAATCATAAAGACATACTTTAAAAACTTGTACTCCAACAAACTGGAAAATATAAAAGAAATCAATAATTTTCTTGATACATACCACCTACCATAGTTAAGTCAAGATTAGATAAGCAATTCAACTGTTTTATAAACCCCACGTGAAATAGAAGTAGTAATTAAAAGTCTCCTACCCAAAAGAAGCCCAGGGCCATATGGTTTCAGCACAGAATTCTACCAAACTTTCAAAGAAGAGTTAATGCCAATACTTCTCAAATTATTCCACAAAATAGAAACAGAAGGAACATTGCCCATTTTGTTTTATGAGGCAACAGTTACCTTGCTACCAAACCATATAAAATACAACAAAGAAAGAGAATTACAAACCAATATCCCTAATGAGCATAGACACCAAATTTCTCAATAAAATACCTGCAAACTGAATCCAAGAATGCATCAAAAAGATATTAACCAACATGATCAAGCAGGCTTCATCCCAGAGGTGCAGGAATGGTTCAACATATGTAAATCGATAAACATAATCCACCATAAAAACAAACTGGAAGACAAAAGACACATGATTATCTCACTAGATGCTGAAAGGGCCTTTGACAAAATTCAACACTCCTTCATTGTAAAAGTTTTGGAGAGACTAGGGACACAACAGAAATACCTAAACATCACAAAGGCAATCTACAGCAAGCCCATAGCCAACATCAATTTCAATGGAAAGAAACTCAAAACAGTTCCACTAAAATCAGGAACAAAACAAGGTTGTCCACTCTCTCCATATCTACTCAATATAGTTCTTGAAGTCTTAGCTAGAGCAATAAGATAACAGATAGGGGTTCAAGGGAATAAAAATTGAAAATAAAGAAGTCAACGTATCTTTGAAAGATGATATACTAGTATACATAAGTGTCCCTAAAAGTTCCATTAGGAAAGTCCTACAACTGATAAACATTTTCAGCAAAGTAGCAGGATACAAAATTAACTCACAAAAAAAGTACCCATCTAATACGCAAATGACAAATGGACTGAGAAAGAAATCAGGGAAACAATACCTTTCATAATAGCAATATAAAGTATCTTGAGGTATAATAAAAGCTCTAATATGTTGAAGAAAAAAATGAAGAAGATACCAGATAGAAAGATCCCCCGTATTCACGATCTGTAGGATTAGTACATTAAAAAAAATTTACCATCCTACCTAAAGGAATCTACAGAGTCAATACAATCCCCATCAAAATTCCAACAAAATTCTTTGGAGAGCTTAAAAGAACAGTTTTCAGCTCCATATGAAAACAGAAGGAAAAAAAAAAGAAAAAAAAAACAGTATTGCTAAAATAATCCCGAATAATAAAAGAATGGTTGGCAGTATTACCATGCCTAACTTCAAACTGTACTACAGAGCTATAATAATAAAAACAGCATAGTATTGGCACAAAAACAGACATGTTGATCAATGGAACCAAACTGAAGACCCAGACATAAATCCACACACCTATGATCATTTGATTTTTGATAAAAGGTAAAAGGCCAGAAATACACACTGGAAAAAAGACAATATTTTCAACAAATGGTGCTGGTCAAACTGTGTGGCTGCATGCAGAAGATTCTAAATAGATCCATAAATATTACCCTACACAAAACTCAACTCCAAATGTATCAAAGACCCCAACTTAAAACCAGAAAACTACACCCAATAGAAGAGAAAGTTGGGAATAGCCTTAAAACATTGGCACAGGAAAAGACTTTCTGAACAGAACACCATTAGCTCAACTCTGCACAGCAAAGGACACTACCATTCAGACAAAGCAGCAGCCCATAGAATGGGAAAGGATTTTTACCAACTACACATCCAACAGAGGGCTAACATTCAAAACATATAAAGAACTCAAAAACTAGGTATCAAGAAAACAAACAACCTAATTCAAAAAATGGTGTACAGATCTAAACATTCTCAGGAACATTGAACAATCCTCGGACCCCGGGGAAAGCCAGCCCACAGCTTAAATAGCCTCTGGGTAGCCAACCCAGGCGTGCCACGGGGGCAATGCAGATAGGTCCACATACATGGAAGCAAGCCAGATCCTCGGCCTTAGCCAAATGTGGAGTTGTTCATGACAGAGAGCACTCACCATCGGGAAGGTGGAAGGCAGAAACCAGCTCCATCTTTAAGGCATAGCATTCCGCAGCTCTCTACAGTTCCCCCTTTTTGTTTTAAAAAGATGAAACTCAAATGGCTGAGAAACACTTGAAGAAATGTTCAGCATTCTTAGCCAAAAGAGGAGCTGCAAATCAAAACCACTTTGAGATTTCATCTTACACCCATCAGAATAGCTAAGATCAACAAAAGAAATGGCAGCTCATGCTGGTGAGGATGTGCAGCAAGGGGACAATCACCCACCGCTGGAGTACAAACTTGTACAGCCACTATGGAAGCCAGTGTACCTCAAGAAGTATCACTTTTAGCCATAAACCCAAAGGATGCTTCATCCTACCACAGAGACACTTGCTCAAGCATGGTCATTGCTGCCCAATTCATAATAGACAGAAACTGGAAACAACCTAGATGGCCCTCAAAAGATGAATAGATAAGGAAAATATTCTACATTTACAAAACAGAATACTACTCATCCATCAAAAAAAAAAAAAAAGAGAGAGCCTGAAATTTGCAAGTAAATGATGGAAGTAGAAAAAAAATCATCCTGAGTGAAGTAACTAACACCCAGAGAGACAAATATGGTATATGTGGATATTATCTGTTAAGTCAGTGACAAGCGAGCAACAGTCTGTAGAAACACAGAGGTTAGGAAGAGAGTCAGGGACTGGTGGGGACAGACAGATCTCCCTAGGAAAGGGAATTAGAGTAGATAGTTATGGACTGATGTGGAGACGGTGGTACAATAGGATGGGAACATCGAATCAAGAGGGGAGAGAAGAGGGGAATAAGCAAGGAAATATAGGAAGAGACAGCTAAAATTAAGAGCCGTGAGAGGGGTAGTATGTAGTACTTACTACAGTAGAAATTTCCTAAAACGTAGACATAAATGAAGGTGACCTAAGTGAAATCGCCAAATAGTGGGGAGACAGCCCCAACTGGACATCTCTTGTCACCAATGACGATTTCAGTATCAGGAATGGGTTATATCTAATTGAATTGTTGGCCAAAGGGTTTAAAAGAAATTCCCAAACAGCCCAGGCTGATGACAAGACTCTATGTTGCTCTCCACAAACTGATGGCAAGGCCTTATTGGTGAAGACAACCCCTACAAAGCTCATTGAACTAGTACTTACCTAGAGTGTTAACCCGTGTGGGCTAGAGTCTTTGGTATAGGAAGGTACTCTGCCCATTAACAAAGTAAACATTAATCCAACCCAGCTGCAAATCCTTTGATCTACAATGGTATCCTGCCTGCAAGATATGCTACAGCAATAGTGGTACAAAGCTTGTAGGAGTAACCAACCAATATCTGCTTTAACATTAAGTCCCATTCCACAGGATGGAACTCACACCTAATGCTGCTTGGGTGACCAAGAACCTGAGACTAGATAGTCCAAGAACTAGGGTAAAACCAAATACTACTGTTCTATTAAAAGAATGTAGCAATAAAATGACTCCTGATGACATTCTGCTACCCTCGTAGATCGGTGCCTTGCTCAGCTATCATCGGAGAAGCTTCCTCCTCCAGTAGATGGGAACAAATACAGAAATCCACAGCCAGACCATAGGCAGAGAGTGAAAGACCTGGAAACACTCAGCCCCAAATGGGATGTCTCCATCAAATCCCTTCTGTCAGAGCTCAGGGAACCCTGCAGAATAGGAGACGGAAATAGTGTAAGAACAAGAGAGGAGGGAGGACACCAAGGAAACAAGGCCCTCTAAATCAACAGGATCTGTACATATATGAGCTCACAAAGACAGAAGCAGCATGCACAGGGCCTGGACAGGGCTGTACTGGATGGGGTCCTACAGCTGTAAGGAGAAGTGAACACACGCCCCCATCCCTAACCCAGAAGCTATTTCCAACTGATAACCACTTGCAAAAAAGAGTTCAGTTTTGTCCAAGGGGATCCTATTGGGGAAACAAACCACTCTTAAGGGGAGGCTGCATGCCTGATCGTAGATGTCCAACCAAAAGGTCCTCTAAGGCATCTTTGGAGGTTCCCTGTCTCACGATGCTGTACAAGGGCCTTCCTTTAATTTTTTTTCTTGTTTTTAACCCTACAGGTCCTTTGTGTATATATTATAGCATCCAAAGTTGTATTTTTATGGGATTCCGGAGTATGCCAATGTGTGGTTCTGTGTCTACATCTGTTTCTTGTGCTTTTTCTTAGGCTCTTTTCCTTCTGTTTGTTTTGTCCTGTTCCAGTGTGTTTGTTTTTGTTTCATTTCATTTCATTTCATTTTATTATTATCTCCTAGAAGCCTGTTTGTTTTCTAATGAGACAGAAAGGGGCTGAATCCGGGTGGGAGGGGAGAGAGGGAGGAACTGGGAATTGTAGAGGGAAGAGAAACCATAATCAGGACATACCATATGAAAAAAATATATTTTCAATAAAAGAAAAAAATAAATGTGCCCAAGTATCAAATGATATTAAGGATCTTGGCTGTTATTTTTGTCTGGAGTAATACAGACATCTTAAGAACAGTGTTTGTCTGTTAACAATCCATACTAAAGTATTTACCAGATGAAATTATATAATGGCTGAATTTGGATTTCAAATATTCAATGTAAAAAAAAAAAACACAACAATCTGGAGGGAAATACTGAAAACCAAGTTGGCAAGTGTTGCTCATCACTGGGGCTGGACTAGGTGGGGGAGCCCAGGAGTCTGCACCTGTGAGTCTCCGCTCTTTAATTATACTGGAAAGCCTCCATTACAGAAACAGTTCTAAATGGCTCCCACCTGACAGTGCAACTTAACCAAGTAAAGGCAGTATTTAAAGTACGTGGAAAAGCTGCCAGTGTCTGTCATTTCTCGGTGAGGTCTGATTCTAGCAGCAAAGGGGCCAGCCACCTTACCAGCGTGGTTAAATCCCCGCGCATCTCCTCCTCGGTTTGGAGAAAGCCCATCTGGTCCGTTTCCACACCACCCTGAGCACACACCATCTAATCTGATCTTGGAGGCTAAGCAGGGGCAGGCCTGGCTAATAATTAGACGAGAAAGAAAGCCCCTCTGCTTTTCATCCTAAAGAAAGGCCACCTGCTCTGGGCTCCTGGGAGTTAAACTGCCTGAAGGTACCAAGAGATCCAGTTCTCTATGATTCTGGGACCCTGCTCCTCTTTCCCCATGTAAGGACACATATTGCTCCCATCTGCTTCCTTCCCCTTGGGCCATTCCCCTGCCACCGCGGAAAGGTATTCTACAGCTAAATAAATTGTGCTGTAAATCTGTGAACTTGCATGGAAGGTATTAAAGCCATCCTTTGATGTCTGGTGTTGAGTTTCGGGCAGTGTCTGGGTAACTTTCATTGAATTCCAGGCCCTTAAAAGGCAGGTATTGTTGCCCCTGCTTCCCAGAGGAGGAAACAAAGCACAAGTTAGCAAGTCCCTGGGAGAATTGTGCTGACAGCCAGTGTGGACACGGTGCTCACTCTGCCAGCCCTTCATCTCAGCTGCAGAAGACAGACAACTGTGCTGCTGTGAAACTGAGGCACAAACCTAACCAGGTAGGAATGGCTGGCCCTTTGACAAGGAAACTGTTCAGGAAGGGAGGAAGGGAGTCCCACTCTTGTCAGAAGGCATCTGGCATATAATGTCCATTTCAAGTTCCTGCTTGCAAGCCACTGGTGTGCTATGCATCTCAAGGTCATAAACAGGGTGACCACAGGTCCTGGCTTACCTGAGCCAGCGGGTGTATGCCTGTTGTTCCCATATCGTTACTAATAGTATCTCAAATAAGGAAGATGAACACCTTCATCACAAGCTCTGAAGCGGGAAGATCACCATCACAGACACCAGGTGGATTAAAAAAAAAAAAATCTTTCTGGCGATGGACCTCTCTAGGGATGGAGGAAACTGTCTTTGGCTTTCTCAGGAGCTGTGTGGAAGTCTGTGCCTGGCAGCTCTTTCCTAGTGCCCTCTAACGCCCCAACACAGACTCACCTGCCTGTGTCAGCGAGCAAGCCCAAGTCGCCATGGCTCTCTGTCCAGTGTGAAGCACCTTAGGAGCAAAGTGGTGCATGGAATGTCTGTGCTTTCTGTCGTCACTCCTAAGCAAGAACCCTGTACAAAATGGCCCCCACTGTCCCCATGGCAAACTTCCCTTGGGCAAGTCACCAAGCCTTTAACCTAGACACCCTGCCATGCCCTCTCGCATGGGCAACTGTCACCCCCATCCTTCCCTTGGGCACCCATCACCCCACGTTTCACTTGGTCATTGTCACCCTCTTTGCGTGGGCAGATTATCACCCTACCTTCCCCCCCCCATGAGCCCTGTCACCCCACCCTTCCCTTGGACAGCATCACCTCACTCTTCTCAGCCCTCATGTGACATCCTGCTCTCTCCTGGATTAATGCCAGTCTCTTAACCGGAACTGCCCCTGCCACCCACAGTTCATTCCTCCCCGATGACTCTTCTCCCTGTCCGCTCTGCCCTCACCTCCTCTGCCCAGTCTGAGGCTCTAAAAAGGCTACCTCCCCTCCCCACCCCCACCCTTCTCTTTCCACTGAGCCCTCCCCTCCAGAAAAGGCTCACTAGTGCAAGTCTATTCTGACTTTCTCCCCTCTTGTCAAGGCTGTGCAAGACAATCACCTTTAGTCTTTTATTTATGTCCCACACCTCTCTGTGGCACTGGCAAGTGTGTTTCCCTAATCCTGCCACTACCCCAATTTATTGCTAGTAAAGAACAGCTATCTTTACATGGCTGAAGTGTTTTTTGTTTTTGTTTTAATGACATAAGATAAAATAAGAGGAAGGAGTTGAGTCTCCTCCTTGAGTCTTAAGCCATATCACTGCCTTCTCTGTGAGCACCCCTTCACCCGTTAGGTTAAACTGGTGTAATATCTGGACATTCATTTTTAATACTTGCATTCTGAGCTCTCAAGAAGAAAAAAAAATAAACACAAAGTTCAGTTTTACTGTCATTGATACTAATATTAATTTTTGCAGCTAAGATAATTCTGTCTTGATTCATTGCAACCATATGGTACTTATTGGACAAGCACATTACTACTTAATTAGGGGGCCAAGAGCTCCCGGTGACAAGGATCTGGAAATGCTGCTTGGAGTTAACATTCCATGCGACAGGACCTCTGGCTCATAGCTAGTCGGGCTGAAATCACTACAACATTAAGCTTGGGGGGAGACCAAGCATCCCTTTGGCTATTCTACCAGCTCCAGTGTGGAGGCCGACATTGCATCTACCCTTCAGTGCTGACGTCCCACATCTGCTTCAGATCTTCCGCATTATTACATGCAGTGATCCACATGGCATCAGTTAGGGTGATGCTAAATACTAGCAAATGAACCCAACATTTTTGTGGCTCAACACAACCAGAGTTCCTCTCTTGAATGCAATCAAAAGCATTATGATCACCTACTCATTAGTCCTGCTCACCCGAGAGCCATTGTCTCTGCAATTCCTCTACACGATGATTTCTCCCGGGCCCATCAAGTCCACACAGAGCTCCCTTAGGGAGGCCTTTTTCCCATGTGGCCTTTAGTCCTCACAGACCTAGCTATGTCCCACTCATAACACTATCTTCTTTGGGAAACTTAGGGAAATTTGAAGTTGTCTTGTTTAATTAGCATGTTTGCTTCACTTCTCTTTTTCTTCCACCTTCTCAATATTGCTCCCCGCTGCATTTCTGGCACTTGTGTCGCAATGAGAGTTCTAAAGACATCCACAGGGAAAAGGGGAAAAAAAAAACAAAAAAAAAAAAACAGGAGAGAGGGCAGGAAAAGGTCAAGGAATTGAAGTGATATTCCTGTGGTCACCTACTGAAGAGAGTTACAGAGGGCAGCCAGGCCCATGGTGAGGTTTTCTATTAGCAGATCCTGCACACTTTTTCCTCACCCCCCCAGGCCGGATACTTTGGAGAGCACATGCTTGTTCAAGCGGTGGCAGTGGTGTGTTGTCAGCTGTGTTCATCACATTTGCCATCTGGCTCGAAGGACGAGTTAGGAGGACAGAAGTCCCATGCTTCTAAAGTAGGTTCTGTTCCATCAGACCCAACCTCTGACTTTGGCTAGACAGGGGCAGAACTTACGACCCTATCAGGTCACCCTACACCCAGCCAGCCTTCAGAGAAGAAGCCAACTTATCTTCCAGACCCAGGGCAACTCACCCACTTGAGAATCGCCAGGGAAAAGATATGTGATGTGAACTTGCCCCCGAGGCCAAGGGCATCTCTGCCTGGCAGATAAGACCATCCAAGACACAGAGAGTACCCAGCCTTTCTCCCTGTCCCCCAAACTGAACCTGGTGTCACTCTGGCTAGAAAGAATCCGTCATACACTCCCTGGAAGCTCCTGCAGGCCTGGCAAGCTCTCTCCAGAACCAGAGGGGCCTGGCAAGCATTGCCAGCTTGCTCTATGCCAGACTACCCATCTGCATCCAGGTCTACCCGTTCTAACCCCCAGACCATGCATGTTGTACCAAGCCCCTCATCTTCCTTTCCGTTGAATTTGGAAAGAGAAAAAGCTAGAGGCAGGCAGAGCAGAACTCAAGTCTGCCCCCATTCTCCACAGCTAGTAGGCTTCCCAGAGGCACTTGGCACCCCTGGGGAGTAGGAGCCAGGAGTCTTCTATCTCAACCCCCTAGCTCTCCAACCAGAACATGATGTCTTTAAATGGTGACTCATGTTTGCAGTGAAAACTGACTAATTATTTTGATCTTCTTGAAGTCACTTGCCTCATTAGTGGATACTCTCCATCCTGGGCCAAGACCCAGCACTGAAATAAGCTTGGCTTACTTAATGGAACATGAGGCGGGGCGGCCAGTCCTGTCCTCTCTGTAAGTTGTGCTTCAGTTTCAAGCTCTCTTTCTAAAGTGGGTGTTTCTCCTTAGGGGCTTGTCCCTCCCCATATGAAGAAGATACCCTTTTCCTAAAACCACGTTTAAAAGGACAAGACCGAGCAAAAATTCCAGATCCAAAGCTGCAAAGAATGCTGAAACAATTCAGCGTTGCACAGACAAAAGTCATGGCAGAATCACAGACCTAACTGCCAATCACAGCAGGGCCTGGGCTTTCATTTCCTAAGCATCTACCATAATATCCACACTTTGTGCTTGAGACAAAGGGACAAGAAAGCAAGCCCCAAATCTACAAAAGCCTGAATGGGAGACTTCCTGGAAACCCCTCCCCCCCTGCATTCTTCGGGCTCTCTCTCCCTTGCCCCAGGAACTCGGACACATGGAAAACCATGAGCCACTGCCTGAGCTTCCTCGCTCCTTTTCTTCCAGTATAATGGGAAGTTGTCAATAGGTAAAGCCAGGAAGCAGCGTCTGAATACGCGTGAGCTCTCAGTGCCAGGGACTGCAGGAAACAAGAGATCAACTTGGAAGAGACCTCCAAGACAATCAAAGAGAGGGTAGTAGAAGCAGAGGTCCAGTTCCTCCAGAACCAACAGGTCAACAAATGTGTGGTGTGGTCGAACTTCAACATCCTAGCCACAAGCGTGATCTCAAGTACTTTGGTATTTTCACAAAATCTAAGAAATTGGCCAACGTGGGAAGGTGTACCATGTCTCTAAGCTCAGTACACAGGGCAGGAAGTCATAGAGCAGACACTTACACCCAGGCCTCCCAAGGACAAAAAGCCTATCTCTTTCATCTCAGTTGCCTTATAAAGAGCAGGACCGCGGTACTTATGTCAGACTGGATGTCTATCAATCACAGATACATTTTAGAGCCATGTAATATCTCACCCGGTCAGCTCGGGAAAAAAAAAAACAAAAACGACATTTGCGGGAATAAAAACACAAAAAGGTAATTCACAGGTCACCACCCTGGTCCAAGCCCTTCCAGGAAGAAAACCTTGGCTTACATGTGTGTTAGCAGCAGCTCAAGGGGATTGTGTTGCTGCCCGCACATCCACCGGGGAAGGCATGAGCTGCTACTCTCCAAGGCAGCATCCTAACCCTGTAAGCACCCAAAACCTGAACTCCCACCAAGCCAGGCGAGACTAGAGTGTTAAAGACACTGCTGGCTCCAAGGTATCCTTCCCCTCAAACAACGGACATAGATTATCAGGGTGTTACAACCCTCTGCCTCGGCAAGGCCTAAGCTCTCTGCCATCCAGGAAGCCTACACACCACCTGCGAAGGCTTCCTAACTGCGTGAATCTACTTTTCCATTGACTCAGAGCCAACAATTTGCTATTGGTTCAGAAGCAATGAATGGCTATGCCTTCCTACTGCCGGGAGTACTGCTTGAGGTTCCCCAGGGGACCAGAGGGGGGTGCATCCTGCCTTCTCCAATTCCAACACCCTAGTATAAGGAATCACCACTGTGCATTCCAAGTTCTGACAGGGCCGCATCCTCCAGTAGGACAGAAGGGGAGCAGACAATAGTAGCCATGACACAATCAGACACCAATAGTGACGACAACAGTACGAAGCAAAAGCCTGGTGAATGCAAAGGCTGCTAACTCTATGTGTTGTCTTTTGGCTACTTCTTTAATTTATTCACAAACCATTACAGCACCAACAGGTACTTCTTTCTTTCTTTCTTTCTTTCTTTCTTTCTTTCTTTCTTTCTTTCTTTCTTTCCTTCTTTTTACTAATGGCATCAGTTAAAGTTTAGGCTGAAAGAACTGTGTGTTGGGCTCTGCAAAAGACAGCCACGCAAGAACTCCAAGCTCCAGGAAAGCCAAGTGATTCAAGTCGTAACAGATATTAATTATCAGCATACAGAGGAGAAATGTCTACTCTGCTTTATATATGAATCTGAAACCATCTTTTCATCTCTTCTAACTCACCCTTCAGACAGCTACCAAGCAAAGACTCTGGGACTCAGTTCTCATCGGTTGACTGTTATGATTAACCTCCTCATCATAACACTCAGGACGGCCGGTATAACACATGGGGCTCTGGATGACCTGATCTCTACCCTCCTCCAAGCTGTATGTCCTTCCCATCCCCCTGTAATACACACGTGTTCCCCTTCAACCACAAAAATCACTTACAGTTTCTGAACTATTCCTATGGGAGCTTTGTTTCCTATTTGATGAAGTAGCTTACACTTGACCTACCCACTGCATGTAACTATTACTCAGTTAAATATATATGTATTAGATCATATATATTACAAATACCTGTTTATTTGTGACAAAGGGCAATCAAATTCAGGCAAAACCTGGGAGAGCACTGAGGAAGTTTTCTAGGTTTCAAAGTTTTTATTTTTCTTTTCTCAAGAAAAGGTAGCAGCTAGCACTCTATGAAAAGCCTGAAACTGCACAGAAACCTGTAAAATCAATGGATAAAATGTGGGGCAGCTGAAAAATAAGAGATAACATGGATCAGAGAGGAGTGCTTCAAATCCTGCATTGAAACAGCATCCACATTTCTGACTGACTCCTGAGCCACAGGCAAATGGAAGAGGCACTCTCCAAGCAACACAGCTAAGATTAGCCAAATTCGGGGCAGGAAAGATGGGCCGGATGGTAAAGGCCTTTGCCACCAAGCCTGAAGCATGAGTTTGGTCCTCAGAAGCCATATGGTATAAGGAGAGAACCGACTCTCACAGGCCGTCCTCTGACCTCCACTCTCATGGGTTGGCATTTGTGTGAGCTAAGCATGCACACACATACACACACACTCGCACACGACAGATAGATAGATAGATAGATAGATAGATAGATAGATAGATAGATAGATAGACAGACAGTTAGATAGGAAAGTAGAATTATTTTTAAACGTTTTGTAGCTTCTGCCCACTGTGAAGTATGTGAAGTACACAGATTTGGGATTTCAATTCAGTAAAATTAGGTGTCTGCTAAAATAAAAAATTAATGCTTTTCAGAGGAATAAAACAGAATTCATTAGCTCTGCTATGTATCACTGACAATGTCCATAATATAATCCAAAACCATTAAGACATGTAAAAAACATAGCGCACACTCACAAGACTGGGTAGTGGAGAGCAAGCCTGAGATGACTCAGAGGCGGGAGAGCAGAGAGGATTTGTCATCCACACCTCTGCACTCGAGGCAGCTGCTTCCGCTGCTGGGATCCCCCTGTCCTCTCACTGGCTACTTCTTACTCATCTCAGCACCAGCTCTCCCATCCCACTTCACTGTTGACGATCACCCAGGAGCCTCTTGTTTAAATGCCTTGTGACCTTCCTACATCTCTTCAGTTTTCTTAAGAGCAGGGAGTAGATCACTTTTATTCATAACATCACTATACACCACAGGGTATATGGGTGTCATGGGAAATGTAGGTTGGAGGAAAGGAGGAAGTAGCCAGTAATGATATTTAAAGTTTGAGTATCACTGATAGGGCTAGTGCTTCTGCGCTGTTCTCACAGCTGGAAATGCATGGGTCCACACTGTGACAAAGAGGCTGTGGACATTTGAGAGAAGAGACCCGCTCACAACCTACAGACTCTCAAAATCAGAAAGTTATTGACCTCATCTATACACTACTAATCTTTCCTATACACACTCCTGTTCCCAAGATGAATCTGACTCCTTCATTAGCAGCTCCTAAAGCCCGCCGACCCTGCCCATAGTCTAGTAAGCTCTGTATAAGTTTTACTGGTTGCCTTCTTAGGCACCGTGCTCAGTCACTTCATTTTCCTAACAGCCCTGAGGAAAGCGTTCTTATCACTGTCATTTTACACATGACAACCTGCGACGGGGCTGGGGGTGTAGCTCAGTGTGTGGTGCTTGTTCAGCCTGTATAAGGCCCTGGGTTTAATCTCCAGTACTGTTCTCCTCTGCTCCCTGCAGAGAGAGAGAGACTGGGTAAGGTTGATGGTTAAGATTATTCTCAAGATTGATAACTGGTATACTCCTTTGCCCATCATACCAGGCCAAAAAAATAAAAAATAAAAAAAGAGGAGTAGAAGGGAGAAGGAAGGAAAGAGGAGGGAAAGAGTAAAAGAAAAAGAGCTCAAGAACAGCGTTTTTTTTTTCTTTCCTTTTTAACATACCATAAGTATGTCAATTCTAATCTAAAGAAGCACTTTAGAAGGAAACAATATGCCAAACCACCATGAAAAGCCAAGACACCTGAAGCCAAATGAAGAATTGATCAGCAACGTAAACATAAGCTGAGCACTCGCTGCCTGCTCGGTCTCGCTTTCTCTCACCTGCAAGAGAGTACAAGTGAGCACCCTAAGACTGACCACATCGAACTTCAGACATCCCCCTGCTCTTGCGCAGAGGATCATCACTCAAAAATGCAGAATACTGGCCAGCCTCACAGACTGCCCGTGGGACACATTTCCTAGAGATGGAGTATCTGGGGAAATCGCTGCAGGGGCTGGATGGATGGCTCAGTGGTTAGAAGCACAGGCTGCTCTTCCAGACCATAGATGTTTGATTCCCAGCACACACAGTGGTCTGTAATTCCAGATCCCAGGGGATCTCACGCCCTCTTCTGGCCACCACAGGCACCAGGAATGGGTGTGATACACAGACATATATGCAGGCAAAACATCCACATACATCAAATAATAAAGTCATTACAATAATGTTTTTAAAATCACTGGAGCACTTACAGTATTGCTGGGTAGAGGACAATTCCTACAAGTTTCATCCTGTCCTGGTTAGTGGTTTGTTTGATTGATTGAGACATAGGCTTGTCTTTCTCTCTCTCTCTCTTATCCTCCTTCCCCCACTTCCTGCCCCCCCCATCTCTAGCTAAAAAACAAGCTTGAACCTCTAATCCTCCAGCTCCCATCCTCTGATAACTGGCATTACAAACACCATCATTGCAGGTTTATGGGGTGCTAGAGACAGAACCTGGAGCCTCGTGAATGCTAGGCAAGTACTCTACAAACTGAGAAGCATCCCCAAGTTCCCAGATCTGCTTTACCAAAAGCTCTTTATTTACTGTCTATGTATCCTCTGATTAGAGGCCAATTTATTCAGTTTTCTTGCTCTCCAAACTCTTAACTCTGGTGCTCATTTTCTTCTACCATCCTTTTCTGACTCTAAGAGTCAATGATAAACATCACTTTTCGAAATAAAAGACAGGAGACCTAGAAGTCCTCCCAAGGGTAATTCACCCATCAGCAACAAAAAGCTTCCATCAGACCATTCTCTCTGTGCGAAGAGGACACTGTGCACTGGAAGTCTTTTAAGTACTTGAACTCTGGGTGCGCGCGCACACACACACACACACACACACACACACACACACACACACTGGAATCTGTCCAGAAGTTCTCCAAAAGGTAACACTCATCAAACATATTTTTTTTTCACTTAAATGGAAAAAGATCGCTGAAAGTGTCAGAAGCCAGGTGACGCCTACCCTGTTCCCAACACTTAATTTCAACTGGCAGGGTCAAGGTATCACATCTAGTGACATCGCCAACATCTCAGAGCAAAAGAAGTTAGAAACTTCTGCCTCCCATTCAAACTCTCCTTCCTCTAATCGCTTCTACCACTGAGCTGCCCTCCACTGGCAACGCCTGAAGGGCTTTGGGTGGTCCAAAGCAGAGGCTCTAGGGCAGTGTTTCTCAACCTACCTGGTGCTGTGACCCTTTAATACAGCTCCTCGTGTCGTGGCGACCCACAACCATAAACTTATTTCATGGCTACTTCAGAACTGTCATTTTGCTACTGCTACGAACTATAATGTAAATATCCGATATGTAGGACAGCTGATGTGTGACCCCATGCAAAGGGGTCTCGACACACAGGTTGAGAACCACTGGTCTAGGGACAGCCATGTAAGGACAACCCTGTTTGAGAGCAAAGTGGCGATGCCTCCTTAGCAGACACCTGAAGAACACGGTGTCTCTTTAAACAGTTTCTCGTCATAGAATCCGTTCCATTTTTTTCTCTGTTTGATTGAGAAGCCAGGGCTGGAGTGTGGTTTATTTGTGCTGGCAGGAAGCACAAGTAACTGTTTGCATCACTCACTAGTAATCTGAGGCTCCTGAGAGTCAATCCACGTTTATCTCTCCCGATTCCATAAATCACGGAACTCTATTAAAAAAACGCTATCGTGTACACAATTAGCAATGCTCGTGTTCTTATTAGAAGCTGAAATGATTTCTTCAAATCATTAATTGCTTGTTGAAATTGTCTTACAATACACTGCACAAATCGGAAATTTCCACAGGAGGACTGGAAGACACACCTCTGTGCTTCTTGCCCCCTCCCTCCCGTTGTGATAATTATGACTACCGCGACCACCCATGAGCACTTACGTGTGTGGGCACCTTACATATGTTATCACACTTAGCCCTTGTCTAAGGAGGCTGGTGTTAACTCCCCAGGTCTGGCAAAAAGGGGGAGAAAAAGATGGTCAGGGTGCCACAACTGTGTGGTAGGGCTTAAAACATAACGCTGGGCTTGTCTGACTCCCCGGGCTCTGCATTAATCATTCCCTCCTATCTTCTGAGACATCCCCCTGATAAGACAGGTTTTTCTGTTTTTTGTTTTTTTTTTAAGTTCCATAAAGCCAAGGTCATGGTAGCAGATGACAAGACAAGCACAGCCTAACAGACTGCCGTGTGCGGACGCATATAGAGGTAAGGACAGGGAAGATCCCGGATGAATTTATAACTATATTAATCTATAAATAATCTATAATCAGCTCTAGCATTTAAATTTGGAGTGGAGCCAGAGACCACCCAGTTCACCTCTCTCTTCTTGTTGTCACAGTTATCACTATGTAGCTCCAGGTGGACCGTCACTCACTGTGGAGACCAGGCTAGACCCAGACTGAAAGATCCACACGCCACTGCCTCCTAAGCTCTGGGATTATAAGCATTCAGCACCACACCAGGCTATCTCTTTCATTTCACAAACAAGGGCTATCTAGCCAGTCAAAGGAAAGGGACTGGTCTTAGGTAAAAAAGCAAGGCCTGGGTTTCCAGAAATTAATTACCTATAAAGTATCATCCAAAGAAAGCAGGGTTACTGCTGGTATAGTTTTGCCAAAGAACCAAGTGGATGATGAAGCAGAAGACCCACCGAGCCTCTATGGCAGAAGCTGGGTCTTTTAAAGAAGCAGAGCTGACATGCAGCAAGACAGAGGTCGCAGGGATGGGATGAAAACCAAGCAGCTTGATGGAACCCAATATTGCAGTAGATGGTTTGTTTTTCCAATTCCTCAGGCAAACACAGGGGGAAAGATGTTCTTCTTGATATCCACCACATATGGGAGATGTCACTTCACTTTGGTCCACCCGTGGACAAAGGTGGTGCCAGTGATGTTTGAGATCAGCCACAAATAGCCCATGCTTGCACTGGGGCCGTGACCGTGACAAGCCGTCATCACCACTAGGGTGCTCTGAGGCCAAGGGTAATACAGAGCCACCAGAATCCTCACAAACTAACCTAACTCCAAGCAATGGGGAGGAAAGGCAGCGCTGGCCATGGTCAACACGCTCCCGCAAACTCCCCTGGCACCTAGACCATGTTTTAAAATATTTCTGGACCCTGTTTTCTCTGTGTATCTTCACCGCAAACCAGAAGCCATTTTCCTTCCCACCTTGAAAATGGAAAGGCTACATCTGATGTGATCACTCCCATCAGGGAGTGATGAGGAGGGTAACACGACTGTTTTTAAGATGTCAACAACTGTATCAGAGCAGCGTGACAACAAAGGAACACTGGATTGCGGTCCAGACACCATCACCCCGCCCCCCAGGCCATCTACTTTTTTTTAGTTCTCATGACACCTTTTATTCCTTTCTCCTGAAAGAGATCTTCCACCAACCAGCCACACAGGCCTTCCATTTGGCTTATGAGAAAACTTAACTTGTCAGTTTTAAACATCACACACATTTGAGCCATCCTGTTTTTAAATAAGGGAGGCATGCCCATGTCTTCCATATACAGAGGCTGTGGCTGCCAGCCACCATTGCACTTCATGGAGATCTACATGAGGACCATTGCTTTGTGTTGCTTTCCTATAAAAGTGGGCCATAAGAGGACAAAGACAATGGCCTTCCATCTAACCAAAGGTCCTGTTTACTGCACATGTGCTGTGGACAAAGGCACGTGGCTAATAATGGCTGCCCTCTGGGACACACCTTCAAAGGGCAGAATATTAGGAGTCTTTTGTGTGTTATCTCCAATTTTCCTGTAAGAAGAGAGGTCCCCCACAGGCTTCTGTTGTACACTAATGGAGGGTGGGGACCGCCACCTGCTTTCTACCCTGTCTCCAGGACTCCGTACAGAGAGAGCAGCTCTTGCTTTTTCACTCCCATGGATATTCACTGTGCAGGTCAGGAAGGGGGCCTCAAAGATGAGTCCTCCCCCCGTTTCTGGTCAGGAAGGGGCCTCAAAGATGGGTCCTCCCCTCGTTTCTGTCTTGTTTGGATTTTCTTTTGTAGATAATAAGAAATAATGGGTTGTTTCCCTCTGTAATGGCGCACTTCCAGCCTCTTTGAGGAAAGCAAGCTGGGCAGGAACCATTTCCCCCCAGAGGCGTCTTCATCCAGGCTAGACCAAAAGGTGAGCTATCACCATACATGCTTGCTGGGAATCACTGGAGAGGGCAGAGTGGCCTAACATAGAAGTGGTGGGTATATCTCTTTGTGAACAACTGGTGTGGTGGCACATGCCTTTCCCAGCACCCAGAAGGAAGAGGCAAGCAGACCTATGATTTTAAAGCTATCCTGGTCAAAACAGCAAGTTCGAGGATAACTAGGGCTGCACAGTAAGACCCTGTCTCAAGACACAAAGAACAGGAAACATGGCCACTTCTCTTCTGTTCAGGTATTTCTTATATATTATTCTTTGAAAGTAAGGTCTGTTCCCAAGAACTCTGGGACAGGGGGGTGGGAAGATTTACAACCAAACCCCTTAACCCTTAACACTCACAGAAAACCTACCAAACATTTTTATCCTGGTTTCTCAGACCAGAAAACTGTGGGTTGCTTGTATATAAACTGAAGTCAATGATCTCACAGTCTGGTTGGCAACAGAATTAGAACATACCAAACAAACTGAAAAAAAAAAAAGCTGGGCACCAAAGCCCCCCGGCAGAAGCTGCAAATGGTCTTGGAGGTTGGGTGTATTAATTGAGCACTTCTTCATTTAATAATTAACAACAAAACCTAAGTTCCAAGTCCCTGCTCTCTGCCTCCCAGGAGGTAAATGGCCCACAAAGTCACACACAGTTTCCAGCTTCATTTTTGCTGCAGTTAGTGCTTAAAAGCTCAACCACCAGACGCCAGAGAAAGTCCTTTGTCTCCCAAACAGCACTCTCACACATCTTTCTACAGGGCAGGCAATGTCCCAGAAAAGTGCAAGTGACTTTTACAAAGAAAAAAAAAGTAGGCTATAATCTCCATCATTTTTCATGGTTTGAGGCCCCAATTCCCTGTGGGTTCATTTGCCTTGCTGGAGCATTTATCTTTGCTGCCAGGAGGCTACATAGCAGGATCTGGACTGCACACAGAGGTATGGGAAAACTGAAAACCCCAGGCTAACCCTGAGCAAAATGTAAATCAGGCCAACGAAACTGATCTTAGATGCTCCTATACAGCCCTGTGCACCCCTTGATCTGTACCCCCTGATCTCTGCACCCCTTCTCTGACATGTATGTAATCTAACAAGGTTGGGTGAACAGCCTACAAGTTTCCACTTCTATTCACTCCCAAAGGCCCTTTTTCATGGACCATCATATCAACAATGCAATCCACAAAATGCTGTCAGCCAAATAAACCACTAAAGATGATGAGCTGCCCTGTCCTTGTATTCACCAGAGATAGATGGCCACTGAGCCAAGCACCCCATCAGCATAGGCAGGGCTGTACTGGAACTGCCACGCCAAGTAAATGGGAAGACACGTTTTCAGCTGGAAGCAAAGGAACTTGACATTGCAGTTACTCTCTGCATCCTTATCTGGAATAAAAGTGCAATTTCCACTTAGGGGGCTTGAAATATTAAAGAGTTCTCTAGCCACCATCCTGCCCATTAAGGAGACACTGGGGTGTGAGGACTCTGGATTGGAAATCATTATAATGACACGCAGGATGTTTCCTCTCAGGGGCGTTTGTACTTTCTTAAAATTCAAAATATCCTTCAAGACTCCAAGTATCAAGTCTCAATAATTACATCCCAGAAAGCAAAACCCTCCTTGAAACCCATTCTGCCTAATGTCAGAACCACTGTAAGGCTGCAGAAGAGTGGATGGCTGGCCCACTTGCAGAAAACAGTCCTGGATTGTGTGTTCATGCTCCTTCATCTGATGGGTATTTTCTACATGTGAAGCACTATGCCTGGCCAATGAACCACGCTGTGTGCTTTCTGGAAGATTTGGGGCAGGACGTGTTTCTCCATACTTAAAAGAAAAGGAAGATGTGTCACCCCTGACAGGATTAGCACACCTGGGACTTGCCATCCCTTACCTTAGAGCTACAGCCACATGCAGCAGAAACTGAAGAATGAGAGTGTGAGACAGGCCCCACCAGAGAACGCACAACCATTGTTCATCTAAACTGACGTATCCAAATGCCTTCTAAATATCCGCGTTCATACCCACAGACAAGAGCCAGCCTCAGCCTCAATTACAGAAGCCTCTCTTTGCAGAGAACTACAGTGCCCTGCAGAGTCAATGGAGAATATGTGGGAGCTGAGTGCTCAGCTCTGAATTAAACATTTACACCACCACCTCTCAAGCTCAGGGAACATCTCAGAAGAGGGGTCAGAAGGAATGTGAAACTCAAAAAACATGGAGAGGGCTGGGAAATGCCGTCTCTGGGCATGATATAGCCGTTGAAATCTTGAACTCAGAGCAATGGCAGTCACCTGACCTGGACCTGAGTAAGACTGGCCCAGACAGGGAACAGGGAGCTCGTGGGACCCTATCACTTCCTGTTGAACTCTTGGCTATAGATACATTCTGGAAAATGGGGAGTCAAGGTCTTCTGTTGTATACACACTGGGGAGCCCGACAGGCTCCAAAAGATTGTTCCAAACTCATGATCATACAGATGGCCCCGGGTAAACCCAATGGGTCACAAAAGGCAGGAATGTGAGAAAGGGATTTGTAGAGGGAAGGGGTGGTTGACAGAAGTGCTGATAACTCAAATGCATCTTATACATGTATGAAAAATGTCAAAGAACAAATTTAATAAAATAGAAAAATAAAGAATCTTATGCTGGAGTGATAAACTGTTTTAAAATCAGATTATAGTGACTTCTGCTATTCTGCTGCTAAACTAAAAAGTCACTGAACTTTACACTTAAAGCAAGAAAATTTCATTGCGTATGCATTATATATTAAATACCAATTAAATGAATTATCACAAAACATTATGATATGCATGAATACATGGTAAAATAAAATAAAATATATAAGTACTAAAAAATTAAAATATATAAAGGCTAAGAATGTGCAGGACAGAAAATCAGTAGTTTCTTAAACTTGGGATACTAGCAAGTTGGTCTAGAAAAGAAGCAACAAAAAGAAAGGGAGAGCTGGGGAGATGGCTCAGCAGGTAAGAGCAGTTGCTGCACGCATGAGAGCACCTGGCTCAGATCCTCAGCGCCCTCCTCTAAAGCTAGGCTCGGGTGTGATCCCAGACTGGAGACTGGGAACAGCACAGAGGCAGGAAGGTCACTGAGGCTTGCTACACAGCCTAGCTAAAGATGGGGGTGGGGGGAGGCAAGTTCCCAGTTCAGAGAGAAGCCCTGTCTCAAGAGAATAAGGTGAGGACGCACAACATTCCCCTATGGCCCCTGCAGACATATTATGTGTACACACACACACACACACACACACAATTAAACAAGAAAAGAGCAGGAAACAGGAAAAAGAAATTGCTACAGTGTACATAATATATATTAAAGGGAAAAAAGATTTGTGGAATAGATGATTTATGTAAAATAATTCCAAAGGACATAGCCATTTATCAGCCACAACCTGTCGGCTCTTTCCAGTTGTTTGGTATAAGACAGACTCATAAAAGTCAAATAGGTCTGAAAGGTTCCTTACAAGAAGGAGGACAAGGGAGGAGGATGGGGGAGGACGGGGGAGGAGGAAGGAGGGAGGGAAAGAACGGAAAGAACTAGAGTTCTCCTGCATAGTTGTTACTCTTCACTGTCACTTAGGGGTACAACATAAGCAAATCTCTGGGTATGTCTGAGAGTGTCTCCAGGAAAGCTGAACTGAGGTGGGAAAATCAACCCTCAATGTAGGCTGTGCCTCCCATGGGCTGAGGTACTGCATGATATAAGAAGGAGAAAATAAGTCAAGCATCAGCATTTCTCCCTCTGTTTCCTGACTGCAGATTCAGTATAAGCAGAGCTCCACACCTTCGCTGCCCTGCCTCCTCTGTTATCCCTCCCCTGCCATGATGGACTGTTCCTTCAAACTGTGAGACAAAAATCAGTCCCTCCTCTCTTAGTTGCTTCTTGTCCAGCACTTGGTCACAACAACAAGAAAAGATCTTTGTTACACGCTCTCATTTCCCCTCCTTAACAAATCTCTTTTTACCCCTTAACTATCTCTTTTGGCATTTAACTCCATATTTAAAATAATATACTTCTTGGTGTTTGTTTGTTTGTTTGTTTTCACTTATTCTCCATCATGTAAGGTGAGAATTGAGGGGGTTTCCCCACCTCTTCCCATCCTTCCCCAGATTAGAGAATGAGTACTTCATGCCAGGGTGTTGTGTTTTTGTTGCTGTGACAGAGACTCTCTTTTCAGAATCTATTTGCCTGGAGCCTAACTTCCTGAACTCGATGTTGGCCTAGGATTGACCTTTCATTGTGGATAATTCCCCAAGTAATTATTTGTTATAGACTTGTAACAACTGAGAATGCTTTTGTTCTGCCTTCTTGATGGAGTGATAGTGCAGTTGGGTATACAATTCTTAACTAGAAATCATTTTCTTCCAGAATTTTTAGGACATTGCTCTATTTTCTTCTAGCCCCACCCCCACCCCGTGCTCCTGTAGAATACAGTTGATTCCTAATCTTTTGTAATACACTTTTCTTACTTTTAACCATGATACAATGTTACAGTTATCCCTTCTTTCCTGAGACTCTGCAATCATGCATCATATTAGCATGTTCATTACTATGGACACACAGGGAGCCACTCAACAAAGAAACACATGTTTTTCTGAGCCAGGAGATGTTCATTCTTTTTTTTCATTTATCCCATTCTGGAATTCCTAGCATTCAGATGTGAGACTTCTTACTCTGGTTGTCTAATTGTCATGTGTTTTTTTTTTTTTTTTTCTTCTAGTTTCCATCTATGGTTTTGTTTTGACCTTTCCTAGAGATTATTAAGTTTTGATTTGCAACCGTTCATAGCCATTGGTGATCATATTTTTTATTTAAAAAAATCTTTTATGTTTTCTGAATGCTTCTTCAATAGAGCAATTAGCTTCCATTTCTTTCTAAATGTGGAGTTCAGAGAGATATCTATTTCACTTTTATTTTCAAGTTTCTTCCCTAAGATTCTGCTTTAAATAAGGTATTTAACTTTGCCTTCTGATTTCACTTTAAAGGCTTTCTTTAGTATTTAATGATCTTTGTATTCAGAGTAGAATAGCAAAGACTTAGGACAATATTCTGAATGACAGGTGAGACTCATTTCCTGGAATTCACTGTGGAAAGCTTTGTTGGGCTGAACTGTCTGTGCCTCTGAGGACTCCTTCTGCAGGCTGAGCTTCTGCGATCAAAGAGGGGTTCAAACCTTCTACATGAAGGTTACAGGTTGGTACTCAGACACCTGAAAAAAAAGCAGCTAGAAAAGGGAAGGGTTCCACTGTAGGGTTCCACTCATATTCTGCCCAGGCCAGAGAGCTTCTGCTGTATGCTCACTGGAGAATAGCATTCCAGTATCCAGCTAAAGTAGAGAAAGAAACTAGATGCAAAAAAGGGGGGGATGGGTACCTATTGTCTATTTCTTAAACCAATTCTCCAAAATTTAACCCCATTTTTAATCACCATTTCCAAAATTGCCTGATAACACTAATTACCAAAGCTTGGAGGAGTGATTTTAAACATCTGAATTTCCCCCTTTGCAGCTTAGGGTTCAGCTACTTTCTATACACAAGGTCTAGTTTTCCATTGACTCTCTAGCTCTCAAAACACCGTTGCCATCTTTTTCTGCTGCTGCTGCAAGCAATAGACTCTCCTGTGAGTTCAAGATTCAACTCTAACCTTGTGATCGTGGCCAAGGAAGGCATTGTTGTGGGGTAAAATGGACACAAACATCAATTTGAATGAGGCACTGGAGGCCAACTCCCTCCACACAGCCTGGCCTGTGGACTTCTGTGTGCATGACTACATGTAGAAAAATCTGAGTGCTAAAAGCCAAATTGACTTAGCTGAAGTCCGTCGAAACAAAAAACTAGAAGATCAGTAATCTTCTGCAAAATGCGGCAGAAAGCAGCTCCCTGTACAGCAGTGGTTGGCAGTTGTTTGGTTGTTAAATGATGACATAAAAATTTTCAGGCAAAATATGTTATCAAAGAATACTTCGGGGATTGTCCAGATGGCTGCAGTGGGAACGCATTCTTGACACTGAGTCTGAGTTCAGTCCCTGAGACCCACGGGGTGGAAGGAGAGAATCAACGTCCAAGTTGTCCTTTACATTCCACAGCTGCCATGGCCTGCGTGCCCACACACTCACATACACTCATGCAAACAGACGCATAAGCAACACGCAATAAAAATACAAACGAATATTTCTGATACCAAAAAGTAAACATCGAGTGAAAAGGTGAACAAGTGAAAACCAAGCCCTGCAAAGAATGTGTGTGTGTGCATGTATGTGCCTACGTGCGCAGGTGTGTGTATGTGTGTGTGTATATGTGTGTGTGTGTGTGAAAGTATGGCTGCTAATGTCTTCTTTTCCTTGTATTTTTCTCTTTGTGGCGTAAGCATTTTTTAAAGATTTATGTGCCATTATTCTAGTGTGGTTTTGGGAAAGACCATTCAGCATGATATATTTATCTGCATTTCTTAAGTACTGGAATTTTTTTTTCTGATTTATGAATCACTTTGTTATATTCCTACAAAATGTACCATACATTTAGAACAACAAATAAAACACATTTTTACAGTTTAGTAAATAATGATGGAATGAAATCTCAATCAAAGAACCACCCAGATCCAGGAATACAGTATTGCCAGCATCTAATGAGCCTATTTCTGTATGTCCTCCCCCATCAACACACTTTCCCTTCCTGCTAATGCCACCACCCTATGCTATAACCATTTGGGAATAATACTGGGGCCTCCTGAATGATATGCAAGTACACTATCACCAAACTGTATCGCTAGTCTTTTTTTTTTTTTTTGTCTTGTTTTGTTTTTTGAGGCAGGGTTTCTCTGTGTAGCCCTGGCTTTTCTGGAACTCGCTCTATAGACCAGGCTGGCTTCAAACTACAGAGATCCGCCTGGCTCTGCCTTTTGAGTCCTGGGATTAAAGGTGTGCTCATGACCACCTGGCTTCCCCAGTCTTTTTTATACTTTATTTATTTATTTATTTGCTTATTAAAGTTTTTTTTTTATTTTGTACTTTTAGGTTTTAGCTCACTAAGTTGCTTAGGCTGATATTGAATTCCCTTTGTAGCCCACGGAGTCCTTGAACTTGCAATCCTCCTCCCTCCATCTCTTAAGCATGTGCTAACCATTTCTGACCTTGCAGTTCTGCCTTTTTTCACATGATATAATGGGATCCTTCTGAACATATTCTCTTTGTCTTCTTTCACTTAACTATGTTAGTCAGAATTATTAATGTTATGTGTAAGCTTCTAGAATTTTCCACGTTAAGGAGAACACTTTACAACATTAATGATAAAAATGAAAGGTCTGAGAAGCTATGGAGGAAATGTGTGAAAAAAAAGAAAATTATTTGCTCTAAGATTGAGAGAGAAAATTCTATTTCTACTTCACATTTCAGAGCAAGAAAGAAGTGTCCCCCAAAAGGCTTTCCAGGTAAGTCTGGCTCAATTCCCCAACAAGGGCATGCCCACACTAGTCTGGACATCGTCTGCCCATCTTTGTGAGAAAGGAGATGGCACATGCTGGATCTGGTAGGTAATTCCTCCCAACATGGCCACATTCTTCTCCCAGCATTCGGATACGGCACATTCTAGGCAGTTTTACGAAGACCAAAGGTCAGTGAAAAGAAGAACGGTCATTAAAACTCTTTGAATGTGGACCAGGAAGACAGCACATTCAGTAAAGTACTTGCATTCCAAAAGGAAGGCCTGAGCTCGATACCCAGCACCCATGCAAAAAGCCCAATATAGTAGCACTCGCTTGGAATCCCAGTGCTTAGAAGACTGGGGGATCTCTGGGAATTGCTGGCCTGCTAATGTTATTTCTTTTGAAAGCTACAGGACCATGAGAGATCCTGCCTCAAACAAAACAAAACAAAACAGGTAAATGGCACTTACGAAATGATGTGGGGGGGGTTGTGAAAGAGAGAGAGAGAGAAAACTGATTGCAGACCCTCAAAAACAATACAAAAGATGAATTAGGGTAATTCTAATTTTTCTAATACATAGATCTAGGGTGTGACCCAGTGCTAAGTGCTCAGCTATCACACAACTGGGTTCAACCCTTGGCACTACAAAAAAATCAACAACAACAACAAAAATTATACAAGTCATTAAATTAACTAGTTCAAGGCTCCTTTGTGGAGGAATGGTACCATGATTTCAATAGTCCCAAAAAATACTGACCCCCTAACCTCTGCTGGTTACAGGCCAGTCACTCCAGTCCCAGGACTGTCGGCCACAGAACACAAACCTCATGGCTGCAGAACAAGGTCCTCACACATCAATATGACTGTGTGTGGGCACCAGGCTTGGGTATATAATGTCACCAACAAACATTATATACAGACATTTGCTCCTGGCATCCATGAGCAAAGATGACAGCCTCACCAGTGAAGAAAAATGCATCATCAGGACACAGAGCCTACTGCAGAGCTGACAGAGGACACCTCAGCAGTGAGAGGCAAAGCCTTAACTGTCTTCTTGATTTTTAAAAGAACTTCAACATGGGATGTTAGGAGCCCGGGGCAGAGGAAGAGTCAGGACAAGAAACAAGGACAGTACCAAGGGCTGCCGAGGAGGTGACTAACCTAGGGCCTGGCAGGTCACAGGGTCATCACTGCCATCATCATTTAGCTTTCCTCAGACAGTAAGCCCAGGCCTCCCAGGTGTCCACAAACGTTCCAGCTCTTTGCTACCTCCCAATGTCCTGCAAAGCATATACCAGTTAATTTATTCAGGATCTATGCCTGTGTGCCACTCTCCAAGTAATGAAAGGGAAAAATGAAGCGGCAGACAGCATTTTGACACCAGACTATTGCATCTTACCCTGGAGGAAAATGCTGACCTCCAGTCTGAGTTTCTCCCAATACCAGTCATCACGGACCCTGGCTCCTCCTTACTAGCAAGGAATCCATCTACCTCTGTTCACAAAAGGGCTGAATGACTCTCTAATATGAGGTCCTAGCAGACCACATTCAAAAATACAGAAAGCCCAATGGTGTTTGAGGTAGAGAGGCGCTACTGCTTAAAGGGTACCAGAGTTCTGTTTTTCGAGATGAGCAGCTTAAAGATGGGATTTGGTAATAGTTATACAACAGTATACATACATATGTGTGCGTATGTATATACATATATATATGTATATACATATACACACACACACACACACACATATTAACGCCATTAAATACATACCTTCAAATGGCTAAAACAGCAAGTCTTACCACATGTATGTCTTAGCACAACAACAAAAGGTGGCGTCCATCCTAAGAGGACATGTTGCATAAGAACAATGTCTCCATGAAACTCCGTCAGTGCTCTCATAGAACAAGGCCAGGTCAGACAAATTGCAATGGTTCTTTTAGCAACTTCAGACTCAAGAATTAGAGGAGCCAAGCAACCACTGCACTGACTCTTAGACACTACGGCTGATTAAAGTCGGTCATATCTGAGACCTTCTCCTAACCCTCGAGTCTGTTCATCTTACTACCTTACCTCCATGCTCATGCATTGCTAGCCACCCAACACTGGTTAGCTGATGCCTCACCCTCTAGTTCCATTTTGATGTGTTTGTCACCATACGTTATCTCCAACAGAATCGAGCCAAAAAATATCCAACACAGGAATCCATGGACACCCATATCAGTGGGCTCTACCTGTATTTCCTAAGGGCATGCAAGTCCTGTGTATGGGGTGGAGGCCAGAAAAGAGGGCTTCTTAGAAATAGGATGCTCCCATTCTCTGGTCTCTTCTCCTGTCTTCCGTGTCTCTTGAATTTACCATCCTATCCAATTGCTATCTTGTTTTGTTTTTCTAAAGTGAAAGTTCCCAATAAGTCATGAGTAACTTAGATTATAAATTGTGGATGACGGAGACCAAAATAATTAGTCTTACATGGGAGACATACATGAAATCTCTCTACCCATAGTCAGTGTCCCGGGTCCCTTCCATGCTGTGCTGTGCACCCCAGGGTGCTGCTTTAATCTATATGGTCTGACATAGCACACTGTGTTATTGCACCCATGCAAGAAAGAATAAAAACATCCCATGGCTTCCCTTCAAGGGTACAACCAGGGACCTAAGCATATCACTCCTAATAATTTGTCCCCAGGTAGGTCTTGGTTATACAGCTACGAGGGAGGATAAGAACTGCAGCATTTTATTCTAGACAATCGTGCGCTCAGTTGAAATATCTGTTACTGTGGAAGATTATAGAGACCGGATTCTGAATAAGCAGAGTCTGTTCTTTTGCATGAACAACCCCACCATGACACATGTACCATAACAGGGTCCACAGGCACACGAGTTTCTGGAAAAGCTATGTATCTGATGCTATTTTCAGACATCACCACAGTTAACAAGGGAAGACTAAGTTCTCACAGGCAACAGGGCGCTGAGTACACTAGGTTCAAAGTGTATTCAGGAAGGGTCAGTGTAAGTTACTCAGGCGTTGCCAAGCCCTTGTTGCATTCAGATCTCATACTACAATGCTGGGCAGCACAGGTTAGGGGAGCTGACAGATAACAAGCCATTGAAATGGCTCTCTGTCCAAACTTTAGCCCATACCCTGTACAGCAAAGCAAAAACCAGTGATGAACGCTACCTCTGGATGGGTGCCAAGGGCCTGAGGGCAGCATGTCTTCTTGTATCCTGTATGCTCTCTTTGTTTTGCTCACACTCGCCTCTGTTTTCAGAGGGTTCACTTGTCATGTATTTAGAGAAGAAGGAGATAAGCTTAATGGCCCTTCCATAGTGCCCGGGTGTCATCTCTACTTTGCTGTAGCAGTCTCACGATGGAGGTCGAGACAAAGTGCAAATCTCCCTTCTTCATCAATTCAAAGCCACTTCTGCAAACCTGGCTCTCTGCCTGACTACAGGACTCATTCTATGACAAGTGTTTGTTCTCTGGCTGGGATGTACCCAGCTTCCTGGCCAGGTCCCTTGGTTTGGCTACTGCAAGGGATGTGACAGGGACCTAGTCCAAAGCCAGGGAGTCTTTTATGCAGAGCTGCTCCTGAAAGAGGAAAATCTATTTTGGGTTCTGCTACTCTAAGCCTATGCAAATGGTTCAAGTGATGAATGTAGCTTTCAACTGCAAAAAAAAAAAAAAAAAAAAAAATGGTGGTCAGAAATCCCAAACTCCATTTTCTAGCCCCTACTGGTCAGCCAGCAGTGAATACAAAGTAGACTGATCATAGGAAATGTGGCCTCAGTTTAATTTGGACTTCAGCAAAATTTAACTTAGCCTCAATTTCCTCATTCTGTACAGTCAAGAAACTAAATTGGATTATTACCATACATTTTTTTTTCTTAGCCTGAACTATCTATGAATTTCAATTTCTGCCACAGCTGAGATTGGCTGTGATCAAAGGAGCCCACAATACTGGTGGAGTTTTGGTATGAATAGAGCACAAGAGCTCTACAGAACTCACAAAATCTTTGAATTTTTCATCCTCTCCATAACTATCGAAATTTGGCACAGCTAGCCAGAAGAACCATACAGGATGTAAGAAGCCATGCTTCCCTGAGGCCCTTGGCACCTGCCCAGAGGTAGCATTTCTCACTGAGTCTTACACATCATCTTTCCAAGATGTGCTTACCCAAGTGTTCGGTACTTTAAGCTGTTCTGTGCAAATACTGTCTTAAGAGATTGACAGAATAGGAAACAAGAGGGAAAGATAGTTGCCACCTCCACTCCTCAAAGAAGAAACTGAAAACTTAAGTTGGTGATATGACTGCATTGTGGGGGTTTTGTTGTGTGTGTGTATGTGTGTGTGTGTTGAGACAGACAATATAGAAATCATGGCTGGCTCGAAACTCACTATGTAGATCAAACTCACAGCGACCTGCCTATCTCTGCCTCACGAGTATCAGGATTAAAGGTGCATGCCAGCCATTTAAATAAGCACTCAGGTGAGCCATCCCAGAGTTTCCCTCAAAGCCTTTCCCATTAGGATTTAGAGGAAGTAAAATTAGCCTCATCTCCTAAGGAGAGAAAGGAATCAGAATCACTGCTTCTCTTTTAGCACTCCAGCCCACCCTGTCCTACCTTAACCTGCAAGCTCCCACCCTATCCAAACCAGGACTGAGCTCCATCCTTACAAACATGGAAAGATGCCGCACTGCTGAACAAGACTGCCAGCCCCTTTCTGAGGGCTGAGACTACCCCGGAGTTCATGAGCACATGACCGCCCAGGAGGCTTCTGCCCAGATGGCTTCTTGCTGAACCTCTGACTGCCTCTTATGCAGACTCTGTTCCTCGTTGTGTCACTGGGTCACATCTGGGTCTTTACCTTGCTGCCTGCTTGCTTCCCTGCCCTTACTCACAAAGCCAGCTTAATTTTAAGCCCTGCCTGATGTCCACATTCTTGAACCTCTGGCTCACTGGCATTCCATTCAGCAGCCTCTGGTTCCTTGGCAGCTCTGCTTTGGGATTTGCACCAGCCTGGGCACATGCCATGGAGAGCTGCCCTCTCTCTGTTCAAGACTGGCTCACGTATGGCCAGGTCCCATTTCCTGCACTGAACTAAAGGAAATCTTCCTCCCAAATGTCCCAGGTACCGTCCCTTCTCAGAGGGAGTCCTGATCCAAGCATTCTGATGATGGAGTTCATTAGCAGTCAGGAAAACTGACCTTCTGTCTGTGTTCTCTGTCACTATAACCAACGGTAGAAGATAACTAAGGAACAAAAGACAGAGGGTTCACTTTCGCTCAGGATTTTGGAGGTTCCGACCCATGGCGTGTTCGCTCCATGACTTTGGGATGTGTTCAGCAACATGTTGTAGCATAAGTTTATAAAAGAACAAAAGCGCATTAAAAAAAAAAAAAAGCCTCAGCCTCACTGTCCCCCTTGAAGGGCACACTCACACGACCTCATGATGTCCCACTGAGCCATACTTCTAAGAAGTCTCAATACTTTCCAAAAGGACCACTCCAGGACCCAGCCCTTTCTATCTGGGCATTAGGGAGCATTTAAGATTGAGGCTATAGCTCTGTGAAAACCTGAAAAGGGCCAAAGCCTGTTGTATGCAGCTGACAATTGCTACAGCCAGGATCTTCCTAGACTCCAGCTTCCCAAAACACTATAAATAGAAATGTCTTGAGATCAAAAGTAAATGGGTCTTGGGCTTTTTAAGTGAGTCCAGAAGGGACCATGACATTTCCCATGATACTTTGCCAAGTCTTTCTCATTCCTTTGGCTTTGAGCCTGGGGTAGATGAATCCTCAGCCTGATTCATCATTGGTCTGAACATGTGCACCAGGCTGCATTTCTACAGGGTCAAGAGAATAAAGCACAAAACCTCAAGGCACTTTAACTATCCCTTCTCCCTCAATCTCAGACACCCAAGCATCCTCTGTGAGTCCTAAGATGAAGCAAGCTCAACGGGTTTCTGAGGAATCCCACACTTCCCCAAACGTTGCCTTGTAAGGCTTTTTGCTGCTGCTCAAGTGACCTCCAGCCAAAAGGACCACATCTTCCCAAACTTAAACTATCACTTCCAAAGTCCATACAAACAATCTCAGGAAGAACTGAATTCTGTGTAAAATATCACCAGAAGGGAAACAAGAAGGTGAGAAGGAAGAAGAAGGAAAAGAAGGAGGAGAAGGAGGAGGAGAAAGAAGAAGGAAAAGAAGGAGGAGGAGGAGGAGGAGGAGGAGGAGGAGGAGGAGGAGGAGGAGGAGGAGGAAGAGGAGGAGGAAACTGCTAAGGATGACCCAAACATGATGCAAAGCAAGGGACCCCAGGACAGCAGCAAGCCACCTTGAGTTGTGCACAGGGTCAGAAGTCACTGGTGCAATAATAGCACATCCAGTTCCTGCTTTCTCTTACAGCCACGGACATCAAAACACCCATCCATCTTCTTCAACCCCTTTTTACTCCGTTATCTGTGGTAGACATGGAAACAAAAAGTTCCTTACAGTGGAGAGAATAAGCCCCGTGTGATTTGAATAGCAGAATCTTGGTTCTATTCTTGGCTCCTCAGACTCCTAGCTGCATGGTCCCAGCGAGGTCACTCTGCCTGAATTGCTTCTTAGATGAATAAGAATTGAAACCATCTCCCTTGCAAACTTGTTACCAGGATTAAAGACTACAAAATTACAAACCAAAAGGTTCCTGGCAAATACTGTACATTCTAAAAGTCTACTAGGGGTGATATTTGTGTAACCAAAAGTAATTGGGAGCTAAAGAGAAGATGTGACATGTCACCCAAGACTGTAACAGTACTCCTCAAAGTCAGGAGCCTGAACTGGCTCTGGAGGGGGTTTAGTGAAATACACAAAATGATAATGTGAGCAGCAGCTGGAAGAAAAGTTCAGATGTTTCTTTGTCCATGTATGGGCTGGCTCTTAAAATCAGTCTATCTTCATGGCGGGCCTTGGCGATGCTGCATTTTAATATGACACGCGCTGACAGCACCTCCACAGACCATCTCTCAGGCTCAGGTCACAAACAGGCATCAGAGATTTCTGCTTTGGGGCTGCTGATTTCTTTGCTGCAGAGCCATGCATGTGGGCCGTTCCCTACCTCCCTGTACCTGTCCTTTCAGTGAATCCCTTATTTGCGGGACTCCAGGGGTGTTAGGAATAAATGTGTGAAAGGATGCGCGCCTGTCTGCCTGCCTGTGCCTAACTGTGTCTGTTTGTGCATATAAGCATACAAACAATAGCATGGTCCCGGACATTGCAGGAAATCCCTGTTCTTGGCTTCATCCTAATCCTTGCCACCTGTGCCGAGGCACACTGTTTTCCAGTGTGATTTTGCACACTGGTGGTGCTAATTCCAGGAGCAGTGATAAAGAACATGAAAAGCAAGCACTCGGGAGAGACTTCCCAGATGATTCACCTGGGAAGTCTGCCTATTTCATTACCACAAAACCAGCCTTGATAAAGGTGGAGACGGTAGGAAGTGACCACGCTGAAAGAGCGCCTCCACCCACTTTTCTCTACACGCTGTTGTCCTGAGGCCCATGCTTCCGCTGCTCCGGCTCATCCCCACTCTCCAGTTATAAGGTTATCTCTTCTCATCACCATTCTAAGTTTGATAGATGGTAACATGTTTCATAACATTAAAAAAAAAAAAATGGTCTGAGCCCCTGGGAAGTAGTTAGTGAAAGACTAAATACTTTATTGGCCCTGTGCCAATAAAGCCAAGTGTCTGCTTAGCTGAAATCGGCATTTTGCTGCCTAAAGCCGTTGTCAGTAATCCTTCCATTGTATTAAAGTCACACGGAAGCAGGCTAGCTGGAGGGCACCCCAGCCTGGCTCACAGGGCAGCACTTACATCCACTTTTCCTCTCCTCAGCAGCGGGCTGTCTCTAACTCCTCCTCTCCAGTCAGCCTGGCTTCCTGAAAGTCAGATGGATCCTTTTGAAGTCTCTAAACCACTAAACAAGCAGGCCACGGCACTGCAGGGATTGTCACGAAGCCATGCTACACACTGTCATTTCCCACGGCTGCCCTCAGCCTGAAGCCCTGTGCTCTGCAGATCTAGGGTGGGGTATGGGGACAGAGCAGCGTCTTCAGTAGGACCAACCTGCTGTAACAGGAGGGCCCTGCTGAGGGTCCAGGCAGTGAGGTGCCCCTTTTTCTAAACCATCTCAGGATGCACACAGCTTCTCCACCCTTCCAGTTCCCAGTCTTTTTCTTGCTCTCCCTGCCCCCACCCTTGGCCTTGGCTTGGGTCACAAACCCTGACACGGGTACCCTGAATGAGTCAGGACCTCTGACTCAGGACCTCTAACCTCTAAAATTCACAGCCAAGTCCCTACAAAGCCCATCTACAAAACAAAGGGAATGGTGGGGAGGCTGCAAAGTTGCCTTCTTCGTGCTCCTCCCACTGAACATGTGGACAGGAAGGCCTGAATATGGGAAGCAAGTGTTTCAGGCCTACTAGGAATGGGCCATGAGTGAAAGGGGAACTACCAGCCAAAGCCTAGAGGGCTCTTCTGGAGGGACACCCTGCCTTTGGCACCTTTCGCATGAAATCTCAGGCCTAAACAAGGTGCCTCTTCTTGCTCCCACAGCACCTAGCACTTCCATGCTCTGTCCTCAAGAAGAAATACTGTACCTGTGCTTATCTTCTCTTAGGAAGTACTTGACTCCCCAACCAAGAAGTGTATTTGCAAAAAAAAAATGTGTCTCCTGATACACACACTGCTTGCTACCCAATAAATATTCATTTGATTAATAATAGTCCCAAGAGGGTTCTTATTCTCCTGTTAGTGACAGCTAAGTTCAAGTGTCTCTTTCCGAGGAAAGCCTTTCCTGACTACAGGCAGGGAATGTTGGAGCGAGAAAGACCCACAGATTCTCAATGCCTTATTCATGGCCCCCCTTCTACTGCTTGCCTCCCTGTCTGACCATGAATTCTTCCATGGCTGATTCATGGCCTTTGCCTGCGTGGCGCATCCATCAAACACATTCCAATATATCTCTGCGATGGAGCAATGGTGATAACTCTGGCCTCTTCTTTCTTCACCACCTCTGGTGCTGAATTTGTAGCACTCAATAATGAAAATGACAATGCCTACTGTTTGAAAGATGCTACACAAAATTTCACAGCACTTTTAAGAACATTATCTCTGATAAGATAATGCTGCTCACAGAAGTCTGTAGTTAAGTAGGTGTAATTAGCCCTAACAGATGGAAACTGAGGCTCAGGGGTTGGGAGACCTGCCCTGGGGCACACAGCCAGGTCAGCACTTCTGCTCCTGTTCGTACTTTCCATTGCAATTTGGGACCTCTCCAGACTCCTCAAAGCACCATTAGCAAGAAATGATCATTAAGCAAATTGAGACAAGAAAGAGAAATGCCAGGAAAATGCATGCTTTCCACCAAACCACATGCTTGGTGATAACTGACCGTCCCATCTAGTGGGAGTGAATCTCCAGTTGTGCTCAGAAGACTGGGAACCACACAGGCCACTAGATACTATATCTTTTATAACTGGCCCAGGGTCCAGAACATAACAGATGCATGATTAAGTGACAGCTGGCCAATGAATGCTGAAAAACAAATGAATAAACCTGAAGTAAAAAAGGTATGCTGTGACCATAGATATAACAAAGAGGTGATTTTTAAATCTAAAGCAACTCTGGAAGTTCAAACAACTAGTTTTCATTTATACAATTATAAATGCCAAAGAATGAGTGTGACATAAGCATGCCCTCACCCTTCAGCCAGATGGATGGCAACCAGGGGCTTCTGGACACACACAGATACCTGGAGGTCCCCTAGTTAATCAGGCGAACAAGGTCTAGGTCACCAAAACCCAGTGTACAGAAGATGGGAAATCTCGTCCCGGGAGCTCACCTCCATGTCCCTCTCCACTGAGGCACGTTCTCTAACACTGTCTTCCCTTCTAGAAGGCTTGGCCTTAGGGTGTACCCTCAATGAGAGCCCCTCAGGCCCAGTGGCAGCCATAGAAGCACTCTCCTGGAAAGCCAAGTGTCCTGCAGCCACTCAGTTTTTGAAGCTTCTTCCAATGCCACTGGGACACCGCTACTTTGGAGGCTGATGGCAGCTAACTAACCACCTTCCCCTCCCCTGGAACAAGCCCGAGACTCCTCATCAGGGCCCAGGTACCTCTGCCCAAGCTCATGTCCTCCTTTACCTGACTCCGGGAGAGCAAACACTGTGATGGCCTCTCACCTTCCCCAGATGCGCTCTGCATGCAGGACTATCCACAGGTTGTTGCCCATCTGGCCCCTTCTCATTCCTCTATCTCTGCTCCTGTTTGTGTGACATCTCCTCAGAGAGCCCTTTCCATGCCTTGCCCCTACCCACTGTAAGTTCAGCTCCCACTGCCTCCTTTACCTTCTTCTCTGTGGTGTCTGTGATGTCCTGAGCTTATCTTGTCTCCTACTCTGCCTACTGGGTTTCTGGCAACATCACAGATCAAGGCTCCATAAGGACAGATGACTCCTGTGTTAGGCACAAGGTTAGCTCTGAGGACTATCCAACAGGCCTCCCAATAAAGGACTACAGAATAATAGGTGGCCCTGCTCAAGATCCTAAAACCAGATATGAATGTGAGGGTGGGTGCCTGAATGATGGTCAAGGTATAAAAATAGTGATGACTGTCAACCTCAGATGGGCCAGCTCAAGGCCTCAAAAACAGGATGTAAGGGATAATGAGTGATCATGGTTCATAATAGCTAGGTCAGATTAAAGCAATGTCAAGACCTCCTAGCCAGGGCAATATTCACAGAGTGCTACTGCCATTTCCCCAGCTGAACATTTCCATACGAACAGTGCCTGAGCCCCTAAACATATTCTTGCATCTTTATATATTTACTTACAATTCTGCATTAAATGGGCTTCCCAGAAAAACACAGTTTTTTTTTCCTAGAAGTGCCTACGCTGACAGAGGCACAGGGGACCGGGCAAGAGGAGGAGAGTTAAAAGCACCATGCTAGGATAGATGCTCAAACCAGCCCACTCTACCTGAAGAGTATGTCCTTGCTTGCTCTAATTGTTCTTGCTGCTTACTCACTACTGTGTCTCTTCTGAGTTCTCCTCTTTCAGGAGCATAAGAACCAAGACTGCTATTGGGGTGGCGACCAGAGGAAACTAGAGACCTCCCTGTGACGTTGGCCAGCCTTCTTTGTGCAACTCTGTATTCCCGGCACATTCCTTGAACACAGCTGCCAGCCAATAAGTGTCTGAATCAATGTGTACTGCGATATACCGGCAATCTTGTCAGCAGGCTTATTCATCAGAAAAGGGGGCACAGATGTCCAAAATATCGAAGAACCACTTAACCATACTCTTCTGGACAAACAGAAGGCAAGTGCCAGCCTGATGTCACTCAGCAAGTTAGAGAACAAGGAAGGATTCCAGAACTGAGTACCAGCGGTGCTAAAAAAGACCTACCAGACCTGATCTCCCTGGAGAAGCACACTCTCAGTCCACACTGTCCCAACAGCAGCACAGCCAAGGCTAGGCGGTCACTCCAGAGGTTCCCACCGGCTGCCAGGCACCGCACTTGGTTCTGTGTCCATGTGATCCCTGCTCACACTTCCTGAGAGCAGATGCTGAACTGTGTCCCTCGGAAAGGTCTATTTATGATCCCACTCTCAAGCCTGGGAATGTGACTTGACTTGGAAAATAGTCTTTGCAGATGGATCAGGATAAAAACGAAGTTATCCTGGAGTGTAGTGTGGGTTGGTCCAGATGCACTGGGTGAAAACTGAGCTGGATCCAGAATAAATAAGAAGTCTACTGGATGAGCCCTCCAGCCACAGGGTGACAGACAGTCACTCCCGCCTGAACTCATACCAAAAATACCTTCCCAACTGGAGCAGTCCAGCCAGCTCTCCGGCAAGCAGGTGACAGCCACACCGCTCTGCCTCCATCTTAGAAAGGTCAGAAACTAAATTTGGAACCTAACTTTTACTTCATTTCCATCTCTACGTTATCTTGAGGCTAAGGGAAAAGGCTCACAGAGGAGTGTGCCAGAAAAACAGAGTGCAAATTCCATGGACGGACTATCCATGTCTCTCTAACAGGAGCACCGTTGGGGGGGCATTTTTGCATGTTTCCCAGCATTCCTACTCATCCTTTCACTGGACTTGCCACAGCTCAGTGAGTTAGTATCTGTACTACACAACTAAAAAACAAAAAAAAAAAAAAAAAAAAAAATTCTCAAGTCCAAGGCTACTAGTATAGTGACAAGACCTAACTGGTAGTCAGAGGCAGAATACACCCTAGGGTGCTAACAGCTTGTTCACCTTCCTCTCTGTCCAGCACATAGCCTGTTAGCTACAGCTCTGTGGTATTTCTACAGAACCTGGGCTGCTTAACCATCTCCAGCAAAGACTTCCTGCATAAGAGAGCCGTAGAGGTGCCCTCTTATACCTTGAAAGGCAGGGAGAGAATATCTCCAGGATGGGTGCTAATAGCTAGATGTCCTTGCAGTCCCCTTCCTCATGTTCCCAGTCCTGCTACCACACACATACTGACAGGTCCCAAGAAGGCCTGGAGCTCACACGCAGCTTTCAGAACTCTCTCTCTCTCTCTGACTGTAAACCTGTCTCGGGAAGTCGGTCCCTTGCTCCAACTCATAGCATCTTCTCTACATAGGAAAAGGCCTAGAGCCCTGTGTGATTGACTGGTCCATGGGAAAGTTGGGCTTCAAAGCCAAGCCCAATCCTCAGAAACCAATGGATGATCTGTTCCCTCCCCTGGTGGACCCTAGGATAGTCAGAGACTCAGCACATCCTGAGGAGCTCCACTCTTGATGGAAACCACAGCCGCTTTGTTGGTGCCCCAGATGGAAAATAACCTTGTGCATGGTACACACACTAGTCACAGGCTCAAATAAAACACCAATTTTTCCAAGGAGACTCCCTCCCTCCCACACCTCGAGGAGGTCATGCCACACAACCTTGAAGGGTACAGACTCGGGGGCCATCTATGGAGATGGGAGCTCAAGACTACTGTGACCTCAGGCAAGCTATCTTGCTTCCCTCTGCCTCTCCCTCATCTTCAAAAGAGGGAGACTACGGGAAATACGTACACACGCTGTGTATGTCAGTAAAAGTATAAATCAGTAAAGGGACGATTGTAATTATAACAGAAGTCTGATGGAGTTGTTGAAAAGACTAAATGAGTTAACACATGTCGTGTACTTAAAACAGTGCCAGCAGTGCGAGTGCTGACATTAAAGTTGTCAGAAGGCACGGATCCAGCAGCCTCAATCACACGGGAACCAGCGGGAACAGAGGGAGTAACGGGGAAAAGGCACTGAGAAGCCAAAACCAACGCTGCATCCCCAGAGCTAACACGTCCCACTCACACGTCAGCTGGCCACCAACATCTACCCTCCTTTACTTTGCACATAGCTAGTGAGGACCCTGTGATGGACTTCCCATGTCCACCGGGGAGGAGCAGCAAGGGATGATGGTGGGTACTGGAGCAGTGGACCCAGAACCTTTTACACCATGACACACTTCAAAGGCATGCTGCAAGTTGTTCTGTCCCCCAGTGGCTTCACAGTGTTGCTGCAGGTCTAGATGGTGATGATGCAGTCCCCCAAAGAGAATGAAATTACATTCACTATTCTTCTCTTAAGGATACAGAGATTTCTATTTTACATTCTAGAAGGCTTTCTTCAAATAAGTGTAAGTTCCAATAAGTTTGATACCTGAAAAAAGTTCCATTACATGGGGACTCAACTTAATATAGTATTTCCCCTAGAATGACTAAGGATGAGCAAGGGTGAATGAAAGATGAATAAGGATGACAATAGAGCAAGAAGGGTCATCATCTTAGACTTTAAATCATCTCCTCCTGTGCTTCTATCTATGGGCAAATGAAAACCAAAACCTGACTGCTCCTTCTGAAATATTTAGTGTGCCAATACCGAGTCGAACAATAACCTAGGCGCCCTGAGGGTTGATTAGCCACACATCTGCCGAGGCTCTTGCCATCCCGCTTGACCTGCCATACTGTCAAACAGAAATCTACAGCTCCCTGCTGGTTTTTCCTGCCTTTGTCTTACCGGGTCCTAGCCCAAACCCAGCTCTGTTATTCTGATGCACCAACCTTTAGGTAAGCACCTAAGCTATGGTTTAAACATCCACGCTTCAACAGGACAAAATCACCAAGAAACCTTCTAAGGAACCCGTTCCTCCTCAAGCTGTAGTGACAACAGAAGCTTCCACCTCCTGCCTGGTCCAGCGAGGGGAGATCCAGAACCCACAGGGAGACAGACACCGTGGCCCAGTGGATACGAACGCAGACCAGCAGACACACAGCATCTACATGCCCCATTATCATTTCACGCTACTAACCTTCCATGGGCAAACGGCTTATATTCTCTGAGCTGTGGTGTAATCAAAATGGAGTAATAGTCATAACTAGCCCATATCATCACTATGGTGTCTAAATACACGTGTGTCCAAAAGCACATCGGACAGCAACTGCGCACAAAAACATCACAGTAGCACTGGAGACACGAGGAGGGAAAGCTGTTTCTTCTTTGGCAGGGGAGTAGAGCCTGCCTCTGGCCTGAATGGAGACCTAACTTTGCAAGCCAAACAAAACACAAGGTTAATCCAGTTTGACTGTTCAATGACCTGGCTAAGACCGCCCCCTCTGGAAAACGGATTCATCAAAAGGAGTGAGAGGAATAATTATTATTTTAATCAGAAAACACGCTTTTCCTTCCCAGAATCCTTGCTCTGTGTGTAGTCATTGTGTTTTGTTTGCTTGTTTGATTGGTTGGTTGGTTGGTTGGTTGGTTGGTTGGTTTGGGTTTTTCAAGACAGGGTTTCTCTGTGTAGCCTTGGCTGTCCTGGAATGAACTCTGTAGATCAGGCTGGCCTTGAACTCATAAAGATCCTCCTGCCTCTTGCATAGTCACTATGAAGCTGCCTTGAGGCACTGTTAGGTCTGTCCTCTTTTCTGTCTAAATTCAGATCTTTTCCTTTTTCTTCTTTTCTGTGTCCCTTTTTTTCTTCAGGCATTGTCGACGACGGCTTAAGTCTACTTTCTCTAGACTTGGAACTTTCTTACTCTTTCTCTAAAGCTAACCCCCTCCCCCTTTTGCCATGTGGCTGCTTGCTGAGCCTCCACGTGGAACTCAAAAGGTCATGGCTTTCTCTCTTCCTCCTCTCCACCTCCCTCCTCTGGAGAGCTGCCAAAATTTACAGCTTTCTTTGCCTGTGGTTTTAAACTTTTAAGCTTTTAAACTCTAATAAAATTGTCTTCAGTCTTCCTTCTGAGTCATTCTCATTCTTTAATTAATGAGACTAAAAACCCTGAAAAGAGATCCCAATTTTCCTAGTATCATGTGGCACCCAGCAATGAGTACCACAAAATTTCTGATAACACAGATTTGTTAGCTGTATTTGTTGCTATTGTGTAAAAGCCAGAGATGGGGTCGGGACTGTCGTTCAGGTATAGAGCATTTGCCTATCCGGCAGAAGTCCCTGTATCCGGCAGAAGTCCCAGCATCACCACACAGACACACACACACACACACACACACACACACACACACGATCACACATGTTCACACTCACACATATACTTACACACACAAAGTTTTAGGTAGGCTCATGAAGTCTTAGAACAATTTGCTTAACTTCAAATGTACTTATTGAATTTACCTTTGAAAAGGAACAAACTTGATCTTGTTTTGGTTTAGTTTGGTTTGGTTTTTCAAAGTATCTGCTAACACTGTCCCAGTTTCATCTTTGAAGCATTTTTCACAGAGAATGAAGCAAAGGGCCTGCGCTATATTTTTGTTCCAGCTTTAGTTCAAATTCTCTTTCTGCTACTGGTTCACCAAGTCTCTTTACTGCTACAGGTTGTCATTGCCTCATCGACAGTGAGAGAGAGAAAGAGAACAAAGCCTGGCAGCATCCGGTCATTTCCCCAGTCACTGACTCAACAACCGTTTATCAAGAGCCAGGCAGGTGCCAGTCACTGGGCTCCAGGCTTGAGCAAGACAAACTCAATCCCACTCTAAGGAGACTAATAAATAAAAATTGCCATGTGTCACCGGGGGATTATAAATAATATATGCAAATCCCCCGGCATCTGGAGGAGATGCAGTTAAGGTGTTACATTCTCTCTGCCAAAAAAGACACATCAGAAGGTCAGTGCTTGACCTCAGGCCACACTGCATGTCTCCCAGGTCAGTGCCTGGAGTCCTGACTCTGGCATAACAACAGGTCTTACGGAAGCCCCCATTCAGATTCTGCTCACACCCACTTCCCCGGTTTTTTGTCTTGTTTTGTTTTTTGAGGCCTTGCTCTGTAAAAAGTCTTTTCCTGTGTATTGGCTGTCTCTAACCTAAAGGCAGGCTTCTCTGTATGAATAAAGAGGTATGTAAAGGCAGGCGGTGCAGGCGTCGTATGGCTCATTACTATGGCTCGGCAGCATGTACCTCACAGCCTCGTGTACTTACAAATTACGTCGGCCGAATTAGGATGACACACAGATGGCAGCATTAAAACTCATTTGTCATGCCTCTGCTGTAGCTATCCAAGCACAAAGCAAGACAGCTCACTCTCTGGCAAACTCGATATGGAAGCAAGTGCAGATCACAAAGAGGAGTGCAGAGAGTCCCACGCAGGCATTGTTAGTCATTCCTCAGACTTGACCAGAAGGACTCACACTAACCTCAGAACTTGGGGCAGTCCAAATGCAGGCCAGTCTTCAATCTAGTGCTGCCCAAGATTAGGGAGACACCCAGCCCCTGAGCTGACGGAAGTCCGCAGGACTGTCCCTCCCAGGCTCGCTTCCTATGCATTTAACCTTCACATCAGGCTAGGAAGCAACTCATCGCCCTGATTTTACAATAGTTCATGGGACTGTACTGTCCCAAGCTTGTCAGTCCAAACTCTGGAGAAGAAAAGGGCGAGCCTCGTCGTACCATTCTCCTTCTTGCTCTTCCTCCTTCCCTAATGACACTCAGAACCTGGCACTTGCTCAGAAAGTACGTGGTGCATGTCCTCTACAAAAATTCAAACACCAGCACATCCTCTTGACTTTCAACCTCCAGCCAAGTCTTTGTGAAGTTCAGGGTTCACAGAGAGTTGGCCATTTTGCACACACAATAGGTTCTCTTGGCTGGCAGCAGCTGTTCGCCAGGTACCACAGAATGTACCTGCAGAGTAACAGCTGTCGGCAGTTCGGGCTCACAGTGGCTGTGCTATAAACGAAGCACTTCATGGTGGGTGGCGTGGTCAACACCGGGACGATGATTAGTAAAGAAGGAAATGGCACTGGCCACGGTAGCCTCGCTGCGCTTCACTGGTATCAAAAAGAGGGGACTAAGATGCTCTGAGTACAAAAGTGTAGGCTAGATGCGGCACGTGACACGTAAGTTTACTTGAAATGAAGGAGCTCGCGCGGGCATGTATGTGAGTTTCCAAATTCTGTACTGGGGTGAACACGCTTTTGCTGAATAGACTGCTCTTGCACTCAGCAGAGTAGGAAACCTCTCAGCAGCTGACATGTGTCATCTTTCTGTTTGGATCCCAGAGAGAGCTGTGGGTAGACAGAAGCCGACTGGGTAGGGAGCTGAAGGTGGAGCCACTCGTACAATAGAGAACTTTCTAGATCACTGTTCACAGAGAGCAGTGCATGGGCTCCCTTGCTTCTGAATCAGTAGGGCAAACTCTTAAAAAACGCAGACTCCATGGACCCCACTCCAGATTCACAGAATCAGGGCAGGTCGGGGGACGTGTGTCTCCCCAGGAGAGTTTGAGAATCACGGTTTCAGACACATCTCTGTCTCTCCTTTGTTGAGGGACCCTGAAATGGTAACTCTTTATTACGACAAACAAACAAACAAACAATCTTGGTTGGTTGGTTGGTTGGTTGGTTGGGACTCACATGCTTCGTTTCAGGGACAGTAAATAATTTTTCCAGAGAACTACTTTGGCCAGGGAGCCTCAGTGAGCAGTTGTGATACATCCACTATTTCAAGACAGGGGAAGCACACACTCAGACTAATGTCTACTTCTTCTTGTAGCCTAAGTTCACCTCTGCTTCTCAGCATTGTCTTCTTGTCACCAGACTCTGATCACTGTAATGACAAGCCTGGCCACCACCAACCAGTCCCTACTGAGTACTTCTTAATTTCATGTCTCCTTCTTTGCCTACAAGACCCCCCTGAAGGATTTCACTTTCCAGGGGTCCTTTTCTGATTCACCTTCACCATCCTCCACCACTCTGCAAACAGCAGTACTCACAGAGCCTAATATGGGTCCTCTGTTGCTGGGCTCTCTGTCCTGTGAACCCTTCATCTCCCTCTTCTCCTTTTTCCTTTGTCTCCCTCCTCATCCTGAGCTGGAGTTCCCAGGACTCACATCACCCACAGCTATCCCCATTCACATCCACACAGATCCTCACGGGGCCAGGCTCCCATGTACCTTCCACGTGACTCTCCTGATGTCCTTTTGGCTTATGACATGTGGCACACATATCAGCATCCCAAGACCACGGCATACACGTAGTCACAAATGTTTGTCTCCTAATTCCACCACCCCGCCTCGGGGCCTACTGTCACTGTCAGCCAGTCCAGGCAATATTCCGTCCTCCCCTTTACAAACACCAAGGCACAATTTAAGCCATCTCGCTCACACTGCGAAAAAAATCTCTTCTGCTCTCAAAGACTCAAGACTCCTCATTGCCTGCAGTTAAACGCTGGCATCATACTACAGTTAACTGTTGGCGTGAGGTGAGACCCCTGTCACCTAGCTCTTAGTCACTCAAGACCAGTACTGCACCATAGGACCACAGGGCTTCACACATGCCATAAAAAGTATGACCACAGGGCTTTACATGTGGGCCTCCGCTCCAAATACCTATCTGAACCTTGAAATAGCCTCTCCCAAGACCTTTCATTATGAAGACATTTACCCATGCCACATTTCCCTATCAGTGATGGGCTCGGTCTCCTGAGGTATCCCAAATGCAACAACTGACTCTTGGTACGAGTGTTTACCAAATGACATGAGCCCCAGCTGTAGCACTGAAAGAAGAACCTGCAGAGAGGATGCCAGAGAAAAGCGGCCATGAGAGTCTAGGCAGAAGACTCATCTGGGGAGGCTGAGGAAGACGGTGATGATAACAACAATAGTAGCAACACTTGCCATTGGTGATGCCCAATCCTTATCCTTCCACACTCTTAAGAACTGGTCCAATCTGACCCCTTTAACAGCCACCGCAAGCCTATGAGGCAGGTACTATTATGGCTATTCTTCCCACTTTACAGATGAAGAAACCAAGGCACAGAAAATGTCAACAAATGACTGAGAATGGGAAAGGGATCCACACGGTCTGTGCGTAATTAAAAGTTCCAGACAGGCGGCATGAGAGGAGCTGCGAGGCCCATGGGCCTCCACTGTAGGAAGTACCGTCCAGGTTTGGAAGGGTCTAGAACTGGAGAAGCAAGTCCTAGGAGTCACTTCCTTAGGAAAAGGCTTTCCTTCTGTGCTAGGGGACAGAGATGAGAACAAGGAGAGAGAGAGAGAAAGAAAATGAGAGACCCAGGATCAACTTGCTGGCAACGTTCCTGTCTATGGAGAGAAACAAGCCAAAAGCAGGAGGGGAAAGAAGGGTGAAAATATCAAGGAAAGATGTGTTAGAGGAGGAAGAGCATGGTCCAGGCCAGAGCACTCCCAGAGTGTCTCCACAGCAGAGCGCTTGGCCACACGCTGCTGTGGGCTTGGTGGTTTGGTCTGCAGGGTCCTCAACTCCATCCCACCTTCACCACCATCCTGTTGGTTACCTGTCCCCATCCCAAGGGCACAGAATGGGGTTAAAGCCACAGAGATATCAAGGACTTGTTTACTTGCCATAAAAATCTACCCATCATTGAGTATTCAATTTAATTTATTGTAAGTTCTAGTTTTAGAATATTGTGTGGTGAAAACAAACTGCTATCCTCCCCGCCCCCAGTAACTCCTGCATCTAGCCACTCAAGAACAAGTTCAACATTGACTCCTTTTTATCATCTTTTAGGTCTTGCTGGCCTAAGAACAGATATGAATTCTGTGTCTAACTAGAGCTGCTCTTGAAGCTCCTTCAGGTTAAGGGACAGGACCAGAGCTCCAAGGGAGGGCAGCAGAGGAGAGGCAAACACTTCGAATCCATGGAAGGTGCTCCTGCTTTGGGATGACACCTTAGCTTATACTGTTTTGACGTGGGTAAGATGTCTTTATTTTTAAGAAACAAGGTCATACCACCATTGGCCACACAGACTACAGCAAACACACCCTGCATACTGGGTCTAGGCATGCCATCATTCAGTACTTGGTACCTAACTCCGGGACCTTTGGAAGCTATCCCCAATACATGGCCCCACACTAACCAGAAGGACACAGAAGGACCCCACTCCATACACAAATACACAGAACACTTTCCCCACTTTAGGTCTGCAGCTAATTGCAAAAACTGGAAAAATCACAGAACTCTAAAATGTGCTCAGAGGTTCTCAACCTTTTTAATGCTTCGACCCTTTAATACAGTTTTTCGTGTCATGATGCCCCCATCACAAAATTATTTCATTCCTACTTCATCAATTTGCTGCTGTTGTGAACTGTAATGTAAATGCCTGATATGCAGGATATCTTATATGCAACCCTCTCAAGGAGCCATGACCCACAAGTTGACAGACTTTATCTCTTTGGAAATGTCAAAGGTTCCGAAAGGAAAGGAACCCCCGCCCCCCGACAGCATCAGCAGCCACAGTTGCAGTCACAACTACTAGAAGGAGAATCCCATAACATTCCTACTTCTCCAATCTCATCCGAGAGTCCAATCTCATCTAGCTAGAAGGCATAGGTGACAGAGGAAGACAGTGGGCTCGATGACCAAACACGCTTTGGGAAAAATCACGTGAAGACTACCAAGGTCTTGGCATGGGTAGGAGAAAGTCGGGTAGCAGAAAGTCGAGATTTCTCTGCAGGCTTTTGCTGGAGCTCTCCAGGCAGCCCCAGCACTGCCAAATACATTCCAGAGCTTGCCTCACATGCCCAGACCAGCAAGGGCCTTGCATTTGCAATGACTTCACACTCAGCCAAAAGTAAACACGCTCGCTTTCCACTTTTTCCATGGACAAATACTAACCCCAAATTACCAGTGTTGGCCTCTCTGCGATCCAAATGGAAAGCCACCTTTCCCAAGAAAATAAAGCCGTTTTAACTCAATGATACCTCTTGGCTACAAAAGAAAACTTTGCTAAAAGCTTCCTAGAAATTATTTATCATGCAATCATGCAGGATGCTATAATCACGCTAGGAAAGCCTAACAATGGAACAATGGCACTCAAAATACTCACAACTGATGATCCAAGAATGCTCGCTCTAACAAACACCTGCACTCGAGGCTTAAGCAGTACTTTGTAACACACACTGCCTTTAAGATCCACTGCTCACACACCCATACACGCACACACAGCTCACGGCTGCCTGATTGGAATATTCTTTCTGAAAGTAGACTGTGATAAGGCAGGTGCTAATTTGAATAAAAAGCAAAATGGCCCAGAAGATCTGAGCTGTGTCAGACTTTGGCACCTGTCAAACATAAATCTCACTTCTCTCCCACTTTCTACTTTGAATCCATGTCATCTAAATTCAGTTATCTCACAAGTAGTAAGAAACGCAGAGGCTCAAGACTTACCAAGTTGGAGTTGGTGGCGTTGGAGTCATCTTCTGGAAAGGGAATATAGATTGCTAAGGCCACACAATTGGCAAAAATAGTCAGTAAAATAATTATTTCAAATGGTCTGAGAAAGGAGTTAAGGAAATCAATCCCACTGTTAGCACAAGTGAAACAAACATGCATCTATATATTTTTAAATGAATCAAAGGTTCGTAAGAATTCTGTTTAAACAATGCATTCCAAGCCCCTTGTATTTTGAAGAGAAACATATGCCTTTCAAGTGCTTCTGGTGGACCCCCGCCAAAAATTTTTTCCTAATATGTCAAGAGCAGTGAAGGCCAGTCGCGTGCCAGAGTAAACACAGATTTCTAAATACTTCTTCTCCTCTTTTATTTATTTAGATTACATTTGATTTCATTTTCCCTCATGTGGGCTTGGGGTAAATAGCCCTGTCTACCCCAGGAAGGGCTCCTCCTAGGACCCCACTTCCACATGGCTCATGTATGGTCACTGATGGACCCAAACTTACTTGGGAAGAGAGGGCAGTGGAGGGGGTTTTAAATAAGTAGCCCTTCGTGGAAAGCTACAGATTTTGCTTTTCAGGTTTTGAAAGCAAAGTGAGAATGGTCCCCTCCCTGGGGCTTAGGACACCCCAAAGCCAGACAGGATGTGTACTTTGGGTTCAGAAGTAGGGTCCATCTTTCCCTTGCCAGTTCAGCTCCGCATAGAACACGGTGATGGCCTGGGGTATAAAGCATCAATGCAGGGTCCACTCACTCGTAACAGAGCTTGCCTCACATGCCCAGAACTAAAGTTCTCTCCACAGCCGCTTCAGGGGAACAGTGGCAGGACACAGTGAGCAGTAAGCTAACGTGACGGTACTCATCTGCTGAGACCACACCACACCCACCACTGAAAGCAAGAGAGATATCACAGAAAGTCCCAATCTGTGTTCCCACAACCATGTTCCTAGCCTCACGCACAGAGCCTCTTCTAGTTAGCTTCGTATCGCTATAATAAAACTCTACGACCAAGAGCAACTTGTGGAGGAAGGGAAGTCAGGGCAGGAACTCAGGCCAGGAACCTGGAGGCAGGAACTGAAGCAGAGACTGCAGAAGATGCTGCTTACTGGCTTGCTCAGACTGCTTTCTTATACAACACAGGACTACCTGCCCAAGGGTGGCACTGAACCGTGCCCTCCCACATCAATCACTAATCAGGAAAATGCTCCACAGACTTGCCTACAGTCAAATCTGATGGAGGCATTTTCTTAATTAAGGTTCCCTTTTCCCAGATGACCTGAGCTTGTGCCAAACTGAAAAAAAAAACAAACAAAAACAACAACAACAACAACAAAAACCTAATCTGCACAGAAGCTAACAAGAGGAAAGGAATGGATGAAAATTGCAGGGTAGAGGAACTAAATGAACTCTCATAGAAGTAACAAACTTTGAGTCAGGAAGAGATCCTAGATTTACCTGGTTCAAATCTCCGAGGCCCAGAGAAGCTAAGAAATACCCCAAAACCCCATAACAGGCCAGATTTCCTGACCACTATGTTCCATGTTCACCTCATGCCACCAGCCTTCAGGCTTGGATCCACAGGCTTGCTAGGCTAGAGCACAGAGATATGTACGTGGTTGAGGAATCTGAATGACTACTTCCATGATGGACCCCCAGAGGCCCCATGACAGAACTGAGGATGCTTCCTAAGCTGTGCCATTGTCTATATGTGTCTTGGTGTCACAAGGTGACCTGTGAGCAAGCCTGACCAACATGGCCATTATCACACCTGCCCAAGATCCCCAGAGGGTAAAAAGCAGAGCCAGGTCCAGAGCCCAAGGATAGCAATACATTCAGCCTTTACAGCTTACTGCCCTGAAGTGGCCAGGAGCAGAAGGCAATGGAGACAGGGCTTCGTGTTAGGGAGGTGACAGCAAGGACAAAATCTAGCACTCCTCCAGAGCCTTCCTGTCAAGCTCTGTGATGACTGCACCCCAAGCACCTAGAAAGAGACAGTACCCTCTACTGCTAATGGAGGAAAGTGAAGCTCTCAGAGGCTGTGCTGTACATGGAGACATCAAGTCAGCAGCTAGAACAAGACCCAGACCCAGGAAGTAGGTGGCTGAGTCAGTTCTGAGACCACTTTGTACTAATCTGTCTGAGGTGGCCCTGGGGCATTTCAGAAAGCTATCCCTCCAGCCCTCCTACCGAATTCTCTCTTCTAACCTGTTCAGGACAGAGACTCTCAGCCCAGGCTGCAAGGTTCCATTCTCACTGCCTGGTGGCCTATCAGGAGGGGGCACCGGAAGGTGACTGAGCCAGGCCCCATGAATGTCCACTCATCAAATGTCCTCACTGTCTCTCCCCGTCGGAGAGGCAAGCTTGAAGTGTTTTAGCACTGTCCCCTGCCTCCCCTGCCACACGTGCACATACACACAAGCAACCCACCCATCACCTGGAGAGTTTGATGTGGCTTATTCCATCCCTACTGAGAGTCAGGGCTGAGTATTGATCTCCTATCCAATGTAACTCCATGTTGCTCACATGTGTGTCCATGGTGGCCGTCCAGCCTTTCAAAGACATATTTTCTAAAGGCCCCTCCACTTTCTGTGTATTCAAAGCAGATACACATTATTATAGATGATACCTTCAAGTTTTGGCTGTGCCACAGCCTTGCCTTGAGAACTCTGTAGAATGTCAGGGAACTTGTGGGACCTGAGGCAACTAGAATTTGATAAAAAAAAAAAAAAAAAAAAAAACCTCCATGTGATTCCAATGCAAAGCCCAGTCTGAGAAGCCCTGTTCCCAAGCCCTAACCCAAGGGCTAGAGCCACTGACCACTATGTTCTCATGCATCTTGTGGCCCCGGTTACACTAGAAAGAGGTCAGACTGTGAGCTACCACAACACCATGCCTCGGGAAGGAAAGTTACGAAGCAGTGTGCAATGACAACAAATAGCCACACAAGCAGGTCCCAGGTAGCTGCGATGGGAGTTCATGTTCCACACTGATCACACAAGTTTTCTCTCAGGGATACTCAGGTTGAGTATCCCTTCTCTCATGTGCCTGGGACTGAAAGTGTTTCATACCTAAGATCTGTCTGGATTTTGGGATCTCTGCAGATTCACCGAAATCCTGGGGATGGAAAACAAGTCTGAACTTGAAATCATGTATGTTCCGTATACACCTTACACATACAGACGACACAAATTTCAGTGCCTGCATTTTGACTGCAACCTGTCACATAAGACCAAGTGGATGATTTTTCCCTTTTGTGCATCATGTTGATAGTATAAATGTTTTAGACGAAGTCAGATTTCAGATGTTTGGTTCGAGGATGCTTGTCATAACAACAAACCCTGGGACCTTGTCCTATGAGATGGTGACTCACGGAGTCTTGGGAAAGGTCTAGAATACTAACTTTCATCACTGAAGCAGTCAGTATAAGACAGCCTTAATCACCAGCTCAAGCCTATGCCTGGTAAGCCCCAGAGGGCCAGCCCCTAGGTGCAGGTCCAAGGACCACTTTGGCCAGCCCAGACCATAAAGGATATTTCCATTCAACAATGCTTATGCACGCCCTCCGGATGGGGTTCTTCAGGGTCAGGCAGAGCAGGGCACGGGGCGGCCGGGTGGCAGTTGTGCCACCCTGCTTCTTGGGTTTCCCGTACTGCTGCCGCTTCCGCTGTGTGGAGCTGACGGTAGAGATGGTTGCGTTGCCAGCGCTGCCCATTAGCTTGGCCTGCCGGGCGGCATCGATGGCTGCCTGCCAGGACAGTGCTGCCCCTGGAGTAGGGATGTGCTCAGGGGCGAGCCCTGCAGCTGCATTGGCATTCATGTTGGCATGAGCTGGGCGTGGACTCCCATAGTTGGAACCTGCAAGGAGAAAAAGAAAGACAGCGGTTACTATGGTGAAAATAGGAGCACTGGGGACACATTTTGGATTCCAGACACAATTTCTGAAAAACAAACAAAAAAATCATACTTTTTCAAGCTATTGCAGGAACTTGGGAGGTGACATACAAAAACACTAATATGTATGATGCAAATTACAGCCAGAGTATATTCTAGGCCCTGCTTGACCTAGGTCAGCTGGATGACCTTGAACACGGCACTCTCTTCTCTGGTCTCACTGACTTAGGCATACAAGACGTGAGAAGTGTGCTTTCATAGCACTGAGCTAGTGACAAAGAGTACAGGGAAAGGGGAAATTAACACAATGTGTGGGCCTTCGAATATGCATTTATAAGAGACACAAAAGAATACTCATTTAGATAGAATGGTTAAAGAAAGAAAGGAAGAGGTTGAGGCTAAAATACAGGAATTAGGAGGAAGGAAATGCGAATGAGCGAGAAGTCATGCCAGCACAGAACTGATGGTGCGAATACACGGCACACTGAAGAGTGCGAAACTCTAAACTCTGACTCAAGCTCCAATAGCAAAGATAATGTAGTGAGGGCTACAGTAAGCTCATGTCCAGTGAAGTAATCTGGGTATTGAATGCCCCCTCCAATACCACCCTGGTATGGCCCTAGAGAGGCACTATTGGCAGATGACAGAACCTCATGGTAGAGCCTCCCCCAAGCCACATTCTTTCTCCACTGAGATGACTAAGTGACTTCGATAACTTAGCTACGGCTCAGTTAGGATGATTCCGTTATCTGCCTCATGTAATCCAAAAAGACCCGAGCAACAGGCTTGCACAGTGCTCAGCACACTTGCTGGTTTCCAAAGTCTATGTCCTCCCCCATCAGAACTGCAACAGACAATAAATTTGGACATCAGTATCCAAACTACTGCTGAAAGGATGGATTCTGGGAGCTTCCTGGCCACAAGAGGAGAGCTCACCATGACAGATTATCATTGCCTACCGTGGACAGGGGGGAAGGAGTGAGGAATGCACAGGTGCTAGGTACTTATCATCACCTATTGGCTATCAAGGCAAGTGCATCAGGCCTTCTTGGTACCAGCCGTCAGCAGCCAACTGCACAGCTGTTGTCTTGATACCAGTGGCCTAAGACTTTAGCCTCACACAGATCCCGGTAAAGTGTCTCCAGTGTAGCCACTTCCCTGGCCTGCTCCTCTCACCGTGCTCTCCCCTCACTCTCTCCCCTTCCTCTGCCCAGTGGCTCCAGGCAGCTCCTGCACCCCAGGGACGCGGTGTATTTACCAGAATATCAGGCTTGTGATGAACAGACCTTTCCTAGACCAAGAAGTCCCTGCGTCACGCTTGTCACCACTCACCCTGCTCTTAATATAAAGATTCTGAGTATAAGGAAGGCCCCAAGAAGGCCGGGAACTTTAGGCTTTCTTATTAAGGCCCTAGAGCACAAAACTGAGAGCCTGGGGTCAGATTAGTCAAGGCAGCCGAAGCAGAGCTGCCCTCCTAAGCATCAAGATAAGTGTCTTCATTCCGTGCCCAAGAAAACAAAGGAGCATGTGACTCGTTAAAGGTCACAAAATGACACAATGGAAGCTTCCTTTGCACTCGCGGCTTGTGGTGAACTGCCAGACTACACTCCTCCCTCCTTAGCTCTTCAACACCCCACACACACGCACATGTGTGTGCACACAAGCACATGGACATATCCACACCTCCTCCTAGACTTCTGGGTTATGTTTAATAAACAGCGTCTCCGACACTAACACATGCGGGGACTTCCCAAGGTACCCTCTGGTGACTGAAAGTGGAAAGTACCCCTGTTTCTTTTTCTTACACTGGGGTGACCAAGTCCAAAGTGACCCTGTGTCCCATCTTGGCTTGCCAGAACTTCATTCTCCCCAGCTCTGCTGTGTCTGCGGCACGCAGCCTTGACTTTGTAAGAACTGACAGAATTTAATGGACACTGTCTGAGCTCCTGGACTTATCTTCTCCTGCTTCTATAAAGCAGCCACGCTCCCCTACTGTAAGCCTTGCACACCCCAGTTCCCTATCCGTGTCAACACGTCACTTTCATTGCTCTCATATCAGCTGCCGGTTCACACACCACGCAGGGACAGGGCTTTGAGGGCTTCAGGGTGACTCTTGAGAGGAAGGTCGGAAGCACCAGTGTGAAAACCATCAAGGGGTCCTTGAGCATAAGGCAAGGACTTCCTGAGTGAGTCAGGGGGTGCAGTTCCAACGTCCAGGCCACTTGGGTGGGCTCCTGAGCACCCACACACACCATAGGGTTCCTTCTTTCTATTTCGACCCATTCCCTGAACAACAGCATAGCACTGGAGCATAGCATCTGGAGAAAGCATGCTAAGGGGCCTGCGAGTACAGAGGAGTACAATGTCAACTTCTCCCTCTCCAGAGGACATGGATACAGCTACCTTAGAATACTGCTGTAGCCTTTGAGTAAAGAAGGACACTTCCACCACAAATGTCCACATGCATGAAAGAGAGAAGGGCATTCTCCAAGGTCAGTCTCCATGAAGAATATACTTGAAGGTCACTGTGACCTTGACTTCTCCAAATCACTTCTCCATCCAGGCCTGAGGTTCTAGGAATACCTCAAGGACAGTTGCAATGAGAACTACAACCACCCATAGGTCTCAGGAGTGGGGAACTGCCATTTCTGTAGCAAGGATTCTGAACCCAGAATAACACCATGAAGGTAGAGCAGCCCACATTGTTTCTCGGAATTTTTTTTTATTGTTGTTATTAGCACAAAATCACCACCCAATGCAAAAACCAATTTTCAAATTATAAGGCTGATTCAAAGCTTTGCCTCCTGGCTGCCAGCTGAACTAATGCCACTGGCTAAGTCTGATCTGGCTCCAGCCTTGCTAGGCTCTATCCCCTGATATTCTGATGCCCAGGAGAACCTCAGAACAGCAGCTCAGCAGACCAGACCACATGGAAACATGCAAGACCTCCACAGCACCAGCCTCTTCCAGACATGAGAAAAACAACTCCTATTTGCCCAGTGGCTTAAGGACAGTAGCATCCTTGCCTTCTTCACGCAGCTGTTGCTTCTCCTCAAGAGGACAAGGGTACAAGCAGGGTCCCAGCAGAGACCGTTAGTCTCAGGCCACCCACCCTACAAAATCCCAGAGAGAAGTCCCAGTCAGGGAAAGGACACATGCTTCACTATCAACATAAGTGTAGCTTGGTGCTGCATGCCTCCCAGTCAGGAATACATCCAGAGATGAAACTGAAAGTTTTTAAATTCATTCTCCACCCAAGAAGATGTTCAACATCTACTGCTTGTGACAGTAATAAGGATGATGTCCTTATTAGCAAGAATGTCATCACACTTTATCATAAGAGTCCCTTCAAGGCTCACATACTCCGTCCCTATGTAAACAAAGGCGGCAAACCTTCAAGAGGTGGGATCTGACGAAAGGAACCTGGATCACTGGGATGATATGTCCTTGAGGGAATATTACAACCCTGTCTTTTTGCTTCCTGTCTTTTTGCTTCCCAACTACCATGATGTGCAAGGTCTGTGGAAGCCATACTCCCTGACCATAATGTAGTGCCTCCCACAGACCCAAACGCAACAAGCCAATGGACAGAATCTTGTAAAACTGTGAGTTACAGTATGCTTCCTTCTTACACGCTGTGGCCTCTGGTACAGTGTCATAGAGACAGAGAGCTAACTGACACAAAGATAGGCCACAGGTAAACATTAAAGGTTTACCTGGTGAAGTCTGCCTATCTATACCTTAAGCACTCAGTCCTTCTGCTCACTCAGCAGATAGGAGAGGAGTTCTGAAGGAAGAGAGGTGACTAATGATATCTGCCTTCCATGCCACTGCTCCAGTCCAGGCCACCATCCATTTCCTGCCCAGAAATGCTGCAGGAATCCCTGAAATATCTCACATCTCCAGCCCAAGCCTCACTCACAACCAGTCACAATGATTTTTTAGGAAACACAAATACGAAACCAGGCCCTGTCGTTTTCCTATTTCAATCGTCTTCAACCCCAAACTTTCAGTGATGTTTCTTGAAACCTGTGTGTGCTGGCCCAAGCCAACGTCCCTGAGCTTATTATGTGCTACTACCCTCCATTTACACCTCAAACATGCCCAGTTCCTGTCAAACGCAGTGCATTTTCATGTGCTTAGAATGTTCTTCCCTTTGCTCTTTGCTTGGTGATTCCTTTTCATACTCCAGGCCCAGTCTTAAACAATTCTGCCTTAAAACCTCTGATCCCCTATAACCAAGCAAGAGGGACTAGGAAACCAACCCAACCACAAAACCCTCAACCTACAATTTGTCCTGCTGGCATGATGCCCTGGGGTAAAGGTAGCACAGAAATTGTACGAGTGACTAACCAATGTCTGGCCCAACTTAAGACCCAGGCCACAAGAGGGAGCCCACCCCTGACATTGCCTGGAGGTCCACAAACCAGAAGCCAGATGGCCCAGAGACCTAGAACAGAATCAAACACACCTGACAAAAAAAAAAAGTAAAGAAATTATTTTGTCTGTTATGATCACCATCAGAGAGACTCCATCCAGCAACTGATGGCAACAGATAGAGACCCACAGCCAAACAATAGGCAGAACTCAGTGAACCCTGTGGAAGAAGGGAAAGAAAGATTGTAAGATCCAAAAATGTCAAGAACACCACAACAAAACCAACAGAATCAATAAGTTGGACTCATAGGGGCTCCCTGACTATCATGGAGCCTGCATGGGCCTAACCTAGGCCCTCTGCATATTGTGTTATAGTTGTATAGCTTTGTGTTCTTGTGGAACTCCTAACAGAGAGAGCAGGGGCTATCTCTAATGTTTTTGCTTGATTTTGGAACCCTTGTCCTCCTACTGGGTTGCCTCACCCAGCCTTATTATGAGGGGAACTGCCTACTCTTGTTGCAACTTGATATGCCATGTTTGGTTGATATCCTCGAAAGGCCTGCTCTTTTCTGAAGGAAAACAGAGGAGGAGTAGATGGGCAGAGGGGAGATAGTGGTGGGGGCGGCGCTTGGAGGAGAGGAGGGAGGGGAGCTGTGGTCTGGATGTAATATATGAAAGGATAAATAAATAAATAAATAAATAATCCTCTGATCCAAGGAAGCAGAGCCCAACCAATAGGTCCCAGTATTCCTACCTCATCCTTTCTCCATGCCACCCTTAAGTAAAGATGCCCAGATCCTGAGCAGCATAGAAGGATCCCTAATGAGCTACAAACATGGAGAAGGTATGGGCTTCAACAGCACAGACTCCTTCTGTGGTCATGTACCTTCTGTCACAAATAGAGTTGATGACTCCTGAAGACTACCTTAGCGACTTGAAGATCAGAAGGCGGCTCACCGCAGAAAGCTGCAGTGGCTGTCCTGCCACAGTCCTGGTCGCTCGAGTCTCTGAGCACACAGCAGAAGCCTCCTTTCGGGCCAGGAGTCACCCAAGACCTTTGCAGCCACCTATCTGGACTTTACATATGTCAACCCCTCACGGTGACAAAGGCCCTGTGTTTCCCTTTGTTTAGAACACAGCAGCATCCTAAAACATAAGCTGTGCTGTCTTGAACCAATTGCAAACATGGTGACTAGAAATCAGGAGAACCCAAGACTCTGCACATCACCAGCTCAGAGGAGCTTATCCATAGATGAATCCATGGGGCCTTAGAGGGTCACCCTGTGGCATGGAGTGACAAGCAGACGGCTGGCTTGGCTGTTCTTCCAACCCTTCTATTGCCTTCCTGGAACACAAAGGCAAAGAGCTAAGCCAAGTCTCTATTTCCCTGAAGCCAGAATTCCTAATGCAGCTTTGAGACTTGAACAACCAAGACCCAAACTAAAACTGAACCAGGTGGGGCAGGAATCTGCTCACTGGTACAGTGGTTCTTCAGGATCCTGCCAACAGCTTCCTAATCCCAGGGGCACTGAGGGCTGCCACTTCCCCAACTTCATAATCAAACATAGTTCCCTTGACCTGTTCTGTAGTGCTGTTTGGATGTCAATCCTAGGGCCTTCTTCCCCAACCCAACCCTTCCAGCTAACTCTGAGGTTCTCCACTTCCTATGCCCTGAGTCCTTCCTTTCTAAAATGGCCACAGCAGCTCGAGACACGCCAGCCTACAGCAACATGCTATGCAGCAGCACAGCTGTGTTGCTATTATTTGGGTTTGGGGCTTTTTTTGGTTTCTGAGACACAGTCTCACTCTATAGATCTGGCTGAGCCTTGAACTCACTGTATAGCCCAAGCTGGCCTCAAACTAAAAGCAATTCTCCTGTCCCAGCTACCCAAATGCTGGGATTACAGGCATGAGCCACCATCCCCAGGTCCAATTATAACATTTACAGTAGTGAAAATGGTATGTCATTTTGGACTATCCAATATGGTAGTTACTAGACAAATGCGTCTGTGGAGCACCTGAAATGTCTCTGGTACAATGGAGAAAGTACATTTTAAATTCTATTTCATCTCAACTAATCACCATCTAAGTAGACACATGAGTCCAGAGACAACCACATTGACAGTCATACCATGCACTCAGGGAAGGCTGGGTTGTGAGGGAGGAAAGACAGTAAGAAAGCACTTGGTTCTAAGCGGGGAAGGGGAGCAACCAAGAACAGGCCTGAATGTGATAGCTGCGTGGCTTTTCCAATCTTGAAATAACCACTGCCTGCAGTCAGACCTATCAAAGCAGACGGATTCTCAGCCCTGACAGACAACAAGGCCGTGACTGTCTTCACCTGTCTGACACTCGGAAGCTAAGTATGGAACAATTTTCCTCAACAGACAGATAGAAACCTGGTACTGCCCCTCGAGCTGGGTGGTTGAAATGAAAGCCTCCCTTGCGTGGGTTGGCCTTGGAGCTGCGCACCTGAACTGCTTGAGCACACCAACCGGCATTCCAACCCGACCCGTCCTTGAGATTCCGAGACCAGCCCCACAACCTCGGCCATCACATCTGTTCCGTGACAAAGGGACAGCGAGGGGCAAGGATGTTGGCAGCATCCCCCCAACTCAGCAGATCAGCTGCTGCCTTAAATAGGGCCCCTTCTTCTGATGACCTGCCAAAGGCAGAGGGGTGGGGAAGGCAGGTGGAGACCCCAGGCATCTCCAAAGCCACGCTGACCAGAAGGCGGCCCTGCCGGTGGCACCACACACCCTCTCAGACCACCACAGAAACTGCCTCTCCGCGGCACAGCACATCAAGAAGGTGGCCAGCATCAGCAGGCATGAAGCTACATCGCAGGCTTCAATCGCTGAGGGCAAACCACAGTGACGGTACAGTACTCCTCCATGCCTTCCCTAGCACGGAGGCAAGGGAGATCCCCATTTCTGCTGTTCACAGCGACCACCTGGTGACGACACACCTAAATTCAGTGAGGTCGGTGAGTCTATTGAAAGTCAGCACTTCACTCGGTAGGGAAGCATTGTAATTGGCTCTGACTGAGAGTAGACATGATGCCAGACAAACAGGAAGTCTTTGGTATAGCTGGTGTCTGGGGACAGTGTCGCCAAAGCTTGGCGAAACCCTGACAGAATGCCCGAGAGTTCAACCCTTATAACCTTCACATTCTATCTGCATTTTCCAAATTCTGTACCTTTCATGATTCTTTGGTAAGGGAGGACAGATCTGATTTTGTTTTATAAATTGCAGATACCACCAGAATTACCACAGCCAAACTAGTCAAAGGCCACGCTAGGGAAGGCATAGTCTCACCTAGCAAACACCTCCTGCTACCACAGAGAGGCGTGGGAATTTCCATGCCCCCTCTACATGAACTCCCAGTGACTTTGTGCTGCCGGCAGCCAAGGCTCTAGAAAAAGACCACACATAGCCCGGCATTTCCAGCAGTGGCTGTACAGAACAGAACTACGTGGGCTGAAGGTGAGCAGGATCGAACAGTAGCTGAAAACAAGCTAGAGCCTTCCCTTTTTCTTTGTATGAGGGTCAGAGATAATTCTGCTCCCGTTGATGAACTTCTGAGAAAAAAGAGCAGGATCGCCCATCACAAGTGAAGCTCTCTCCTACATCGGTCAGGAGACCTAGTTGAACCAGATCTCAAATGGACTGCCTATCTCACACAAGATTTGGAAGAAGTCCAAGCAGAACCAAACATCAGAGAGGGAAAGTGGCTTTCCAAGAACTACACAGCCATGTGGTTCCCACACTGCCATGTGACATTATCCTGAAGATTAAAGCATTCCATCCTGTGGGAAGTTCCTTAATTAGAAAGGTAGACAACTCGAAATCAGCTCCAGGAAGGCTCTGGAACTGACCAGATTCCCTAGGACCCACCCTGTCAGAATAAGCAATGAAAGCTTAGAGTCCCCTTCAGAAAGAAGGAAGCTGAGCTGTAGAGAAGACTCTGAAAGGAGAAAACCTGCAAGGACTCTGAGACCAGACCAGAAACTAGCCACGCTACCCAGAAGAGCTTTAGACCTGAGGTACCTAGACAGGACTGTTGGCTGCCTGCAGGCTTTAACTGTGCTCCAGGTTCCCAGCTTCGTGAGCTGCCACCCATGCCCATGTGGGCTTTGAGTGGTTTCCCCTCCTGCAGGTAATCCCTCACCCATACTCCTGTAAGTAACCCCAACAAGACTCATTGTTTCTTCTAACTGAGCTTTGGTGGTATATGTACTTTGTCTGTTGTGGGTTCCCCATCTGAGGTGAGTAGATGTGTGTATTGCACACACCCAGAGTTTTATCACACAACACACACCCAGGCCCCTGATTCTATAAAGTACCAAGTAAGCAGACGTTTCTCTGGGCCTCAGTCAACTGAAAGCTCTACCTAAAAGAGCAACAGCTATTAATATGAGCTGCTCCAAATACCCACACAGAGTGCCTCGGGACACAGAGAAAGACTACCTTCTTTCAACGAAGAGAAAGAACCATAAAAAGTGTTTTGTTACTTTTTATTTTCCCTACACCCATCCTTTAGTTTAAGCAACCATTAAAACTGTTCTTAAAATTGCTGCATTCCATACTCACAGATCAAGTGTCAGTTTGAGAGCAGAAACTACAAGATGCAGAGACCCCACAGAACTGTTTCTTCCTTTCCAACGAGTCCATTGAGAAAACGCACTGAAATTGTTCCAGTATTGGGGTTGCATGGCAATTTGAGGAGGGGTGCTACCCCTCACATTCACACACTGAAAATCAACACGTGTACAGAAACGGAGTCACACAGGCCTGCTCGCCTTATTCCTGCATGTCTCTCCTCCTCACTAAGGTGGAAGAAGAAAACATCATTCCCTATTGCTTCATGCTCCCTGGACATTTAATAATGATACTATATGCAAAGTGTCATTTACAATGGTTACACCCTTTTGTCTTCCTCACCCCCAAACCCTCCACCAACAGGCAAACAACAAAATGGAAGGCAACAAAAACAACAGCAATAAACCCACAGGTGAACAATGAACGCCATATTGAGACAGAGCTGTCTAGATCTAGACTTTCCCCAGCTGCTAAGATCAAAGACTCAGCACTCTGAATGCTACTCCCAGCGCGCCTTCCCTTCTGTTCTGTTCTCACTCTTGCAAATCACTTCCTCGGCTTCCCTCTTCCCAGTCTTCAGAATGAAACCCTAAACATCATAAGAAGTTCTCTGTCTCAGCACTCAGGCCCCAGAGCTCTCGGGGCCAGATGTCACATGTCTCTCACACCCAAAATTATTAAAAACTCAAATACTCCAACAGGTATGTGCACACTGGGGTTCACAGCACCATTGTTCTCAAGAGACAAAAGACAGAAACAATACAAGTGCTCACCAATGGATCAACAGTTAGCAAAATGTATTCTACGCTGGAATATTGTTCAGCCCTAAGGAGAAAGAATACTCTAACACATGCTTCAACATGAAGGAAAGCATTGTGATACATGAAATAAGCCAGATAAAGCAGGATTCCACTCTTGGATGTCATACAGGACTATCCTCTAAATCAAACTGTCTCCATCTTCATCAGATAAGATGTACTCACTTGCAAAAGATCACAAATGGACTCAGGACTGCTGACATTCCATCAGCGAAAGAGGGAATGGGAATGGTCATCAGACCTTCACTTGAGAATCGAGATACTCATCCTAACCAGTTGTTTGAATTGCTGCCCTAATTACTCTTGGAATTTTTAAGGAGGAACTAGAGCAAATAGGCTGGGGATGACAAGGATTGGGGGGGTATCCATCTGTGCAACTGTGGGAAAGCCATCACCCATGCTGGGTACCGACTCTCAAGTTTACTCTTCGAGGTCATCCAAGCTCCTGTTAGTAGCCCTCACCAATGCTCTGGAGGTAAGCCCAATAAACTCATAGTACTCAATAAGAAGGTACAGATTTGCAGTCTAACACATCTAAGCCATCCTTCCAGCAGGAATGACAAGAGATTCTGGACCAGTACTGAAGGGAGCCCAGGCCCTGCCCTCAAAAAACACTTCCTAGGAGCTCTCAGCTGTGACACAGGCCCAGAGAAGGATTCAAAGAATCTTGGTTATAAATCACTTTCAAATATCAAATAAATCATACATGCAGATGCACAAACATGCCTTCACAACTGAGTTAAACCAGACTCCTGCCTAAATACATCTCAAGTGTCATTAAGTACCAGATGTCAGAGCCTCAGCTGGGTACCTGCCCAGCTTCAGTCTTGCCCAACACTACCTTCAGGGTAGACCACGGTACAACCCTCTACCCCTCTGGCACCTCTCCCAGAGCTGATCCACACTAAATGCAAAAGGGAGTGATGGATGAAGGAATGCCATTTCAGTTCCACATCCTGACAAACTGCAAGTCAAAAGGCTTACTGTCATTGCCATTGCTGACAGAACACCGAGACAGAGACAGCTGTGGCCCTGTCCAATGAGACCCAGACTAAGGGTTGACTTATCTGTCACCAGTTCTCCAACTTCTCTGGTATCTGAAGCCCACGCTGGCAGTCCCATGTACTCTGGGATACTGGGTGCTCTCTCTCCACCTCTATCTCTCCCACCCTTCCTGTGCTCCCAGATGCCCGCTTATTTCTGCTCAAATTTTTCTGACACTTTCTGAACCCAGTTATATCTGGGTCCCTCTACTCCAACATTCCCTTTTCCTTTACTACAGAGGAAGTGTCCAGTGCCTTCATCTTTGGGTGTAGCCAAGGCTTGAAGTAATGCATACCACCAAGGAGAATGTTCTTCTACTCAGTGCTGCCCAGCGCTGCCTCTTCCTCCACTTCAATAGTTTTTAAAGGCCAAGTCAAAAGGCAGCAGGAGAGGAGAGGTGTAGAAAACAACTCTTAACATGGAAGTAGAGATCCAAAGGCATCACTGCTCTTTATCTCAAAACAATTGGAATTCACAAAGCAGAAACAGGGCCTGTAAACCATCTGTAAAGTTCTTCAACCTGTGACTTTGTCCCTTTGTTTGTGCTCCTCTCCTTAGTGTCCTAATGGTAATCAAGAGTGTTATAACCTTTAAGGCAAAGTGTATCCGGTCTTGTTCTACGAGAACAGCAAATAAACTGTAGAGAATACAGAAGCATGTGGAAATACTTGGGTTTAGGGGAACTGGATGGCAAATGATAACAGCAATTACCTTCCCAAAGAAAACGTAGTCTGCCTAGTGGTTAAAAACACAGATGATGGTCATAAAAGCCTCAAGGGCCCGTTCTGAACAGGCAATCACTAGCCCCATGTTGCTCAAGCATTTAAAAACATCATAAGCACTTAGCCTGGCACAGCATCTTCCGAAGTCACTGTGTCACTGTTGGTCATTGTTTTTTGAATACAAACACTTCAAAGGCCTGGGGCTACAAAAATGAAGGAAAATTTAGGAAAGAAGCCTGGGAAGACTCAGACATGGTCTTGTCCAATGTCTGCAACTCATATCCGTATTCCCACTTAGTTGCACACAATTCCAGCCATCCCCACTTCCTGGAGAGGATTCTCTCTTGAGTCCATTTTTGAGCATAGCTGGATACCTGGAGCTCATCTTTGCTCCCCTAGTAAGTAGCTATTTGACCGTGGACAGGATCACCTCCCTCCTATGTGCTGTTACCTCAGCTGCAAACAGACATTCACCAAATAATCTCTAAGGTCCTGCATGGTTTCTTGACACTCACAGATTCTAAAATTCTTATGTGGGTGGTAGAGGAATTTATTGTTTGGAACATGCTGTCAAAAGGACTCAGCTTTCCAGATGGATCCCGAGGCCCCTACACGCCCACACCCACCCCTAAAGTCCCTCCTTGAATGCTGACATAAACTTGACTGCAAAGTCTCTGTTATGTCAGGCAGGCTCTTCCTAGGGTATTCTCCAATCTCAAAGGCAGGATTCCCTGAGAGTGGAGAGCAACACCCATACCCTACCCACCCAAGCTTAGAAGGCACTGGCACTGACAGGCGATCGCCTGCCTCCCTGATAGCCTCCTCAGGAGGCAGTAGACTAAAGACCACCCATTCTGCGCACAGTAGGTGCCCGAAGGAACCCCAATCCTAGCATGAAGCACAGAGGACTCAATATAGCTTTGGTTCCTGAGGTCCCCAGTGCACCCTCAGCACCACCACAGAAACGCAGGGTGCTTTACGAAACTGTAACTGGGGCTCATTGTCAAGCTGGTCAGTGTTTGGTCCAACTTTCCTGTGATGCCGAGGAACTAGGAGGCCCAACCCACAGACTTCAGGGCAGTAACCACTCAGCCTTGGAAAGGGACCCCCTTGGGAAAGACAGGGCAGCTCCTTCGTACTCAGGAAAGAGACCAATGAGGCAGGGCCCTCCCGTGACCACAGATTCACTCTCGAGTGGGTGTCTTCATCAGCAGATGTACACACACAAACACACGCCACCAGTGAAGGATGTAGAGGCACGGAGTGCTGCTCCTCTCCGCTGTGTAGCTCATGGCCTCTGTCACGCCTTCTGCATGGCTACCTTGTGCGTCTGTGGGTTCCCACCCCTAGTCACGTATAACCTACTGGAGAGCCTGGTCCCCTCCCACTCTGTAGACTCAGTACAAAGTGCAGAGTCAGGGACCCAGAAATGGGTGTGTGGCTCTCAGGGTCCCCTCACAGCAGAAACTGAGGATGATGTAGCTATACAAAACAGTCCCTGCTCAGGGGGCCACAACCTACTGGGAAGGAATGACCACAGCTAGACAGTCGCCTATCCAGATGTCTAGAGTCACACACACACACACACACACACACACATACACACGACTGCCCAACCAGGGACATTTTTCTTTCAGTCTGTAGCTTAATTTGGACAGGAAGCCAAAGCAGCCAAGTCCAGATTGGCCTGAAAGTTAGCTACAGGCAGCCAGAATTTCTGCAACTTGGCTGTGCCAGAGTTTGAGGCCATCCCCCTCTCCAGACTGTGGCATGGTGTGTGAGTGACAACAATTCCCTCCCCTTCATCCTTGACCCCTATATCCCATATCCAAAAGCCCTGACTCAGGTAGGGAATAATTCCAGAGCTGCAGGTGACATCAGTAAGGAAGTATGTGGGAGTTGGGCATCTGCTCAGACTCAACTCACTATGGGTCTCAGCTCTCTACTTTTCAAGGGCACGATATCCCCTAAATTAACTTGACTTCTTAGACCCTCAGCATCCTTTCCAGTAAAATGGAACAACATGATAGAGTGAGGATCGGATAGGGAACACCTGGTGCTCGTGCCTGCTTACTGAAGGACAGCTGGTCTATGCATCACCGGCCCAAGCTGGCAATGGTAACGTGCAGTCACATTCTCCTTCCCGGACACTACAGAACGCCAGCTGCCCTCCAGCCACCCCTCAGAGCCCCTGCACAGCAGGGTCAGACCACCTGCCCCAAATGGAGCAAAGATCATCTCAGGAGCTCTTCCCCTCAATGCCACACCCTAGGCTACAAGAGCCGCCCTAGAGCAGCCGCCCATCCCAAGCCCCATACACAATTCATTACAGACCATCGAAGGCACAGGGAGACACTCTTGTATCTGGTCAGCACCTTACGATATTCTGCCATATCAGCCATGAACTGGGGCATAACCAGAAGCCACTGCACAAACCACACATAACCCACAAGTACATGTAGCTCACAGGGTAATGTCAGTCTCGTTCATCTGACCCAAGGATCTTGAACGACCTGGAAGAAGTGGGCAGGCAGCAGAGAGCTGCCTGGCCATCTTTGGTTTTCACCACTCTGTCTTCCTTTTAATTAACTAGTACCCAGGAGCCATGTTCCCAAGCCTCATCTTCCTTTTTTTTTAACATGCTCTGCGCAGCTTCACTGCTCCATGAGCTGAGAAGAGAAAGCATAATGAAGATACCAGGTGAGAAATGGAAGCTAGGGACTTGGAGAAGACTCAGTATAGCAGAACTGGGAACCCAGAGAGCACCTGCCCACACCACCATCCCTCCATGCTTGGTATAGAGAAAGCAATCCTCTTGCAGTAGGCTCTAGTTAGGCCAAGGAAAATCCACACTCAAGGTCAGAACTCTAGATCCATAAATGCCACTCCAGGGTGGAATCTGAGGATAGAAGGCACAAAATTAGAAACCTTGCTACCAAATGGACTTAAGCTAGCCAAGGCCCATTGCTGTGTGGCCTTCCAGGCCCAAAAAAGTCAACACTCAAGGTGCTGTCCTGATTATCCAACTGGACCTGAGGTTAGCACCTAGATCCTTACCAGGGATCCAGAGAAAAGGAAATGGATGCTACAGTGCTAGGCTATCAGAAAGACAGAGAGCACCTTCCAGATGCTAGAAAAGGTGGGAAATGAACTCACCACACAGCATCCTGAGGGACCTCAGGTCTTCAGACCCATGTGAGACACCCGCCCTCCAGAAGTGAAGGGCGCTAACTCAGTACTATTAACTGAGTCTTCTCTAATTTGTTACAGCAGCAGTGGGAAAAAGGTACACCCCGCTCTTCTCTGTGTAAAATCTGTAAACTGAAAAGCAGCAGGGCAGGATGGAGTCATGTTTCCCAGAGATGCTGGTTTTTCAGCCAGAGCAAATGAGTGCCTCAAACTTCAGTTTCAAACAGGAAGCACTCACTCTCCATTTCTGCTGGGGCACAGCTGGGCCAGCCAGCCTTGCAGTAAACAATCCCTGGAGTCTGAGAAAATATGAAATGTGGACCAGAAAGTAGACTCTCCCAGTATTGATTTAAAATGGACCAAGGAGACAGAGCAAAGCTCAATAATAGACACATGTGAGCATGCAGAGAACCCTAGGCTCACCCTATGACTGAAAAAAAACCCCACTATTTATTTTACTTACTCATTTATTTGTTGGGGGAGGGGTCAGAGAACAATTTGCATAAGTTGGTTCTTCCCTTCCACCATACTAGTTCCAAAGGCTTGGTGGCAGGCATCTTTATCTGCTAAGCCATTTCACAGGCCCCAAAATGTTTCATTTTGTTTTGTTTTCTAAAAAAGGCACTTCTTAAAATACGGTAGAAAAATATCCAGGATCACAAAATATCAAAGAAATACTCTACAGTAAGCTACTACCTCGTGCCCATTAAGGTGGCTGCTGTTATCAAAAGACAGAAAACAAGTGTTGGGGAGGCTACAGAGAAGTTGGAACCCTTGTGCAGTGTTGGTGGGAATGTGAAGTGGTACAACTGCTGTGGAAAATATATGGCAGTTCCTCAAAACCATAAAAATAGAACGCCTATGATCCAGCAAATACACTGCTGGATGGGAATCCAACAGAACTGAAAGCAGGGACTCAAAGGAGATCTTTTCAGTCCCGTGCTCATACGATAGCGAAGAGGTGAAAATAATTCCACTGTCTGTCAATAAAGGAGCAAGCCCCGGCCTGTGATCACATGCACAGGAGGGAATATTGCTCTGTCTTAAGAGCAATGGGATGCGTACACCACACACTTGAGAGATGGTCTGAGGGCATGACAGGCGGTGAAACAAGCTAGCCACAAGAAGACAAGACCGAGACGCCTGCAGGGGTCGCCCTCTTAGAAACAGCGAGTGGCATGGCAGGGACTGGAGAGAGTGGAGAGGAGTTCTACCGTAGAGAGTTCAGGTTTTCAAGAGTAAAATGTTCTGGTGATGTTTTTCACAGCACTGTGAATATGTTAACACTACTAAACTATTTACACTTAACTATCCAGATGGTAAAGTTCATGCTACATGCTATTTACTGAAGAAAAAAAAAAAAAAAGTAAAATTATGTTACATCTCTGGACCGAAAATACAGCCCGGCAGCACCAAAGACTCAAAGACTCTGACAGTGCAACCAGACCCTGTGCCTGTACCTCTGTGCCCAAACCTCTGTGCCCAAACATACTACCACCTGTTCATCTCCCACAACCACCGGCTACTCCTCCAGTACCGGCACTGGGTGTCTCTCCAAGTACCTCACACTAGTGCCCAGCTGTATACATGGCTGCTGATTCGATTTTCCAAGAGTATGACCTTTGCTTCCTTCTAACAAACCCTATTCCTCCACAAGGCCACTCAGTTCACCACCAACCCTGGCCATGGCTAATTCCAGGCAAGGAGGACCAGGAGTGGCCAGGGACATACTGTATGTGCCCTTACCGTACCATCCTCCAGCCCTTGCCGGTTTTCCTCATTTGCATTAATCACGTTAATGCCAAGATCATGGGAGCTGAGGTTAAAGCAAGGTGTCTCACAAGGATGAGGAAAACTTCTAGGCTGTCTCAACTCTAAAGTGCAAAATCTCCACCCAGCAGACTCTACCAGAAGCAGTAATGTGTGCCTAGAACGGGCTCTGCACTTAAACCATCCTGACTCACTAACCGTGGTAGGACATCAGCCCTGGGTCTTCCTAGTACCATGAAAACACTGAGGAAACCTACACACACACTGCGATTCCACACAACAAACACCTCAGCTAAACCCTCACAAATGGAAAGCACCAGCAGTTCAGCCAACCTGAGGACAGTGGAGGGTCCTGCTTCTCATTCCCACAGGAGCCTTGCAATACCTAGAGGCTGCTTGCCCAGCAGGCAGCACTGGACACAGGGCATCTTCCTGCGGCACTTGTTAAGAATGCCACTCAACGCTGACCGACAGTTGCCATGGGCCAGACCTCTTCCCACAACTGAACATATGTCCATCTACTTGATCCCTGTCACATCTCCTGAGATGGGCATCACTATGCCATGTCACAGATGACAAGCCCGAGGCAGAGAGATTAACTGACTTGCTCCCAGGGTGAACCAAGCAAAGCAGTCTTGCAAAGAAAGGTATGCTTGAACTTCACTCGTGGCTTTAGTTTGCCCTAGTTTACATGGCTTCCGGTGCTCTCCCTCCTCGCTGCCAACAGCCCTCACACGCATAAGGATCAGAGAGGTCCTTCAGACTTGTAGTCTTCAGGGAACAAAAAAAAAAAAGGGGGGGTGATCCCTCTGGCTTCCCAAAAGTTCTCACTGTAGTTCTACTTCCTGAATTGTTATCTCAACACAGAACTCAAGCCCAGACCCAGGGCTCTGTGGGGCTGGACAAAGGGAAAGGATTCTCCTCCATTGTGCCAGGACTTGGAACAGAAGGTTTGGTCTTTCCAGCAGCACTCGTGATCACGACATGCAAATCCAGGAGCCTAATGGGTCCTTCTGTGATGTGGACAAAGCAGAGGGGAGATGATCAGGAGTCAGGGTCAGGTGAGCAAAGGGGAGGTAGGCACCAACTAAGAAGAAGGTTTAACATAACAGAAGCAAGGAGCAAAGGCCTAAACCCACAGCCTTGGAGTCCAGCCTGAGAGTCCTTTTGCTTTGCCCATGTCACCAAGGGGACCATCAGGTCCCTAGAACCCCCTGTCATTGTCATGGGTGCTGCTGGAATGACAACCCGCTCTGTTCCAAGTCCTGGCACAATGGAGGAGAATCCTTTCACTGACTCCAGGCACTCAGAGTCCTGAGCTTGCATTGCAACTCTGTTGAAAGAACAAAAACAAGAAGCTTGAAAGTCAACCAAGAAAACCCCAGGCCAGCCTCAGCAGGATACTGGTGTTCTTCGTATTCATGTTTCAGGATTTCTACTGTCCCGTGTATCCAGTTTCCTAAGTAGCTGGATGTGGCTGTGTGTCAAAATCCTGGCTAATGAAATATAAGAGTTGATTCTATGACATCTAGGTGGGGCCCCAGACCCTCCCACACACATCCCTGCATCTGCTCGCCTACAGTCCTTTCCCTCCCTCAACACCTTAGCCAGCAAGAAAGACCCTGGACAGCTAAGATGGAAGAACAGCAAAGGTAATCAGGTGGGATTGTGTCTTCATGTAGGAGAGGCCACTAGATGGGGAATTCCCACCCAGACTGTGACACACTGAAAGACAAACAAACAACAAACCATTTATTGTGTGAAGCTAATGACATCTAAAGGCTGCTTGTTATAGCTCATAGCCTTCCCTAACTGGCACAGGGCAAGAGAAACACGGAAACAGTAGTTACAGCGAAAGGGCAGCTTTGTGAGGTCGATGCTTTACAAAGCCCACAGGGGTAAAGCCTAATAGATGTCAAAGTACCTCTTTGCCTCTCCCACTAGATGCCAAGGCCAGTAAAACAATGCTTACACAGGCACAGCCTCATATTGTATTGCTGGGAAGGGAAATTAATGAGCGCTCGGTCTAGATTAATTGGAAAAAATAGGGTAGGCGCCCTTTCAAATTCTGAGCGCTCAGTATGTGCTAAGAGCTTCTGCTGGATAATAAACATGATGCTGCACTGCTCCAAAACCTTCCAACCAACAGGAAGTACAGGCAGCAGTTACTCTACCTTGAAACAAGCTATTTAACAGACACCTGAATGAAGGGAACCCAGTGTGGTCTGGAACTGGAAAAGGAGTGCTAAGAGAAGCAACAAGCATGGCAAAGAAAAAGAAGAAGGAGAAGATGGAGTGGAAAGATGTCCCCAAGTTTAGAGAACAGCATGTCCAAGGTATGAGTCAATATTGCCTACCTAGACCTACCTACAAACTGGACACTTAGAGTGTAGAGCTGGTAGGGAAAACAGTAAGACACGAGGTCGGCAGAACTACCTAGTGATAAGAGGCCCCACTGTCGTTGACAGTGGGCAAGAAGCCAGAAAAGCACTTAGTGTCATTGGTATTAATGACAAGATCTGTTGTGTGCTTTTGCTTTCTAATGACATAGTCTGTAACATGTAGAGGAAGCAGGATCAAGAATGGAAACTCTGTAGCCAGAGGCTGTAACAGCTATGTAGGTATAATAAGGCAGAGCCTGAGGAAAACTTATACGGCATTAGGTGGGGAAACCTCTAACACAAGACCATACTACCTGTACAATGAGAAGAAAACAGAGGTGTTTAGAATGCCTCCTGGGAACCTGGCTTGGCCAGCTTGATGATAGCAGTATGAAGCAGTATTTCCAGACACAAAAGAAGGGGTTTCAAGGGGAGGAGAGACTGATTAGAAACATCCTAGGCTAATCAATAACTAGTATCTGAACTGGAGACAGATACGTGGGCTAAAACAGTAAAAGCCCTAACCGTGCCACCAGAGTTCAACAAAGGGCACAGCTGCCATCCCCGGGCAGAAGACATCAGGCACAGGATGGCCAGCACCAGCAAGATAGATGTGGAGTTGGTGGACACAAGGCACACTGGTGACAAATGACACATTCATAGATTGACTGATGCTGTGCACGGGTGATGAGGCGCTGAGTCGTGGCTCACTGAAACTCGGAAGGTTTGTACTAATGTAACCAAGGGCGCTCCTGCTGGCTCTCACTATTTTAACACTGAATTAAGATATTCCAGGGGAAAAGTCAACTGTGCTGTTGACACAAATAAATCTAGGAGTAACATAACAGCTAATGCTAAAAGGTTGAGTCAGGATTCAAATGAGCTCAACATGCTGAAAACACAGCCCAAACCCATAAGAGGAAGGAGACTGGGCTTACACTGTCAAGGCCTGTGTTTGCATGAGAAATGCACACTGTCCAAACAGAGGGTAGGAGGAATACTAGCTCTGTAGCCGTGGATCCAACAAGGACTCTGAGGGTTAGAAGACTCTAACTCAGTGAGTCAGCAGTACAGCTCATCTGTTTCCTCATTTTGTGTTCAAAGATCAGAAAGGAAAAAAAAAAAAAAAAGAGCAGACTGAGCTCTTGGCACAAGACAGCTCACACATAAGCCTGGCACCTCACAGGCAGTAGCCTCCAACAGGAGCACTGGCCAAGCCAAGGGTACCAGGAGAGAAGAGGCAGGGGGGTGAACAGTGAATTGCGCATGAGAATGGGGACGTGGAGGAGACTGGATAAATAAAGGGACACGGAATCAGGAAAATGGGCGTAGAGAGACTAGGGACATGGCTCAGTGGGTTAAGCGCTTGACACACTTGGCCTGAACTCATATCCATGACACCCAAGTAAAAGCTAGTTGAGTATGGAGGCCCACCAGTAACCCCAGCACCCACAGGGCAGAGACAACAGAGACAGAGAATTCCTGGAGCAAGCTGGCTACCCAGACCTGCCACAGCAGGTGAACTCCAGCCTCAATGAACACAGTGGAAAGCAATAAAAGGAACAATCCAGGCCACCTCCTGGCCTCCACATACACCAAGTGCGTGTGAAACCATATACAAATGAGTGCCCATCCCCATGCAAGCACATAGGCACACATAGCATACACATACAAAAGAAGGAAGGAGGGGAAATGAAGTGCGGCTTTTTTTAAAGGAGCAATTGCTTCCATCCACTCCAAATGGAGGAGGAAGAACTCACTGATGGGCAGAAATCACAGGATGGCAGATTTCTACTCAGGATAAGAAAGAATGTTCTAAAGATAAACGCTATTTAAAGTTGACTGCTTTTGGGAGACAATGAGGTCCCCAACTAGATGCCCTGTGTATAACTCCAAGCCAAGGCCAAGCCCTCACTGGGAAGGAGTCTAGGCAGCTCCTCACCTTCAGTACTCCAAAGACCAGTAGCATGTCTTCTTACTTGCATTATGAAGTTCTCAAAGATCAACTGTCATCTACTATCATTATCATTGCCCCAGTGGACATTTTATCACCAAAGAGCAGGGAGCGAAACCAGCAACAGGAAGAACTGAGCAAATTTAACTCTTATGAAAACTACCTATGGCTTCCAACTAGGGAAGGCTACAGGAGACATTCACCCCTGTGCCACCCCCCTGCCATCCCCGCGCCACCTATCCTATTCACGGCTGTATTCCCAGGGTCCAACAGTTAGTAGATACTCAATAAATATTTGCCCTGTGAATGACAAATGAGTGCACGCACTTAATTTATAAAACTCTGGCTTCCACAGTCAGACAGCTTCCCTGCCTCATCATTAATGGATAGTTATTGACATCTTTGGCTGTTCCTGGCACTGAAACATGGCACAGTTAAGAGCCATTAACTTCCCACAATCCATCCTCTGAGGACTGGGAGGAACAATGCCATGTGTCTGTATTGTCTTGGGGTTTACCAAGCCTTTCTCCTGCAGCCTCTCCCTACGTTCTCTTCACAAGGAAGCTGTAAATAGCATCATTTCCAACTGGAAAAGCCAAGGGCCAAGAATGCATCAGAGGTAGCTGGTTGGGTAAAAACAGAGACCCGGCTCTCCAACTTTTCTACTTCAATTCACCTTAGCTGTCTCCCAGGAAAGGTACAACTCTATGCTCCACCACACCTCCAGGAAGTAAGAAAGCTCTGTGCTCGCCACATAACCAAACACACAGGCCCCCACAGCACGGGCTGCTACGGTGACGCTGGAATTTTCAGAGAGGGACGTTGTGGGGAAAGCAGAGATTGGAGAGGCCCACGGCTTCCGTTAGCAGCAAGCCAAGAGCCTTTGCTTGCCTTCACCACACCATCTGTCCCCGGGCCTGCTAGTGCTGGTGATTTAAATCAGAAGCCCTGCTGGTGTGAATTTGGTCTCAGGTCTGCCCAAACGCACTAAGAAAAATCCTCAGGGGAATGATGGCGTAGGAAACCAGTAACAGGGCCTCTCCTTTCATTCTGCAACTAAACCAGGTCACCTGGGCCCACCCAGTGACCTTTTCAGCCTAAAACTAACTGGCAATTCAGAAAACCAAACAGTACATAGATTAAACAAACCCAAGGGGCAAAACTCAAGAAACAGCAGAAAACTATTTTCACAGACTTAACCAGCCAATTCAGTATGTACAGGTATGAGAACATAACATAAGCATTCGTATGTGTACTTACAGATAATGTACACATCTAGGGTATAAAATAGAGCTGAATGCCCTTGGCACCTCTTTTCCAGTGTACGGCTAAAACAAGGTCTATGGTTTTAGCAAGCCCTCCCCCCATCACTGAATCTATGTTACTGATAGTTTCTCCACCAAAGAAAGCCAAACTAATAGCCATGGTTCGATTACAGCAGAGCATCTCTGCACGGCAGGGTCAAGATGCCAGAGGTATTCTTAGCAGATGGCAAAGGCAGGTGTGTACGGGCGGCAAGAGAGAAGATGATCCAGCATCATGACCATTATTGTATTTCCTAGCAACGATACGCTGGAGAGAATGTCTGAGTGCCACACAGAAACTCAGGAGACAGCAAGCCCAGGCCTGTTCACCTCAAAACAAAGACTGAGGAGCCGCAGCTGGTCCACACAGCACACAGCACATCAGAGCCCTGGATCTGAACACAACCAAGTTCCACACACCCAAGAATGTGAGGGGGAAAGTTCGGCATTCCACGTACAGGAGTACAAGGCCAAGGTCTGACTTTTTTCAGAAAGGCATTTGCCCAGAGAAAGGAACAGTGAAGGGCAGGACCCTGCCAAGAGCATGGCGGGGTGGGGGCGGGGCACTTTGAAGTTATACTAGCTTGAATCAGAACACCACATGATCATTCTACCAACTCAGGACCTGGGCGATGCACTTGGATCACTCACATTTAAAAACCACATTGCATTGCTGGTCATTAGTTTGAGCACTGGGTACAAAGGCGAATGGGCTCTGTTTCTTACCTCTCAAAGGAAGGGCTTTGCCTTTTCTGTATGGTCGCTGTGAGGCCAGGTGAAATAACATCAGTGAGACATCCTACACTCTGGGGGAACTCAGGGCAAGTTAGCTGTTACCCCGGTGGTGATGACGGTATCCAAAGGCCAGTGTCTAGATTCTGTTTTGTTTTGTTTCTTTTGAATTATGAGATATTTTCAATAGTAGCTCATTATCCCTCTGGAAAATACCAAGACCTTGGAATACACTCAGCTCTGCTCTTTGTACCCAGCCCAGCTCACATCATCCAACTTGCTGATCATATTTAAGCCACCTTATTTTTTTAAACACTCTGAAATGCTCCCCTCTTTAAAAGAAGATCGAGGCATCAAAGCACATCCCTTGGCAGCTCTTTCAACATGCATCAGTTGAGAAGTAAACGCCCTGCATTTGGTCTTTATGTAAAAAATGTCTTTTCATCCTAACTCATAAATGATAAGCTAACTGTGTTCAAAACTTAAGGTTGAAACTCACTTGAGCACTTTAAGTATGTATGGCCCTGCCCCACTGCCTCTGCTGTGGTGGAGAAGGTTTGTTGCCTGTAGGGAGAGAATCCACCTCCTCCTCTGCTGCTTCATTATCACCTCCCTTTAAGGTTTGAGTTGTTTTCCACACTGTTATCCACTCCATATTCTGTGTACTGATAAAATCTAAAAATTGGTACTTTTCCTAAATTTTGAAATATTTTTGGCATCAGCTTTTAAAGTAACGTGTTTACATCACTCCCAATACTGTTCATGAGTCCCTGAAAAGAAACCATGAATCTTTGCCCTCTCTCCTTAAATCCTTTCAGTTGCTTTTCCACAAATCAGCGTTCTATCTCTTTGCTTTTTTTTTTGTGGGGGGGGGCGGCTATTTCCTCAGATCTATCTTCTAATACACTGATTTTATCTTCTGCTATGTTTAACCCAACCATTAGGTTATTTACTGCAGTATGTTCAGTTCTAGAAGCATACATCTCTGGATCCTTTTTCAAATCTTTTTAGTTTTTTGTTTTCTCTTTCTTTTTTTTTTTTTATTAAACTTGTTCTCAGAGGATTCCACACATGTATACAAAGTATACCAAACACTCTCCTTCCCCAGCCTCTTCCAGCTCCCTACTATCCTTGTCTACTCCCTTCCCTACAGACCTGTTTGTTTTTTGATCCACTGTGCTTGGCTCTTTGGTGCCTTTAACGAGCACAGCAATCTTACCGTAAGAGCCTAAGCTCTTATGAGCAGGGACCGCCAGTACTCATTGGCCTTTCTCCTCTTTCCTTTTTATTCATTCTGAGACTATAGACCATGGGCCCATGTTCAAGGCAGGTTCACCCTTAAATAGGCATCTCCCAGGTGATTCAAAATCCAGTCGAGTTGACGGTGAAGACGAACCAAAACAATATCTCCTCCTTGTTGTCTGATGCAAACCTAATAACCTTCCCAAGGACCCATATCCAAATGCCTGTACACCTGGGCTAGGGTTCCTACACAGGAATTTGAAGAGCCATAATTCAGCCCACGGTAATATGCATATACCAAATTTTCCTTATCTTCTATTAACAGCCTACATTTAGTTGTGTTGAATGTTTATCATAAGCTTCCTGCCAAGAACAAGCCCAGTCATGTCCTGAGAACCTCAACAACAGGTGATTTCATCCCTGTGAAACATCACAGTGTTTTTACACAAGCATGCCTGTGTCAGCAGGCCACATAACCTACGACCCATCCTATATCAACCGAAGTGTGGGATGTACCCACACATTCTGCACCTGTAATTGCCATTAGCCTAGGCTTTCTCTTTCTTATGGGTGATTTGGCAAGCCACTGATAATAAGCATCCTGGCTATGAGGCTAGGGAAGTAGACAGCTTTTCTCTTCCCATCTTCTTAACCAGGAAGTTCGTTAAGGTCAGGCCTTTGTCAAGGTCTCCATTCCCTTCCCTCCAACCTCAGAGGCCTGAAACCATGACCCTTACCCAACTCTAAGTTTCGAGCCATGTACCCTCTATCCAGATCCACACCCCTATGATTACCAGGCCACTGGCACTTGCTATTTTTTTGTCTAGTCTTTACTATGTTCAGATATATATGGACATACGTACAACATGGACTGTTATTGGAATGAAGTGAAACAACTCCCACAAAATTCCCAATTAAGGCCTAGCATATAATCACACATACATATGCAAGGAAATGTGGTTGTTTTATTTCCAAATTTCAACTCAGCCCAGTGTAGCCAGTGTTATTCTCCTTGTTCCTAAAATCATAATAATTAAAACTGTAAAATACAACACTACATACCATGGTCTAGCCATATATTAAAGGCTCCCTTTCTCTCGGAAGAGGCAAAAGGAAAAGTTCAGACAATAGATATCTACAACCAATTGCAACATCCAAACAGCAGTATCATTTTAATACGCGAGATATCTCAATATCAAACTCTTGCTTAGGTCAGCTGATAATGCAAATTAAACGCAACACCCGAAGCTCTCGGCAATCTACCATTCAAAAAGTCACACACACAGCTATCTGTTGTCCCTAAATTAAATTTTCCAACTGTCCATTCATCCCTCCAGTGAATAACACGGTGGACTCTGACTAAGCGTAAGACACAGCTGCTAGCACAGCCCAGAAGGACCCGAGGCCCAGCTGAGTCCTAATCCAGATTGTGACAGGTTGTCCTGCCCCAGCTGGTGCTTCATCCCTCTCCTAGTTTCAAGGGCATTTGATCCCAGCTCCACTTTTCAAAGCCCTTTTCAGTGCACAGAGAAGCTGCACAGCAGAACCACAGGCGCTCCCCAAAGACAAGTTACTACACATGCAAAGCACAGGAGGTGTCCTGAGCTTCCAAACAGTGAAGAGTCACGTCACACAAAGCACATATTGTTTGAATTGTCCAATACGAATGTAGTTAACTCCAGGATAAATGGTAACCAACTTGAAAGAAAAGCTGGAAGCAAATGACTATAAGACGTAACACCTGGTACTGGGGAGGTCCTTGCACCCACTCTCTGTATCTTGGAAATTGTCTAATGCATGACAATGTTTTGCTTGATGAAAGAAGGGAAAGGAGGAGGAGAGGGGAGAGAAAGGAATGGGCTTCCTTCAAGCAGCTGGCTCCATATGAGCAATGCAGCCACTGAGATAGCTAGGGATGTTTTTGTTTGTTTGTTCTGTTTTTTGGTTGGTTGGTTGGTTGGTCGGTTGGTTTCTATTAGGTCCTCTTCAAAACAAGAACATTGAGCGTATGTAACATCCAGCCATGAAAGTAGACCTTCTTGACATTGCTCTTCAAGTTTCTGCCCTAAACTAGACAGTGAATCCGAAGGCTGCATCTGTGGCTGGGCTAGAGAGGAAAGTAGAGCTGTAACAAGTGAGCGTATTGGGGAAAGACAGCAAGGTAGAGCATGCTGGCCAGCATGATCTTTTCTTCCTGTGAGGAAAGGCAGATCGGGCCAGGCTTCTGCTTGCAGAACAGACAGTGACAATTCCCAACTGATAAAGAAAGACCCTAAAATAGGCTCTGTGTCTAGGGCTGCCCTGTGTCCCTGAGAAAGAGCCATTGGTCAACTGGATGTCAACCCAAGCATTTTCTCCCTGACCCCTCCCTGACTTTGATCTCTGAGCATGCAGATAAACACATATGACAGTCTCTGGAGACTGTGTCTAAATATACCCACCCCTGTTTACACCAAAATGGATTCCCTGGCTATTCATGGTGCAGGCAGGCTCTAGCAAAAACCATAGCACAACGGCTTCCCAAGGAACCTGGGGATATGGAGAGACTAAAACTCTGGGCCCCCGCCTGACTGATCTACATCCGTGGGTAGGACCAGAATAAATCTATCATTTTGATGAGGGCACTCATGCCTAACAGAGTTCCCAGACAGAGTTCCAGATCCATAGTATATACAGGTTTTTCTGTCCAGTTAAGCAAAAATGACAACACCAAGGGGGGAAAAAATCCCAAAGCTCAACAACAATCTATCCAAGAAGAGGAAGCCTATAATCAGAGAGAGCAGACCCTCCCAGTCAAATTCCAGTCTTGCTGTTTGTTCAATATATTACCAATGCAAATTACTTAGGCTCTTAGACCCACAGGTTTCTCCTTTGTAAACTGGGGCTAACAGTAGGTCTCAGCCCATAAATCAGAGGTGAGGATTACATAAGGAAAGGTGTAAAACACTTAGCCAAGAGTTGCTGAGGACACATGCTGTGTCCGTCCCCATGAACAGCTACCCAACACACAAGGAGTGCAGGATGGGATTCAAGAACCTTATTCTTGAGCATGACCCCTCACCAAGCCTTGCAATCAGGACTCCCAGCTGTAGAAACAAATCTAAATGAAGGCCCAGGCTAGAGAGAGCAGTGAGAAACTGCTGGCTGACATGACTCCAAACTGTTTAGAACCAAAGGAATGCATTAAGGCTCTTGCACCCTGAGAGCTATTTTTTATGTTAAGTAAATGGCCCCAAGTCAGTGGCAGCCTCCACTTGAGCTCTCTTCGAGGTCTTGCCATTTAAATGCATGGCTCACTTGGGGTCACACTTGGGTGTTGGCAGGTTGAAAGACACTTCCAAAGCTAAGCGCTGGAGAAAGCCAAATATGGCCAAACTCAGGCCACTCTAGGTGGACCACAGAGAGGCCCCCCACGGGTGCCAGAGACGGTGAGGGGTGACTCACAGCATTAGCTGCGAGGCAGGAGTGGCTATGGGCTGATTTCATTTCCATGCAAAAATTTCCATCCTATAAACCCCAAAGTATTTTATCGAAGCAGTAGGGTCTAACTCATCAGTTTGCTATAAAAAGGGCAGCCTCGTAAGCAGGGAATAGACGGCTATTTTGAGTCACGGCACCAGCATACAGCCCTGCCTGGAGAGAGCACCTCAACCACCAGCAGGATGGAAATTTCCACCCCTCAAGGAGACCCCAGGGAGGTTCCTGGGACTTCTTAGCAAGCAAGAAGACCAGGGTCATCGTCACCTGCTGCTGAGTTCCGTGCTACCTATGGCAAGTCAGGCTATCTGAGCATGTCTCCTGCCCACACCAGAAACAAAACTTGTCACAAGGATCAAGTGAGAATAGAGTGAGGCAATACATGTGAGATATTCTGAAAAATACTGAGAAAGTACACTAAAACTATAAATAACTGTCACCAGGTACTAAAAGCTCTTGACTTTAATTCACCTTTAAAACTCTGTCTATATATATCACCTAGCTGAATAAGAGGTAAGAGAGGCAGGTTTTTATTATTATTCTACATCATACCAAACATACTTCAACTGATTTTTACTTTAATCGAATTGGCTACTTGTTTGACTTACTCAACCAACTATACAAAGCTCCCCTCATACTCTGTGTGGAATAGTCAAAATAGTAGACATGCTATCTGTCTTGCCTTACCACCACTCTGTCTGATGTCACTAATCAATGGGCAGAACTTGTTATCTTTACTCTGTCTGGCAGACATCACTAATCAGTCACTGAGGGCTTTTCTGTGGACCTGCTACCACTTCTAAATCCCTTTCAACACAGCAGCCCAGGGAGCCATAGCCAGTTACAAATCTGAAACTTACTTGTCACCTTCGATATTTTTTCTGCCTTACTTAGAAAAGCCTGCCTCGGGAGAATCATCCCCAACTTGATTTTACATATTATTAATCCTTCCTGAACTTATTTGCTGATGCCAGTAATTCCTGGTTAGGAGACAGAATCTTTCATTTCACAATTAGAGAAAAGGCTGAACATGCAAATACTTCAGAGAGGAGATAAAATGGTAAATTTATAGAAAACATAAATAGATGATTCCAGCCTTCCTCTGTGCGGGGCTCAGGTGGCCCAGCCCTTCCCAGTGGAGTCTTAGCCACTTCCTTAAAAGGACAGGTCTCCTCTTCCCTACACAGTGGACCTCCAGGGACAGCCAAGCTCATCCAAGACACGCCCAGAACTGCCAGGAGGAGGAAGCCCACCACTGTAAGGCCTTCTCCCTCCCCCGGCGGTAAAGGGCAAATGCCCTGGGTTCCTGAGAGTGAAGTGAAAAGCATGCAGGCAGGAGAGTTAACAAGCAAGGCTGAATGCCATCAGCACATACGTAACTTTCAACGCCCCAGAACGTCACCCCCACCGTGTCCCACCTACCATGACAAAAGCTGCAAAACCGTCAAAAGCACAAAACTGAGTCTTTGCAGACGTGGTGCTTGACAGGCTCGAGGTATCAGAATGGTGCCCTGAGTCCTGCAGGACCTTCCGAGTGCAGAGTCCCACTCGTTTCCGACCAAGCGGCTACAATAAGGGACACCAGTCACCCGCAGCTCTAGCGTGGCAGATGCCCATCTACTTCACCCATCAATATGCCCGGTGCTTCGTCTGTCTAGTAGCTGCTGGCTCACAATGGCTCACTGTCAAAACTGATTCTGCCTCGACATACCTCCACCAGGGCCTGTGTGTACCTTCATCAAATTGACAGGTAGCATATGACTGAAAATTAACACCTGCTGGAATATCCTGACTTTGGTTCCCTTAGCGAAGCCACAGAATAAGTTAACCTGATATGCCTGTTACATGTTCTATACCTGACATGCAAAATCTACCTAATGCTATAGGTTAGCTTGGATCAGGAATGTTCCCCACAGGGAACATTTAAATCTTCTTCAGCTTGGTGCTGTTATGGAGTAAGGAAAACTTTGAGACAAGGCCTTGTAAAAGATCTTAGGTCATTAGAAACATGCCCTTGAAGGGGATACTGGGACCCCCAGCCTCTTCTTTTCCCCCTTTCTTTAATTCTTCTCCTCCACCCACCCCTCTCTCTCCTGACCATGAACATGAGCTTTCTTGCTTTAATATGATAAATCACTAAAGACTCCAAAAGAAGCAGGGCCAATGAGTCACAGAACCAGCTGAACTTCAGACTTCCCAGGCTATAACCAAAACAACTCTTTTTTTCTTTACAGGCTTATCATCTCAGATATTTGTTACAGTAATAAAAAGCTGATGAACACACCTAATGTACTAAGTGCATATTTTAATGGAGATCTAATAATGTGTGCCTTTTATAGCAAATGATTTAGAAAAGAACAACAATGAGCTAATAACCTACAAGGTTAAAAGTCTATAAATAAGGACTCTCTATCAGGCAGACCGGAACTCACTGGGTTTGAGCTAGAGTCAAGGAAGTGAACTACTAAAACTCCCATCACATTGGTCTCTGTGTTTCTCCTCACAAATTTTCTATATACCTCCAGTCTTTGGGAGAACTGCTTAACAAACCGAGTGAGGTGGCTCCCATACTCTCATCTCCATGAATGCATTGGTGTTTTCAAAGCATACCCACACTCTGTCTTCTGTTTCCTCAACATCTTTGTAATGGAAACAGAAGGACTGCTAGTGGCCTACAGAACACGGATCCAAATTTCCCGTCCTAACACTGTGGCAGTCCATCTCATATCAATCACATGGCAGAAAGGAACAGAGAATTTATTATTTCATTGATGAATAGAAATGCTGAGCAATGCGAGCTGAGCACAAAGGAAAGGGAATTCTTCCGTGCCAGGAAGGAGACGAGAAGGTAAAGCTTGAGTGATGAGCTATAACGACGCAGCTGAGAAAGCCAGGGCATGGAGTTGGTCATCGACCTAAGGACCAGGCTCTACATGAAACAGGAGATGTAGCTGTGAGACCACAATGCATAGGGCCAGAACTGAGCTCTGGCATAAAGCCCAGAGTCTAAAGCAACCTCTATTCAATAAAAGGGTCTAAAGCCTCTGCCTGCCTTGCCCAAGGAAAAGCAGGAAATATTGTCAGGCAGATATTAACTTGGACTTTCTCCTGCTATCTCAGAATCCTAGCTGGAGTACCAAATCTAAGAAGTATCAATAACATGCTCCTCACACAACAGGGACGTGATCTAGATTTTTTTGTTGCTGGACAAGAAGAGCTGAAGCAGCCCTAAGACTATCCCTCTAGCAGCCATGTAGTCTATCTATATAAGCCCAGAGCTAGAGACATGGGAGCTAGCAAGCATGAAGGAGGGACTCAGACAGCCTTCCCCTCCCGCTACCCAAGTGAAGGATGTGGGCCTCAAGGAGGACCTCTTTAGGGGCTAGGATGCAATAAAGAGGCCGGCCTCTCAAGCCTTGCATGACACCTCCAAGCCACAGAACCTGTAGCCTCCCAATGTAACAGCAGAGCATATTCCTGGTGCACCCCTGTCTTATGTGCTGAGTCTGGAGGACGCATCTAAACCAACATGGAGGCTATTTTCTACCTCAAGAATTCTGCACAGGGCGTCTGGCAAAGCACAGAGAACGGCCAACAATGGGAAGCAGCCTGACTCCAAGTTCTAACTAAATATGGTGTCCTCCACCAGACTGAGTGGATGATACAAAAGCAGCTGGCCTCAAGCCACTAGAAAGTGTTTTTTCCCAAGAAGGCTGTCTCTCAAGAAGAGGTTGCAGAAGTGAACCAAGGTCTGGCAGAGACCACATCACCATCACCGTTTCAGGGTTCTCGGCAATGCCAAGGAGTCCAGGAGGAGCCTTCGGAGAACTCACGAAGGTGCCCTAAGAAAGCGCCAGATGGTGGCCAGCCAGTGTCTGGCAAAAGCACACCAAGGGAAAACACTTTGGCTCGGTTCCTCTAAGTCCTTCCCCTCTCCCTAAGCCTGGAAGCTTTAGAACAGGAAAGAAGCAGAATGGGGGAAGACAGCCCTGGTCTTTTTCCTCTACCCAAATCTGAAGCCACAGACAGGGCCTAAGGTAAAAGTAGGACCTCCATTCCAGCAGCCTCTCGGAGCCGTTAACTGTAAAGGAGTCCCAATGATTGAGATGAGACTGTTCTGGACGTATGTTGCCCTAGGCTGACTGGGGTTCTGTGTGAAAGTGTCTTCTGGATGAAACTGACAGCACCAGTGAGTTTACTCCAACTCAAGAACTAAACAGTAAAAGCACTTTCCAGACAAGGGAAAAGACCAAAACTCCCACTGGGTCTAATGCAAAGCAGCAATAGCACAACACAGTCACAATTCAAGGTGCTCAGAACTCTATGGGGCAGAAATCACAGGGCAGGTAGGATTTCCTCAGTGCGTTCATATCACATAAGGAAACGACACATAATCTACAAATGTCCATGGACTGAACAGCTGCTCCCCAAGAGCCAGAGCCCACAAAACAGAACATTGCCAATGCATGTGAATATGAATTTAAAACCTGAAATATGAAATGAAAGCACAAAGGAGAAATACGATATAAAAAAAATGTGAAAGTGGAGCTTTTAGGAACAAAGTGTCACTGAAAACAAAAACTTCCTCAAAGGTGGAAATAAAAAAAAAAAAAACCTGGTAAATTGGAAGACAGAGAGGAAGAAGGTATCAGTTGTAAAAAAGAGACAGTGAAAAATAGAACATGAAAGAGCATGTAAGAGAAAAAGAAACAATAAAGATGCTCAAAACACACTGTTTTCTTGGTTGTGTGTGTGTGTGTGTGTGTGTGTGTGTGTGTGTATTTGGGGTACAGATTGAGGGGCAGGGGTTGTTTCTGAGGAAGGCCTATGCAACCCACGCTGGCCTCACCCTCCAGAGTCCTAGGACTACAGGTATGACCACCAGAACTGGCTAACTTATAGTTTAATAGTAGAGTTTTGGAAGAATAAACTCAACTAAGGGCAGGTAATGTTTGGTAAGATAATGACTGAACCCAGTTTAGACATTACACGATATATCTGGTGCTGACCCATTGCACTTTACCCACTAATATGTATAATTTTCTAGAAAAAAAAATGGGTAATGTAAGAATTTTCCTGAGTTGATGAACAATATGAGTTTGCAGACTGAAATAGCTTGCCAAGTCCAAGCAGGCTGTCAACAAAGCCTACATATTTAACACAACACTATAAAACTGCATTAGCATAAGGACAAAGACAGTATCTTTTAAATTTTCAGAATAGCACTGACAGCAGATGGTTCGTGGAAATAACAGGGCCTAGAAAACAGAGGAATATCCTTAAATTGATGTGGAATAACTGTTGACACAGTTCTATACCTGTCTAAACCATTCTCTGAGTAAAGAAGCCCTGGGCTGGGTGGTGCAGATCCGTAATCTCAGCTACTAAGGAGGCTAAGACATGAGGAACCCAGTTCCAAGTTCAAAACCAGCCTGCATAATCTAACAATCCAGTCTCCAAAAAACAGACGAGGGATAGGGAGCCTGCTGGGGATAGAGCTCCATGGTAGCCACACACACATATTCCATACACACAAACCTTCATATATTAAGGGTGTGGATGAGTGTGTGTGTGTGTTATGAAGAAAAATCTAGAAGGAAGAAATGCAAGCTGCAGGAAGTCATCCTCGCTACGACTTTCTAAGAAGTGGGTGTGATTTCTTAGTCACCACTACTGCATATAAGACAAAGCAACTCTGAATCAACATCCCTCAGGAGTTTCATATACAAAGCCACAGAAATATGAGTCGGGGGAATAGGGAAACGGCTCCTTGAGTAAAAAGCTTGCTGCGCTAGCTTGAGAAACTGAGTTTGAATCTCCATCACCCATGTAAACAGTGGGGGGTGGGCTGGCTGCATATGCCTGTCACCTGAGCATCGTGGGGCAGAGACAGGCAGAAGCAGAGCAGTCTAGCCAAAAGGGTGAGATTCTGGTTCAGCAAGAGACCTTGTCTTAAAGGAACAAGGGGGAGAGAGAGAGAGAGAGAGAGAGAGAGAGAGAGAGAGAGAGAGAGAGAGAGACAGAGGAACTGCGGGTCCTACATCTTTAAAGCTCCAAACCCTCTGGTACTGTTCTGCAAGCTACAGAGGGATGTTTTACATTCTTCTTGCTCAGCCTCCAAACATTTGCTCGCAGTGTAAACTCAGCTCGGGAGTACTCTTTCGGCATCGGAGCCCATTTTACAATTCCCCAACGCAGCTGACAACACACAAGGAAGCAGGCACAAGGTTTTCTCTTCCTGTATTTCAACCCATCCTTTTGCCATCCTCAAATAGAGTTAAAAAAAAAAAAAAGCAGGTTCTTAATGGGAGGCAGGGCAAGGAGGATTCAGAACTATTGACAGAGAGAATACCAAATAACCAAAATACCAAATATACCAAAAGACCACAAGACCAAAACAGAAGTGAAGGTCCCTCTAAACATAAATGTCCTTATTCCAGACACGGTTATACTGTGACAACATGCTTTTTGGCATTTCAAGCCAAGTAAACTCGGGCAGAGTCAGGAAAAGAAAGAACAATCCCAAAACACTTAAGTTCTTCAAATAAAATCCCAGATGAAGCCAGACAGGGTGAGATGGTAGCTCCCGGCGACCACGCAACTCCTAGGAGGGCTGTCAAGACACACCACTTCCAAGAGAGGCTGTCAGACAAGTATGCCTCCTCCCTACCAAGAAAGACAGAGAAACGGCCAGGCTCTGAGGCTGGTGGGCTGTGTGCCTCTTTCACATAGTCCATCACTCCACACATGTGGATTGGCTTCTGGAGTGATCAACATGTCCCATCATATGAGGACAAAACTGCCCTCCATCCAAGCCAGAGGCACTGGACCGTGCAGAGAGTTTGATGACAGTGTAGGCACCAGCTCCCCCAACTCAGAGGTATCAGCACACACTTTTTACTACTTCTGGGAAAGACCTCCTCCCACCCACTAATGATTTTGGTCCCTGCACACATTTCAGAGCTAGAGTCAGGACCTTAGGGGTACCTCCTGACCACCAACTCCCTCCTGAACAAGAGGAAGCCCAGGAACATCCAGCAGAATATATTTCCATGGCATCCAAAGAGTTCTAATATTGTCCTTGGCATCCAAAACTCAAACCTTTTCAGGAAACACTCCAGACATATTTTTCTCAATTACAGGAAAATGCAAGTGTTGTAAAGCTTAAGGGCTCCAACTGAGATTTTCCCATGGTCATAACATCTTGGTTGCAGAGTTATAAGGTGGTAAGGATAAAGAAAAAGCAATAAAATGTTCTGTTCTCAGGAATTTGATATTCTGCTATAATTATAAGGATATAAAATCACGGGGCTTCAATGTCACATGGGCTAGCAGGTCCCTTGGAGAGCCAATATTCCAGCCTGAAAGGTAGGACAATGTAGATGGGGAACATGGGAGCTCCAGGATAGAAGATGAAGAGGGGTAGTCTCCAGGGGACGATCCTAAGGTTGGCACTTCCAGTAGGCCTTGCTGGGACAGTATTCTCTCCTGTCACACAGGACTCCTGTGACTGAGGCTAGCAGAGCAAGATCCGTGCCTATATTCCCAAGACATCATGTTTGCTACATGGCTGGACACCATGTGAAAGTAGCCTGGCATTCTGCTCCAGCAGTCCTCCAGCTACCACTTTCCTTCAATCTGTACACTGAACACTGCCTCAGGTCTCTAAGCCCCTCCACCTTGGTAGGTGCTGGGGAGGCCAAAGTGTTAGGCCAACGAAGTTCATCTTTGTGTGTCTGTGCTCACATACAAACACACACTCATATACACATCCTGCCCTCCACAGAGCACACAGCTAGGCGGCCGTTCCAAGAACAAATGCCCGAGAGAACCAACTGCAAGGACGAAACATTCGTTTTGGTTTACTGGTGTGTGTGGAGGGTTCTTACAGGGACTACCTCCTCCCTACAGTACCATCAGAGAGCAGCCTTTAACACATGGACCCTTGGAGAACTGCTATGATTCAAACGACACACTCACCCTCCTGAAACTGCAACCATCCATCCTGCTGCCCGGGCTTGTCAACCTGTATTCCAAGCTTCCCAATTAAAACCTTCCTATCCTGCACATTCACTCAGAGAACGCCACGGGACTGACTGTGAGAACAGAGGCAGACTCTACAGCTCAAACTCCCAAGCCTCTGTCGGCACTGGATGTCCTATAACCCTTCCCTCCACCAGCCACTTCAACTGGCCAGAGACATCCCCATTCCCAGACACTGATTCTAGGTGCCCTGTCTCTTAGAAGGGCCAGAATCTTCTGCCCATTTGGCCTGGCTAGCACCTGTCTCACTTGGACACATAGCACTGGGGAGCCTTTCTCTAGAAACGCTGGCCTCCAGCACAAGCCAGCTCTCTCGGGGACTTGGGAAGCCTTAGTGATTTCTCTGGATGTCCCTAGAAGTCTGTTGCCTGTTCCATTCTCCTCAGGCCCAGACTGCACTCCATCTGTTCCATCCCCTCCCCCATACCCAGCACTCCTCCTGAGGGCCCTGAGGGGCAAGCCTCATACATGCATATAATACATTTTGCCCAAATCCTCCCCTCCATCGGCTACTCTATCCCCCACTACTTTTCACTCCCAACTATTATTATCATCATTATTATTATTATTATTATTATTATTATTATTATTACCATTGAGTCTACTTAGTGCTGCCTACATGCTCATTGGTATAAGGCCATCCTATGAAGCATGGATACCCTCACAGGCACCAAATCCTTGAAGGAAAGTGACTCTCCCCTCCCCTCAGCAGCTGTAATTGACTATTAGCTCCTCAGCTACGGGTAGGACTTTCCTCCTAACATGCTGGGATGTGGGCTGGCTCGAACCTCTGTGGGTCCTGCGCTTGCAGTCCCAGCAGTTGTGAGTTCATGTGTGTAACGGTGTCATCATGTCTAGCAATGCTGTTTCACTGAGGATGTCAGCTACCTCTGGCTATTACGATCGTTGCGCCCCACCCCCAACCCCTTTTCCTCAATGATCCCTGGACTCTGGGAGGCAGGGGTATGATACAGTTGTTACATTCAGAGCTGAGCACTCTGCAGTCTCTTATTCTCTGCAGGTTGACCAGGTCTTATAATTGCCAGATACCTAAACAAAAAAAGCTTTTCTGGTTGTGGCTGAGAGACACACTAATCTATAGGGATAGAGACGGGAACTTAGAGGGCAGTTTACCACTATATGCCATCGCACGCTTTTTAAGAGACCTTCACCTTCTTGTAACATCGCGCCTCGTCTGCATTTTCATACAGCTGAAGAATCTGTGTGTGGGGGCAGATGTCTTATGTCTGTTAGTAGAAAGGACGTCTACGGCCTATGGCCTTGAAGCCAGAATACTGTAAACAAACTGTCTTGCAAGAATCAGAGGCCCTGTAGGCGTCTGTTAATGACCAACCATCCCATTCTGTGTGGAGAATTGTTTAAGATTGGGCTGAGATACCTCATTTTCAGAAACATTTCACAGGCAGTTTACTCTCAAAAGGTTTATCTCCTAGTCTTCCAGACAGCTAGACACAGGTCAAACTTTCTGCCTTTTAAATATTTGAAAATCAGAAGTTTCAGATCCTGCCCAGCGTAGACCAAACATGAGGTCTGAGTCACTGAAATCTACTTGGTTTCCCAGGATATCTATCTGGTAAAGCCAGAAAGGAAAACCAGAACAACCAACCCGGAAAATCCCATGTAACACCACAACCACATTCCAACTCTGAAGGGAAACAGATACACCTGTACCTGGGAGCAGGAGGGAAGTAAAGGCAGAGCCCCCAGCATTAAATATGCTATCACATGCACATGCCTTCACACGTCTCTACACACAGGGACACAGCCAAGGCAGCAATGAGTACTTCCTTCTTTCCTCATCACCCAAGTCCAGCACCCCACAGAAGTACAACACTTATATTATTACTTTCAAGTAAAACAATTGCCTTTCATCATTGTAATGGTTGATCAATTTAATGATTACCTCAGGTTTGGAAAGCAGCTCTCAGACTTACTTGGCCATCGTCCCACAGCACACGCCACCATTCGCCTTAGGCTGTCAACCTTGTTCTCTGTTTATGCCTTCCTCTTTCATGATCTGCTACACAGAACACACACAGAGAAAGGGGGAGGGCTGACTGCTTCCCATCTTCTTGGTTGCCCTGCTCTTACCTGTACGTACATGCACGTATAAGAGCCCTGAGAATTTGTTCTCCCCAAAGGCAGCATGGTGGCTAGGGGCAGAACACCATCATCAACCAGGCCACTCGGCACCCCTGAGCCAACACCGGTGCACACAATCACGGAGACCGAAGGAGAGCAGAAACACATCAAACAGCCTTGTCTTGCCAATACCCATTTCCTATTGAGTTACAGGGCCCAGTGGGCAGGGAAGCGAGAGCTGGCGGCAAGGTGAGATCTCCATTATTTTGGGAATGGGGCAGAATTCAACAGAAGCAGAATTCTGCTTCAACAGAAAGCAGCTGCTCAGCCGTCAAGTACTTAACGTCGGGTCCAGGATACGAGTGCTGGACACCCAGTGGCCTCACTGAACCCTCACTCCTGACACAGGGAGACTCCCTAAGGCCATAAAGAAATGGCCAGCACTATTATTATTATTATTATTATTATTGTTATTATTTGCAATTTAGACCCAAAGGCAATCAAATGTGTGCCTGTGTTCCAACCTACAGCACAGAATTACAGGAATAGCCACAAGTGGAAACAACTGAATAGCCAACAGATGAGCAGATAAAGATGCTGTGGTGACGTATGAAAGAGTATTCACTGAACAAGAATAGGGAGTCTGGCACATGCTACAGCATGGCTGAACCTTGAAGATACTTTGCCAGGCAATTAAGCCAGAAGTACCAGGAAGCATCCAGAACAGGCAAATTCACACAGAGAGAAAGTTGCTTAAATGTCCTCAGGTAAAGGGCTTAGGGACAGAGTGTCTAATGGCTGTAGTTTTTACTGGAGGTGATGACGGTGTTCAGAATAGTGAAGACTGCACAGCATTGTGAAGATAGTCAGTATTTTGGGTTACAGACTTAAAACAGCACATTTTATAGTACAGATTTTAAAAGACCATCACAATCCCCAAGTCTCACACACCTAGCGGTTCTGACACACATAAAAATATTTTAAGCCCGCTTCAGTTTCTTTTCAACTTTTTATTTTTTATTACTTAAATTTTTTCATACAACAAATCTCGGTCCAATTCTTTTACCTCTTCCTACTCCTTCCAGATCTTCCCCATTTCTCTACCTACCAAACTTCTCTCTCTCTCAAAATAAAAAATTAAAATTAAAATTAAATAACATCCAAAAAAAACTCAATATAACCAACCAAACCAACCAAACAAAAAACCCTAAGCCAAAACAAAGCAAAACAAAAGTACAGACACAGACATACATACACATACACACACACATACACACACACACACACACACACACACACACACACACGTCTGTTTTGCATTGTTCAACTAATCCTGGGACCTTCCCCATATGGTTTTTATACCCAGGGACACTCCGTTGAAAATGATGGATTTTTTTTTTCTTTCCTAGCAGATATACATTGGAATAGCTCCTAGGTTAGGGCTGAGAGTTTGTGTCCATTTCCCTTTTCCATCCTGGGATTTTATTTATATGTTAATTCCACTCCAAAATGACCTAGGTCTCTACCTAGTTTCATGTCTCCTTTTAATTCTATGTTTAACATAGATTATCACAAACATTCCAATATTTATATGTATTACCATGTATTATGTACATGGATAACTTACATGGTGAATTATTATTGTTGTCAATGGAGCACAAAAAGCCACATAAACAAAAGTAAGTCCTTGGGTGCTGAGGGCTGGAGGAGGAATGAACTGTGCCCGCCAGAAAGTACAGGGCTTCCTTTTGAGATCAATGAAGCTTTTTGGGGACTGGACAGTAGAGATGATTTCAAAATTCTAAATACTCTGAAAGCCACATTAGGTAAATATATGTTATACCATGTGAACGACATCTCAACAAAGCTGCTGTTTAAAAATAAATAGTTGCTGGGCACGGTGGTGCGCTCCTGTAATCCCCGCACTCAGAGAGGCAGAGGCAGGTGAATCTCTGTGGGTTCCAGGGCACCCTGGTCTACAAAGCGAGTCCAGGACAGCCGAGGCTACACATAGAAACCCTGTCTCAAAAAAAACAAATATAAATAAATAAATAAATAAATAAATAAGGCCAGGTATAGTGGCAGATGCCTGTAATCCTAGCACTTGGGAGATATAGGATTAGGAGTTTAAGGCTAGCCTCAGCTACCTACCAAATCTATGCCAGTCTGTTTTAAGTAAACAAATAAACAAGCAAATTTAAAGAAGTAAACACATATAATGCATGATGTTGGGGAGTTCATGGCAAGGACAAATGAATGCACTAGAAGCCTGCTAAGAGTAGAGGGTGCCTGTCTCCTCAGAGGGTCACCAAGAACTATCCAAGAACAGGCTGGAACAAGACCACACTTCCACAGAGCTTAGAACTAACCCCAACTGAGCTCAAGGACTCAAAAGGGGCTGACAGAAACTCAACTAAGTCATTAGCCAGAACACGGGATGAAGAGAGGAGAGGCCAGAGGAAGGTCCCATAGCCCCTGTTCGACAAGACCCACCCTTCAGTTCTTCATCTTCAACACTTTCACAGAAGCGCCATGAGGCTACAGATGTTTTCCCAAAGCGCGGAGCAGATTTTTCTTTCAGTTCTTCCCCCCACATTAAGTGGTACTGTTTTGCTCTGAAATGTACCCAAAGGTCATGGGGTTGAAGGCTTCCTTACCAGCCTTCCGCCATACCTAAAGGTACCAACCCTTCCGGAGGCGGGGCCTGGTGGGAGGATGTCAGGTCATTGGAAATGTGCCCCTTCAGGAGGTACTGGGACTCTAGCCCTCTCTTTCTGGCAAGAGGTAAGCATCTTTGCTCCTTCACACACTCCCCTTCCTCGATGTCCTGCTTCCCCACAGGCTTTGGGCAAAGCCAACAGACCATACAGATGACACATCAGCTGACTGACAATGGTGAAGGAACAGGACAATTTTTATCTGTCCTACTTTAAAATCCCAAAAGGCAGAGCTTTCAACCTCCTGGGAAACATTGTGAATACCCATCTCGAGGTAAAGATGAACTGTAGGGAGAATTTTGTAATTTTTGGCTTCTTTAAACACACACAGAGAGAGAGAGAGAGAGAGGGAGGGAGGGAGAGAGAGGGAGAGAGAGGGAGAGAGAGAGGGAGAGAGAGGGAGAGAGAGGGAAAGAGAGGGAGAGAGAGGGAGAGAGAGGGGGGAGAGAGAGGAGGGCTTGGGGAGTTGGCTCAGTGGTTAAGAACACTTGTAGTTGTTGCTTAAAGGACCCAGGTTCAATTCCCAGCACCCACATGGAGGATCACCACCTCCTCGAGCACCAAACACACAAGCAGTGCATAGAGCCACATGTGGGCAAAACATTCATACACATAAACTAATAAAAAAAAAACATAGAAATGTTACGGGAATGACTTTTTATTTTAATCCCAGGTGTGGGAATGGAGGGGAGGCTGCGTCACAGCAGGTGACTGTAATTTGCTCTAGGAGAGACGCTGTTTGCCAGCTGCAGAGAGTTGCTGCCATTGCGTGATTATCTGGAGTTCTGAGGAGTTTTTCCAGAGGATATATAAATGCTAGTACGATTTATAAGGGGATTGTTGGGCGGGTTTCGGGTTGGTTGGTTGTAGTTTGTCAGTTAGTTGCGCACAAAGAAGTGAGAAGAAGAAATTAGATCTCCTGACTATGAAGATCAAACTCGTCCCACGGAACTGGATGTCCCTAATCAGCAGGAAGTAGTCTAATGATAATGTCACCCCCTTTCCCCTTTATCCTTTTTTTCTCTCCTATCTAGTGTTAGGGGGTTGAAAGGGTGGAAGAAAGAAGAACCACAAAGTAGCAAATGCCAGCTACCATAAGCACAAGCATAGGACACACCAAGACTTCTACCTGGGACATGCTAGGTGTTCAGTAACTCTTGGGTAATACTCCTGGCCTGTATTAAAATATAAAAAGGTTAACTGCTTCAGTACAAGGATTCCCACCCCCACCCCCCTTTACATAAAAATTAAAACCGACCCTGGGACCAGAGGCTAGACGTGAAAGGTACAAAGTAGGTGCAAAAGTTTCCCAGCATACTTTTGGATGATGAGACTTTTTTTTCTATTTTAGGAAATGAAAAAGTTAATCCTGCAACTTAAAATGGGACAGTTAAGCCCTTTCCTATTTGATAAGTGTTTCAAAGCACCGCATGAAGCTATCTCCTCTCCTTGTCTACAAAAACCCGGAACTTTTACCATTTAATAAAAAAGAAAAGAAGTTGGTCCATTTTCTAAAAGCAAGGGGTATTTTTGAAGCAAAGTCTTCCTTTCCAGGCTGTCTGTCCCTCCATCCCGGACAGTGGTGAAGACGGCTGAGGAACTCAACACTGGAAGGGGTAGCAGAGCATCAAGAATCTGTTGCGCTTTTATCTATGCATAGCCTGTGCATCAGAAGACTGGACCGTTTAGCTTTGGACCTGAAGCTAAAGGAACCATGTACTTGTCTGTAGGATAATGACTGACATCAGCTAACAAACAAACACACACACACACACACACACACACACACACACACACACACACCTACCCCAGGTTTTGCCCCTCAGGTTAGAATAGCAGTACAGATGGAGCCCCAGCATCTTGATGATAAGTCACCTACAGTGACTCACAGTTGTCAAGAAGAGCTCTCAGTGTCAAAAGACCAGATCTATCTTGATGGGTTGTTTTTTGTTTTTTTTTGTTTTTTTTTTTTTCACTTCTTCCTTGTTAAGTCAGGTGTAGCCAGTCCAACCCGGTCTCTTGTCTGTTCTTATCTTTTCATCTTTAAATTTCTGGAGTATCTCGGTTCTCCAGTAACACTTGTGAGATGCTGTCAACATTGTTTCAATATGTTGCTTTCTCAAACTAGGGTGCTCTGTACTTCTCCAAACCAAGTGTGCTTGGTTCAGAAGGGAAGTTCCCAAAAACAACAACAAAAACTTAAAGACACATCTTCCAGGAAAAGAGGCGCAAAATCATGAAATTCTATGTTTCTGTGGACGCAATTGGACTTTCACTCTGCAGTTTAAAGAATTATTTTTAAACCTTTCCAATGATAGATACCTCCCACCCCCCTCTCTCAACTCTGTTCCTAAAATTTAATGGCTCAGACATTAATTTAAATCAGTATCTAAGTGGAGGCAGGAGATCCAAGAAGAGGGAGAGGTGGGGAGGTTCATCGCACAAAGCCCACCCACAAACCCTACACAGCAGGCTCCGGTGCTTAGCTCGCCATCACAGTGGTCAGGAAAAAGGCAGGAAACAGAGCCTCATGACAGGTTTCTATCACATCCAGACCAAATGACTCTTTTAGAGCCTCTATTTTTTCAAATGAAAATGGGAATTTTTCCTTAGGCTCCTTTACCTATCAAACAAATACACTGAGCCTAGAAGGGCAATTCTAAAGAGATATCATATTCATTCCATGTTTGACAGGCCCTTCTAAGAACATGAATACAGAAATCTTACTTCCTGCTCCTGTGTACACACAGAGAACACACACACACACACACAAGCATGCACGCACACACAGGCACACACCATAAGACTAGATGTTAATGAATCACGTAGATTTCGTGGGGTTTGGGACGGGTAGAGACAAAGGGGCCAAGTCCTTGCTAGTCAACCCCTGCTTTCTTTATCCTCTGCCCAAAGCCAACCTAACTATTCCTTCAGTTCCCTGGGAAAGAAGGGCTCTATTTCCAGCCTTCATTTGACTCTCAGATGCCAGGATCCAAACTTCCCTTCTTATAGAACCTGAACTTCCTTCTTAAGTTGAGTCCAAGTCTGCAACAGTAACTGCCGCCCCTGTGACCTTCCCCAGGCTTCCTGCAGACAGCATGCTCAGCGGGGCCTCTCATCACTTCCTGTCATAATTTGGGTCCTTGACTTTCTAAAGTGCCAGTCTTTTCACAACTGTGCACTCTGTGGGGCGACCCTGGACCCCCAGTCACCCTACAGGGATCCCTCTCCCACATAGCACACATCTGGAACTCAAGCAAAGCCCTGGGATGACCCCAAGGCCCCATGTTCCTCAGGAAAAGAGGACAAGACAGAGTGTCTCCCACGTCACTTGTTGCCATGACAAGTGACGACCTCCAAGAGTTTCCAAACTGTGGCAGCAGTTCTGTTCTGCGTAGACCCTGGTCTGCATCTACACGGCATCAGCCAAAGCAAGGCATGGGCAAACTTCAGCCAGTTAGTGAGCAAACACATAGGTTTCAGTTCCGAAGATCGTCATGTCCGCTCTCCGTTTGTCTCCAAGAGGCCCAGCTGAAGCCTAGGCAGCAGGCTTTGAAATGGCACTGACGTCTCCTATTCCCTGAGGGATTCTGTCACTGTCCTGTCACTACGACTTATTTTATCTGATACCTAACCTCAAGGAACAGTAAACAAGTGTTTACTAAATTATGTTAATGGCTGACAGCCATGACTCCAAATGTCATTTCATTAGCAGAATGTTTAGCATGTTGCTAAGTATTTAGCACCTGATATTTTGCTTTCTCTCTCTCTCTCTTTTTTTTATTCAGCTATGCTATCCTCTACGGTACCCAGTATTAACTTAAGCAACAGAGAAGACAGACTCTAAGAGCAGACTAAACTGTTATTATTTTGCTAATCATCTGGCTCTTAACGACTTCAGCCATGTTTCCCCAACAGGGCCATGAGCTTTCTGCAGCGGGTATAGGAAGTAAACTCATCTTCTCCATTCTTCGAGGGACAGAAAGAAAAGAGCTGGTATGCTGGCTGCTGACCAGTAGTTCCTGAACACACACACACAAACACAAACACACACACGCAGCTGTAATACCGGGCAGGCAGAATTACTGTAAAAGGAAGAAAGCACCGCCAGCCTTTCCCACGATTTCTTAGCCAGGTTCCTCAGTTCTCACCATAACAACTCAAAGACTAGGGGCAACAGAAAGATGGAGGAAAGCATCAGGAGATGGAAGGTAGCCCTTAATGTCAGAATTAACTTCAGGGACTTCCTCCTGAGGTCTCCAGGGCCTTCCTGCTACCACCGAGCAGGAAATGGCTGAGGCAGAAATCAACAGTGAAATGTGCCCATGGCTTAGTCCTCCCCTGAGCAAAGTTGAGAAAATGTCTTATTGCTGTAGAGCTGCTGATGAACTTTGTAACCCCACATGTCTGCATCTTCGGGTCACCTCAGGTTTGAAGGGGACAGTGGGCCCACTAGTTTTCAGACTACCCTTTCAAATCATGAGGGAAATCAGCACGCGGCCATGATGTGTTCAGCTGACCACCAGGCTCTGTACAACACTGTCTACATCCTAGGTAAACAGAAGTTTGAGGTAAGAAAGTGCGATGTAACCAAACAATCCAAGGTGGAGGGACCCAGGGCATCCTTCCTTCTACAAGGCCTCTGGTAAACAGTGCCACGGAGACCAGGGATGGTCTTTAAGGTCCTCTGCACCAGGGCTTGAGGGAACAGGTTCTCCACCTTCCCCTTGTCTTTCCCATCTCCATGGCCCTGGAGACCATGGCCTGACTCTTAAGCCCTGTAGCGCCACCTACTGGGGGAGGCAGATGTCAGAGCTACTGCTGGTCCCAAAGAGCCTGTTCCTGTATGATAGTCAATAATGCATTCAAGCCCCTGCAATGAGCTCCTACTTACACTAGGAAGTAGAATCCAAAGACCAGCAAGGCCTCAATTTGGTACCTCCATTTGGTATCCCCTTGGAATATACTATTTACAGAAGGGCCTACCCAACGCAGTTTTGAGTTGAATCCTAAATCATTTCCAAGACTCTAAGAAATAGCTGGGGGATGGGGTGGGGGAGAGTAGTGGCTCACCACTGTGTAGACAAAGCACAGTTATCCTTGTGGCATCCACTCTCCCAGAATGGGTCTCTACTTAATAGGAGATCAAACACATACATGCGTGCGTGCGCACGCATACACACACACACACACACACACACACACACACACGTACACACACATACATACACACACACACCATTTTAGGACACTGTATAGTCAACATTCCTTTGCATAAGCCCCAGGGTAAGGTGCATTAAGCCCTGTGTGATCTGTTTCCAGTGACTTCCTAATTCTCTCTGTGTGCACACGTTTAATCATCATCGCAGGTATCCCATGGAAATAAATAATCACTGATTCTCTGACGCCGTGTTGGTATGTTGAAAAGCACCCAGCCATTCCTAGGAACAGCATTTGGAACTCAGGAGAGAAAAAAAAAGCCCCCTTTCTCCAGCTTCCTCCGGGCAACTTGCAGAGATGGAGTAACTGATTCAAGCCTTCCTTCCTCTAACCTTCACAAGCTGAGGGGCTAGCCGCACAGCTCTCAGACCATTTGAAAAGAGCTGACTGTGAACAATGTGTTAATATTTTATTTTAAATGATAATTACTATTCTCCTGTAGGGCTAAGTAATCTAAAGAAAAGCACACTGTGTTTTCCCCTCCTCCCTGCCTCATCTCCAGGAGATAGGGGACATTCTGATGTTTTGTGTGAAATGGTTGACTATTAAGAAATTCGCTTGCTAGCTGGAACCTACATTGGATAATCGGCCCAGAAAAGCGGAAGGCTGGAATGGGACCAGAGCTGATAGGGCACCAGAAGTGAGTCACGGCTTGGAGATGTAACCTCCAGCCTGGAGCCTGGCAACAGAGCCCTTCCTTCCCGCAACTTCCAAATTGCTTCAAGGTACTGGCCTCTGACCTCCACAGCCGGCCCCCTCGGCTCACAGGTGCACACACAGCACTGAAAAGCTGTGGGAAGGATGTGCATTCAATCCTTGCAAGCCAGTCAGGAGAGGAGAAAACAGCCACCTGGCAACTTATTTGGTTCTCCGTTCTGATTGGTCACCACTGCTGTTCTGAGGTCATCATTTGGCTCCTCTTCTCTCTGCCTTCTGAAACTCTAGCCCCCAACTATGTTTCATCGCCCATGAGTTACTAAGCCAATATTTCTTTCTTGTAAATATTCACACTCCTCCAGGTCTGTCCTTCCCACCTCTGCCACCTCCCCCAGCCCTCCTCAAAAGAAGCACAGCCAATCAAGGAAAGGGAGGTGGGAGGCAGAGGGGGACAAGGACCCCGGTGCTCTTTTACCTAAGAGCCGCATCTAGGGATGGAGGCGAAAGTGCTCCTGTGAATTATGTAACCACTGCAGCTCTGAGGGAGAGTAGCATCCCCGTTGCTATAGTGTTTGCTGGCTTCCTGCTGGAAAGGTAGAGCTCCTGGCCACTGCTCCCTCCCCTTCCCCCTACACCCTCCTCTCCAGAACCTGTAGGGTTGTTGCTCCTGCATTTAATGCCAGCTCCCTGAAAAGAAGGGGCTTGGGGATGATGGTGGGGAGCAAAGTGGCAAAAGAAAAGAAACAGAGTAAGGAAGTAAGCTAAGATGGGCATTCTCCCTCACTACTGGGAGACCTTGCCAACTGTGGGCATACCTGTTTTACAAAGATGCCTTGTCCCTGGTAGTAAGAGCTGGGACAAGGCTGCAGAGTTCTTCCCTGCCAAGTTGCTTAGACTGAGGACATGGGCAGAGCATGGGAGAGCTAGCCCACCCCCCACTCTTCAAAAGCATCATCCTTTCTTTTGTGTCTCATTCTCTCCTCCTAATCAACCCATAACTCCATCAGCCAGGAAATGAATTCCAGGACAGAGGAAGGATGAGGGAGACAGAGGCTGCCCTAACGACATCAAAGACCTAGTCTCTCTCTTCTTGAGGAGGCCAAAATCCCAACGCTGCCACCCAAGATGGGAAGCAGAAAGATAGCTGGCCCCAAATCAGCTTCTGGATGGAGGAAGACCGGCCTTAATCTGCAAAGGCCCTGTCCCCAAATGGTGCCAATAGGGCAGGAGGAGGAAGGGGTTGGATACCAGTCCCGGGCCTGGAGACTACTTCTACAGGAGAGTCACTAGGAAGTGCCCTGGCAAGGCAAGTGAGGACACCATGAGGCAGAGCAATGACAGCTGCTGAGGGCAAAAGAGAAAGCGAACAGCCAAAGGGGCAGAGAGCCCGTAGAAAGGGCATCTTGAGACTGCAGGACACTTCAGCTCCCTCACCTCGACCACTGAGCAATGTCAAAAATAATACTTGATGGCGACCAGGGAAGAGAGGGAGAAAGTTTCCAAGAAGTGGGGAGTTGCCTGAAAGCCTTTCACCCTCAGAGGGGAGCTGGTGACACTTGATGCCCAGGATGGAGACGCTTGGAGAACACGAGTATGGAGCCTCAGAGCTAGTCACACCCTTTCACGATTCCCTGAAAACATGGAAAAGCAGAGCCCACACATCGCCGGGCTCCCAACCACTTCCATCCTCAGGTGCGAGTCCACACTGGAGCGCGAGCAGTAACACGCCCGGCGTGGGCTCACTCAGGGTCAACAGCAGAGGAGAGGTGGGCGGCGTTGAGGAGCCGCGGAGCAGAAGAGATGGAGAGAGGAGAGGAGAGGAGAGGAGGCGCGCAGAGACACAGCTGCGGCCCCCGCCCCCACCCCCACCGGCGACCCGGAGCGCACTGCCCCGGGGGGAAGTGGCGCCGGTGGGAGCGGACGCGGGGCAGCCCGGGGGGCCACCCGCTGGCGGGGCAGATCCCCGCGGGGTGCGCGAGCGAGCGAGCGCGCGCGCGCGCGCGTCCCCTGCCGCGCCCCGGCCGAGCGAGGGACCCCGGAGCGGCCGCTCTCCTCCTCCTCCTCCTCCTCCTCCTCCTCCTCCCCCCACCCCACCCCAGCTCGCCCGCGGCCCGACCCGGCCGGCCGGCTTTCGAGGCAGGAGGCAGGAGGCAGGCGAGCAATCCGGGCGGGCCGGCGGCGCCGACACTTGGGGGAACTTTCCCCCCTCGCCCGGGATTTCATGGGAACCACATGCTCCCGAGGAAGAGCCCGGCCGCGGGGGGGAGGGGCGGGAATTTTCCGCTCCGGCTCCCGCGGGCTCCCGCGCGCGGCGTCGGCGCCCCTCGCGCACGCGGCGCGGGCCGCTCCGCGGGGACCCGCCGTGGGCAGCGCGGGCGAGCCGGGCGCGGCGGCGGCGGCGGTGGGGTCCCGCTTACCTTGGTGGTTCTCCTCCGGAGCGTACATCCTCGTGTTTTCATTGACCATGGGCCAAAAAAAAAAAAATTTTTTTTTTAATTAAATAAAAAAAAAAAAAAAAAAAAAAGCCAAAACTGCTCGGGAAAGGGGAGAAGCCACAAAGAGGAAGAGGATGCGGCCGCGGCCGCGAGCGGGTCCGGAGGAAGCCCTCGTCCGAGGCCGGCGGCTGTCGCGCAAATCCGGGAAGCCGTGGGTCCGCAGTGTTTCTCGCTCCCTTCGGCCGATTACCTGATCCCCATTATTGCACCAAACACCAAAAACTGCTGCTTTCCACTACCGCCTCCTTTCGTGAGATGGTAATGCATCCTCGGTACATCCGGGCCCCTTCCAAGAATTTAGCACCGCACCTCTGGCGGCTCCACCGTTGGAAGAAGAAGAAGGAAAAAAAAAAAAAGAACGAGGATAATGGATGGAGAGGCAGAGCGAGAAGGGGCGCAAAGGCGAGGCGAGGGAGCGCGGCGGGCCCGCGGCGCCGCCCGCTGGACCCCCGAGCCGCCAGGGGGCCGAGGCGTCTCCGGCCCGCCCGGGGCGATCGCCGCGAGGCCCCGACCCCTCGTTCCTCGGGCGACGGCAGCCGCGAACACCTGAGGGCGAGCCCGCGGGAGAGCGCCGCCGCCGCCGCCGCCGCCGCGCCGAGCGCCGTTCTGGCAGGGAGCTGTTTCTGCAGAGGCAGCGAGAGGGAGACACCGGGCGCGAGAGCGCGGCGCGGCCTCCCTCCTCCCTCCAGCCCCGCCGCGCCCGCGCCCGCCCCTGCCCGCGCCCGCCCGCCCGCCCGGCGCGCCGGAGCAGACGCGCTGAACGCTTCCAGATGTGGCGGCGGCGCGCGGCGGGGACCGGGGCCCGGCTGCAGCAGCGGCGGCGGCGGCGACCCCTGGCTGGCCGGACCCGGCCCCCCGCGGAGGGAGCCCCGGGCGCGGACGCACCTTCCGGGCGACCGGCCTCGGCCTGCCGACCCCCACCCGCCCGAGCCCCGGAGGCCGTCGCGTGTCCCTTTGGGGGGCGGGAGGGGGGGTGGGCTCCCGCCACGCCAGCAAGGCCTGGGAGGGGAATCCCGGGGAACAAGGAATACAGTGCGCCCAACTCCCGGGGCCTCTTTCACGTGAATCGACTGAACGGAACAGCCAAATGAGCCGTGATCCTGTTGATCAGTTACGATCAGAGCGGTTGTAGAAGTGACACAGACAGGCGAGGATGGGCAGATGGGCGGGGAGAGGGGAAAGAGCCCAAGAGGCGGAGCCTCGTGGGCAAGGCAGCGGTGGTGCCCAGATGTCTGCACAGACTAACGCGGCCAGGTTTGCTCCCTCCTTGGGGGCAGGCGAGCACGTGTTCTGCCGGTGGATCCTTACCTACTTCTCTTAATTATTTCTGCCACCCTGGCGGGGAGCTCGGAAGCGCTTCTCTCGCCGTCACAGTTGAGACGCACGGCACCTCCCGCAGGCTCGACCCTCTAGGTGGGGCTGGTGAGCCCGTTCTGGAAGGGCCTACCACTGGGAAGCCCGGGCCAGGCAGCAGCCCTTAGGCTTCCTCACTCCCGGCCTCCAGGTTCCCTCAATGACCCTGTTCTCTACAGGGCGTTAAGCCAGGGTTAAGTCCTTTCTTCTGACCCAGATGCCAGCCAACCTGGCCTCTCCACTTGAGAAGCCAGACCTGCTCCTCACACAGCCTTCCCCCAACTCAGCCGACTCCTCTAGTGGCTCCTGTGAGAACCCTAGAGTTTTCTTGACTTGGTTTCTCTCAGCGCCCCACATCAGTGTGTCGCAGAATTCACCTTAGACAGGGTTCGGTGTTACCTCCCCTCACTTTTTCTGCCACCACCTTCCATGGCTGAGCGAAATGTTCCGCAGCCCGAGCTCTGCAGTAGCTGGTTCGCTCTCCAGTCACCCTTCCCGCCTCACAGCAGTTGGAACAACCCACTTAAAACGGCCCTGTTCTAACCCAGACCCTCCAGTGGCCTCTCAGTCACCTCAGTGACAGTGGCACACCCTTCCCTGCTGCTTCCCTTAGCTATTCCTCCAAGCACCCCAGAACCGATCCCCTCGTCCTGCCCGAAAACCTCCTCTGCTCTAGATGTCCCTACTCCCCGCAGCGCGGCGTTCCTTCTAAAGAAGACGCTTTCACCTCCCCGGAGACCTTTCTCAGAGTTCACCCATCTTGATCTAACCCTGAGTAAACGCTGCAACCTGAAAACCCCACCAGGAGTTCTCACCTTGCTCCCTCGCTCTCTCGCTCTGTCTCTCTCTCTCTCTCTTCAAAGACAGATAGATGTCTTTTCCATTTTGCTCATCAGTATACAAAGCAGTGTCTAGTAGGTTGCAGGTACCTTAAACATTCATGCTGAGTGAGTGAATGAGTGAGTGAGTGAATGAATGAACGAACGAACGAACGAACGAATGAACGCCCCAAAAGTTTCAGCAGCACCACTCACTGCATCATCTCAAAATGCCTCCCTGGCCTCTGCTTCGAGACCTAAAACCTTACCACTCCTCATTTTCTTTTGTGCGGTGGTTTGGGCAGTAGATTAAAATGCAAGCCACCCCTGCAAAGGTATGGAACTCTATCGTCTCAATTCTGTGTCAGTGGTAATCCAATGGTTTGTTGTTGCAAGGGGTGTATCCTTGCCCTCCTGGCATGGGGTTGCTCAACTTTCAACCTCCAGTCTGAGAAAGAATATTAGAAATTACGCTGTCCCTTTTGGGGAGATTATTGGACTGCATTTCAAGGGCAAGTGCAGCCCACTGTATAAAGCCATAATGAAATTGGTTTGCATTCCCCTTGCACCCTGTGGCACAAGAAGAGTAATGGCTAATATCGTCACATACTCTGCGCCAGCCACGGAGCAATACGCCATAGGCATTGCCTCGCAGACTCCATGCTGCTACTTCGTAAGATAGGAATTATTGCCTCTGTTTTACAGATGGGGAAAACTAAAACTCAGATTCAACGGCCTGGGGCACCCAACTGGGACTTAGTCCAGGAGCATCTGACACCAAGTTTACGTTTCTTGTATAATCTTGCTCTCTGCCGAGGGGGTGACCAAGGGTGACTCGGCAGGGGGTAGAGCTGCAAGAGCTGACTGAAAAACATGCTTCACAAATTGCTGTTGCACTGAGAACCAAACACCTGTGTGTTGGAGTCATAGGTTTGACTGACAACCTATTTTCCTCTAAGCAGCCAAATGTTAACCTCCATGCTGCTGCACTTTCATTTTTCACTTCTTTTTTCAGCTGCTAATGTGTTTTCTTCCCCTCGCCCCCCCCTCCAAAAAAAGGTATTTCCTAAATATTTGGTCTTCAAAGTACGCCCATATTCCACTTTCTAACTTTTGGACCAAGCGCTGGGTGTTCTTTTGCAAGGTAGCGAGTTCTCCAGCCACCAGAGACCACTTAGAATTATGGTGAGGAGAAGCAGCAAGTCTGCCTCTCGTTCCCTGAGAGCTTTGACCCTCGTTACAAGTGTCTCCTCTTCTCCCGCTGCTCCCGGAGTCTTTCCCTGTGCCAGGCCTGCCACACAGTATTGGACCTGTGCACATGACGGCCCCCATCCCCACCCAACACACCATGACTTAAGAAAGGGATCTGTGCTCTCTCCTCTACACAGCATTGTGTACATATGGGCACTCACTGTCTATTCATGTAGGACTTACTCAGAATAAGATCCTACTCTGTGACCACAAATGTTTCCTTTGGAAGCAATTAAGTAGGCAGTGAAAAAGTTAATTGCAGTGTGAGTGGGAAAACCCGAAAAAAAATCTAAAAACAAAATGTTGGTTAAATAATAATAATAATTCAAAAGTATTTGTGTCTCGTGTGTGTGTGAAGTCCCTTGCTCCTTAGCACAGCTCTGTGAGGTGCTTCTGATCCCGTGTCAGTAGGGAGAAAGCAAAACAGAGCAGTCTGTTCACTTGTGTTTTTACAAGTGTGGGGTTTGAACCTCAGTGCTCCCAGCAGTCTGGCTTCCTCCCCCTGTCTCTTAGCCACTCCACATATGAACGAGGACACATTAACATGTGAAAATCCACTGACATAAATAGTGCGATAGAGAAATATTGGTGACAAGGAAAAAAGTTCCAAAATAGCATATCATGTATGGTTCTCCTTTTTTAAGGATGTGAATTCTTGAACTAGGAAAAAGACAGTAAGGGGTTCCACCAAAGGACTCCCATTAACCCCCTTGGGGAGCTAGCGGAATAGGTGAGTTTTTCTTCATCTTTCTTCTTGTCTAACCCACAGGTATGGTAGCCAGGCCACCAAGCAGGCACTCTGGTTTGTAGGCAGATTCATGGCAGTCATGGCGCCTAGGACCCATTGCCTTGCAGGGGAGGACGGAAGCTGAGGTGTCCTGCCCACCTGACAAGCGCTTACCCTCAAGTTACCACACCACTACCGAAATTCCCTTTGAAGGTCCACATTGTAAACTGACAGAATCATCTAAGATCTAACTCTCCTGGATTATGTGCCTGGAGGGATTGATTAAATTAGGTTAGTCGGTGTGAAAAAGACCCACCTTAACTGTGGACCTCACCATTCCATAAGCTGGAGACCAAGACTGCATGAAAAGGAGAAGGCTAGAGGCGCGGAAATCATTTCTCCCTGCTTCCTGACTGCTGACTCTGTGGCTGATTGCCTCAACCTGCTACTGCTGTGCCCATCCCGCCATGATGGACCGTACCCTCAAACTGAACCAAAGTAAATCTTTCCTTCCTTAAATTGCCTTTGCCAGATATTTTGTCACAGCAATAAGACCAAAAGCCTGAAACATTCCCTGACCAGTGTCTCAAGCCCAAATGTACTGTTATGCCCTTCTCCCTCCAGGTTGCCAGTGGCTCTGCTGGTGGCAGAGAGCCATGGGCAAGGAGGTAACGGGGACAGTGTAACACCAGCCTTCTCGGAGGACATCCTGTTATTTAATTCCTAATTCATAGGATTGTCCGTGTACACTTAACACCAGGATAACAGTGATCTGTAAGGAGAGCGAAGGAAGGGAGGAGTCAGAAGGGTCATCAGGCTGTTTTCTTCTGCCAAGGGTCTCTAGAGCATGCTCTGTCGGAGGCCGGAACCTGGAAGCAACATCAGAGCAGCTGTACTCCGCTGCTCAGCTTAGCTGCTGGAACCTTCTTTTTCAGAATTATCTTCTTCACGCAGCCCCAGGTCACAGCTGTCTACGACAGGTCTCCTGGGAAATTTGAAAGGTGGTGGCAACGCAGCAGCTTTTATGCTGTAAAGCCAGCATACACACTCACCAAAATACTAGTGCGTTCTTTTCAGGGAGCCACTGCTCCTCCTGATCCTCTTCCTTCTCCTCCAGCTACTGAGTCCTGGGTGAAAGCCAGCTTTGCTGAAAGATTCCGGCTTTGTTTTAGAGTCAAAGTCCACAGTGGTGAGGAACAGGTAGGGATTTTACTTTTCTATGGGAGTTTTTTTGTCCGTGTGACCATGAGCACTCCTATCTTACTGGCGCTTTTTTTTTTTCACTACTTCTGCCATGAAATTCAAACTGTATAACTACAAAGTGGAGAAGCATCCATCCATCTGGAAGCCTGTGGTGGCTTTAAGAGCCTCCCACTAGCTGCTTCTGGGTGTAGAGTATAATTGTAAGATGCAAGCACCATAGGAGGAATGGGAAATTGGGGGGTGCATTATTTGTGGTAGGGAAAGGATGGTAATACAAAAAGAGAGATAAATAACACTAAGAATGTTTGAAAAAGCCATAAGGAAACATTATTTTATCGGCTTACTTAAAAACACATACATGATATTCAAGCACTCAAATGTAAAATTCTCAGAAACATAAAAATTCAAATTAAAAGGTTTAAAAGTCAGAATTATTACATGACGCCCCAGGAATCCGGAAGCCATTGTCATCATTGCCCTTTCTGACCAGCCATCTGGAATAAAACAACAGCTCTCTCTATGTGTGACCAGCATGCAGTGAGCATGTGCTAAGTTACCCTTGTTAAGCTGACTTCCTTTCCAATCAGTGAAGTGTCCCTCCGTCGTTCCTCAGACGAGGACAACCTGTAACCCTGACGATCTCTTGATAGTGTCACATACAGAATATTCATCTATTTTTTTCAGCATATGAATCTTATTTGTTTTAGGTAAATTAATGCCAATAACTATTATAACTGATTATTCTACAGGGTGTTTTTTTTTAATGTGTTTACTCTTAAAATCTGCTGACAACACAGACACACTTAGGTCCCTGTTTCTGTGAAGTAGCTTGTGCAAACTTCTCTCAAGTGAAAGAATCAAGAGATGTCACCAGTCTCCCAAGTGGGCCTGCATGGGTGGTTTAGACCTCTTCAAGCTGGTGCGCAAGTTACCCTCTCCATGTAGGTTGCATTCATTTCCAGACACTCACCATTTCCCTGTACTCCGTCTTAGTCTGGAGAGGACAAGCAGAGGAGGCCAGAGCCCACTTGCTGCCTCTCCTTTCTCTCAGAGGCATCCCTCTGTTGCCACCTTTTACCAATATTGCCCTGTGGATGGACACGCACCAGGGAAACATTGACTCGTGGGGATCCAGAAAGCCTCTGAAACCAGACGCCACGCTCTTCCAATTATCTATCTTGCCAAAAGGTGTGCTTCCGTTATCATTCTAATTACTTTTAAGAGCTCATAATGTGAGTGCATTGTTTTGCTCAATTATACATTAATAATTTCTGTAATGAGACAGTGGTCACTGGAGATTAAAAAGGGGAGAGGAGGAAGGAAAGGAGAGGTTAGATAAGAAGTACCAAGATGCGGGTAGATAGATGGGATTTGTTCTACTGCTATAGAGCAGTAATGTAATTAACAGTCTAAAATTAATGACATATCCCAAAATAACCAGAAGAGTTCAGAGGTTTCCAACACTTGGAAATGACAAATGTTCAAGGAAATGGAGATGCTAATTGCTGTGATCATTGAATACATATACACATGCTTTTAATCAATGTATACATTTTAATTTTAAATGTAAAAAAATTGAAAAATATTGAATACAAAAACTGTAACTGAAAGCTTTATGATCACTGAAAAATAGTTAATTTCAGCTTCTATATCTCTTTTTGATACAGTATGATTCTACAGTCAGTGAAAGATTTTTCTAAGTAACATTTTATTAGGGATTATACTACGTAGCTGTACACTATTTGAATACAAACTACATACACACATGCACTTACACACGTTTATATACACATACACACATAAATACACATACACACACACTTAGACACATGAACACACACATACATCACATAATGAAAGATATTCTAAAAGGAGGAAGCAGAGTGTATGTCCAAGGAGAAAAGAAAATGATGTAACACCCTTGACTACCAAACGTAGGGCTTTATGTATTTTTGAAGAGATAATAAAAGGGACATCAGTTACTTTTCTATTGTGGTTATGAAACACCATAACCAAAAGCAACGCAGGAGGGTGAGGTTTTATTTGGAGTATGGTTCGAGAGGAATAGGAGCCCATCACTATGAGGAGGCATAGCAGTAAGTGACAGGCTTAGAGACAGGAACAGGAGGCTGAGATTTCACATCTTTAACAGCAGGCACTAAGCAGAAAGAACAGATAGAAAATAGGGTGGGGCTGTGTGCTTTCAAAGAGGGTCCCCAGTGACACATTTCCTCCATCAAGACCTCCTAAAACTTCCCAAATGGTGCCACCAACTTAGGACCAAGTGCTCCAATGTCTGAGCCTATGAAGGACATTATCATTCAAACTACTACCAAAGGATAACAGGTAGGCTCTGGTGCTTACATTTGACGGGGAAATTTTGACAAATTATATAGTTTTACCTGGAACTGTCAAAGCACCAGAAATTGCATCATTTGCATTTGTCATGAAGAATTTCAGATGCTAACTTGAAAATGGCTGACGGGGCACGTACTTTCTCTCAAAAGCGAGAAACAAAGTGAGAGAAAGGAGGGCACAGCTGAGACCCTGGACGGCCCACACCCAGCAGCAGGCTGCAGCTCATGCCGCCTCTGAACAACCCCCCAGGATGCCAAGCTGGAGGAAGAAAGTTGAGTCTTGAGACCTTGACCTGTGAATGAGTGCTTATGACACAAACACCTCTGGCTCCTCATTCTCACTCTCTCTTCTATCCCCAACATGAATCGAAGCAATTTACCTCCATGTCAAGGATTTTTCTCTCCTTGATATCTTTGCTGAACAAAGTACCAAGAAACACAGAATTCATTATCCTCGGGGTACTGCCACTCATGAACTCCCGGGAAGCTCTTGAACCCTGGGTTGCTTATATTTTATATCATGAGAAAATCATTCCATTCTTGAATATGTTTTCAATCCAGAAAGACCAAACAGAGCTAACACTGGAAATTCACTGTCTACTCTTCCAAAGGTTGAGTCCTCCAAGCTGCCAATGAAACTCTTTGAGTCTGTGGGGGTCTACTGGACATATCTGAATGGGCCTTGTTTTTGTTTATGGTGGAAAAACCAAAGGTCACACGGTAGAATGAGCACTCACATCAAAGCTTGTATCCATTGCTGTCTGGCTTGTATTTTTACTATCATTCTCCTTAACTATAAACTGGGGAATTCCCAGGAACAGGGTTTGGGTACAAAATAAAATATTAGCATGAAAATGCTTGGTGAGAAAAGTCTCGAAGTAGCGGGTTGTTTATTTCCAGAAAGATGAGATGTTCAATGACTCTGACAGTCTTTCAGAGCAGCTAGTAATTGTTCCTCCTCCCACCTAAAAATCATCACCACAGGTCCAGCCCTCTTGTTTGGCCCTCTTTTCCTTTGAGAAAAAAAGAACAAGTGGTGACTTTTTTTTATATATAATAGAAATATTAGAAATAGAGCCGGTTTAGTAAGAAAAGTGAGAGGCACTCCCAAGAATGGGACTGGGTTAGTGAGGTGGGAAATAGCATGTACTCAAAAGCACTGGGCCCTAGTCTCCTGAGGCTTCATGGGTCATTACACAGCCCCCACACTCCACATTTGCATAGTAGCAGCTTTTTTTCACACTTTCTCTGTTTGTGGCATGTAGCCAAGGTGGGGCAGGTATTCCAGTTTGGGTTTTTTTTGTTTTTGTTTTTATTCCTGGAAAAAACAGTTTCCGTTTTATGCAGTACCCACAGAGGCCAGACAAGGCATTGGATGACATGAAACTGGAGTTGCAGATGACTGTTAACCACCACGAAGTTGCTGGGATTCGAACCAAGGTCCTCTGGAAAAGCAGCCACTGCTCTTAACCACTGAGCCATCCCCTCTCTAACTCCAATAGATGATTGCTTTTATATGTAAACCTTGGTCTCTTGCTCTTGCTCTCACTGTCGCTCTTCCTAACTCTACTCCCCTGCCAAAATTCCTCCCCAAGAGCTATGGTCCCAAGAATCTTTCAGGGTAGCAGAAGGATGATGGTTTTTCAAATCCCCTGGAACTTCTCCCGTGTTGGTGAGGGACATCATCCATGCCTAAGCGCTCTGTCCACAACCTTTCTCCCTGCTTTACTTCTAAGTCAGAGAGGAGGCTTTGGATTTCCTGTGGTTGAAGCTGGATGGAACCCCAGCATCATAAAGAGTTGAGTCTAAAAAGGACATAGGTTATGGATATAACCTAGAACCTCTGCTCGGATGTAGCCGTGGTAGCTCAGTAACCAATTGGTTTCCCATAGTAAGGGGAACAGGGACTGTTTCTGACAGGAACTCAATGGCTGGCTCTTTGACCTCCCCACCCCACCCCAAGGGAGGAGCAGTTCTACTAGGCCACAGAGGAGGACTTTGCAGCCAGTCCTGAAGATACCTGATAAACAGGGTCAGATGAAAGGGGAGAAGGTTGTCCCCAATCAGTGGACTTGGAAAGGGGCAGGGAGGAGATGAGGGAGAGAAGGTGGGATTGGGAGGGAATGAGGAAGCAGGATACAGCTGGGATACAGAGTTAATAAAATGTAACCAATAATAAAAAAAAATAGAAAAAATCAAGAGGGTAAAGCAGAAGATCACTGGAACTTGCTGGTCACCAGTGCAGCTTTAATGGGAGACCTTTTCTCAAGGAAATGTGATGGAGCATTATGAAGCAGAGCCCCTGACCTCTTCCTCTGGCCTCCACACTAGCACACAAGCACACACCCCATACATGCATGTGTACATACACCACACCACACACACACAGAGAGAGAGAGAGAGAGAGAGAGAGAGAGAGAGAGAGAGAGAGAAAGAAAGAAGCCAGGGCTGGCAAGGTAGTTCAGCAGGTAAAGGCATTTGCTTTCAGAACCCACACGATAGGAGAGAGCCAACTGGTCCTCTGAGCCCCTCCTACACACACACACACACACACACACACACACACACACACACACACACTGTGGAACAAACACACTCCCCTGCACATGTGCACAGACATACGCACACATAAACATGACCAAGTTGTGTTTTTTTTAACAAAAGAATTCACTATTTGCAGAGTCTTTGGAACAATCTTCATAAACAAAAATCAAGGGTATTTGATATCTCCTTAGTGCCCAGGCAACTGCTGACACCTCCCCAGTGCCCAGGCCACTGCTGAGAGACACTTTCACAACCAAATTCTGCCAAATTTTTCAAAAAGTCAAATTAAATTTCAATTATTTTGCCCAAGTAACCATTTGATCTTGAAATTTTCCTTTAAAACTCTGAAATCAGTCCAGGGGTGTGGCTGGATACTCGGGTTAGTACCCACTTCCACATCTAAGTATCTGGCAAAGGGCCCAGTCTGGCAGTGTTCTGAGACAGAGATCAGCACCCTCTATCCCCCTGAGGCTCACTGATGCTGCCAAGGCTTGGGAACATGGGGCTAAAATCATTTCCCATCGCACGTGGGCCTTCCTCGAACCATCTTCCATAGTTCTGAAATGTCCAGATTATGACCAGTAAAAGCAAAACAGATTTATGGCCAACCTCAAGATCTCTTGGTACACCGTCACATGGGGAAAGTTAATAGCTGGGGCCACCCCCACCCCTCGCTGCTTGCAAGATGATTGGGGAGGTGCTGTTTGGGGGAAGGGGAGGGGAGGACTGATTCCTCCATACATCCACCAGTATCCAAGTGGAGAGACTCTTCCATCCCCGTTCTTCACAAGTGCTCAGAGCACAACTGGCATCCAACACTAGCACAGTGTCCCAGGAGTCTCTAGGCCCAAACTCATCACTTCTTCCTTCTTCTTGCCCACACTCAAACTGCCGACTTCCATCCTTTATATCTTACCATTTAAGACCAGCCCAAAAGGCACGGCTCAGACTTCTTTTCCTCTGCACTCAAACAGCCATAACCTTACCACTACTGAAACATTGGTCACACTGCTAGGGCCATTCTTCTCCTGTATCTCCAGCTAGACTTTGAGCAGCCTAAGGACAAGAACCCTGATCTACTTACCTTTGAAGTAGAAAGTGCTTGATAAACATTGGATGGATGGATGGATGGATGGATGGATGGATGGATGGATGATGAATGAATGAATGAATAAATGACGACTTCCTTGCCACTGAAGGAGGTAGAGAGTTAATGCAAAGTGGCAGGTGCAATTTCGGGCTGAAAAAAGGAAAAATGTGAGGACCAAGAGACCTGCCCTACTTCCTTCAATCACTTCACAGAAGTATGTACATGAAAGACTGGCCTTGAGCTGGTAGATAATGTTCCTAAAAAATCTCTCTGGGAGGCTATCGGGGAGATTAGTTCAAAAGGAGGTTGTCCTCTCATCATTGTTCAGTGAGTTACTTGGCTGAACAGAGCCTTTACGGGATGGAGGGAGCAGGAGGGCTGGGACTCTGCATGGACACCTGGGCTCTTCTCTTGCTCCCAAGAGGCCCACACTGTGTGCAGGAAACCTCAGCCCATCAAACATGGCCTCTGTCCTTTTCTTTTTTTCTTACCCACAAAATGTGTGTTTACTTTCATAACACTTAGAGCTGGTTTTATCCATTTTCCTTTCCTTGCATCTGTCTTTTATAAGCTCTGTTTTGACAAAAGTCGCACAGAGGAATGTACCGCTAAGCACCTGGACCCAAGCAGCCAGGACGATGCTGTGGAAGTGGATTGAGCCTCTGGGAAATGACTTGAATGAGAAAAAAAAAAATCAGATCAGACAATAAAAAAAGAAATGTCATAGACGGCAGACCTGTCCCTACTGGACATAGACTGGAAATAGATGCTTACAGCTGTTTGAGCAGGCATCCTGACTTCAAGATGTCAGGAACAAACCCAGCACAGTATTAAACTGGGTCCAGCCATCTTCAGGAACAGGTTCTGAATCTCGGCTAAATTCTCCTCTCATTCTGTGATTTCTTCGGCTTGTCAAAAACTTGCCTTAAATACATCAATTATTTTTTTTTCAAAAAAAAACAAAGTTTGTATCTTTTTGGAAAATTATGCCTGTGGGGGGTGATATGTGCACATGAGTGTGGCTGGCTCCAGGGCCAAGGAGAAGGCGTCAGAGTCCCTGGTGATGGGTAGTCAGAAGCCACCCAACATAGGCGCTGAGAACTAAACTCGGGTCCTGCGCAAGAACAGTACGTGATGTGCTCTAAACTGCTTAGCCATCTCTTCAGCCCCATGAACTTTCTATCTTAAATGGCTTAGTGAATCACCAGAAGTTAAAAAAAAAAAAAAAAAAAAAAAAGGCAATTACCCAGGAAGCAGCTAGCAGAACTGACTTCAGGTGACAGAGAGGCTTCCGGAGCTGAAAAGTTTGGGTCACCCTTTCAGGGAAGGTCTGCTGTTACGTTGTTGGGTTAAGTGGCTACCCACACGATGTCATACCTATGAAGAGGAAAGTCGCAGTACCCCTCAGGTATCCACAGTCTCCATCAGAGTATCATGGTGACTCAAATTCCATGAATGGAAATATAATCTTTAGGTTAAACAGTGACTCATTAAATATCCTATTTTAAAGTACAGTGTCCCTTCGAGAAAGAACTCTTCCTGTTTCTAAGTCACAACACCTCAGTAGATTTCAATCCTCTCAAGGGGCTTGGACCATAATGAGTGGAAAGTCTGTGTGGTGATTTGTCTGTCTGTGTTTTTTTGGGGGGAGGGGTAGGAAGAGGTGTGCTTCTTAGTTTTTCATCAACCTGACACAGGTCAGGGTCATCTGGAAAGAGAAAAACCTCAACGGAGAAAATGCCTTCATCAGACTGGCCTGTAGGCAAGCTTGTGAGGCATATCTTTGATTGATGATTGACATGGGAGGGCTCAGCTCACTGTGGGCAGTGCCATTCCTGGGAAAGTGGTCCCAGGTGGTTCTGGATAATATAAGCAAGCAAGCTGAGAAAACTATGAGGAGCAGGCCAGTAAGCAGCACAGCCTCCGTTTCAGTTCCTAACTCCATGTTTGTACCCTACTTGAGTTCCTGCTTAACTCCTCCCAGTGATGGATCATGTGTGACAGAGATGTATATACCAAATACCCTTTCTTCCAAAAGTTGGCTTTGGTCATGGCACTTACCACAGCAACAGAGAGCAAAGGGAAAGAGGTATCTGTAGAAGTAGAGTGAGAAGGAAACATGGATGAGAGAAAAGAGTACAAGAAAAATGTTGGTGGTTACAAGAAAATGATTACACTCAACAGACTGCCTTTGCACACACACACACACACACACACACACACACACACACACACATACATCTACCTAGAAGGAAAACTCTGTGTGCTAGTGGGTTAGTGTAGTCTCGCTCAAATAGAAGCTCACAGGCACATGCAGCAACAGTGGAAGCTGTAGACCCAGGGTGGAGCCTGACCTGACCCAGAGGAAAGCCCACAAGTACTGGGGGTTCCCCAGGTCCCTGTGCACACTGAAGCTGCAGACAAAAAGCCAGAGCTGACGCAGGGTGAACAGTGGAGGCAGACCTCTCGCCCTCAACGTCGACGCCAAAAAGAAAACAAACCCCTCAACTCTACTGCAGCTTAGCCTTCTCCTGAACATTGCAAATGCCTCCGCTCAAAGAAGAAAAGATATTTGAACTTAAAAATAAAAATTGTGAATGAAAGACAGAAAAACTCAATTAACAACTAGCACCAGATGTGCAAGTCTTAGCATAGAAACAAAAACAGTAAGAAAATCCAAGATAATATGTCCTTCCCCGAAATTATTAATCCCAGAGTAATGGCCCCTAATGAGAACAAATTGGAAGAATTTTCAGATGAAGAATTTAAAACAATAATTATAATTATGTTCAAACAATGCAAAGAAGGCATGAATCAGCACCAAGAGCACAAGGCCAAGAGCTGAATGAAATAAAGAAGTCAATCAAAGACATGAAAAGACCTACAAGAAAATTTTCCAAACCTAATGAAAGAAGCCTGCAGAACACTAAATAGAGAGGACCAGAAGAGAAAATTCTCCACAGCAAATTACAGTTAAAACATTAAAAACACAACCAAAGAACAGGCAATGAAGGTTTCAAGAGAGAAAGCTCTAGTCACCTATAAAGGCAATCCACGAGAGTAACACCTGATTAGTTGACAGAAACTTCTAAAGCCATAAGGGTCTCGAAAGATATATTCCAAGGCCTCAAAGACCACAACTGACAACCTGGAGTATTATAGCCAGCAAAACTATTTGTTAAAATAGAAAGAAAAATAAAATTGTTCCACAATAGAAAAAGACTAAGGGAATCCATGACCAGTAAGCCAGATTTACAGAAGATACTGGAAGGAATAGTTTATCTGAAGACAAGGATAAACATAACAAAGATGTCACAAGGATAAACAAACAATACTAGGAAAATCAATCTAGGAAAATACTACAGAATCAACAAAATGATAAGAATCAGTACTCATCGTTCGATAATAACCCTGAATACTGATGGTCTCCTCAGTGGTGAAGGAGATTTAAGTGGGGAGATGGATGGGGTTGATGAGATGGGGTAGAGGATGAGCTCTGAGAAAGGATAATTAACACTAGTGAGATTTGCAAAGTCTGTTCGGTAACTTACCACTTTATAAGGGTTACCCTGCACAGGGGATAATGCTTCTCTCAGAGCCCAAAGGCTACCAAAGAAAAAACCTCAGTGCTAGGTACGGGATAAATACGCCCCCCTCGAATTAGTAAGCGATGCCCTGGAGGCTCTCAAAACAATACAGGGTATGGCCATTGCTCATTGTCACCCACCAGAACGCCATTGTAAGACCCAATTACTAATGCTACCAATGCTACCACACACTTTATCACAGGACATGGGGAAATCAAGTTGGTAATAACCAGGAAGCTTCCTCTAGGATAACTAACTTTCATCTTACTGAAAGGTGCTATGCAGGCTGCTGGAGAAAACAAGGAGGCCATGAACAGTCTTATCCACCTGTGATGCCTGTGAGATACAGTAAAGATTGGTTCACAAGACATGCCTACGGGTGCAATAGTGGCATGATAGTTATGTGGGTAACCAATGCTTTCTCATTAGATTTAAGGATCACCCCGCACAGAAGGGAATGCATGTCTGGTTTAGGGAGTTCATAGGCCCCATGGAAGAACCAACTATTATTATTTTGCTAAACAGACACAAAGTATCAAGCTGCCTTCTAAATTTATATCTTTATACCCATAGATTGGTGCAGCTCTCAGACCTCATCAGAGAAGTATCTCTTTACAGTACATAGCAGAAACTCAGTACAGAGAGCAAGTGTCTATGGAGTGCTCAGTCAGAAGTTGGACATCTATATCACAACACCCCCTAAAGTTCAGGGGCTCTCACAGGAGAGAGGTCGGAGAGAACCAGAGTGAAATGATGTCTTCAGGATATGACAAGACTGATGCAACTCATGAACTCATAGCAGTTGTGGTTGCCTGCACAAGACCAATACAAGATCAAGCCAGTAAAAAATTCCATCATAGAGAGTGAATGGGTTCATGACAGCCTCACACTTCTATCTGAGGGGCTACTTATGGTTGATAGTTTGTGGAGGGGGGGAGAATAAGTTTGTTTAATGATATGGCCCTTGGTAGGTCAACTGTGTCACAGGAGATAGCCTCTACTCATGAGTATATAAGCAGCACAACCTCGGTCTAGAAGTCTTTTTGCAGTGGGCAACAGTCAATGCTGGGATGTGTAACAGATCAAAGCACTGAGAATGAGAATGTTCAGTCTTAAATGGGACACTTTTCTCAACACCTCTACCCTACCATGACCAAGGTTCAGGGAACATGTTGGAAGAGGGGGCAGAAAGAAGGTAAGATCCTGATGGTGAAGAGAATGCTGTGGAATGCACACGCCTAGGCTTGGCATGGCTACTGCACTCAAACATCCGCACCAGCTGGGGTGACCAGCATGAGGCCTGCACATGAGCAAGCCAGCCAAATTTCTAGCCTAGATGGAGGAGGTGTTCTCTAGGCCCTACTCCTTACTGAGGGGTTATTGGCAGTTGATACCTGCTGAAAGAGGAGGAATCATTTGTGCTGTTGTTTCTTAATGTATAGAGTTTCTCATTCTCCAATAGATGCCCACGTCTATACACACATAAGCAGCATTAATTACACTTGGTGGGTTATAGTAACAATATGACATGAAGTTGGGAGAGGACAATGTTGAAAGTCTAAATGGTAGGCAGATATGATTATGCTTCATTCTACACACAATGTTAATATTTAAAAAATAAATATCTGAGGATTAGGTGTGTCCATGCTGGCATCTTCAGAGATGAGTAGATCATGAGGACTCTTGCCAATGAATTACCTCTGGAAAGATACCATTACTAGATGCTCCATCCAAGGAGCCAAGCCTGTACGCACTGAATCCTCTGAAACTCTGGACCTTCCCTTTAAATATTCTATCAGATAAAGGGTGTGGATCTGGATGGGAGGGGAGATTGGAAGAGACTGGGAGGAGGGGGGAGAAGTCATAATATGAATGCATTATATGGAAAAAATCTATCTTCAATAAAATAAAAAAAAATATGCTGTCAGGCACTTGGTCCTGGGGGCAAGAAAAACCAACTGTTCAGGGATGACAGGAACAAGCATGAAGTCCAAACATTGTACTGTTCATCTGGGGAGGCATAATTGGAATCTGGAGTTAAAGTAGATCCATCTTTTCTGGCATCCTGGTACAGTTCTGTAGTCACCCCTACATACAGTGGAGAACTCTGTCCCCTTCTCAGGAGAGCCACATCTGGGTTGGAATCAATCCTCTCCCTCATGGCACCTCCAGAGGCCCAAGGTCATTTTGGTGTAACCCAATGCCTTTTAACAAACAGTTTCAAGACTAAGTTGGGTCAAAGGTACCATAACCTCCAGCTGACTCTGAAATACCATGAGAATGTCTGTCATTGATAGCAGGCCCAGGCAGTAGAATTCTACTGTCCTGTGCTGCCATGTGCAGGAGATTAACATTCCTCACCAGCCTACTCAACAAGAAGGTCTTTCTCCTCTCTCCCTCTAAAGAGCTTGAGGAGGTAAGAGTATACCATGACTGACAGATTAACCTATCTCATGACAGGGTGGGTCATTTGTAGTTTCTGCCTACAACACGGCCCAGAGCTCTGGCAGCTTTAAGTGGGGGGGGGGGGGTACCTTGCCCAGGATGAGCAAGCATCATCCCTTAAACAAAGAACAAGTGCTGTGCGCAGCAAAGCCTGGTCCCCACAACAGACATACCAGAATGTTTTAGGACTAACAGGAAGGGGTTAACTGTCTTGAGCACCCTCTTGCTTCCTGAGAGAGCCTGTCTCTAGCATGGCTTCCTCCACCGGGCACCCGGAATCCTGCTGTACTAATCCTGCTATCTGTAGGCCAAGCAATGCCTCTATGGCCTGCTTCCTTTCTCCTTGTTCAGAGTTGACTGGCCACTGAAAGATCCCCTGATAGGTAATGGTGGTGGGGTTTACCTTCCTCCAGCATTTGTTCTTATAGCCAGGGAGGCAGAGAGGATAAACTCTAATCAGCTACTCAGATGTCCCCTGGAGCTGGGGGTGGGGAGCAACGCCTTCCAACATGCCATCCTAATCCTGCCAACCAGCGCACTGCAAGGTGACTTTGGAAGGACTTAGAGTAGGGTGCCCTTGTCCCTCACTGTCCACGCTTCTATGTAGCTCTACTGTCCGCACAGGTGAACGGCTTCACGAACGAGGACTGTGTGTCATTGCTTCAGAGTTCAACTACAAGCTTTCTACACAGCCAAGCAGCTCCTTCCACAACACAGTTGATTGCACACAACCGCCTCGCAGCACCTTGATTTGAGAACTCACAGCTTCTGGAGCTAGAAGAGTGCTTGGGGAGCATCCTAACTCCATCCTGTTTACCAACACGGAAAACAAACTCCGAAGGATGTTCAACTGAAGGATTCCTAAAGCAGCAAAATTAAAAAAACAGAATCCGCCTCTTCCCCTAAAGCCAAAGTTCTATAGTGTCTCTCCCCCAAGAAAAGGGGGCTTAAATCACAGCCAAAGATATTTAGAATGGGCATGCAGAACTCACTGGCAATAAAGATGATTAAATACTAGAACAGACAGCCACAGGGAATTTTGAAATCTTCCTCTCTGGAGCCCTGTTAAAATAGGACAGTTAACCATCTGTCTGAGATGATTTAAGTACAGTCCTGCCTTGGAGGAAGGAAAACAATGAGGCACTTCCCTCACCTGCCGCACCCCGGCTTCTATAATCACACCTGGCTGTAGGTAGGCGCATATGCTGTGGGGATCCCAGGTTAAATCTGGTTGTGTCCCCACTAGGACTCAGGTGAGTCCCTTCTGGCGAGAGAGCAGGAGACCACCGGGCTCTGCGTGGCTGAAATTGGAAGGTACCCGCAGTGGGAGGCTCCGAGCCGGGTCTTCTGGGGGTTGGAGGAGGATTTAGAGAAAATGAAGCTGTCTAGTCCTCGCCAGCCAGGGACCTCTTGCAACGCTTTGCTTCCCAGCTCCTGGGACAACAGACTGCAGCTACTGTGGCAGATTCAAGGGCTCTACTGAACACAGGCAGGCAGCATCCCCCGTCGGTTTTCAATGGCAAAGCCTAGCACACAGTAGGAGTCAAGAAACAGCTTCCCCATTCTTTTTTCTTTTCTTCTTCTTCTTTTTTTTTTTTAAATTCAGAATATCTCTGTTCAGGTGAAAATTTCAGAGACAGCTCCTTCTCAGGACTTTGAAGCTGGTCACTAAAGCAACAAGAGATTGCCTGGGAACAGCCACCAGCCTCTAGGATGTAGCAGAGGAAAACTCTGACCCCTAGCACAGAGAAGCCTCCACCTGCCAGCAGGATCCACAGAGAGGACCGTGCTTTCCCTCCCAGTTAGCACGCAAAACAATGAGTTTCATACACAGACACCATTGTACCCTGTTCGTCGTCACCTCTGTCCTCTGTCATTCCTCCAGTTCATCGTCACCCTTTCACTTTGATATCACAGCTAAATCGAAGACGTCATTCTTCCCCTACCACCCTCTCTCTTAGGCCCTTTCCTTCCCCCTCCCCTCATACTTTCATGTCATGTGCATGTGCGTCTGTGTGTTTAAATATGTATTTTTGCATGTAACAAACATGATATTTGCCTGAGTATGGCTTATTTCTCTTAGCCTGACGGTCTCGGGTTCCACCCACTAGAAAGATCTTTTCGTGCACACATTGCTAGCCCTTAAATCTTCTCCAAAGTTGGATTAACTTTCCCCACATCCTACACCTTGAAAATTAAGTTTATGCACAGAATTTAAAACACCTGCTTACATGACTCTCCGCTCTTACACTCAAAGCTTCCTCCCCTCCCCCCACCCCACCCCCCTGCGCTTAGATTAGAAGCCAGGACCTGGTACTTGCTAGGCAAGCACTCTGCTACTGAGCCATATCCTAGCAGCACCCCATGGGTCTTTTGAGGACAGAGACTGTCATCAAACACTGCATGTCCAGAGCCTGACGCACAGGAAGCACTTGGAGAAAACTTCATTGATAACTGGTTAGGTAAATGAGTGAATGAAAGACTTGAATAAAAATAGGTAATGTTATTTTCAACTAATCAGAAACTGGCCCAGAAAAATCACACTGATTCCTTTGTACTTGTATGTTTACATTGAAGTAAAAAAGGGGGAGGGAGGATATAGATATATAGATATATAGATATATAATACATATATACTATATAAGACATCCTATTATAATATGCCAGTTTTTTTCTGCCGCCCTCATCTTGTCCCCAGTCCTGGCCTTTCTACCTCTAGATGTTGGCAGCAGCTCATGATTGTCTGATCCTTGGACATCTTCCCTGTGGTTCTCATTGACTCTCTGCCATCATACTCAGAAACTGTCCTCTCTTTTCCAGATACCAGAGAGACACACAAGGAGCATAGCCTTTGGTGCAAACCTTCATGTTGGCACTTACAGGGTGAGTGAGTCACTTAGGCAGGTGGTGGTGCCTGTTCCCACCTCAGCACCATCCGCTATGCAATGGGAATCCAGCTGGAAACAGCCTGACCAGCCCCGGGAGGTCCTGCTCACACATCCCTCCATTTCCGAAGAGGGTGGGGAGCCCAACCACATCCGGGTAGCAAGACTCCTTCATAGACACTGTTGGTGCATTACCAAGCCAGACGAATGCTCTTGACCAGTGGAGTTCTCCAGACACTATCACCCTCGTTCTGCAGTTTAAAAGCAGCTTGAGGAGGCTGGGGAAATGACTCAGTCAGCAAAGAGCCTGCTGTACAGGCAAGCCTGAGTACCTTGAGTTAGCTCCCCAAACACCACATAGAAGCTGAGTGTGGTGATTTGGGTCTGCAATTACGGCACCAGGAGGCAAATATGGGAACATCCACAAAGATTACTGGGCAGCCAGTCAAGACAGTCGGTAATCCTCCAGGTTAAAGCAGGAGACCGTGTCTCAAAACAGTGGAGGACGATCAAGGAAGAAACCCAATGTCAACCTCTGACCTTCATATACAAATTCATCTCAAGGCACATGTGCATACATATACTACACACACACACACACACACACACACAAATAGAAAGAAAAGAAAATCAGATTATTTTCACCTTACTTTTTCACCAAAAAGCACTGCGAAGAGATCTAAAGCCCCGTGGGGTGTACTTGATCGAGTGAGAGATTCTCCCTTCCTGGCTTGTATTCTTTCCAACACAAGGGCTTTAGAAATTGTTCAATCAGACTGAATTCTATAAATATTTCTGATGTGAAATGCCACATTCGCATCCTCTACTTCAAAATCCAGGCCCGAGATGGCAGCATCACCTCAGGGATACAGAAGAGAAAGGAATAGTGGCACAGTTATTTACACCAGCCCCAGTGTTCTGAGCCACCCGCCCATAACTCAGAGGACACGACAAGGTCGCTAATAAACACTACTGAACTGTGTCTTGGGTTCTGCATAAAAAATATTGCAGCCCCAATGAACACCAAACAAGTGTAATGGATTGGTTTAATTCACATCTGAACACCCACAAACACAGTCTCCTGACAACATTGCTGCTTCCAGCCAGCTTTTACACTTGTCAGTCATTCTGAAACATCAACTGTCCTCACTCCAACTCCAGGGACAATAAGATGCAATGGAGGCAAAGACAGATGCTAATTTGTCTTCAAATCCTTTTGTCAAGAGCCAAAGAGGCCTTTCTTAACACTTGTCTCTTTAAGCATTCAGGTGAGCCTCCCGGCTGGCTGTGCCAGATTCCCTGGGTCACTCAAAAATCAGCAGGTGGCACGGGAATTACTGCCCATGTTAGGGCTTGTTTTTGACAGTGAGGCTGACATACCATACCCCTGTATGCACATGTGTAAAATCTAAAAGGGAAATGACTTAAGCAGAGATAGAGGGTATTTGGAATTGAAGAATTTTCCCTAGGTTACACCCAGAACATGTCCCCATCTCCAGTTACTGTGACACACAACATGTATACCACACACACACACACACACACACACACACACACACATGCATGTAGCGATAGCACATGCACACATCACACACAAATGCATGCACAACATACATACCACACAAGCACATATACATCACACACACATTTTCCACACGCACACAGCAAATAGACATTATATACCATATCACGTGCATACACACACACCGTGTACGTATGCCTCATTTGCCGCACACACACTGCATGCATGCCACACATTTCACAGGGCACACAGCACACACAGAGAAAGAGCGCACTACATTTTTGTCCCAATATGGAGAAGCGGCAAAGATAACCATCATATGCTCATGGAGGGTTGACTATAAACAGCCCTGCTGCTCTCTCACTCCTGAAAACCAGCTGTTCCTGTGGAAGCTGGGATTCTTCAAGCATCTTTAAAAAGACTGTGCGGGATATGGAGAACTCTACAAAAACTTAGAAATCAGAAGGCCCTAAGGGAAGCCACTAAGCCACTTCAAAATTGGTGTCCACATACTCTTTCTGTGTGCTGAAATGTCATGGCTCACTATCAGAACCAGGGCCACCATTTCCCAGGCATAAATGCCTCTGGACACTAACCTGAGACCATAACATCGATCATGATGAAGTCTGCCTGAAGGGAACTAGACATCCCATTGTTAGGAGCAGTGTTATGGTCTTTCTCGCTGGTGAGACTCAAAGATGGTCATGGGCAGATAAACAGCAAGCAAGAACAGGAGCAATCTCTTAGCAAACCCCCACTGGGTATGCTCTGAGAATGTCTAAGCCACTGTGGTCCTCATTGTGGTCTTTCCTCGGAGGCAGGAGCATTCGCTCGCCTGCGGATTCCCTCAGGCACAAGGAAGGAAAGATAAAATCCTGGAAGAAAGGATAAAACTGACCTTTGCTTTATGACCTCACTTGTGGCTGGCTCTCCAGCTTCCACTGCCTCCCTCTGGTCTATATGCTTGATTCTTTCTGCCTCACTTAGGCTCCCTGCGTTCAATCTGGAACCATAGCATTGCTCAACCTTCAGCCCTGTGGGTGGTAGTCACATGCCCCTGCTCATCGGGCGCCTGGCTAAGGTCCTGGCCTGTTCCCCAGCCTTGCTGCGGGCTATGCCTGGACTCTAGAAGAGGACCACAAATAAACCAACCAGCAAGACAGACACCTTCTATTAGTGCCGCAGATCCAGGACATAGGGTCTGTATGTAGACCAAGTACAGCCCAGGCAGGGCACATAGGGAAAACCAGAATCATCACTTCCCAGGGAGGGTCAGAAGATCAACACAGCCGAAAAGTGGTGGCTTAGAAGTATGCTGTAGGTGAAATTATTCACGAAGCTCTTGGTTTATAAGAAAAATTTTAAAACACACACTATGCTGAAAAGAGTCTGTCTTGACAATATTCCTCTAACAGATGTAAATGTGAAGAAATTGACTGCAGCTTATTCTTAGGAAGAATGCTGGGATTCCTCAGTGTTAAGGGCATGCTAAAAAAGAGGGATTATTGGGCCTGATTCAGACTCCAGTGTTCCTGTTTTTAAATATGTCCTTTCCCATTCGGGTGTACATCTTTTGCAGCAAACATTCTCCGCATTATCAAAGGAGACTCTTCAACATCCCCAAAACATGTAGTGCTTTGGTGACCTGCATTGTGACCTTGTTTCCAAGACCCAGTGGACCCATATGTCTACAGAGCTTCCATTGTAGTGTGTGGCCACTGTCACGGTTGATAGCAATGAAGAGAGAGCCACTCTGTCACCATAGAACCTCCACACAAAGCCAGGTGTCTTTCGAGGGTAAGTCTTCCAGACTCTGGCATCCCTTCTGTCTCAGGGAGTAGACACAGATGACTGAGCGCAAGAGAGGTCTAACTGGCAGGCAGAGGGGTGCATAAGTAGACTCTCAGGAACAATAGGTGACTGATCTGAAATTCTGGGGGCAGATCTGTGACAGGATGGAGTCCTATCAATATGACTGCCTTACCAATCCTGAAGTTGGGGAAGAAAGAGGAGCCAAAAACATGACAACAAAATCCAATTATCTAATTAGAACCTCCTCCTCCTCCTCCTCCTCCTCCTCCTCCTCCTCCTCCTCCTCCTCCTCCTCCTCCTCCTCCTCCTCCTTCCCCTTATACTCCTTCTTCTCTTTCTTCTACTTATTTTTTGAGACAGGGTCTGTGCGGCCCTGGCTGTCCTGTAACTCTCTGTAGATGAGGCTGGCCATGAGCCGATAGAGATCTACCCAACTCTGCTTCCAGAGTGCTGAGATTAAAGGTGTGAGCCATGAAGCCAGGCTCTTCAAGGAGTAGTAGCACAAAATGAAGAATGACAGACCATAGCCAAAACTCAACACAAAGCCTCAAAAAAGATGAAGTGCATCACTGTTTCGGCCCCAAGTAGAGGAGACATCACTCAACCTCCATCAGAGAAGCTTCTTCTTGCATTCGATTAGAATTAACCCAGTGACCTACAACTGGAAGATGTGCAGAGAGAGAGAGAGGCTTAGGAGCACTCAGTCTTAAATGGAATGTCTTCATCAAAACTCTCCTCAGGAATCCATGAAGAAGAAGCAGAAAGATTGTAAGAGTCAGAGATGATAGATGACCACTACAAAACAGCTTCTTCCAGATACAACAGGACATGGAAACTCACAGAGACTGTGGCAGCCTGCACAAGACCAGTACAGGTTTGAGCCAGACAGAGTCCAGGGCTGAAAGGGAGAAGTAAACACTGAGTCCCCTCCCTAACCAAGAAACGATCTATAATTGACACAATTAATAACTGCTAGCAAAGGGAAAATCAGTTTTCTCCAATGGAGTCTGACTGGGATACCAAACACACTTCAGGGCAAAACCCATGCCTAGGAGGAACTGGCTGACATAAAATGACCTCAATGTATTTTTATGAATTTTTTTTCATATTGTTTTGTTTAGGCTTTTTTTTTTATCATGTTGGTATTTTGTTTGTTTTTATTTTTGTTTTTGTTTTTGTTGTTTTTGTGTGTGTGTGTGTGTGGTTTTTGTTGTTGTTGGTGATGGTAGTTGATTAGTTAGTTGGTTGGTTGTTTTGAAAGAAAAAGCATGAAAAAAGAACATTAAGTTGGGTGGTGGAGAGGTGAGGAGAACCTAGAAGGAATTGGAAGAGGAGAAAACATGACCAAAATATATTGTGAGAATTTTTTTTCATTAACATGTTTTTTAAGTGGAGGAGGCATGATGCAAGGTTCCCTCCCTCATGGAAGGCTTCCCAAGTTGCTGTCCTAGAGTCCTGGAGCTCTCTGGAACACAGCTGAAAATACTTGACTATTTAGTCAGATTCTCTGAGACTCCTTTTAAAAATAAAACCTTCACCTCCAATGCTGCTTCTACGGCATCCTTTAACACTGGGAAGACCGATACTGTCCCCATTGCTTTGCCCATAGAAACTGGACAGATGGTAGATTTAAGTGATAGAAGTGAGGTCCTAGGTAAGATGTATAGGTGACCCTCTGAGGACAAGGAAAAATGTTCAGCATCCAAATCTTCGCAGGACTGGTCACCCCTCTTATCTGCTCCATGTTACAAGCCCACTTGGACCTTCTTTGGAGATAGGCTGCTCAGCTTTCCATGTCTCTAAAGTTAATGTGATAGACTGCTCATCACACACCATCAAGGAAGGACCACCTAATTCTTCACAAAACTTTGTGCCAGTGCCTCAAATTATCTCCATAATTAATAGAGGCCAAGGAGTATCTTAGATAAAGAACATCAGGGCCAAGAAACCAGTTAGTTTGTTTGATTGTTCTAGAGAGAACAGGGAAGGGTCTCTGTTTTCAATGTCCACAAGCCCGCCCTGTTCTCTCCTCTCACTCTGCAGGCCTCTCTACCCTGAAGCTACTGCAGTGCTGGAGAAGATTACACAATTGCCATGATGCAATGCTCTGGACAGAGAGATACTCATAACTCAGCTGAAGACAAACAGGAATATATTAATAGCAGCCTTAACATAAAGAAAATTTATTTCAGTATCTGGAAGCTGAGAGAATCAGCAGATAGACTGTTAAGCAGTTACGAACTAAAGCAAAGCAGCTAAACACATAGAGGGAGAGAACGGCAGAGAGAGATGGAGAGAAGAAAGACTGATTACAATGCAGCAACTGAACCAATTACCTTAAAAAACAATTATGTAATCTGGGCAATGCCAGGCAAGAAGGAGAAGACATCCTTCCAAGCCCCCCTGTCTATCCTTTGGGTGGCAGGTGCCATGCAAAGAAAACAGCACTTTTCCACTACAAGAATACTATATCAGGAAGTATTTCCCTTCTCCATATGACATGTCCCCAGGTACATATCACTGGCCCATGAATAGCAGTAAACAACACAGATAACAGATTGGATTTCATGAAATACTACGGTGCCTTTCTTGGAGAAGTGACAAGAAAAAGTTAGACATTCTTTTAAACCAACCAAGAGAAAAGTGTCCTTTGAGGCGTTCACTCTTTTAAAACATGGCAGGATGTGCATTTTGACTGTGTTCTTCCAGAACCCCAAAATATCCCCCCTGGTGAGCAGCTGCTGCCCACCAACTAGACTGACCAGCACTGCACAGGCTTGCAACTCCCACAGTGAACTCTCATGGCTGTCTGAATAAATGAGCCTGCAAACGAACAGTCACCTACTTCTAGGGATTTGCACGAAAAACAAAATGTTCACAAAAGTATACATTTATGTGTGATGGTTAAAAATCAGCCAGAGCCTCATCCCAGCAAATAAGATATAGTCTTGGTGGCATCTTAAGTGGTCACTCCTCACCTCTCATCTTTGGCCACTGTCAACATCTGACAGGAACCGTGTCTGACTAACCACCTGTCTCCCCACCCCCATCACTCCAAATCTGATATCATCCTTCTAAAACAATATGGGACCACTTAAAGGACTCTTGAAGATCCCTGTTGCCCAGAAGATAATCTAAAGCTTTATCAGAACCTAGATCCTTACCAACTCACGTTTTAGTTTCACCCCTGTTCATCCTCTTCTTTCGTCTCCCCTCCCCAACCAACACTCACATTCCACCATCTCTCTCCTTGGTCAGACTTTCCAATGGTCATCCTCCATACCCATGTGGCCAGCAACTACCCCTACCCTCTCTGCTGTCTTAGAGGTTGACAAAATAAGCCAGCTCCTCTGTGAAATCTCCCTACCTTCCCAAGCAGTTGATTCAACCCTTGGAAAAATTGTGCTTCTGCACCCATGAGAAAAGTAACTTTCTTTCCTATTGTTTCCCAGTGTCTGCGTCTTCTCCCTTCTCCCTTCGCCTGGCCAGGAAGTGAAAGTGTGTTCTGTGCCCAGGACAGTGCCCCACACAGCGAAGGTGACTGATAAAGGCCTAGACCAAGAAGTCAGAAGTTTATAACCTGAGCAAAGAAAACAACACATAAAGCTGAGTGCTGGGCAATAGAGATAAGTCAACAGGAGTCATCATATTTCAGGGAAATGTTTGCAGACCTTACTCTCCAGGAGGAGACCTTTGACTGATCAGAGCAGGAAAAGCATTTGAGTCATAAGTCACAAGATGGAATAGCATTCCAGAAGGATAAAACAGAGGGAAGGAAAGCTCAAAACTTAGAGCTTTGGAGACAAAAAGCAAAAGAGAGCCACTTTGGGAAACTAAGACTAGACTGTTTCCAACAAGAAGCTCTGCTGCTCCATTCTGCAGATGGCAGGAGTATGGGATCTTCACCCCCATAGTCACACATACTTCACACATACAGCATCTGTGCCACTTGCTGTGTTGGTCAAACTTTCCATTACTCTGACAACTACCTGAGGAAATGACTTAAGAGGAAGAACATCTATTCTGGTTCAGGGTCTCAGAGACCTTAGTCCACAGCCCCTCAGCCCTGTCACTTTGACTCTGAGGTGAGGCTAAACATAACGGCAGCAGGAGCACGAGCAGAGGGGCTGGTCACTTCGTGGTGGTCAGGAACCAGAGAAGGAATGCCTGGACTTCCAGACGTCCTCCTGTGCCTCACTGGGGGCCCGGCCTACATTTAAAACCACGCAGGTAGGCCCCTCTAAACACCCGTGCAGGGACACCTGGAGATGGGTTCACTAATTGCCTAAATTCTTCTCAGTCCAAGTTGGCAATCAAGGTCAACCGTCATAAATCTGTCCTGTGGCTACTCAACACCCAAACACAACTCCTTATACTATACTTCATCTCCAAGTAAAGACAATAACAAAGTCATAATTCTGCACAGCATGACCATTCTGAGTACAACCAAAAACCAACTACTTCCATCTCCAAAAGTCTCAACAGTTTTAGTATTATTCGAAAGTTCAACTCCAAAACATTTTGAGACTCAAAGCAAACTCTTATCTATGAGTCTTTTTTTTTTAAAGGAAAAATCATAAAACAGTTTATATACTGCCAACTCAATGACACTGAAGAAGCATTCCCACACACAAGGGATGAGTTGGAGAATAGTAAAGAAAAATCAGACCAACGTAAGACCCAAACACAGCAGAGCAAGCAGTAAATCCCGTAGCTCCATCCAAACCACAGGGTGGTGTTGAATCAGCTCCAAAGGAGTGGGTCTCCTTGCCACCTTGCCGCTGTGGCCTTGTCACTTGCAGCCCACATGCTTTGCTTCTGACCTGACTCTGCTCACTAGCTATAGCCTTCCTCAGCACATGCTCCTTGATCTCAGCATCTCTAGCTTCCTGGGGTCTTGTATCAGTTACTTTTTGTTGCTGTGATAAATCTCCATGACCAAAAGCAATCTGTGGAATAAAGAGTTCTGTTTGGCTTACGGTTCCAGGGGGAGAGTCCATAATAGTGATGGAGACATGACAGGAGATGGCCAGAGCACAAGGCTGACAGATCACATCTTCAACCATAAACAAAAAGCAGAGAGAACAAACTGGAGCTGGGGAAGGCTATACATTCCCAAACCTGACTCCCAGTGATGTACTTTCTCCAGGAAGGCTCCATGTTCTAAACATTCAATACCTTTCCTGACTGCACTATCAACTGGAACCAAGTGTTCAGATACATGAACCTATGCGGGGCATTTTTCCTTAAAACCACCACAGGTCTCCAACTGCAGTTTAGGCCTCATCCTCATAGTGTCACACATTTGCTTGCTTAGGGGCTACCTGCAAGAATTCTAACCTGCCACACATTTCCTGTCACACTCCCTAGGCCTTCTAAGTAGAACTCTCCGTGACCCTGTAGTTCTTGCATTCTTCATGCCTACAAAGCTAGCATCACATGGGCGATGCTAGCAACAGTTCAGGGAGCTCTTGGGCTGTTAGCCTCAGACCAGACTACATCATTGTCCTGCTTCTTTTAGAGCTTCCAGCTTCTTAGATTGAGAAGCTAGTAGATTCTTTGGCTCTCCAGCAAGAAAGGCATCCATGTTGTATTATCCAGCTTTTAATTATGGAAGGCAATCTAATAAACAATGCTCTATTCCTCCTCCTCTTCCTCCTTTTCTTCCTTCTCCTCCACCTCCTCCTCTTCCTCCTCCTCTTCTTCCTTCTTCTTCCTCTTCTTTCTTCCTCTTCCTCTTTACTTCCTCTTCCTCCTCTTCTTCTTCCTTCTTCTTCCTCTTCTTTCTTCCTCTTCCTCTTTACTTCCTCTTCCTCCTCTTCTTCTCCTCCCTGAATAATACACGTTGCTTACCAGATGTTGGCTTGGGAGGGAAAGAGAGATCAGACGGCGCTGTCTTGGCTGTGATGAGATACCTCTTAAATCAGTTCTTCCACAAGTTGCAAGAAACATGGAACCATGGAACATGTTTCTATGTGGCTGAAGGTCAGTTTTCCTCTCTGAATCTGAATAAGAAGTAATTCTTCCCATCAAAATGCCACCCCCTCTTTTTAATACAGCCACAGAAGACATGCAGGGAACATAGGTTAGATGCTATGGCTTGGATCTGAAAGACTCATTTGGGCAACACTTTAAGGGAGTAGTGAGAGATTTTCAGGGTACGACCCTGAAAGCATTGATGGCATCCCAGCCCCTTCCTCTTTGTTTTACTTTCTCATCGAGAGAGGAAGCTCTACCACATAATTTCACTGTGATGTGCTGCCTCAGTACTGGCCACAGAACAATGGGACCAAAACCTCAGAACAGCATCAGTCAAACATTCCATACTGATTACCTCAGGCCCACAGGCAATGAGAGCAACAAGGAGGTGACTAGCCCACTATTACAGCAGCTGAGTCTGTACTCCCCCCTCCCATCTAAGGACATCAAGGACAGATGCCTGAACCAAGCAGATATTGTCTGGCAAAGAGGATTCCATGGGGGCTAAGTGAAAGTTGGGAGATCAGCCCATGTGCACTTTCCTCATAATGAGCCCCCAGATGCCTGGAGAGACCACATATCACTCCGACACAGTGCTCACAATGTAGCAAATTAAAAGACCTCAACAAACACATCCTGACCGATTGAGAGCCTGTTTACTTTGAGCCAAGAGAAGGAAACCTAAACTCAGCTGTCTCTCCATTCTCTGCCACAAAGCCTCACAAACCTCTGTGCTGGATACTAACAGCAGGCCTTGGCCACTGCCTACTCCAGCCTCTTTGTCCACTCTGTAAAGACCAACCAGGATAGAAACCCAGGTTCCCTGCTCCATCCAAGATACCTCCATCCAGATACCTCCCTGCCACTTTGAAGGAATCTGTAGTCGAGGTGACACCTAGCCTACATGAGCGATGCCAAGCATTAGATGTGCAAAGAAGGGCTGGGTGGATGTGTGCACTCGCCAGCCATGAGCAGAATACACTGACCAAACTGAGTCTATGGGGATTTCTAGAAGCAGCAGACCCTCTAGTGAGAGGGAGGGGGAATGAGAGGAGGGAGGGTGGAGGGGAAGGAAGAGGAAGAGAGGAAGAGAGAAAGAGAGAAAGAGAGAGAGAGAGAAGCCAATGAGGAATCTTCCACTCTGCAGGCAGAGGCCCCTCCTGGGAAAACCCTAGCCTCTTAACTCCTATTCCGTGTCCATATATTTCATTTGACAGGAGACATGATGTTAAAGTAGAAGAAAGTGACAAAAAAGCAAAAATATGAAAGTATTCTTGCCAGAACTCAGCCTGTCCCCATGGTACAGACGATACAAAAAAAAAAAAAAAAAAAAAAAACCACTTGCTGCTCCATGCTCTAACCCTACAGCCGCCCCATCCCAGGAATTCCTTGGTGATAGGAGTAGGAGCCACTGGATGAGGCGTGGGTTTTAAAGATGACTCAGACACGTACTAACCTGCAGAACACTAGACGCATCGCACTGCCAAAAGAGGGGCTATTTGTCAGCTTGATTGCTTTCTTCTTTTTCTTTTCCACAGTAGACCAAGAACAGGTAATAATTTTGAGTCTCAGTGCAAAATGAAAATTCAGGGCTCCCCGTTCAAAATATACTAAGAATTTCCAGGCTGCGGTATCAGAGTATGAAGCCAACACAAAGCCCTTCTTAGAGGCGGGCTGTACAAGCTGCAAGTACTAGGTAGCCCTAACCTTCCAGAGCGTCCTCTTTTTGTGCTAGATGAAACGAACGTTTTATTTTTAGGTACCCGCTATGGGCTGAATGCTTTCTCAAAGAACTGATGCACTGGAAAGTTAATCCTCCAAATGTGCCTATGGAATGTTTAGGCCTTGAAAGTGACATCACCGATGGACTAAAGCCACCGTGAGAAATGGTCAGGCGTGGGCTTGCACTCTCTTACCCTAGCACCTTCTGCGATGTGATGGCACTTACTGTGCCCACCCCAGCCTACAGCAGCTCAGGGTTGGACTTCTCGGCTTCCAGAGATGTAAGGATAAATTTATGTTCTTTGCAAAATACCGAATCTTGAGAATTATATTGTTGCAGCACAAAAGAGCCAGAAGAAGAACCTGCTTGTACTCAAGTCCAGACTGCACCTAGCGCAAGGTCTCTGGGTGACTGTGAGCTCCGATCCTCAGCTTGCACAACTGTAGCACAGAAATGACATAGAAAATGTATACACACTGTGTCTGCTGGCAGAGGCATAGACTCTCGGAGGAGGGGGCTGGGGTGGGAGAATCACGTCTGTAAGGTCTGCCTGGGCTTTAGAGTGAGTTCAAGGTCATTTCGAGCTTTCATGTTTTAAAAATGTCACATTAACTAAACTTCTATATTAATTAAAAACAAACAAACAAACAACAGAAAAGGGGTGGCGCTGTGCACATAGCTCGGCCATAGCACTACATGCCTAGAGTCAATGCTTAATGTTGAAAAATACACTTAGACAAAGACACTGACACAAAGCACACAAAACCAGCCCTACTAGCTGTTTCAGTAGCTAGTGTGAAGAAAACTGTACCCTGGGTGCCTGTAGGCTGACTAGTGAACTAGGTCTCCAGTGATCTGGCCCCAGGAGCTGCTCTGTGAAAGGCCTGTGTTGCCTAAGAACCCACCCCTGGCCAGAGTAGAAATTACCGGTTGGCAAATGGAGGTTCCACGCAGGGAAGAATTTTCTGTCGTGCCATCTGTGGAAAGGAGCTAATGAGTTCTCCATTTCCAAGGACATCCAAGGAGGCTGAGCCACCACCTTGTCAATATGCAGAGCAAATTTATGTATTAGGCAGATGGCACTCAAGTTCTCTCCCACCCTGAGACTCTGTAGATTCTGTGTAGTTTCAGGGCTTCTATTCTGTAGCTACAGTGACTAATTTTATTCCTTCCATGGCCCTCCACCAAATCAGCCTTCTGTCTTTCCTCCTTTCCTGCTCAACCGCTCCGCTGCAGCCAAGCACACATCCAGGCCCAGGAAGCCTGCGGTTTTCTTCTCCTGTTACACTCTGTGCGCCCGACAGCCGTCCACCTGTGCCTGGTGCTCAAACCTTCTCCTCTCATCCTCACCTCAGGAAACCTGTTCCGCCGAGCAGATTCATTAAGGATGGGGCTCTCGTCGTGGTATAGTGAAAAGACAAAGATCCCTGACACCCGAGTCAGCCCCCGGTAATGGCGTGTGACCCTGGGCGGTTTAACCTCTGTGAGCTTCATTATTGTATCAGCTGAACGATCTGGGTAGTGTCAGGGCCTGATTTATGGAGTTATTCTGAGTGCATTTTCTGGTGGGGTCTTAGTCCTGTATTTTGTTTATCTTTTAAGGTGTGTTTTGTGGGGAGGACCTTGAAAAAAATCCTATCCCCTTCTATGTTGTATTCAATGCTATTGCAAAGATTTCTTTCCATGTTTTCATCATGATGAAAACAGTAGGAAACAGTAAACAGTAGGGAGAGAGAGTGCATACGGTGCGGCTTCCCTCTGCAGAAAGTGTAGGAATTAAGATACAAGCAGAAGCATGGGATGGGAGGGAGATGGCGCCATGAGGGAAAACGCTTGCTTTGCAAGTGTGAAGACCTGAGTTCAGATCCCCAGGACCCACATAGCCTGATGTAGTGTGTGTCTGTAATGCCAGCACTCGGATGGTGGGGTGAGATGCAGAGAGAAAAGAATTCTGGAAGTCCACAGACAAACTCACTGGCCTGGCAAACAGAGCAGCAAACACAGAGACTCTCAAACAGTGAAATGCGAGGATTGACACCCAAGGCTGTCCTCTGACCTCTGCAAACACCTGTATTCATACACATAAGAACACACACACACACACACACACACACACCCCAAAGAAAACCATTTTACAGATTTTTAAAAAGAAATCGAACATTAAAAAAAAAAAAGAAAAGAAATTAAAACATAAAACCATCCTACCACTGACACCTTAAAGATGCTATTTCATGGCAAATGTTAAACACATCTAAGGTACATGTTTCCTATCAAATAATAGTTAGCACATCATGGGTACCATACACACGTTTGTGAGAAAAATCAAATGAATTCCATTTCTGACCTTTAGCCAGCACGACCCCCATTTCCCCCTTTCCTGTACCCAGCCACCAATGGTTCCATCCCATACCACCTAGGGCCTTGGAAGACAGACTCATGTACGCTGACTAAGAGCCACAGTTTGGCTCCTGGTTCCCCCTTCCCCTCAACAGCACCCATAGGATTTCCATTTGACCAGTAAATAGGAAGGCCACCTACTCCCTGTTGGCTGCATTTAAAGGAGGGTCCAACTCTATAAAAACAGAATCAACAGGCCACATTCAGGGATGGAGCCACAGCTTTGGGAGGATTCATTAGTTTGCCTGTTTGTAGGAAACCCAGGTTAGGAAGGAAACCTTGAAATCCCCACTAGCCTGAACAATTGGTCCCCAGGAGGATGATGGACCTTTAAACAGGTGGAACGTAATTACTTCTTCTAGTGGGGGTGGACCTTGCCATTTTACAATCTGGTCCCAATTCCTGCTCATTTTCTGCTCATCATCTGATTGGACACACAACATGACCAGCCTTGCCTTTCCCACCATGGTGGAATGTATCCCCTCTAACTGTAAGCCAGAATAAATTCTTCTTGTGTGTGTGGGTGTGTGGGTGTATGTTTTGTAGCAACAAGAAAAATAACCAACATACCCCAACATTATGGTAAAGAAAAAAAATCTCTATTGTTTTACTAAGACAGTTCTATTCCAACATAAATTTTAGTGCTGTTTTAAAAAATCAGATTTATTACAGACTAAGTTAAGTTTCCTCCCATTCAGTCGAACTGAACCATTTTCTTCTCTAATCAGTTAAATCACACTCAATATAGAAAACCCAAACGAGATCTATAACATCAGCCATGAGGTGTACCATGCCTATGCTTGGTGATGCCCTGGGTACGTCAGTTCAATCTCAGCTGCTTCCCCGCATTCCACCCTCCTAGCAGTGATGTGCTGGCACAAGTTTATCCTAGCTTGCGAGAGAAGACTTACAATTTCAGAAATTTTGTGAGCCAGAACAAAAACTAAGTTATATCAACTTAAAATCGACTGAATTATGTGACGCTCTTTTTTTAAAAAAACTACATTATTTGGGATGTTTAGGGCTCAACCTTTCTCCCAACCTCCCAACCCTTACATGGAAAGAAAAGGTTAGTGAGGAGAGAGGGGACAGACCTTTTTACTTCTCCTGGCTGTTTAGGGTCAATGGGTCTTTTAGGGCTCTGTACCAATCTCTGTCAACCACAGACACAGCTAGCAAACAGTCTCCTCCGTGCTGCTGTGCCCCGAAGGTTTCTCTCCGTCTGTCTGTTCCGAACTGCCACACTGTCTCTGGTCTCTCCAAAGTGCTACACGCCACATGCCAACATGGAACGCTACGCCGTCTCTTTCTGGGCTCTCCATTTACTCTCAGAGTCCTGGACCACGCCCCTCTCCGTGCCCCACGAGGAAGGCGTTACCAGCTGGCAGAAGCCATGCCCCCACGAGACAAGTAACAGCTGTGGACGAACTAAAGCCCAACTAAAATCCCACACCTGGGATTAAAACAAAAATGTATTTACATAGCATGACTGAGTTTACAAAGAGACAAAAACTTCCATTACAGAATTACTTTAGGAATATTAGAACTACATGCGATTTCATCGCTTGCTGATTATTTTACCATCATCTCTGTCCTCAGAGGTGCTTGTATCTTTTGAGTCTAGAGGTGGGAAATGATTGCTACCACAAATGCCTTCTACTGTTATTGATGAACACGTCAGTATTGTGAAATCAGGCAATAACAAGGGAAGTTGCAAGGACAGCAAGCTTGGCCCAGTGAGATAGCTCAGTAGGTAAGGACTCTTACCACTAATCCAGATGACCTGAGTTTGGTCCACAAAACCCACATCAAGGAAAGAGAGAACCAGTTCCTGAAAGCTCTCCTCTGACTCCACGTACCTGCTGTGTCATGTGTGTTGCACACACACACAAATAAAGAATGAATGTGAAAACCAGCTTTCCTAAGCTGCGTGGCTATCGGGTTCCTTACACACCAAGGCCACCAGACTTCATGAGTGGCTTATCCAGAATTTTACTTCTCTGTACCACCAACCCACTTGATCCTCTGGCATTTTGTGTCCGCTTGCATCCAGATAGGACCTTCTCCTTCCCACTCCATAGGCCACCAACTACCTCCACGATTTCACTTCCCTGATATGCCAAGGTGCGCTACTTCTCCAAGATCACATGTCCCCATGCCACCAGCTCCGGCTCACCTCTTTCCACACCAGCAGATGGACAGACCTGAGGTCCCCACACCATGAGATAGTTTATACCCCTTCCTACCCCATAGAACATCTAGCTCCTTTGGAGATGTGTTCCCCATTCTGCTAAAGTAACTCCTGTTCCTCTCTAGGCCGTCCGAAACCACATATGATGTTCCAGTTGATCAGAGCTGACTCAAGGTAGGGTATCAAAGTGGTGGCGGAGGACAGGACTAACAGCTGGTGTGCTGTGGCTAGTGACTGTTACCACAAACAGTAGTTGATTATTAAAAGGAGTCTAAGGATAAACTCACATCCCTCAAATATCAATCCCACAAAGAAAAACAACGTTGGAACCCTCTTACAACTTTTCCTCCTGAACATTATATATAACTACGATAAGGGTTACTTTAAAAGAAAGGAAAGAAGGAAGAAGAAAGAAAGAGAATGAAAGAAAAAAAAAGAGACATACTCAACCACTCAAGATATTCAAGTCCTGGCACAGGAAAAAAAAAAAAAACCAGCATAAAAGCCACAACAATTTTGCCTCTTCAAAAATTTCTAATCCTATAGACATGGCTCTTCCTTCTTTGTCTGGAAGAAATTCTAGACAAAACTCATAAATAAAAATGATTATAATATTCAAGTAACTTGAAGATGTGAATATACTACAAGAGAACAACAAAAAGAAAAGGCTGAATAAAATGAGGAAGTCAACCCAAGATATGAAAGTAGAATTCAACAAAGAGCACCAGTGGAAAAAACTCAAATTGAAATGATACTGGATATGAAAAACTCAATAAATCTAAATAAAAATCTCAGTGGAAAACTGTACTGATAGAACAGATCTTGAAAAACGAAGTATCAGAGGTAGATGGCAAAGCAGAGCAATTGAACCAGTAAAGGTCAATGATTAATTTTTAAAAACATGAACAGATATGGAAGAGCTCTGGGACACCATAAAAACTTAAATTCTTTGTATTATGGTCATAGAAGAAGGGGAATACCACACTAAAGACATAGAAAATATTTTCAGTATAATCACAGAAGAAATTTTCCCAAAACCAGAGAAAAGACATGTCTATTTAGATACAGAGGCATGCAGAATACCAAGTAGAGAGGACCAGGAAAAAAACTCTCCACAACCTATTACAATTAAGACACTAAAAGCACAGAATAAAGAATGAACATTGTAAGTTATGAGAGAGAAATGTCAAGTCACCTATAAATGCAAACCTTATAAGAATAACACCTGATTATTTGATGGAAACTTTCAAAGCCAGAAAGCTCTGTAAAAATATATTCTAAGCCCTGAAAGATCACAGCTGACAACCCAGAGTATTATACCCATCAAAACTATCTCTTAAAATAGAAGTAGAAAGAAAAAGAGACTAAAGGAATTTAATGACACATAATCCAGATCTAGAGGGTTCTGGAAGTAATACTTTGGTCTGAAAACAAGGATAAACACAGCAAAGATGTCACAGGGATAAATAAATAATACTAGGATAATTAGCCATAGAGGTCTAGGGAAAAAAACCTATAAAATCAACAAAATGACAGGAATTACATTTTTCAATAATAACTCTGAATACCAATTGTCTCAATGGAAAAGGAGGTTTAATTGGGCCAAGATGGAAGAGTAGGGTGGAAGGATAGGATGGGATAAGTAAGCGCTAAGGATGTTAAAAAAAAAAAAAAAGCCATATGGAAACCTACTGTTTTAGAAGCTCCGTATTCATATAAAGGGAAACATTACAATAGATTCCAATGAAATTCAAAAAAAAAAAAATCACAAGAACATTTCACTAGGCTGGAATGTTGAAAAGAAACAGATAAATTTCTATATACATATCACATACCAAAATTAAACCAAGAAGAAGTAAATTATCTAAACAGGTCCATATGCAGCAATGGGATTGAAACAGTAATTTAAAAAAAAAACTTCCAACTATAAAAACCCCCAAAACCCCAAGACCAGATGGATTCACTACAAAATTCTACCAGAACTTCAAAGAAGTAAAACCAATACTACTTAAGTTATGCCATGAAAAGAAAAGAAGGGAAGGCTTCCAAACACTTTACAAAGTCAGTTTTGCCCATTACCCAAACCAAATAAAGGCAAAACAGAAAATAAATATTGCAAACTGATCTCCCTGATGAACAAAAATACAAAAATTCTCAATAAAATACTAGCAAAATTAAATCAAAATCATATCAAGGAGATCATTCACGATTTAAAAAAAGTTGATTTTATTACAGAGATATGGTGTAGGTTCATTGTGTGTAAATCAATCAATATTATTTATAGCCAGGTGGTGGTGGTGCTCGCCTTTAATCCCAGCACTTGGAAGGCAGAGGCAGTCATATTTCTGTGAGTTTGAGACCAACCTGGTCTACAGAGCGAGTCCCAGGACAGCTAAGGCTACACAGAGAAACCCTGTCTCAAAAACAAACAAACACACAAACAAACACTGCTATCTGTTATATAAGTAAACTCAAAGACACAAGTCATATAATCATCCCAATTGATGTAGAAAAGGCCTTGGACAATTTCCAGCATCACTTCATGGAGATTCTAGGACTGGCGGGAACAGAGCTCAGCATATTAAAGGTTTTCTACTGCAAGCCTATAGACAACACCATGCCAAATGGAGGAAAACTCAACACATGCCCAGTAAGATAAAGAGCAAGACCAGACGTCCACCCTCCGCAATCCTGCTCTACATGGTGAGAGCGATAGATGAGAGAAGGGAATAAAATGGATTCAAAGGTGGAGTTGGAGAGATGGCTCAGAGGTTAGAGCACTGGCTGTTCTTCCAGAGGACCTGAATTCAATTCCAAGCAACCACATGGTGGCTCACAACCATCTATAATGAGATCTGGTGCCCTCTTCTGGCGTTCAGGCATACGTGCAGGCTCAACAATGTATACATAATAAATAAATCTTTTTTTTTTTTTAATGGATTCAAAGTATCCCTATTTGCACATCATATGATTCTATACAAAAGAGGCCTGAGAGACTCAATCGAAAATTTCCTATGAAGGCTGGAGAGTCTGATCGGCAGTTAAGGGCACTTACTGTTCTTGCAGAGGACCTGGGTTCAGTTCCCAGTACCCACATGGTGCCTCACAGCCATTTATAACTCCAGTCCCACAGGATCAGAAGCCCTCTTCTGACGTCTTTGGGCACTTGGATGCACACATGGTACATGCGTGTGCGCACGTGCTTGCGTACATACCCATGCACACACACACACAGACAAAAGACTCATACACGTACAATATATAAATCTTAATAATATCTTAAAACAACTCTTAGAGCTAATAGACACTTTCAGCAAAATGTCAGGATACAAAATTAGCATATGCAAATCGGCAGCTTTGTTATACAAACATCTGAAAAGAAATCAGAGAAACAATTTCATTCACAAAAGCCACAAGAAAAACAAAATGCTTTGGAACAAACCTAGCCAAAGAGACAAAAGTCTTCTACAATGAAAACTTGAAGACATGGAAGAAAGAAATTGAGGAAGACACTACAAGACAGAAAGACCTTCGTGTTCATGTACTGGAAGAATTAACTTTGTTAAAATAGCCAGCCCACTAAAAGCAATCTGCAGAGTCAGTGAAATCTCAATCAAAATTCGATAACCATTCTTCACAATTGCAAGGGGGAAAAAATCTCAAAATTTATGTAGCCAAACAAAGATAGCCAAAGAAATCTAGAATGAAAAGAGTACAGCAAAGCCAGGAATGGTGACACATGTCTTCAATCCCAGTATTAGGGAGGCAGAAGCAGGCTGGTCTATGTGAGTTTGAGGCCAGCCTGGTCCTTATAGTGAGTTCCAGGCCAGCTACATATAATTGCATGAGGTATCATTCTGACTTCAAATCATACTGCAGAGCTATTATGTTAAAAATGGGATAGTACTGGCACAAAAATAGACACTCACATAAGTGGAATAGAAAAGAGGACCCAGAGACATTCCATATAACTCCTTACATGATGAAGATGCCCAAAGCGTTCCTTAGAGAAAAAGTAGTATCATCAATAAATAGTGCTGGGAAAACTGGACCCAAATACGCAAAAAAACTGAAACTGAAAGCTTCTCGTTCACCCTGCACAAAACTCAACTCCACGTGGATCTTCCACATAAAACCTGGTACTGAAAAATGAAACAGCTAGAGGGGACAGTGGGGTGTAGTCTCCAACTTACAGAACAGGTTAAGACCTGTTTTCTAGGACCCCAGCTAACAGAGAAAGTGAGACCAGTTACCAAATGGGATCTCATGAGACTAGGCGACTTTTGCAAAGTGAATTGTTAATTGCAGAGTTTTCCTACAGAATAAGACAAAATCTTTGTTAGCTATGCATTTCACAGGGAATTAGTGACTAGCATATACAAAGAACTCAAAAAAACTGATCATCACCGACAACAACAGCAAAAAAAAAAACCCACTTAACAAATAGACTCTGGAGATTTATAACATGCCTGCCTGGGGGAGGTTCTTTTTTAAACTAATAAACTAGTAATTGTTCTTGAGCTTTAAAAGGGTTGAGAGTGGGGGGCTATGGGACTGAACAGAAACTCTACAAAGAAGAAATGCAAATAGCTATGAAATACATTTTAAGATGCTCAACAACCTCAGCGATCAGAGAAATAGAAATTAAAACTGCTCTACTGTTCCAGCTCATCCCAGTCAGAATACAAAAGACAATGACGCTGGTGTGGATGTGGAGGAAGGAGAAACCCTTAAATAATGATAGTGCAAACCAGCAGAGCCACTTTGGAATTAGCCTGAAATGTCCTCAAAAGCAAAAAACACTAGAAAAAGAACTACTATTTGACCCAACTGTGTTACTCCTGGACATAAATTCCAAACAATTCTGTACTACTGCAAAGACACTTGACACCCATGCTCATTGTAGCTCTATTCACAAAAGCTAGGAAATGGAACCAGCCTAGATGCCCATCCACTGATCAGTGAATAAGGGCAATTTGGTACAAGTATACAATGGAATATTATTCATCTATAAAGAGAAATTAAATTTATAAATGAATGGATCAGGGAAAAATTATACTGAGTGGTGTCATCAGGCTCTGAAATACAAAATCTCTAATGTTATCTCTCACACCCTAGTTTGAAATCTTTTCTTTTGTGTGTTTAAAATGGAGCCAGTGTAGAAGTCAGGAAAGTAGAAACAGGCCAGTGGGGAGAGACTGACAGATGCATTGAGTGGGGAGAGATAGTAAAATACAGGTAGAAGGAAGTAGAGAAGAAGAACAGTGAGATTGGGAAAGGTTCAAGCATGAAAGAGGTTGGGTTGGGGCGATGATGGAGTGACAGAATGCTCAACCAAAACGACAGGTGCATAAAAAGACTATATGAAAACCTATGCTTTTCCAACCCAAGGGAATATTAATTAAAGGGCTTTTAGAACAAAAATGGCATGAAATTGGGGTGACGCAATTATCGGGATTAAAGGTTTAAGTGGGAATAAAAGGAAATGAGAGGAGGTGGGGTGGTCAAATGTAAAACTACATGAGGCCTTACAGAAATCTTCTTGTTTGTAAACTAAGTTTTAAAAAAAAAAAGTGAAATGGCTACATAAAGCAGACCAGAATTATGGAAATTCCAATGGACATACTAAAGTGGAAGGGGGAAATTTTTGTGGGGTCCCACTTCTAGACAAAGAATTTTAGTCAACTAACGACTGCTGGAAGAAGAATTGGCTACCCCCAGGGATGAACTCTCTTATGGGTTACTCAGTGCAGAATGGTTAGCTCTTAAACCATATACAGACAAACAACAGATGTGGACTTAGCATGTTGTGCTTACATACATTTGCACATACACATACATATGTAACAATAATGATCAAAGAAAAAGAGGTTATCAGTTTGAGGGGTGTGGGAAGAGTTGGAGAGAGGGTGTCTGGGAAGGGATAGAGAAAGGAAAGGGAGGAGAGAAAGAGATATAATTCTATTTGGGGCTAAAACATTTTTAAATAACAATAAAAAATAAGACACATATTTAAAGGAGTTAAAACAGAGCTACTCTACATTGGTAGACAAGGCTGCTCCTTGATGTTGGTTATTAAGTGAAAATCTCAGTGTCGGGCACAGGATGTATCCTATGAGTTATTGGTCAGTGAGGCCTCAGAAGCATCGAAAGCAATACAAGCAATTACCTTTGCTCTTGGTTATCCGTAATAACTATAAGGTAATACCCTATTGCTGAAAGTACCACACACTTTGAACGTAGGGCATAGAGAAATCAACTTTGACTGACCTGAAAGTTCTCTCCCGACTGGTTAGCTTGCATACTGTCAAAACGTGTTATATACAGGCTGCAACGGGGTGGAAGAAACACCAGTGATCTTATTCAGCACTGAACCCTGCATGCTACAGTACCAATCTTCCTGCCAAGCTGCTCCCACTTCTGCAACCGTGGCATGAAAGTTGTGGAGGTAATCAACCACTTTCTGATTGGCTATGAGACCCACGCCACAGAAAAGATGTCATGTTTGGTACTGTAAACCTGGCCAAAAGCCCATGCTCATAGACCCATGAAGGTGCGGGTTTGGAGCAGACAGTGTTGTTTCGTTATATGTATATGTTGTCAAACTGCCTTCTAAATATTTATGTTTCTGTTCATAGAATGCGTTGTTCTCAATTTTGGTCAGAGAAGCTTCTTTTTGCAGCGCACGGTGATTAATGCAGACACATAACTGGTCAAAAGTGCTGAGTATAAGTAACTGAGATGAGTCAACCCATGCCCTTTCCAATGTTCAGGGAACCTCACAGAAGAGTACCAGAAAGTACGAAAGAGCTGGCGGGCAGGGAGGAGAGCTATGCGATCTTGTGCTCATTTTTAAACTCTATTTTATTTGTGATATTTAAACCTCTACCTCCCTTCCACCAACCCTTTAACCGTAAGTTTCAAGAGAAGGTTTGTGGAAAGAGGAGCCACAGACCCCCTTACTTCTCCCAGCTGTTTAGGGTCAATGGGTTCTTTGGAGGCTACACCAATCTCCATCAATGGCAAATGCAACAAACAATCTCCTCCAAGCCGCTGCATCGAAGTATTTCTCTCCATCTGTCTCCTCCAAGCCACAACACCACCTCTCTGGTCTCTCCAAACTGCCACCTTTCTGGGTTCTCGTATTTGTATCCATCAGAATCCTAGATCACGCCCCTCTCCATGCTGAATGAGGCAGGCTGTTACCAACTGGCAAAAACCATGCCCCACAGGAGGCCATCATCAGCTGTGGACAAACTAAATCCCAAACTAAAATCCCACCCTTGGGTTTAAAACAAAAATATATTTACATAGCTTAGCTGAGTTTTTAAAGAAACCAAAACTTCCATTACAATGAGATGCTGACCGCTGGACATGACATCTATGCACATCAACCAACAGGAGCTGTGGTCACCACACAGGATCAAACCACTCAAAATTCCAGCATAGGTAAGGGAGGAAACTCTGAGGCTCTGCCCTTGGCAGAGGAGCTATTGGCAGTTGATGGTTTTAATAAAAATAAAGTATTAGAAAAGAACTCTGTAAGAAAACTCTACACATCAGGACTTGACTTATCACCCTGAGGGAGGAATGAGAGAGAGAGGGGCATGAGGGTAGGACTGGGGGTGGGAGAGGGCTGGTATCAGACTGTAAAGTGATGAAATTAAAAAAGTACATTCACACCCAAGAGGGGTAGACAGCTGGAAATAATCAAACTCAGGGTTTGCATCAATAAATTAGAAACAAAGAGAATAATTCAAAGAATCAATGAAACCAAGAGCTGGTTCTTTGAGAAAATCAACAAGATAGACAAACCTTTAGCCAAACTAACTAAATGGCAGAGAGACACTATCCAAGTTAACAAAAATCAGAAATGAAAAGGGAGACATAACAACAGACACTGAGGAAATCCAAAGAATAATTAGGTCTTACCTCAAAAGCCTAGACACCACAAAATTTGAAAATCTATGTGAAATGGACAGTTTTTTTTGATAGATTCCACTTACTAAAGTTGAATCAAGATCAGGTAAACAAATTAAATAGTCCTATCCCCTAAAGAAATAGAAGCTGTCATCAAAAGACTCCCATCCAAAAAAAGCCCAGGGCATGATGGTTTCAGTGCAGAATTCTACCAGACCTTCAAAGAAGAGCTAATACTAATACTCTTCAAACTATTCCACAAAATAGAAATGGAAGGAACATTACCAAACTCACTCTATGAGACCACAGTCACCTTGATACCTAAACCACACAAAGACCTAACAAAGAAAGAGAACTTCAGACCAGTTTTCCCTTATGAACGCTGATATGAAAGTACTCAATAAAATACTTGCAAACCAAATCCAAGAACACATCAAAGATATCCACCATGACCAAGTAGGCTTCATCCCAGGCATGTGGGAGTGGTTCAATATACAGAAATCCATCAATGTAGCCCACCATATAAACAAACTGAAAGAAAAAAACCCACATGATCATTTCCTTAAACTCCAAAAAAGCATTTGACAAAATTCAATACTTATCATGTCTAAGTCTTGGAGAGATCAGGGATGCAAGGCACTTACCTAAACATAGGAAAGGCAATATACAGCAAACCTTTAGCCAAGATCAAACTAAATCTAAGAGCTCAGAGAACAAATAAACCATGCTAGAAGAGGTAACTGAATGAGGTTTGAGAAAATACTACAAAACCAACAAAATTACAGCAATCAATATACATCTTTTAATAACAATTCTGAATATTAAACGTCTCAATTCTTCAGTAAAAGACAGACTACCAAACTGGATTAGAAAACAGGAACCATCCTTTGGCTTCCTCCAAGAAACAGACTTCAATATCAATGATAGATACAACCTTAGGATAAAAAGATAAAACAGGTATTCTTAAAAAAAAGGCAGGTATTGTTATTATATTAGCTGATAAAATAGAGATTAGACCAAAGCTAATCAGAAGATATAAGAAGTGATGCTTCAAACTCATTAAATGAAAAACCCACCAATAATATATTACATCCCTAAATATATACACACCAAGTAGAAAAACACTTAACTTCATAAGGAAATGTTATTAGATCTAAAGTCATATATTAACCACAACACAGGGACAATGAGTGACTTTAATATCAATATCCCACTCTCATCAATAGACAGATCATCTAGAAAAATGATAGGCAGAGAAACTCTGAAGTTATATGATGTCATAAATCAAGTGGACTAACCGAATACCTACAGAAAATCCTACCCAAACACCAAAGAAGACACATCCTTCTCATTAGCCCGTGAAACATTCTCCAAAATAGATTACATATTAGGACACAGAACAAGTTTAAACAGATATATGAAAATTGAAAAAACAGTGTGCATTCTATCTGACCATGATACAATAAAGCTAAATACCAACAAGAGCTACATAAAGCACACAAACTTATGAAAACTAAACAACACGTTACTGAATAATAATGGGATCGAGGAAAAAAATCAAAAAGGAAAATTTTAAATTCCTTAAAGTAAATGAAAATAAAATAAAAGCACAACATCAAAAAGTTATGGGACACAGTGAAAGCAGTCCTGAGAGGAAGGTTTATAGATCTAAATGCCCACATAAAACACTTGCAAAATCTCAAATTAATAGCTTAACGATGCATATAAATACAAAAATAGAGAACAATCTCCCCACCACCAAAAAAAAAAAAAAACTAGATAGGAAGAAATAATCAAAATCAAGACTGAAATTAATGAAATAGAAATCAAAAATACAAGATTCAGTGAAACAAAGAGTTGGTTTGTTTTAAAAAATTATATTCCATAATTAAGTTGTCTTCATCCTAGGATTACAGAGATGGTTCAATATGCATAAATAAAAAAATACAATCCACCACATAAAAAGAATCAAGGATAAAAACTATCTCATTAAAGACAGAAGGGGCCTTTGACAAAATCCAACTTCCCTTCATCATAAAAATCCTGAAGAATCTAGGGATAAATGAGATATATCTTAACATAACAAATACAGAAAATGGCAAACAGAAAAAAAAAAAACTCAGAACATTTTCACTACAATTGGGAAAGACACGGATATCCAGTCTCCCCTCCTGTTTAATGTAGTGCTTGAAGTTTCAGCTAAGCCAAATGAAAACAGAGGGAACACAAATGAAAAAAAAGCAAAGTGTCCTTTTTGCAAATGATATTGGTCTATATATCAAAGTCTCTAAAGACTCCACCACCAAACTCCTTTAGCAGATAAATACATTCAACAAAACAGAAGGACCACAAATAACATGAAAAATCAGTAGCCTTCCTGTATATAAGCGACAGGAACACTGAAAAAGAAATTAGAGGAATGATACTAGTCACAGTAGCCACAAATAAAATATTTCAAATAAATCAATCCTAGGAGGTAAGAGACCTGTATAGTGAAAACATTAAGACACTGAAAAAATAAATTGAGGATGATACTAGAACATGGTAAGACCTCCCTTTTTGTGGACTGGTAGGATTATGAATATGGTCATCCTACCAAAAGAAATCTACATATTCAATCCCCAACAAAATTCTAACTCAGTTCTTCAAAGACTGAAAAATAATTTTCTGTTTCATACACACACACACACACACACACACACACACACACAAAGATGGCCAAAAACATTCCTAAAGGATCAAAACAACAACAACAAAAACTGTTGGAGGGATCACTATCCCATCTTTCTTTTTTTTAATTTATTTATTTATTTATTCACTTTACATCCTGATTGCAGACTCTCCCCCTCCTCTCCTTCCAGTCTCGCCACACAGACACACAGACACACAGACACACAGACACACACACACACACACACACACACACCCCTCTCCACCATTCTCTCCTCTTCTTCTCTCCAGAGAAAAGGAGGTCCTCCATGAGTACCAAACCAACCTGGCACATTAACACAGAACTAGGTGCATCCTCTCTGGCTGAGGCCAGACATGGCGGCCCAGTTAGAGGAAAGGATCAAAAGGGAGACATTAGAATCAGAAAGGGCCCGGGCTCCAGTTGTTGGGCAATCCACATGAACTCCAAGCTGTGTACCTGCTACATATGTGCAGGGTCCCTAGGACCCGACCATTCATGCTCTTTGGTTGGTGGTTCTGCCTCTGTGAGGCCCCCATGGGCCCCGATTAGTTGACTCTGTAGGTCTTCTTATAGATTCCTTGAGTCCTCTGGCTCTGTCAATCATTTTTCCAACTCTTCCTTAGGACTCCCCAACCTCTGTCTAATGTTTAGCTGTGAGTCTCTGCATCTGTTTCCATCAGATGCTGGGTGAAGCCTATCAGAGGAATCATGCTAGGCTCCTGTCTGCAAGCATAGCAGAGTCACAGTAATAGTGTCAGGGGTTGGTTCTCTCCCATGGGATGGGTCTCAAGTAGTGTCAGTCTTTTTGGCCATTCCCTCAATCTTTGCTCCATTTTTGTTCCTGCACATATTTCAAGTTATACTACAGAGCTACGGTAATAAAAATAACATGGCACTGATATAAAACAGTCACATTGGACAACAGAATAAAATGGAGGAGCCACATATAAGTACACAGTCTTACTGTTACCTGATCTCTGACAAAGAGGCCAACAACACACAATGAAGAATAGACAAACTCCAACAAACAGGGCTGGTCAAACTGGATCGCTACATATAGAAGAATTAAACCAGACCCTTATGTCTCATCTTGACTAAAACACAACTCCAAATGAATCAAGGACCTTGTACTTCCTACCTGGCATGTTAGAGGAAGAAGGATACTCAGTTGAGAAAATGACCACCAGTCTGGCCACCAGACTGGCCTGTGGAATTATTGATGTGGTAGGGCCCGAGTCACTGTGGTCAGTAAGAAAGGAGGCTGAGCAAGCCATGGGGAGCAAGACAGTAAGCAGCATTCCCCTGTGGCCTCTGATTCAGTTACCACCTCCAGGTTCCTGCCCTGACTTCCTTCAATGAGGGACTGTGATGTGGAAGTGTTCGCAAAATAAACCCTTTCCTCCCCTAGTTGCTTTTTGGTCGTTGTGTTTATCACAGCCTCAAGAAAAGATCTGATGTTCTAACTTAGATAGAGGAGAAATTAGGAAACATGCTTGAACTGAGGGGCACAGGAAATGAGTTTCTGAACAGGACCCTGTAGCACATACATTAAGAACAACAAGTGATAAATGGAACCTCATGAAACCAAAAAGCCTCTTTACATCAAAGGAAACCATCATTTGAGTGAAGACAGCCTACAGAATGGGTAAAAAAAAATATTTACCAGCTATGCATCTGACAGAGAGTTAGTATCTAGAATATATAAAGAGCTAAAAACAACTCAATTAAAAAATGCGGCATGAAACTAAACAGAGCTGTTCCCAAATGATGGAATGCATATGGTGAGAAATACTTTTATAAATGTTTAACATACTTAGCCATCAGGGAAATGTAAATGGAAACTACTCTGAGAGGAAATTTTACCCTAGTTAGAATGGCTGACACAAAAAGAAAAGACAACAAATGCTGGCACGGATGTGGGCAAAGGGAAACAATTATTCACCACTGGTAGGAGGGCAGACAGGCGCAGCCACTCTGGAAATCCTTTAAAAAGGCTAGAAATAAAGCTACCACATGATCCTGCTTAGACCACTCTTGAGCATGGTGCTAGCTAGTTTTATGTCAACTTGACTCAAGCTCGGGTTATTTGGAAATAATCTTGATCAAGAGAACAGAATTAGCCGTAGAAAAGTCTGCAGGGAATCTTCTCGACTAATGATTGCTGTAGGAAGCCCCAGCCCATTGTGGGTGGTGCCACTCCTGAGCAGGTGGACCTGGAGGTAAGCTGGCAAGCATTCCTCCACGGCTTCTCTAGGTCCTGCCTCCGGGTCCCTGCCCTGCCTTGAGTTTCTGCTCTGACTTCCCTCAGTGATGAACTGTTACCTGGAAGTGAAAGATGAACTAAATCCTCTCCTCTACAAGTTGCTTTTGGTGAAGGCCCTATATCACGGCAATAGAAACCCAAGTAAGAGACACACATACACAAAGGGCTCTGTATATCTTACCTCAGATATGCTTGCTGCTTTGCTCACAATAGCCAGTTAATGGAAACCTACCTAGATGTCCATCAATGGACAAATGGACAGTTTGAATGTGGTGCTTTAAAACATAGCATGTTTTCTCTCTTATGAGGATGTCAGGCGTGTATGTGTGGTGATTTGAATGAAAAATGTGACACACAGACTCAGGCATGTGAACTTGGTCTCAGTGTGTGGCACTGTGTGGGCTGATATGGAAGGCGTAACCTTGCTAGAGGAAGTAGTCACTGGGGTTGGGCTCTGAGGGTTTATAGTCTTGCCCCTGCCACCATACCTGCTGGCCGCCACCATGGATTTCGGTCATGATGGACTCTCAGCCTCTGGAATTGTAAGCCAAAACAAACTCTTTGTTCCATAAGTCACCTTTCGTCGTGGTGTTTTATTCGAAATATCTATAGCGGTCAGGAAATTAGTGAGGAACAACAATGAGGGGATGTTTCCAAGGAGGGGAGCTAGAACACAGTGATATAAATGAGTAACGGCAAATAAACAGAACTGGAACGGGAAGACAGAATAGAGGAGAGAATGTGGGAGGGATTCCTGGAAATAAAGACTTTCTGAAAACTTCAAAACATGGAACATGGAAACTTCCTGCTCTAGAAGCTTCCTAAAATCTATGCGTGCACACATATAAAATGAGTTTGAGTTGAGTTACCCTATAATGAAGCAACAATGCCCTCCAAGACACCAGAGGTTAACAAATCAAAGGGTCTTTTGAGGTTGTTGGCCAATCAGATCTCACAGACTCACAAACCTCACAGGCTATGGCCATTGTTCTGGGCTAACCTCTAACCTAGCCTATTGCTGAGTATAGCACATCCTTGAGTAATAGGGTGTAAGCGAATCGAGCTGGTACCCACTCTCCTGGAAACCTCATCCCTGCTAGCTCGCTTTCAAGGCGCTGGGAGGTGCTGTGCACAATAATGGAGGAGAAAAGTTATCCTCAGGCTCACCCAGCTGTGAAGCCTGAGGACTACAATAATGATTGGCCTGACAAGACATCCCCAGTGGTGTAATATTTCCATAAGTGTCATGGGAGTAAACAACCACCCTCTAATTGAATTTAAGGCCTGACCCACCAATGTCAGGACCAAGAAGAATCTATAGTTAAGAACAGGTCGCGGGCCCTAAGGGCATAATATGAAACCAGCTTTTAATGGCTTATTGTTATACCCATTTCTAAGCGAATCTATCAACCCTCACCACAGAAGCCTCTTGTAGTATTGGCAATTAATACAAAGGCCCGTAACTGGTCAAGATGTAGAGAATAAAAAGGTATGGAATGCTCAGCCTTAAAGGAGCTGTCTACATCACACTCTCCCTTCAAAGGCCCGGGGATCCATTGTAGGAGAGGTGGAGAAAGATTTTACGAGCCAGAGGAAGCGGACGACCGTAAGGAAACTGTTTTCAACGCACAGCAGAACAATTGGGACACCTGAATCCATAATAATGGTGCCAGCATGGACGAGACCTGAGAGTTATGAGAGTCATGAGAGCTAGCTTAGGGGTGAGGAGCACTTGGTCTTGAAGAGAATCCTAATTCTGTTCCTTGTACCTACACCTGAAGGTTTATAAGTGCTACTCCAGTTCCAGGAGATCCAACCTCTTCCTTCTGGCCCCCTAGAAAACCAACACACCCGTAGCAGACACAAAGACATATATGCACATAAACATCGATAAAAAGAAATCTTACAAAGAAAACGAAGTCACTCATTTCCCAACTTTTAAAAGGCAAAGGAAATCCTTTTGAAGGAAGTACACTGTCTTCCACTGCACCAACGGCCTCCTTGGATGATATTGGTGGAAAGAGCCTTTCAGGGGGCTGGAGAGATGGCTCAGAGGCTGAGAGCACTGGCTGGTCTTCCAAAGGTCCTGAGTTCAAAATTCCCAGCAACCACATGATCACTCATAACTATCTATAATGAGATCTGGTGCCCTCTTCTGGCATGCAGGTGTATATGCAGACAATATTGTATAAATAATTTTTTTTTTTTTTTAAGGATTAAGGAAAGAGCCTTTCGGAGAAGATATGATATGTGGAGTCCAACCCTGTATGCCGTTGCCCCGTAACAAGAGCCAGTCACTTGTTTGCAAAGCGGGTCCGTTGTGCTTTACTTGTAATCTTCTAGTCAACCTTCCACCATAACCTTGTAGGCATTATAAATAACCTCATCCCGTGGAGAAGGAAGCGGCAGTTGATGCACACACAGGAGTTGCTCCATTTCCGTCCACAGCCCCAGAGCTCAACGCAGCTCTTGACCCAGAGGCTACCATACATGCTGTCCGGCGGGGGGCTCTGCTTCCAGGCTGTGCGCAGTTAGAATCCCACAGAATTTTGCCGACCTCCGAGTCTGACTGATTTCGCTCTGCCAGCTGTGGTCCTTGGCACTTCTTTGCAAAGGCCTTCGAGCAGCTCCGGCGTGTGGGCAGAGACGGGAGGTTTGGCTCCGAGTCTCTCTACTCCACCCTAACGGGAGCACCTGCAAGCTGCTTCAAAGTGCTGGTTTCCTCCCTACAAAGAGTGGCTGAAACCTCTTAGCTTAGCCGTAGTTCTAGCCTGAGCGTCTGAAAATTCTTCCTATTCCTCCTCTGCCCCAGCCACGGGTCCAAGAAAACAGGGGACTCCCGGAGCCCCATACGCGGCTTGTCAAGAGTTTGCCTGGACTTTTCGGCCTCAAAAAAAGAAGACTTGGAGCTGTAAGAACCTAACGCTGTTTCATTTGTGATGTACACTAACAGAAACAAACGTCACATCACTCCTTCGCTAGCCAAGAACTAAGTATGGCTCCATAGACATATGCCTTGTTGGTTCCACTGGATGGGACAGAGGGTACCAGACGCAGCTGGCCCTTTCTAGGCTGACCTATGTTTCTGCCGCTCCTTTGGAGTGTGAAGAAGCAGTCATTCCGGTCTGCTATCTTAAGAAAGGAGCAAGAGAAAGCTAGGCAAGTGACACCGTAGGCCGTTCAAGCAGGCTGGACACTTGGTCCAGACCTGCAGTCTCTGAGTGGATCGCCCTAATTCTGGATGCTTTTAAGGTGCTCTTTCCTAGTCTTGTACGCCCCCGTGCCAGTGGGGGCCAAGGTGGCTTTAAGATGACACCTATGACCTTACTCAGTCAAGTCTATAGATCCTTTAAGAGGCCTCCATCCCAAACCAGACGAGAAGAGTCTGATGTAGAAGAATAAGCAGGACCAGCCTGTGGCTATCAGGGCCACTCTGCTCTGGTCTGGGTACAAAGACAGGATGCAGCGTCTTCATTTTGTCACATTACGGTAATTCATTTAAAGCATCTAAAGCCTATCGTTGAACTTCTGTTCCTCTACTAGAGTACCCCAGACTTTTGAAAAAGCCATCTCCTCGCATTATCCTCATCACCTGTTCACATCTAAAGAGGTGCTAAGCCACAAGAGGGCAGGGGTGTACCTGTGTCACTCACAGAAGTACTCCCGATTCCAAGCCAAGCATCCTTCCCAACACAAAGCCATAACAAGCATACATGGGGCAAGTAGGCAATTAAACCTCAAGGTTATCTGGCATACAAGAAACACAGTAGTACTTCCTCTTTCACAGGGGAATTGCCAGGATGGGCTAATCTCCCCATTTATATTAAACATGGCTCACTTGTATTAAAAAAAAAAAAAGAAAAAAGGATATTCACCTTTCTGACAGCTCCTTGTCTTCTTTTATAAGTCCATACCATTCTTAATAAAAACAAATAAACCAAAAGAGCAATTTTTTTAATTATTTGATAGGTACCTTGATGCTAGAGATTCTAGCGACAGCCCCGCCAGGATCCTGGGATATGGAGTGGAGTTCTAGTCACCGTACTTGGGGGTCTCCATTACACAGCCAGGGTCAACACGCTAGAGAAGACCTGCTTATTAGCACCTGGAAATGTGAAAAACTCTCTGCCCTTTCATCCTTAAACCAACACACACACAAAAAGACCAATACTACATCAGTCCTCATCCATGCAGAACCTGCTTTGAAAGCCTTGTGTTTTATGATTATATCAAAACACTTAAACTCTCTTTCAGAAATTCTCACAATAGCCACAAAAATAAATGTTGTTATCTTATCACAGATAAGAACTGATGCAGTCTCTGCGTTCTTCTCATACCAGCAGAGACAAAAACTCCGGAGGCTGACTCCTCGTCACCAGCCATACCTCCAAAGTCATCTGCTACCATCCCTGAAAATGCCAGAATCTTGCAGCAACTTATCCAGGCAGATCATTATTTGAACTTTTTGCATCGTGCTCCCTGACCCGGCTTACCTAAGAACATCGCAGAGATACAGCAGAGCCTGGTGATGTGGTTATATAAAATCACAGCCAATAGTAAACAAAAAACGAGGAACAGCGCCTCTGCAAACTGCCTTTTTACATTTCAAATACTATACAACAAGCTGCTAAACTTTTGTTCTGGAAACCACGCTGCCCTCTTGTCCATGATCTAAATGTTGCCATGAAGCAGGAAACGGTTAAACAGCTAAATGCGTGTGGAGACCCATCTTCCTAACGGGCGCTTAATATTCTAAACACTTCACAGGCATTGTGCCTCTCAGTTCTCATGACAGCTCACGAGGTTGGCTCTCTTTTTTTGGCTTTGTTTAGTCATTTATTTATTTTATTCATTTTACATCCTTGTAGCCCCTTCTCTCCTCCCTTCCCAGTCTCACCTTCTTTTCCATCCTTCTCTTCACTCTCCTCCTCTTTTCCTCAGAAAAGGGAAGCTCCCTTTCCCGTCTACCCCAGCTCATCAAATTGCTTCAGGACTGACACATTCTCTTCCCTGGTGGCCTGTCAAGGCAGTCCCGCCAAAGGAAAGTGATCTGCAAACTAGCAAGTGAATCCATGTCCAATGCAGTCTCCATGAGGTTGGCTCTGTTAATAGCTCTGTCTTATACTGAAGAAACTGAGGGCCAGTGTTTCCAGAGACCTCCTAGGGCCACACAACTAGGAGACAGAGCCAAGATTTAGAAATGGGTTTGAAGATCATTTATGGAGATTGTCTCCATGGAAGAACATTAAACTCTATGGGTAAATTTTCTGTATTTTTGGTAGATTGAAGGAATTCCAAATCCCAGAAAAGTCAATCAAATGAAGTTACTCAGAAATATTTCTGGTCAGTAAGGTATCTCCTAATCACAAGACCAAAAATAACAGTGACTTAAATGGTACTGGAGTAGAAATACAGGACAGGTAGATTCCAGCGTCTCTCCAGGGTTTCTCCAGCGTCTCTCTAGACTCTTCTTGTCCTGGAAATTCATCATGCCAAATACAACCTTCTCTTTCCACCAAGGGTATCTCTGTCCCCACTTTCCTCCTCCAAATTCTAGTACTTGCCCATATACCAAGCTAAATTCATAATTATATTGTGTATGTGTGGGGGTGGTTCTTGTTGTTTTACATGTGTGCTAGTCTTTGTCATATCGTTTAGATTTTTGCTTCCTTGAGAATAGAAACTGGGGATATGTTTTGTCACCCTTCCTAATCTAGTGTGTGTTCACAATACACACAAATTGTATGTCCACTGGGAAGGTACGATACTATCTGCATAATGTCTTCCTTAATTTGTTTAAATGATATAGACCAAAAACTTCATCTGTAAAGGCCCAGATAGCAAACACTTTAGGCTCAGCACATCATATGATTTCTGTTGCTGCTGCTCAGTGCCATTGTTGTGAGTGCCATGTGCTGTGGCTGTGTCCTAGTAAAATTTGCTTTACAAGACAGATAAAAACCAGATTTGGCCCAGTGGGCTCTCAGAGATGATCCCAACACGGACCATTGATAATGAGCTGAGAAGACTAATCAGGTAAATAGTCTCCACCCTGATTTTGGCAAACAGCTTCTTTACCTGTCCCTTTTCCCTTTGGTCCCCCAGTTCTCAATGTTTTCAGGCTCTAACTTTTGACTGAATCACGTCGTTTTCGAAAGCCTCTCACTTTGGACTTTAAGTCAGTTCCGTATAATCTTTCTACCTCCTCTTCTGGAGAGAAGCCTGAGCCCTGAGGGAAGAGGGTGGTAAAGATGATCCATTTAAGGGTGGGTACCCCAAAGTCTCTCTCTGCACACAGTCTACTTGTGAATCTCTTTGTTAATTACCACCTAATGCAAGAAGAAGCTGCTCTTGTTGAGGGCTGAGCAATGATCTGATCTGTGGGTATAGGAAGGTATCATCAGGAGTCGTTTTATTGTTATGCTTCTTTCGTAGAATAGTAGGAGGAGGTTTTTGCCTAGGCCCATGACCCATCTAGTTCCAGGATTTCAACTCCTTTAGTAGTGCAAGGTATGTGTTCTATCTTACAAAGCACACCTTAAATCCAATCAAAAGTGGCTGGTTAGCGTCCATCACATCTGTGCCACTATTGTAATGGTGTATCTTTCAGGCGGGTCTCTGTTGTGGGTTCAGGGTTTATATGTGAAAGAGGAGACAGAAAGATCATAAGAGCTAGAGACAGTAGAGGACTCCAGGGTAACAGTGTCTTCCAGACTCCACAGTGCTGACACACATATGAACTCACACAGACAGTGACAGAATGAACAAGGTCTGTGCAAGGTCAAAACAGACAAAATGTCAGCACCGAGAAGAGAAAGTAAACACAAAGGTCCTAACTAATAAGCTATTTGCAATTGATATATGCTAGAAAAATTAGTCTTCTACTATGGAGCGTTACTGTGTATCAGTTACACTCTAGGGTACCTGTGCCCAGGAGTAGTTGGCTAATACAAAACAAACTCAATGTTCTTTCTGGGGTTTTTTCTTATTATTATTATTGTTTTGTTTTATTTTATGTGTGTGTGTTGTTTTGATTTAGTATGTTGTCTTATTAATCTTTATGTTTTTTGCCTGACTTTTTTTTGGGTTTTAGGTTTGGTTTTTTTTAAGAAATACAACATAAGCTTGAGTGGGAAGGGAGATGGGAAAGATCTAGGAGGAGTTGGAGGACAGGAAAATATAAAATATATACAAAGAACATTTAAATAAAAATGTCTTTTAAAGTTCAGCTCTGTGCATAAGATACTACAAGTTCAATTTCCTTCAGGTTTTATACATCCTTTTAGAAAAAGAAAAAAAAAATCAAGCCTAAGTGAAAGCTAGCACGGTAGGCTGTTACTACACGTGGTAGTTAGAAAACTCTCCCACAGTCCCCGATACTCTTTCCTATTGTGCTCATGGACTGAAAGCCAACTGGCATATGTGCTCACCTGGTTAGACAATCTGGAAGGAAGGTGGTTCTCCCTGGTAGTCAGCCACTCAGTAAGTGGCAAAAGTAAACATTTTTTTTCTTTCCACAGTAACTCTTTTCCTTGAGAATAAGGAAACACAAAAAGAAAGAAAGAAAGAAAGAAAGAAAGAAAGAAAGAAAGAAAGAAAGAAAGAAAGAAAGAAAGAAAGAAAGTCTTTTCTTGTCCAAAGCTCACAGCCTCAGTTCTGCATGACAGTAAGACATCTTTAATGGGCTGCCGCCCTAACCTAATTTCACTCTGTGAAAAGATCGTTCAGCTTTGTTTCTAGACTAAGCTACATGTCTGTAAAAAGTTGATATGCTCAGATGGCATGCAATAGGAACCACTGAATTGGAAGCTGGAAGCAAACATCTGACTCCTTTACTCCACACAGAAGCTAGCTGACGTGCCCAGAATGGTATTTGCTCAAACCAGACAGTCAATGAGAATAAATCAATGTAAAGAATGGTCTAGTAACAACCCTCCCCCTCCCCTCTGCCCGGGACAGGACTCCTGCATGCAACCACAACAATGAGCAGCGTGGCGTGGTAACACTAATGGCATGATAGTGCCATACATTCCGTGGGCAGTAACCAACAGCTCTCTAACTGGACTCAAGAACCACCCAACAAGAGAGAAATCATGCTGAGTACCGGAATCCAGCCAACGTCCTGGAGCTAGTGATGTCATGAACCCATAACTGGCACTTTACTTAACCAGCACATCCTTAACTACATTCTAAATATGTGTCCTGTGCCCACAGAAAAGTGTAGTCCTCCCTCCTCATCAGGGAAACTTCTCCTAAGAGCATATAGAAGCCATTTCAGAAAACTACAACCAATCAGAATGAAGAGTTGTGGAGCCCAGTCTCATGGATTTACCTTCCAAACAACTCCTGCACATAAGGCTCAGGGATCATTGCCGAAGAGGGGGCAGAAATATTGAGAGAGTCAGAGGAACAGTAAGTTTGCTGTGAGATGGTGTCTCCTAAAAATGTCAGAGGCGCTAAACCCATGAAGCCTCACAAACATGGCTGCCTAAACAAGACCTGAACAGGGATGACATCAGTGGACATGCTGACGTGGAAAGGGGAAAGCTCATGGGCACTCAACCCTAAACGAAGAACTACTACAGGCAATTAAGGAATGTTAAGAGCAGGAGAAAGGCGCCTAGGAGCACACAGTGCAGCACGTGACACATGCGCTCTCCCAAAGTCGCCCCGGTTTGATGCACGTGGCACCAAACTGCTTGGCTTAATTTTGGATGAGATTATTCTTGCATCAAGATGTTAATAAGCCAAAATTTAGCCTTAGATTGCAAGCAAGAGAAATCAAGGTCAAGATCTGGAAGCAAGAAGAAAATGCTAACATTACCTCATGGTGCTGACGAGGTATACATCCTTCGATGCAGGTTTTGTGGCCTAGCCTTTCCGGGTCCACTGTCTGTTCAGGAAGACTGGATTAAGCACTTGCAACGACACACTGTACATGCGAATCTTCCACGGACTGGAGCTGGCATGGTGGAAGTCACCTCACTACTTAAAAAACCAGCCTCTATCACAGAAACTTCTTTTTCTTTGCTAATGGCAGAAGCAGCGTCATAGAATAAGGAGTCCCTTTAAATAGCAAGTTTAACTGGATGTAAATTAAAAATTTTTGTCTTTTTTTTTTTTTGTAAGCCACATGAAAGTATCCATTTATAGATACCAAAGTAGGAAAAAATGGGGGGATGTGAACCACAGTGACATGAGAATAAGACAGTAAGTAGCCTGTATTTTATATAGGATGGAAGGGTGTTCTCAAGGGTCACTAAGCTGTTGACTGAGCTGACTCAGCTAAAGATCTCACACCTGAGAGCCACTTGGCAAAGGCTGCACAAGGGTCCTCGTGGACAGATGTGCTGAAAGTGATGTTCTGCAGTGCTACACAATCAAGGCTCTGGTTTCCCCTCACTTGCATAGAAAATAAGATACTATATTTTGTTACTAGGTATTTGGTGTTTTGTCTTATACCAGCAACTGCTAACTAAACTTACTCAACGTAGGGCATTAAATATCATGTACTTCATAGTTTGAGACTGTTTACCCAAATAGGGCAGAGTACTATTCTATCTAGATGTGTAAATGTTTTTTTTTAATCACATGGAATGTTTTTTTTTATATACTAAAAAGTTGGAGGGAGATTTGTTTAAACAAGTATTTTTAAAAGAAATATGTACACAGTCCTGGAAATTATTTGTGGTAAGGAAGTTTTCTTTACTCCAGTTGCATTTCTCAGACAATGATGTGGTACATCCATGTGACCTACTTTGTCAACAAAGATGCTATTTACCCTTTCCATTTTTGTATCATAACAGATTTAAAAAAATCTAATGTTCTTTATTGCAAGACACACTTTTGTTAACAGACTTGTTTCTTCGTAACGTTTTGTGTACAGTTTGACATGCCTAAAGGACAGGATTGTCTCTTTATTTAGCATTGTAGAAATGTAATTAACAAAGCTCACTACACAATTTAGAATAGGCTTTCTCATTTATATCATCTTCCAAATTTAATCAGTTAGCAAATATTAATACTCAAAATATTTCTACATATGATGAGAATGTTTAGAATTTCAAGTTTAGAACTTGTTTTGGATGTGATTATATGTATGAAAATTGTGTAACACTTTGCTCATGCTAAGAGCATAATGGATATTCCGACATAATGGAGTTACTGAAATAAATGTGCTGTGAGGAATGGAAAAAAAAAAAAACAGCAGGAGAAATAGTGTTCCAGGAAAGAGCACATCAAATGGTTATCCAATACAAATGGTCAGTACTGAAAACAATTATACACGTGATGTCATACAGACTACACAGGTTGTATTTATATAGCTAGGAACATATGTACATCATATTAGCAGTTAAAAGAAAAGCAGCAGGAATGAATTTGAGATACAGCAAGGGGGTACATAGACAGAGAAAAGAGAAGGTAAGAAATGATATACTATAATCTCAATTTTCTTATAAAGAAGGAAAAGATTAAATCATTTTTTTTTCCTTTTGGGAGTAGATTGCTTTCTGCTGTCTTCAGCTGCCTAAGAAATAAGTGAGCCATGCATTGAAAACAACCAATACACATTTCTTCCAACTGTTTCTCTCCTAGGGGAGAGAGTTAATAATTTACTTTCTACTATTGTTTGAAATAAAATTCCCAGCAGGCAGGTTACAGTTACTTTCTAATATCCAGTCCTCAGAACAGTCTCAAAGCGACTCTTTTTCTGCTACAGTCTAACTTAGAGGTCAATTACGGCACAAAGAAGAAAGCAAGAGAGCAGATTACGCATTTGTATTTTTAAATTATTGTGAAAAATAAGTCCAGTTTTATTTGTGTGTAAACATTCATACATGATACAAAGAATCTTTTTCTATATTGTTGTGTTTTCAAGCAATTTTAGCATTTTACATTTACAATTACCTTGTTGAATTATGTGGCCAAATTTGTCCTATCATCACACTGGTATAAATATCCCAGACACAAACACTATCTTTTATCACTCCACGTACTTATTTTGAATTGTAGTATCTAACCTCGTAGAACAAAGTCCTGGCACATACTTAATCACATAATGACAATTACAGGCTAATAATGAAACCTGAAGGCACACTGTTAGCCTGCAGCCTCAGGCTGAGGACTGTGGAGACACAGTGGACTCCCGCAGCTCTGGGGAGCCGATGGAAGTGGAAGGGATGTGGATTCCAAGGTCTTTGTTTGAAGTGGGCCTACGCTGATCTCAAAACTACAGTGTAGACATGAGCGGTGATAAACTAATTCTAAAAACACAGATTATTCAAACAGGAAGTACACAGGCTCCTGGCACCGCCCTAGAAGACCAGACTTTGGGCATTTGGGAGAAACAAAGAAAAAGATGCTCTGTGGGCCAGGGAAATGAGCAACCTGCCAATGGTGCTGAAGACTTTTCAATGTCATTTGTGTTTTTCTTTTGCCAAACATGGCTTCTGATATTTAGGGCTTAAAAATTATTTGAAAAATTATAACCAAGATGAACAAAAACTCTTTCCATCTCTTCTTATATCCCTTATAGTTTAACTTGGAAAGCTCAGAATTCACTACCATGGGCTCCTTTATCTCAACTTGGATTTCAATGTTCTGTAAATCCGGGCCTCTTTAAAAACAGATACTTAATGTAGAAAGTCGGCTAATTCAGGTTTTGTTCAATAGAGTTAGCATTTTCTAAGCTTCCACTAAGCACAAGGTGTTAGACCGAGTGGTAGAGAGACAACAAAGGGCATAAAAAACAAACACGTATGAAATAAAAATGTTTTTGTATAAAATCTGTTTTTATTTGCTCTACTTACTTATTTGCAAAGAAACTCTAAGCTAGGTTTGTGCAAATGTGAAAACTGTTCTTAGGCTTTCTGTAGCAATTCTCTTTTATCATGGCAATCCATGTTACCCCTTTTAGAATTATGATTATATATATATCATATAAATACATTAATAGCTCTAATTCAGGGTCTACTAAGTTAAGCCCCACAAGAAAGGTGACAGGGGGGCACGTGGAGGTTTTAAAAGGCAGAGAGAGTTCCACGGAGAAAGTAGGCAGTGAGTGAGCATTCTGGGGAAAAGGTCATTCAAGGAGGAGACGAGGAAAACAGATGGCAATGTGAGAGGTAATCGGGTGAAAACTGCCAGGCACAGGGAGATGGAATAGAGGTGGGGGGCTTCCTTCATTAATTCCAGTAGCAAACAAAGACAAGACACAAATCCTTCACTGAGACTTGCCTGTGAATCTCTAAGCAGGTGGCGGGATGCTCTTTTTAGTGCTTATGAGGTCAAGCCTGAGAAGCGCCTGGTGTTGAACAAGTCATGGAGAAGGGATGAATAGATGTCATGCAGTGTATTCTCTGTAAGCGCCCAGTGGCTGTGGCTGTATTGGTTACTCAGGTAATAATACCTGGATGTTTTTATGAGTATTTCTGGTACTATAATGCTGCCTGCATGGCCTGACTTCTCTATTGAGCTCAAAGCAGCCTGTTCTTTGGAAAGCATGGTTAATTTATCTCACTTTAAACCGGGGAAAACTGAAAATTAAGAGAAAAATGGTCTGTGGGGACAATGGGAAAAAAAAGACTAGGAAAAAGTAAACAATGTCCTGCTATAAATGAGGCAAACACACAACAGAATCTGTGTGCTCTTGCCAAATGAACAAAAACAGAAAAGCTGAGGAAGGGCTAACCAGAAAATTCTACTTTACCCATAGGACAAAGTCAAGTTTGTTGCACAGTACTAGGCTCCAAGCAAAACAGCCATTATTTCCAAGAGTTTAGCTGTGCCTACCTGTGAGAGTTCACCAGAGCTGGGCCTGTGGACTATTGACATACCCTCCAGGAAGGAAGGGTAGGTCACTGGACCTTCACCTACCAGTATTCAGCCATTTATATGCAGTTTTGCAGTGATGCCATATGGTCTTGTGACGGGACTTATAACATGTAGGCTAGGAAAAGAAAAATAAGGGGGATTCATCTAGGTGACTATGAGGACACACTGCTATCACCAATGCTGTGTGGCAACTTTGCAGTGCTAATTCCTGCTTTAGGTTATCCTTGCTCTTTAAGTAAGCCCAATAAACTCATTGGTTCCCCATTGTGAACTCTGGTGGAATCAACCTTTGGTTTATAGTTAGGACCTTATGAGTAGGGTGTAGACATTGTTTTTCTCTTCAGGGTAGGAATTTTGTGACTTTGAGAAGCATGTGGCCAGGAGCACAGAGCTTTGTAGAGCCAGCAGTAAGTTAGTGGGCTAACACTGTCTAGTCAACTTTGATGGCCACTTGAGAGGAGTAGAAGGCCGTAAAGACTAAATGATATTTAGACAACATGGTTTTGTTCTGTTTCTCAAACTACAAGTCACATTCCTTCAGTGAATCATGAAATCAACTTTAAAGGGTCAGCATTTTTAAACAAAAACTGTGTGTGTCCCATTATCCAACTCTCTATCTACCTAAACAGTTAATATTTGTGACCACAACTTACCACAAATTACAATCACCTGAGTAGGGAGCCTCACCTCAAGAATTGTCCTGGTTGCCTTGATTGATTAATTGGTTGGCTGATATGGAAAGATCTACCCCAAGTATGAACATTGTCTTCTAAATGCAGCCCAGATAAGAGGGTGTGGCAGAAGGAATATTATTCACCTTTACTTGCTGGCCTTCCCTCTTGCTACAGGATTGATTTGCTGCTGATACTGATATGAGAACCCGTGTTTCTAGGCTTCTATTGTTGAATAGGGACCAGCAGCAGTTGCCCGAGTACCCAAGTTTTCAGTTCCATATTGGGACTCATGGGGCATTTAGCTTTATGTACTGAGCAACTACCAGACTCTCAATATCCCAAGTGTGAGACAACTGATATTATTGTTTTAATGTAAGATGCCTTAAGGAATCTCTCTCTCTCTCTCTCTCTCTCTCTCTCACACACACACACACACACACACACATCCTATCAGTTCTATCCCTCTAGAGAACCTATCCTAATATGATATTTCATGAAATTTTTAGTTAATAACTGATATCAGTCACCTTGGCTTCCTTTCCTGTTACTGCAACAAAAGAAACTCAAAAGGAAAAAAGTTTATTTCATCTCACAGCTCAAGGACAAGTGGTGGAATAATCAAGGCAGCAGAAGCCTGAAGCATTTGGTCACTGTGGACCCTTGCTGTTAAGCTTGGCATTTCTGGATAGCCTCTGAGCTCGGTACAAGGTGACAGACTCCCTTTCTCAGCTGGGTTCCCTCTCCGCCTGATCTGGGGAACCCCAAATCCTTTAAGGAGAGTCACATAGCTCTCAAGGAAAATACAAACTTGGCCCTTTCCTGATAAGAAACCCATTCAGTGTGCACTGAGGATTGCTGGAAACACCCACCCTATTCTAATAAGATGTCTTGTTGTCTTGGCTTGCAACCAATGACCTTTGACCGTACTTGGAGTTCTTTCCCCAACCATAGGATAATTAAGTACTGCTTTCCTCCTCTTACGATAGGACTGTTCTGTAACATATTGATGAGGTATCCCTGGAGCCCCTAGCCCCAGCAAATCAAACACATTCGCCCTCACAACCCCTCCCACTGACCATGGTTTATAATGTCCCTGATTCATGAACTAAACGCTCTCTCATTCCATTCCTCTACCTAAACCATCTGATATTCGTCACTTATTCTGGGGAATGAAGGGCTCCCCTCCTCCCTGAAAATATGTCATTGAACTCCCAGGACTTAGCTGCCGGCCATAACTGCCTAGGTCACCCCTGGAGCCTGCCTGTCCACCATGAGCCTGGTCTGACGGGCAGAGAAGCACACAATCACCAGGCCTGTGTTTCAGCTGCGAGATGACCAGGCATGGAAGTTCCGCACCCCTGCCGTTAATACATGGGCTTAACCAAAGTGCTGTAACACTGAAGCAGCATCCCATGCATTTGGAACCCCTGAGTTTCCACTGCCGTCTGATACCTGCAATCTCATTTAAAAGAGCTAACTGTAGCAACCAGGAGAAAACTAATTTCCAACTCCCTTGGTGAGACTGAAGCCTTGGCTATCACAGGGGCCTGGCCCTGAATGCTTTAGCTGTTCCTGAGAGAAACAGAACCTTTGATCTTGAGGTTCCTCTGTTCCTGCCCAGAAACTGACAGTTCCTGAACTGTCCTGCTGGAGGAAGGCACTTCTGGTGTGGTGCTCAGCCCAGCAGCAGACCATCAGGTCACATGGAATACAAAACCAGGAAGCAGAGAGCAAAGAGAGCAATGGTCTGGCTTACCTTCTCTATCTCATATAGTCCAGGATCTCAGCACAGAAAATGGTCCTGCCTGCCACTCGGGCTTCTCATCTCACCCCAACCAACCTCATCAAGATAATTTCCCATGAGCATGTCCGAAGACTAGCCTAGCTCATACTGCACAGGTGCGGCCCAGAAGCTCTAGGTGTTCTAGAGCCTGTCAAGTTGACAGTTCGCACTAACCTTTACACTAATATATGAATGTATGTCCCGGGTTAGACTGCTAATTAACCTCAGGCCCAGTTTTAAAACTTCTGGAAGGCCCTGCTCTACTCTTCTGCATTGGGGGCCTATGCTTATATTTTATAAAACCATTTAAAATGGAGTTTAACCAAAAAATGTCAATTAAAAAGAAAAGTGTAACTATGAAAATCATATTGTCTTTTTATTGCTTTGAGAGGCCACATATGCTCACCTTTCTGCCAGTTAGGTCAGAATTCATAAATGTGGGTTTAGGGTTCTCAACGCAAAGCAAACCGTTTCTATCACTGATTCTCAACCTGTTGGTCTAAAAGCTTCATAACTTATAAAGAATTCTTTCAAGAGACTTTCATTTACGTGACTTATGCCATTGTGTTGGAATTGAAGCCGACAGCTACAGAGGATTTATTCGCTTGTAATAGAAGTAAAACGAGTTGCTGAGATGGCCAGTGGATAAAGTGCTCATGAGACGACGTGGGGTACCTGAGTTCAGATCCCCAGAACCCACACAAAGCTGGATGTGACGGTGCCGATCTGCAATCCCAACACACTTGCAGTGAGATGGAAGGCAGAAGCAGAGGAATCTCAGAGGCTTGTGGGCGAGCTATCCTGGTACATCCTGGTATATACAGTGCTGAACAAGAGGTCTTGCCTCAAACAGCGTAAAAGGCAAGGACTGACCCTGAGGCAGTCCTTCAATCTACACACACAAGCCATGCACAGTCGAGAGTCTGTGCTCACATACATTTATGCATATATACGCTACCTACACATCAGACACAAACATACATAATTTTATCCTAAAGAGTTTTTAGTGTGAGTGTGTTTTTGTTTCACCTGTATGTATGTATGTGTGTATGTATGTTCCAAGCACATGCCTGGTGTTTGGAGGCCAGAAGAGGGCTTGAGATGCCCTGGGATTGGAGTTTCAGACCATTACAAACCTCCAAATGTAAATTATTGGAATAAAATCTAGGTCCTCTGCAAGAGCAGAAAGTGCTCTTAACTGCTAAGCCAGCTCCACATTTTTTGTTGTTGTTGTATTTTAGTTTTTTTTAAAAACAGGGTCTCACTATGTAGCCTGGCTTGCCTGGAACCCGCTATGAGAGACCAAAATGGCCTGAAACTCACAGAGATTCATGTGTCTCTGCAACCCAAGTGCTGGTATTAAAAAGCACGGCTGTAAATTTTTAAAAATAAAAATAAGGGCACTAGTGCAGAGATCTCCCATCTCAAAGGACAAGGTAGAGAGTACACAAGGAAGGTACCCAATGTCGACTTTTGCCTCCCCCACAAAGAGTCACATGTACCTGCTCACACATGTGAATACATACACACAAATGCATAATCACACATAAAGGAGCAAATGAAAACTAGTAAGCTGGGGGTAGTGTCGAACACCTGACACTTGCAAGATGGAGGCAGCAGGATCAAGAACGCAAGGTCAACATTAGCTATACAGCGAGTTAGAGTTAGCGACATGAGCCCATTTCACAATAAAAAAAAATAAACATAAAGCCCAAAATAGAAAAATAAGCATAAAGCTATTAAATATAGATAGGATTCATGAACATATTTTCTTATTAAAATGAGAAAAATAATATACATTTTAGAAAGTTTCTTTCATGTCGGCTTGGTAGACAGTGAGACTGTGTTTGTTCCTGCCTATAATCTACTGCCATATGTACGTCCTTTCACATACATGGAACAAGCCTTAGCCTCACAAACACAGTGTAATTGTATAAGGGATACATCTTTACTGCCTTTTTAATGTAACTATGAATATTCTCTGATGATATATCAAAAATTGACACCCTGGAATCCTATCAACTTTTCCTGTTTTGTGGGGCACTGAAGTCCATTGGTCCACCTTGACCCTCAGTGGATCTTTTACCTATGCATGAGTTTGTGACGCTATCTTATGTGAAAAGCGTGTCGCTGAGCTAAGGGAGTAATATCCTTCAAATGCTGACAGTTTCCATTTAGACTATATATATATATATATAAAGTGCTATCACCACAGATCTCATCTGAAAAGACCTAAGTATTGAGATGTTGTCAAGCTCATGGCCAATTTTTAAGAACTAATCTCAAAAATTATCCTTGGCAACAATAGTATCCCCTGTTTTCTTGAAAGCGACAGGAAAAATCTCAGATGTGAAAAAGCCTCTCCAGTATCTATCTGAATAACCAGTTTGTTCGTCTTCTTTCACGTTAAACTATTGCTCTGTGGAGGTAAAAACTAAACCCCCAGGGTTGGATGGGTGACAGAGCCGGATAATCCAAGCACTAGAGACCCAAGACAAAGCCATGACAGGTTGAAGCCCACCACAGAAATCTATCTCAAGAAACAACAACCCTCCTCCCCATAAAACCACAAATTCAGCCCGACTCAAGCACAGAACATTTTTTCCTAGAGGCAAATACGGCGTGCAACAACTCTGTTTAATCCATAATACTTTCTAGCCCCCCCCCCCCCCACACACACACCCCGGGAATATTTTTTAAAGTATATCCAGAGCTTGGATTTTAACAAAATTAGTAATTTTATCAAGTGACACCTGGCTTCAGCTGCATGTCAACTTTTCCAGAGAATGCACAGCAGCAAAACTACAGTGACTGGTGATATAGTTTGGGGTCTGCCTTGGTTTAGTACTGGTGCACCCGTCCTCAGTGTGCACACATCAGGCAAGTCTCAGCATTGCAGAGGACAGTCTTAACCCCGAAGGCCTCTTAGACTCTCCAGGAATCCCTCACAGCTATTGGAGAGCACCCTTTGAGAATCCTCAGAGTTCTTCTTGGAGTTGTTATTTTTGATTGGGTTTGCTCCTCGAAGAGCTAGGTCGAGGCGAGGGCCATATCCAAGAAGGAAATGCACGCAGCTCCTGAAAAAACCAGCGGATAAAATGGGCTTCGGAGAGCAGGCCTGGGCTTCCTGTTGCCAGGGCGACGATCCTCCGCGAGAGGGCCCGGGCGTCGATTGGCAAGCCTAGCCTGGGTCCCCAAGTGCCGGAAGGTCGCCCCGCTGCGGTCGCTCGTTCGGCAGTCGATTAAGGGGGCTTCCTGGAGGCCGGGCAAGAGGGCGGGTGGGAAGATGGCGGCCTCGGTGGTTGGTGGCCTGCCTGGGAAGGGGCATGGTATCAGCCTGGCAGCCCTGCGGCGCCACGACCCCTACATCAGTCGCATCGAGGACGTGGCCAGCCAGGTGGCTCTGTACACTTTCGGCCATCGGGCCAACGAGTGGGTGCGTGCGGACGCGGCGGCCGTGCGGACAGCGGGGAGGGGCGCTGGGGGAAGGATGCTGGGCATGGACAGGCGGGCGGGGAGCGGTCCTGGCGGAGGGCGGGCTGCGCGACCCACCGGTGGGTGGGGAAGATGGATACCGAAGGTGTGGCCGGTGCCGCTGAGGCCGGAAGACAGAAGCTCTCCGGCGGCGGAGGGCAGAGCGGAGCCCCTAGCTTAGATGGGTGCAGAGAAGTCCAGCCTCGCCGAGGGGGAGAAGCCAGAGTCAGAAATGCAGGGCAGGCACCCACTTAAGAGCAAGCTTGGGGGAATAAAGAGGAGATGGGTATGGGTGAGAAGCCCCAGACTTTGATGTAGGCATTCATAGTTGGTAGGCTAAACCGTCTCAGTGCATTTCACAAGAGCGAGCCCCAGCCTACAGTGACTGGATGAAGTTTGGTTTCCCTCACAACTAGAATAGAATTGGAATGAAAAAACAACTTAGTTTTGGCGTAGGCATTGATTCATATCATTTGTAAACCACCCCTTTGAATATAAAGGTGTCATTTCTCCCTCATTTGTAACTTTTGTCCAAATATTTATTCATCTGTATATAACCATCGGTCTTAATACGGTTCAATGGGATATGAAGAACAGTTTGCAAGGATTTCAAATGATTTTTTTTAATTTGGTGTGTTCACCAACTCTGAAACAAACATCAAAATTTATGCAAGGAAAACTTTAATTATTAAGCAGATTTATTATTAGGTAAGCCTCACTAAGAACGACATGAAAACCAAGAACACAAAAAGGATGAAGAAAGGAGTGGAGACGGAGCTTGGGGCTCCATCCCCAGCACCCTTGAAAAATGGTCGGGAATCAATTGCAATAGTTTTGTTCTAAGTTATTAACCGAGGCGAGGCAAAGGATTCTTGTCTCTTCTAGTAGCCAGACCGGAAGGGAAAATGTTCAGGGTTCTGACTGCTTCTGGCTCTGTTAACTGGGGCTGTTTTTTTCTGGTCACCAGAGGAAATGACCGTATGGGTGTTTATGTAAAGGGAGTTCCTTCACTAAAACATGCATCTGTGTGAAGATACTCCACACGTAGGTGCTTCTCTCTAAGGCAGTGGTTCTCAACCTTCCTGAGAGAAGGCCAGGACCTTTTTTAAATACAGTTCCTCATGTTATTTTCCTCACTACTTCATAACTGTAATTGTGCTGCTGTTAGGATTGTAATGTAAATATTTTGGGAAATAGAGGCCTGCCAAAGGGATTGTGCCCCACAGGTTGTAGTTACATGGAGGTGTAGATGGTGTAGGACCCAATAAGGGTTAGTGGTGTAAATTGACTGAGCAGGAGGCTCATGCTATACATCAGAAGCTGTTGAAATGTCCAGTGGAGCATTCCCTGCCTGAGTAGCAGGTTTCCTAGAGCCTCTTCCTAGCCCTGTGTGGCAGAGACCTTGTAGAAATCCCTACAGAGGCAAGGCCAGATAGCCAGTGAAGGCCAGTCACAAACACTGCATCCAAAGTGTGTCATGACGCATTATCTACAGGACTCTTGTTTTCCTGCTTCCTGGATTTGTTTTCTTCACATAGGGCATAATTCATTCAGTAAAAGGTCGTTCTTTCAAAGTACTAATCTTCTAGGCTGTGGTTGCCTGGCAAAGGAGAGAGGCCCTGTTGAACAACAGAGCAGTCACTGGGGGAAATCAAGTTGTCACTGCCGTTTTCCTGTGCTGTGTCAGTCAGATCTCTGGGTGGAAGCCTTTCAAATGTGAACCTAATAAGTATAAAGATATTCTTAGGAATGAAAGAGAAAGTATTTGCAAGAAGGTCAGTGGGGTCTAAGCAGGGGAGTCTGTGTTTTGTTGGACATCTACATCTGGTATTCAGAGGAGAAATGAAGGGTGCACAGAGCATGAGGATCAAGGGACTGCATGTGCTTAGCATGTAGATCATGTACTTAGCGTGTGTACAGCCCTTGTTTAGTCCCCAGAACACACACATAAAAGCACAAAGTATTAAGAGTTTTGCCCTAACTAGAATAGGAATTTTAGAACTAACTTTACTCCTTTTTGCCAAGAAAGACTCCTCCCCAGAAATACCCTGTTGGTCAATGAATATCTATAGGTAGTCAGACCATTTGTTCTCAGAGGATTTGATTCTCCCCACCCCCAGCTCTGGTGACATTTGACAGTGTCAGGAAACTTAGAGGATGAGGGTGCTGGCAGGATCTGCAGAGCAGAAGCAGAGGTGTTGCCAAATGCCCTGCAGTGAGCAGGCATCTATCTACATAGGAAGTCCAGAACATGAGCAAAGCAAAGCTGAAGGCATGTCTTAGAACCACAAGTGTCCCTTATTTCCAGTTAACAGTTCTGAGTTTCCTGTGCATCACAGTAGCTGAGTTCAGAGGTGCAATTCATCAGATCAGAGCTCTGGATGAGCCCTAGACGGCTGTGAAGTGCCAGAAGCTGCAAAGGTGGCTTTGCTGCTATGTGTGCAATGGACAGGGACAGCTTCAGAAAAATAAGGTGGACCCACTTTTGGTTATTTTAATTTAGAATGTTCAGAAAAATTGAGATTGCTTTCAATTGTTTCAGATGTCAGTGTATTTACTTCTAACAGTTTATGAAACAGCATTATTTATACTCTTCATTGTTTTTAGTAATGAACATGTGTGTGTGTGTTTCCACCTTTACTTTCAGAGTTTACACTAAAATACTTCAGAACTGTGAACTTATAACTTTAAGTCTGCCTTATCTAGAGGATCTGAGGAGAGCTAATAAAAGCCTGTTTTAACTATTGCCATGTCCTAAATTCACTGGTTTGTACAGAAAGAAAGAAAGAAAGAAAGAAAGAAAGAAAGAAAGAAAGAAAGAAAGAAAGAAAGAAAGAAAGGAAGGAAGGAAGGAAGGAAGGAAGGAAGGAAGGAAGACACCTGGCCACCTTTGAAAATCAGTTTGAGCCAACATGGCTCTAACAGCAATACAATACATTTCCAGAGCTCTTTTTAGCCAAGTATGGGCTCTTAAAATGCATTTTCTTAATTATTAAAAGATTTGAGTTGTGTAAGCCAGTTATCTTTTTAATGTAGAAGATGAGACAGAACAGTAAATGAATTATCCCAATGTGATCTGGCAGGAACTTCACTCCAGGCTCATATTGTGATTACTGTGCCTTCCCATGAATACCCATGTAATTCCTTCCCACGAGCAACTTCAAACAACACTCAAGTTTGAGAATTGTTTTTGAGTTATAGTTAAACTTCTGATTTTGGATTATTCTAAACTAAAGTCGTTAACTTTTTTTTTGCTTTTTAAGTAAAGAGAATCTTTGTTGCAAGGGAAGAAAAGCAATCAATTGGAAGCATTCAGCTTATGCGCGCAGATAATATGGAAGGTTTGATTTGCATTCCAAAGTGAGGAGGCCCAGGTCAGACACTGGGAAGCTGCTTTGATCTTGTAGGAGCCTAACAGTGCATGCACATAGCTCTCTATACCTGTCTCTGCTTCGGTTTCCCATCAGTGTAACTCATAGTACCAAAAAACTTGGCTCTTTCAATTTCCTCTTAAAGGTATTGTATATTGCCTAAACACTTGCTAGCTATGCCAGTTCAGCTCTGAATGGGTTTGCTCAGAGGCCTAAGAGTGTGTTTCTAACGGGCTCCGGGTAATGTAGCTGCTTCTCTTCTGGTGACCACTCTTCAAAACTCCCGGCACCAAGTCACCGAGAAAACAGCGGTACTCAAGTACATTGCTTGAAAAGATCATACTTTCAGTTCTGTGCCTTTAAAAAATTGTTATTCCAGTGTTACATGCAATTTTTAAAGAGTGTATCTTGCATCAGAATTATAGAGTACTTAGTTTTAAATGATTTGGGTAGTGAATGTTATAAAACATTGAGGCCTTAAATAGGATAATAGAATGCTTAAATTAAATTATGTAAATGCCAAAAGCACACGTTAAATTCCGAATTACAATAATCCCATCACTGGTTAAGCAAAAGAACTGCATTGTGCTGTGCTGATGAACAGGAGCCCAAGTAGCCAGAGTTCCTGTTGTCTTGGAGAAATGGAAGGAAAGCCAAAGAGCTCAAACTTTCTTTATAACTTCACCACCTCCCCCAGATTTCCCCTGGCAGCTCTTGAGTCCTAACTTGGTAGTATTTCTGTGTAATGTTATTTCAAGTCTTTGGCCAAAGTGACTGCAGTATTTCATGCCAAGAAGGTGTTTGTTCACTTGAAGACTCTAGCGTAGCCTCGTCCGTCTCACAATCAGAGTATAGTTATTGACATCATCTGTGCTCCTCGTGACAGGACACGGCAATGAACACAAGATAAAGTGGAGGGAATGCGGCACAGATCACAGCTTACTGTAACAGCTTGCTGGGCTCGCACGTAGGTGGCTGGAGGAGAGGGCGCACACTTGCCATCTCTTCCTTCTGGTTAAGTCTAGAGCACACTTTCTCTGTTGCAGGCGAGCCACTCACGGTGCTTGGGAAAGACAATAGTGACCAAGTAGTCCCCACAGGCCCTGGTCGCGTCAACCCATGCCTTCCCCTTCCTGGGGGCCCCTCTTGTTCTGTATTGCCAGGGTGTGGCTCCCTGGTGCTCTGTGAGTTCACACTCTCTGCCTTAGAATAAAGAGAACGTACAGATGGGATGTGTCTGCTTTGTTTCTAGGAGAAGACTGGAGTGGAAGGAACCTTATTTGTTTATACAAGGTAAGAGTATCCATTTTTAAAAAAAGAATACTTTTTGAAATATTTTAGCTTAATTTTGTCACTTCTTGAAAGGCAGTTTTCTTTCAAAGAAGTACAACAACCAAATCCATCTGAACTGACTGGTTGGCAAGGGGGAATAAAATAACACACAATGTCACCTGGCACACTGAGATGGTACTAATTTCAGGCTGTAATTCCAACCTAAACCGTAATACTTGGTTTAGCAGTACCTAGTCATCGTCTGATGCCAGCGACTTGCACACGCTTCGCTAACACGCTGCACTGCCAAGAGATTAGAGGTGCACTGTTAGGAAAGCTAAATTAGTCGGCGGTTGGAAAGGGCTTTGTGGCTCACCTTCCCTCACCTTTAACTGCCTAAAAAAGCACGCCCCAGAACTGAGTCTGTCTCTCAGTCTTCCACTGTCTAGTTAATGCTGTTTCAGAATTAATTTAATTAACAAGCTCGTGCTTTTAATCATTTCTTTTTTTATCAGATATCATTAACACCCCACATGCGTGCAGACACACAGTATGTAGATTGTCTTAATGACTACATTTTATCCATTCAAATTGCCACATAAATAACTTACCTGAACTCTGTCACCTAGTGGGAGCACATAGATTGAATACAAAACTAAACATAAATAAGCAGGGCACGAAAATAAACCCTAACCAATGCAACGGTTTCACTGAAGAAATAAATGTATATTTACATATATTCAAGTTTAAGATAAACACAATACGGGATACACCGTCCCAACAACTGGTTGCTGTATAAGCCGCACTGGGCTGCTGTGGCTGTGGAAGGCATTGTGCAATGACTGGCCTTACGTTGGGCTTCGTGACAGGAAGTCTCAACAGGAAGAAAGGCAAAAGTAGAGACACAGAGCTTCTTGTATAAAGGGACAGTAAGAGATTTATTCTGATATAGAAGGTTCCTATTACAGGAACTCCAAAAGGAGACCTACAGAGCCATAAAAACTGAGCCCTGGGGGCCCTGAAGAGAATGATACCCCAGCGGAAGACAATGCATGGAGAGGACCTAAAACTCCATCTCAGATGTAGTCCATAGACTCAGTCTCCAAGTGGGTCCCTAGTAAGGGGAGCAGGGACTTTCTCTGGCATGAACTTAGTGGCAGGCTCTCTGATCACCTTCCCCTGGGGATGGGGGGGGCATGCAGACTTGCCAGGCCACCGAGGAAGACAATGCAGCCAATCCTGATGAGACCTGATAGGTTAGGGTCAAATAGAAGGGGAGGAGCACCTCCCCTATCAGTAGACTAAGGGAGGGGCATAGGGGGAGAAGAGGGGGAAAGAGGGTGGGATTGGAAGGAGATGAGGGAGGGGGTCACAGCCAGGACACAAATTCAATAAATTGCAATAAAAAGGAAGGTTCATATTAGCATAAGTGATGCTATTAGACAGAATGGCGGACTAAGGGTTCTGAAGTTTATTTTTCTAGCAGTAGGGAGTAGCTGAAGGCTTATGGACACCAGGATTCTTAATAAGCTGTGAAAATGCATGGAGAGTCAATGTGTTAGCATCACAAGGAGGCACTTGTTCTAAAAGAAACTGGAGTTAGGCACGATGTTAAGAGGATGATTGCCTTGAAGTAGGTAGGGGATGCTAGAGTTGGGACCAGAATAGCTGTAGCTGAGATGAAAGTCTGTGTGAACAGAGGGTATGGTGACATTGAGAAATGGAGCCTCTAAGTAAATGGCAGCATTTGAACTGAATGACAGAATTGTTGGTAGAATTCGAACAGCCAGGGAGAGAAGGGGTTGGGTGTCACAGATCAGGGTCTACGTTTCTACTTCATCTCTGTGTATTTTGCAGAGCAGGGGATGTGAGGGCCTCAAGCTTACACACTCTTATCACTGAGCTATACCCCCAGCTTTTGGTCTTCAGGGTTTTGAAGTAGCACAACAGTGGTCTCAGTTCATTCAAATTCAGGAATCCAACCGCTTGGCATAGGGCAATTGTTGGAGAGGTTGACATTGTCTAAGAGGACTGTCAAAAGGGAAATGGGTATAAGTTGGGAACATAAAAAGCAGAACTAGGACAGCCTTAAGAGGCCATTTGGAGGCATAGTATAGGAACGGTGGGAGAGGGTGGCAGCTGCCCTGTCGTCCAGGGAGAGCAAGTGGACAAGAAGGAATGGCTAGCCAGGCTGCAGGCTGGGCAAGTCAGTTGTTTCAGGTCATGAATGCCCAAGAATTATTGGCATTTTAGTCCATGTTATATTCCAGAACATTCCATAAGCACCAAGTAGATTTGTTCGGCATGAATACTGTTAGGAATGTAAAGTGTAAAGAGAAAAACTAAAGCATTCAGTCTGTATTCTCTTTCATTTTGAGGAGGGTTATTTTGAAGGGAGAGAGTCATTAATATATATTGGTGATGATTTTAAGGACTTTTCTGCTGAATTATACAATTATTTTCTCCTTTGTGCCCAAACCAAGTATGTCTTTGCATTTTCAAGTCTTTTATTTTTGAGGTAGTGTCTCATGTAGACCAGGTGGGCCTCAAACTAACCGTGTAACCAAGGATAGCTTTGAACTTCTGATCCTCCCAAGTGCTGGAACTACAGCCATGTGCCAATTTTATGTAATACTGGAGATGGAACCAGGGCTTCGTGCATGGTAGGCAACTCTTCTGCCACTTGAACACAACCCATCACACAAATCAAACACGTCTTAGTATGCTCCATATTGCTAATGGAATGATAAGTTACACCATTAGGCTGAGAAAAATAAACCCTCCCTTCCCAAAACTATCTCTTTTTATGATGGAACCTACTCCTTTCACCCCTTCCCACGCGGGTGCCTGCCCATCCCGCGTGTGTGCTCATGCCTGGTCTGGAGAGGCCGTTACCTCGCTGCGAGGATGACAGCAGTTTGAGTTAAGGACATGATGCTGGCTGCGCTCCACCTTCACTTCTCTTCCAGGAGTGTTTTTAGTGCACCTGGCATCTTTGATTCTGGGCCTGTTGGATAAACTGTGGTATGGTTCCATGCCATTTATGCCATGAGACCTTTTGCTATTGAAATGCATGGAGATGGCTCATCCTACTTAAAAATCATATCTGCTTGTGATAGCGTTCATGCAGACACAGTCAGTGGGATTTCCGAATTTCACTGAAATTTCTGGAATTTTATGTGCATGGCCCCCTGTCAGGCTTGGGAGTTCATTTTTATCTATTCTTAAGTTTAAATAGAAATTTCTGGTTTTGGAATTGAGGCTGTACCTACCAGTGCTTTACCTCTTTGTAGAATAAAAGTGCATCAAAGATTGCCTTTCATCAATTAGAAGGTTGGGGGGGGGTTAAAAATAAAACCCTGTACGTGGCAAAGTAGCAATGTTGTACTTTATCGGTATAAAGTGGTTAAAATAAATAAAACTCATTCTCTCCCAGATTGTTGGTGATAACCCTAGCAGCCTCCTTAACTTGAATGGATGAGTGCTGCTTGCCTCTGTTAAATGTGGACATTGTGCTTATTTGTCACCAGAGGGTTCTTGGTTGAATTATGATATGGCTGTCACCCCAGCACAGGCAAAGGCACACATGATGTATAACGTGGGTCCTTGGTACCTTACTGAGGAGGTATTCAAGATTTATTGAATGAGTTGAAAAATAAGGTTATCTAAAGGTCACAGTTTTACTGAGAAAAGTTTTATAGTAGCTGGTCCAGACAGCCATTTGCTTTTTATCAAAGAGAACCTGTCTCCCAGGTTTGTTGACAGTTGCCTCATTTTCCTGAGGTTCTCAGTTTCAAACTAACATTTATACTTTCAATAAAAACTATCTTTTTGTAATGATGTACACTCATTTAGCTCTGAAACCCCTTGAAAGTATCTGTCAGTAGAAGTTTTTTGTTTTGTTTTTGTTTTTTTTTTAAGCAGTTATCATCTTTGTCTTAAAGGAATGTACAGCACAGGTAGGAAGATAAGTTACACATGCAAGATATACAGTCGCATATGTTAAAAATGATGACCCTAAGGGCAGTCTGTGGTACATAGATATATAGGTGTGTGTGTATATATATGGTGTAGGATCCCAGGAATAAAGAATGTTGCTTCCTGTGTGTGCAGCCTGGGAAACTGAATGCACACAGCAAAGGTGGTAGACGATGTCGGAATTTGGCTACCCTGCAGGTTTGGCATGCTTAGCAATTTGTCTTTCCCCCTGCTCCGTGATTTCCAGGTCTGCCTCTCCAAAACACGGATTCACCATTATGAATAGGCTCAGCATGGAAAACAGAACAGAACCCATTACTAAAGACCTGGACCTCCAGCTCCAGGACCCTTTCCTTCTCTACAGAAATGCCGCATGTGAGTCTCTTAATACAGTGGTCGTCTATTTCTGACATCTGGCCAATGCCGAGAGTCACGGTGTCCTCCTTATATTCTGCATTTAGTGTTAGTGACTAGGGGGTTAGCATTTGTTAGCTTGGAAGCAGCTTTTTTCTTAGAAAAGTTCAAGCGAGAGTTTTCCTAATCCCTGTCTTGAGCAGCTCTTTTGCCTGTAGAATGAACCAGTCATTGACCCTAATCTTAAGTAGGAATGGGGGATGTGGGTACTTGGTCAGGAGACAGTAGAGGGACACATACATAGCATCCCAGAATTAATGATTTGTTTGGTGGCAGTTTTCCCTTGTGTATCACCTCTGACCAAGAATAGTGAAAAGAGATTGAGAGAAAGACAGTCTTTTGAATATTTAATCATTGAAAAGTCAAAATCTAAAGAATTTTGGCCTTTCTGAGTTGTAACTATTTGTACTGGTGAGATTGCAGTAGGTAACAAAATGGTCCTTGATGGACTTGAGATGAAGTAGCAGTTGCCTGTATAGTGTTCTGTCCTCATTTCACGCTTGTGTCTTATCTGACACCTGTGTTGAACTAGAGAAAGACTAATGAAGCTGTGAGCTTCAAGCTCCTTCACTGTAGGAGCACACTGCTTGAAAGGTAAGTATGTGCGTGCTCTTAGGCTCTGTGGGTGACTGCCAAAGAGACTTCGCAATCTAGTAATGGCTTCTTCTCTTTGAATTTAAGATATAGGAAGCTGTTACTAGGAAGATGGCTCAATAGGTAAAGTACTTGCAACATGAGGACCTGAGTTCAGTACTAGCACGCATGAGCGTGTGTGCACGCACACACACACACACACACACACACACACACATACACACACCAGGGATGGCGGTGTGGGAAGACAAAGTGAGCTGGGTCCCCAGAGCTTGCGGCCTGCCAGTCTAGCTAAAAGAGAGAGATCCAGGATCAGCGGGAGACCCTGTCCTGAAAACTAAGGTAGCTGACAGAACGCTTCAGCAGATAAGGCCTTGCTGCCAAGCCTGAGAGCCGAGGTGTGATTCCTGGAGTCCACATAAAGGTAGGAGAGTGCCAGCTTCCACAAGTTGGACACACACACATATTGCATACCACACACATACAAAAAAGGTTGGGAAATGGCTTTGTGTTTAAAGTGCTTTCTCTGCAAGCATGGGGACCTGAGTCCTGATCGCTAGCACCCAAATCTAATCCAATGTGGTGGTCTGTGTCTGTCCATCAGCGATGGGGACAGAGACAGGCAGACCATTTAGTCTAGCCTAAATGGTTTGCTTGAGGTTCTGTGAGACACCCTGTCTTTAAAAAAAAAAAAAAAAAGAGGTGGAAAAGTGGTAGAGGAAGGCACGCTGACTGCTGCAGCCTCTGGCCTGTATACGTTGCTGCACTGGGGGTGCACCTGTGCACGCATGCACACACACAGCCTCTCAACATGCCTCCCAACACTCACAGAATTTGCCTACTGTGTATGATTCAGAATTTTAGTAATGTAATACAAGTAATATTTGACGATAATCCCAATGAATAGTTTAAAACTAAATGTAACATTTAATACATTAAATATGATGCTATATTTAATTGTACATAATTAGGTTGTCATGATAAATGCCCATTCCTTAATTTTTTATGAGAAAAGTTAGAGCTATTAAAACTGTAACATGACATACCAATGGTAGGTTCCATGAAAAGAAGGATTTTGCAATACTTTCAAAAATGGTTTATTGCTGTTTCTTTGCTGATGCTTATAGTTATGTTAGAATATTTAAAGGAGATTATATTCAGGCTAAGGAGCTAACTCATTAAAGTACTTGTGCAGATATTATCACCTGAGTTTGATTCCCCAGAACCCATGTGAAAAAGCTGGGTGTCATGGTATGTGTGCTTATAATCCTAGGAAGCAGGGACAGGAGGGATCCTGGGGCTCACTGGCCAGCCAGCCCAGCTTACTTGGTGAGCTCCAAGCCAGAGAGACTGTCTGAAAAACAAGGTGGACAGCACCTGAGAAGGAAGACACTGAAGTGCATGTCTGGCTTGTGCATCCAAAAAATACTGTGTTCTGTGTCAAATTAACATATTCAAATGCTAATAAAGAAGCCACAAAGATTAATGAAGAAGAGGAGCTGGGGAGATTCCTCAGCAGTTAAGAGCACTGGGCCACTCTACCAGGGGTCCAGGGTTTGATTCCCAGCAAGCACATGGTAGCTCACAAGTGTCTATAACTACAGTTTCAGGGGACCCAACACCCTCTTCTGCCTTCCACAGGCACCAGGCAATAAATGGTACGTGTGTGTGTGTGTGTAATAAAAATATTTAAATATTAATGTAGAATAAATGATACTAGTGATCTAACATAATCTTATTTATGTTAGTTGTCCTTATTTTGGACAAGTAATTGATCTAGTCACTATAAATATTTTGAATTCTTATATATTTCATTGCATCATAGATTATACCAAAAATTTACATTTCTTTAATGTGTTGATTTATAAAATAGCTTCCCTAAGCTTCCCAGGGCCTGTCTGACAAAAACTGCTGTGTGGAGGTAGTGAGCTCATAGCAAGCCTCACTCTAAGTTTGCTTGGGATGATAGTCAATGGTCCCGTGGGACTGTTGACCTAGAGTGTGGCTTGTCTGAAGGGACAGGACTGTGTGCTTAAAGCACACAGCGTGTTTCAGAGCCTTAGCAAAATAGATAGATAGATAGATAGATAGATAGATAGATAGATAGATAGATAGATACTTTAGAAACCTTATAATTTTATATTGGTTAATGTTGAAGTGATACAATTTTGGATAATTGGGCTAAATAAAGTATATGATTAGATTTACTTTTACCTTCTTTGTTATTTCTAATTTAAAATGTGAGGTATGGCCGGTACCTGTGGATCTTACACTTCTATTGATGAGCCTGCTCTGCTCTTACAGATGAGGAAGTTGAGGCTTGGGGGAGGTGAGAGCCCGCATGGTCACCCTGCTCCCGGGTGCTGTTCCCCACCCCTGCACTGCTCCCTCTGCTGTTACGCATGGGTACGAACGAGAGCAGTCTTCGGATGCCTGTGTGGCTGTTTCTAATTGGCCCCTATATACAAAAATCAAATCGGTTAAACAGAGATTTGAAGGCAATGTCTTCACTCTCCTGCATTTGTTTTTCTCCATTTTGTCTTCCTTAATATCTGATGCTTGGCTGCCTCTGACACAGTCGTTTGGTCGTAGTTTACTTCTCAAGGCTTCTCAGCCCCTGACATCCACGGTCCACAGAAGGTTTATCATGAGTTTGTCCCGTGTGGGTACCTCTCAGATGTTTCTTAAAGCTCAGATATTATGTAACTGTTGCTTTTGGCTTTCTAAGTCTCTGCTAATGCCCCTTTGGCCTGGGAGCCAGGCTTCATGCAGGGTGTTTTTCCTGATGACTTTCTCATTGGGGTCTGTACAGACCTCTAGAGGGCCTTGGGCTTTGCCTGCCCCACAGACATGTCTGCCGTTGCAGTAGAGCAAAGGCTGGAAGAGCTTCACGTGAGTTTTCTCACAGAATTGTTTAGGCTCATCGGATGAAGAAAAAAGGTAACTAGACGAATCTATAATAGCGAAATAAGAAAGCAGAAAATCCCAAACTCTCTTCGTTTAATTATTAAAGAAAAAAATTCATAGGTAAGTTTGAATTTTAATCAACACAAAATAGATTACTTCATTGTAGTAAAGGTTTTATAGTCAGAGCTTCACTGGAGTTATTGAAAAGAAATTTGACCTAAGTGAGCTTTAATTTATTGTTTGTTTGGGGGGGTGTATCATATACACATGGATGAACAAGGATGTGCACCTCTGTGTGCATGCAGAGACCAGAGGAATAGGTCAGAGGTCAGAAGTCCTCCTCTATTGCTTCCTTCCCTAGCCCTTTGAGACAGGGTCTCCCACTGTGCTGGAAGCGTGCTGTTTTCAGCAGGATGGCGAGGCTGCCAGCTCCTGGGATGGGCCTGTCTTTAATACCTCCCCTCCTCCTCCAGGGCCTGGATTCTAAAAATAAGATGTAGAAAGCAGATAAGGCAGTTATTACATCGGAGGTGAAGTTACATGCATTCATTTGTTCAACAGACATTTCCTGTCTGCCAGGCACTGTGTTGGACTTTGTGGGGACTATCCTATTAAATTCTTGTAACTTTTTGTTGGAAATGCTGTTTTCTCTTTTCTACCAATGAGGATACTGAATTTGGAAAAATAGTTCAGCAGTTAAGAGCACTGGCTGCTCTTCTAGAGGACCTGGTTCAATCCACAGCGCCCACACGGTGGCCCACAACTTCAGCTCCACGGACTCCAACCCCCTTTTCTGACCTCTGTGGGCACCAGGCATGCAAGTAGTATACGGACATACAGCAAAGCACCAGTACACATGAATTTAAAAAAATAGTAAAAAATCCAAAATATTTTAAGTGCTGAAGTGACAGCCCAAAGGTTTGGATTTGGGGTTTTCAATTGCTTCTCAACAGGGGTTAGATCAAGTGCAGGTTGTGGGTTTTCAGGTTAGAAATGAATTACAGGTGAAATCTATGCAAATATTCCAACATTAAAAAAAAAAACTGAAATCTGGAACTTTCTGGCTCAAGTATCTCCCATAAGGAGCATACAGCTGCACAGGCAGCTGAATTCAGTGTTGATCAGGAAACTAAAAAAGGATCTATATACTGAAAAATCTTTCCTTCCCTCTCTCTCCTTTTGATCCCTTCCTCTCCCTTCTCTGTCCTCCGTCCCCTCCTCTTACTTGGGCATGATGGACAAGACTGTACCACGCAGCCACACCTCAGTCCCCTGCTGGACATCTCTTGTATAACTGCCTACTAATACTCAGGTCAGGAGATTCAAGACTGAGTGAGACCTATCTGCATTGACTTTTTGTCTTTGTTTTTCTCACAAAATCAACTTTCCTTAAATTGTCAATTCTTTTTAGCAGAGATTTAATTTTCTAACATCTTTTCTGCATCCTTCACCTAAAACAGTATATAAGTAATAAGTAGTTTTAAAATATAATTTTAAGTATTTTCTTGTTGGTTATTAAAGTACATACTTTAATTTATCCCAGAGCTTCAGCTAAATTGTACCTGTATATATACCCACAATAAATAGCAGCAGTAAGAAAGTAAATTTACAAATAACGGGTGGGCATAATTTGGAAGGAGCTTTGCTCACTCGACTAAGAATGTGATCTGTGAAACCTTTGCTCTGCCATTATACTACCATAAATCATTTAGTTACTGTGTAGACATGAGTAACAAATTTCAAGTCCCTTGTAGACAGAGGCTATATCCTATATTTTAATTGGGTTCTGTGATTCCGCATGAGCCTGGAAAAGTGAATGAATCAGGATAAGAAATAGACATGCAGACTAAAAGTAATTCCCAAATCATTTGTGCCAATTTCATAATTGGGGTTTGGTGTGTGTATGTGTGTGACTTCTAGCATTCTAACCATCAGTGTACGTAAGACAAAGCTTTGAAGATGCCCTGCTTGGAGTGATTGGTTTGCAGTGGACCTTGCCCAGCTTTCAGAAGCTATTCCTCACTTGGTGTCAGAGTGACAATCCTGCCTCTGAGACCAACACAAAGCAGCAAGCAAGACTGAGCTGTGTGGTCCCCTCGTGGATTTGGGCTCCTGTTTGGGGTTTTGGTTTGCTTTGGTTTGCTTTGGTTTTTGAAATCGGATTTTGCTGTGTAGCCCTGGTTGTCCTGGAACTCACTCTGTAGCCATGCTCTCTTCAAATTCACAGAGATCCACTTGCTTCTGCCTCTCGATGGGATTTAGGCTTCTTCAGCCTTCTAGTTTCCAAGATATTTAGCAGAATAAAAGTCTTCCAGCTTAGCATATTCTGAGATTTGTCACCTCTCACCTTAGAATCACCCAGGCCATCTATATAAAAGCAGATAAAAAGGTTAAAAGCAAACCTTATGCAAATGTACTACAAAGAAAATGAAAGCCTCATTACCATCCCACAGACAGCTGGGCTTATTTTTTCCATTTTAGGATATTCAGTGGTGTATTGATATTCTCAAATAGTATTTTTTTTATTTTTAGAATTTTTAGTATTTTTTTAGTATTTTTATTTTATTTATTTTTTATTTTTTTCATTTATTTTAATGAGTATGAATTTTGCCTGCATGTATATCTGTATACCATGTGCATTTCTGGGTGCCTGTACCGGTGAGAAAAGGGCATTGGATTCTCTGGAATGGAGTTACAGATGGTTGTGAACCACCATAAGGGGTTTTGGAAAATGAACCTGTATCCTCTATAGGAGCAACAAGTGCTTTTAACCACTGAGCTATCTCTCCAGCTGTCTCAAGTTGTAATTTGTAATCTTGTTTGGGCCATGGAATCTGATTCCTCTTTTCTTTTCTTCTCTCCCTCCCACCATCCTCCTTCCCCCTCTTCAGATACGGTTTTGATTGCCTTCCATGAACCAGGCGTCCTTCTGAGATCCATGCTTTGTGCTTCAGTTATGCACACCATTTTACAGACTTAAACTCTAGGGGTGTAGTTGAGCTCCTGAAGCCATCTAAGGTCAACACACATCTTTAAAGTAATTAGCTAGAAGTCCTTGGATCCTTTTTAGACAGAAACTTGATATTTTCAAGAATAATAGTAGCATGCTTTTCTCTTCTAGATCTGCCTACTAATACAAGGTCCTCATGGGAAGCTCATCTCAATCACAAATAATGTGGAGCAGGAGACAAAGACCTTGACTTTTGGTATTCAGTCAGAATAGGAACCTGTACAGATCGAGACCCTCCCTTTATGTGGTAGGTGTGATTGCTGCCCTCAGCGACCTTTAAGGACTGCAGTGTATTTCTTAATAAGAGCAGAAGAAGGTCCGTGAGAGTTAAAACTTTCTATTTGTTCAGAGAATATCAGTTTGTGTCTTTAAGCCACCATTTCCATTCCATGAAGAGACCGGCCTCTTTATTATGGCCCTTTGTGCAGAGCGCTGATATGCTTTAGTAAGTGATTAAGGACTGCACATCTCCTATGACTTGAGTGATGAAACTTGTCACTCTAACCTTAAATCCAGAATCATCATTTATTCTGTCTGTACTGTGCTCATGCTGAAAGGATCAAAACTCTAAAGGAGACGATTTATGTAAAAAGCTGGCATTCTGTCAATTACAGAAAACTCTGGAAGAGTCAAATATGGCAATATTTCACTTTTGGGTACTGAGTGTCATAACTTTGGTTTCCATGCATTGGGAGGAAACACCTGATAGCTCCCAAAACAGGTTCCTGTCACCACCCCACACCACCTGGGCAGGCACTCAGCCTTAGGGGGCTGCGCTTCCACTGTAGAAGGTTAGGGGACTCGTGGGTGGGTCTTACATGAGTTTGGTGGGGAGATTATTATATATATATAGAAGCTCACTTGGCAGAATAGTAAGTCATGCTTGGGTGAAAAAGCATCTGTGGGGCAAAATCACATATTCCAGGTAATCTGCAGCTACTGCGGAGTGAAATCTAGATGAAGTCACTTCTGCTCTGTCCTCAGCCATGCAAATGCAGGACTCTTGGCGTTACACGGAAATAAGCGTCGCATAGTGAGGCTGCTTCAGTTCATATGCTGCGCCTGTAGCTTGTAGTTGTACAATATTTTATATTTTGTTTTAGAGAGCCAAATTTGATATATGATAAAAGCCTAAATCTTGGCAGAGAAAGGCTCTATTCCAAAACCTTCTCCTCCGTGTTTTATGAGAGAAGCATCTTTCACTTTTCCTGCCTCAGCATACAGAGAGTGGGCAGCAGGGCTCCAGAGTGTTGGTGTACATTTTGCATTCTATTTCTGTATTGCTGATTTTTGTTCAGAAATCACAAGATAATTTCAGATAATCATGTTCTAAAACCAAGGTTAGTAGATTCCAAAAGGATTCTTATATTTGCCCCACAATCTGAAGGGTCCAGGGGAAAGGAGGCAATTAGGCCCTGAGCCGGCTGGAATCATTGCATACACAAACCCTAGATCTTATCTCAGAACAGACCTGAAACACGACTTAATTGTTTTCAGCATAAAGGGCTTTGGGAACACTTGGTCTCCCCTGTGTCCACAGTAGATAAAGGTCAGAATGACAGTGCAGAGCCTCTGATTCACTCCTTCCATCGCTGGCTGTGTAGCCTCTGTGCCAAACCTTAGAAGCTTTCCGGTCATCAGGTGGTGTCTAGTTAAACTATTCCAGCAAAGCCATCCTGCCCTCATCAAAAACTTGATCAAAGCATCCAACTCAAGACATGAAAAAGTCTGTGCTTCTGGGATTCTTGTTTTGAAAACAATTTTTGACCTTTAGAAATATTGTTTTATGTTTAGCTTTAAGCGTCACAAACTCTAAGTATGAGACAGGATTTATTTCCTTTTGTTGATACTCATTTATGATAATAGCTTTTCAGAATATTATTGGAAATAATTAAGATAACTTAGGTGCATGTAAGCTCGGGGTTACTATCATAACACGTGGCTGGCATGTGAGTATCACAGTTGTTTGCTATACCACGTCCTAGTGATCATTTGTCTCTTAGTTGCCAGTGGGAGAAGTAGTCAGACAGGAAGATGATGGGGGATAGAACTGTTGCAGTCATAAACACACATAAAGTAAGTACATTAGTGTCTGCCCAGTGCCTCTCAATAGAACCGTATCTTCTCTGAAACTCACTTCTGAATGGTGAGGGCCTATCACCGTTACTTACAGTGATAAGAATGTGAAGTGCTTGAAGCAAAGTCAACTCTTGGCCGAGTTAGAAGATTCTCTGGGCCGTATGGGGAACAGCTGCCTGCTCTCTGGTAGAGCAGGTCGCTTGGCAGAGCACTCCAGCTGAGCTGGTTCACGATGCTTAATTAAGCCAGAATGGATATTCACCACGGTAAGGGTCATCGGTAGAATAAAGCCTTCGGCTGGCTTAACTGAGCAGACGCTTGTTGCCTGACTGTGCAGGCTGCTCACTGTGCTGCACTGCAGAAGTCCTCCAGGGCCTTGCGGTGTGTAAACACTTAAGGGAATACACTTAGGGAGGACTATTTCATAGGAAGGTACACAAAAAGACTGGGAGCAAGGAGAACCGTTCAAAGTTTGTCCCAGGAAGAGTGAAGAAGGATGGGGTTTTCAAGGATAAATAGGAGCTCAGAGACATAGGGAAATGGCATAAGAAATCCATTTGGTATTTGTGGCTCAGATTTTGAAATTTATCAGCAAAAATTATGAATAAAATGGAAACAAACTGTCAACAAAACAGTAAGTTGTTCCTATTTCTATTAGGATTTTTTAATCTAGGATTTTCCTGGTTCTTAATTTTCTTTACATGTTTCTTTACTCTGTTAAACTTCTTAGAGTAAAGTAACTTTCTCCTGAGAGAAATAAAGTGAGGAAGTTAGTGTATGGTGAAGATGGCCCTGCCCCTGGTAGAATGTTGTTTCTCCATTGAGGAGGGCAGGCATTCTGGGATGAGGAAGACTCATGACAGGTGTGACCTTTGTTACACATAAAACTCTTTAAAAGCTGAATACATCTTTTACCTTAAAGTAACAAGTTCTTATTGACAGTTGGAAATGCATATTAGTTCAGGTTATTATAATGCTTTAGGTGGAAGGTTTTTATTTAGTTTTAATAGTGTTTACTTCCTAAAACAGTTCGTTTACTTGGAAAGGGGAATTTGTTTTTGCAAGAGAGGTTTTCTGCTGTTTGTTCCAAATGCTCAATGGTGTTACTTGCCATTAAATAGCAACCGCTTCTCATCTGCTATGAACCTTCCCGTGTCCCAAGATCATGGGATTAGGACTGCTGATTTGTGAGTAGCAGTAAAACTATGTCATATGAGAAGAACCAGACCCAGAGCCAAAGATAACAATGCTATGTAGCTGCTCGAGGCCAGTGAAGATTTTGTTTTACAAGACGTGTCCGTGTTTGGTCAGTAAAGCCAGAGCGGAAGGTGAATGAAAGAACATTACTTTAAAGGCATTAAAGAGCATGCCAAAGGGAAACAGAGTTTAGTGCAGGCATTTTGACAGGAGTGACGCAGAGTCAGCCAGCCACAGCCTTGGTTTCCCATCTATGGAGCCAGGACACAGCCCTCAGGTGCCACTCTGCTTCCTATTGTAAACACCACAGCTGACAGAAGTCTCTCTGGCTTACCTCCCTCCCTCAGACGCTCTCGTTACATTCTTATTCTGAAAATCCTGGCCAACTCTGCTTTTACAAATCCCAGGTAATCCGCGATGTAAGATTGCCATGAGGTCAAGGCCAGCATGGACTACACAGTGAGTGACATTCCAGCACAGGCTACATAGCAAAACCCCGTGTTGGAGCAAAAGGCTGGTGAGATGGCTCAGCAGGTAAAGGTGCTCATTGCCAAGGCTGCTGAGCCGAGTCCGATCCCAGAGGACACCTGGCTGAAGGAGAGAACTGCCTCTGGCTGCTTGTCGTCTCACACACACAGATACACCCAAATAAACAGAATGTGACGCAGGTCAAAACAAACCCCAACACAGACTGGTTCCAGTCCTTCATCACCAAGCTTAGAAATCAAATCAAAGCAGGTAGAGGGCTGTGCAGGAGCATAGTTTAGAAAAGTAGGTAAAGCTGGGGAAAGTGCTTCAGCTGGCTTGGCTTGTGGAGCCGTGTGGAGGCTCTCATGAAAAGGAGTCCCTGAGCTGCACACTGCCGGTGGCTGCAGCTCCTTCATGACTGTCTTTCTCCTCTAAAGCGTGTTACGTCTTTGAGAAGGGTGGGTGCTGTGCGTGCGCTTGCCGCCAGCTTTGGTCAGACACACACGGCTTGAACTGAGTAAATGAGGCAGTAAATAAAAAATACTGTGTTTGAACAAAGTCCTTTGGACAGATGTTTACACCATTTATACATCTGGACTAGAGATTATTATTACACTCATTTGAGAAAGCCCAGAACGTAAGTGGGATGTGAAGAGATTTCAAAATTTTTTGAGTTATCCTCAGTCACCCATACAAGTTTACAGAACTGATTCCTGCCAGGTTCTCAGTAAAAAGAGAGCTGAAGGCTTTTGAAAGCAAACAAATGGCCTGACCTTTTATAGGAGTAAGTGAAGAAGGGAAAGAAAGAGAGAGAGAGAAAGAAAGAAAGAAAAAGAAAGAAAGAAAGAAAGAAAGAAAGAAAGAAAGAAAGAAGAAAGAAAGAAAAAGAGAGAAAGGAAGGAGGGAAAGAAGGAGGCTTCCAGGTGAGAAAGCATAATCAAATCAGAACCGCTATTTACATTTTTTATGCATCCCTTAACGTATTTATATACCACTTGGTAACTGTATGGGTACATCCTTTCTTTAAAAATTTTAGCCCAAATCTTTATTAAATGGTTTCAAGTTGAAAAGTACTTGGCATAAAACAGAGAACAAATGGTAAATTCCATATTAAATAGAAACATTCATTAGCATAAACAGGATTGGGCGAGGGGCCCTATCATCATTCAACCAAAATGAACTGTTGCACTGTATAATAGAAGTCAGAAGGCCCAAGTGAAAATGTATATTTAAGTGACACCTGACACTACCTCTAACAACCGTTTAATTGGCCCATTGAAACGTGATTGACTTTCAAGTTTCCTCCTGAAGAAACTGAAGAATTGCTGCATCCGCTAGCGCAGTCGGCTTGCTTACCCTTGCCTGTATGTGCCCACAAAACTCAAATACAGACTAGAATGCAGAAATATTGCTCTCCTAAATCTTTCCTAAGGAATTGGAAGGCCAGTGGAAGACAGGTATTTTACCGTGCAAAGGCTATTTTCTGTGGAGAATTGTCTACACGTGACATCTGGGACAGGGCAGTGCCAGGCAGCACTCCACACCAGTGCGATGGGAAGTCCCGGTTAGACTGCAGGGTAGACATGCAGGAGCACGTGTGGGGAGAACCGTCTGGGACCCTCCTTTCTCGGGTAGCTCTCAAGTCACTTGTCCTTTTCTCTAATCCGCTCTGGTTTTCTTACCTCCAGGAGAGATGTAGAAACAGTTGAGTTGAGCTTCATGCACCACCTTGCCCTTGAACTTCCCCTCTGTTTCCTCAGACAGGTGACTGGAAAGCGGCTGGTATGGGGGGGTGGATGGCTGAACGAAGGCTCGAATCATTGTGACTTCCAGTTGGGTACTGAAAGCTAGTTTCACAACTAAACAATTATCCCCCTTGTAATTTTTTTTTGTACCTTTTAAAAAATCAGAAATGATTTCTGTGGCCACATTTGAGGGCCATAAAATCTCACACAGCCCTATCACTCCTCTGGGAATCCGGGCTTTTGCTCTCAGATTTAGAATTCGGAAAGCACGCCTCCCTTCCTGGGTCCTTGCTGCTGTGTTCGGACCTGTGCAGAGACAAGCCCTTCCCCAGTGGAGCCCTGGATGTAAATGGGAAGCAAATGGCTTCTGTCAGCCTGACAGCTCGTCACCTGCTGAAGATGATGAGCTCTGGTCTTTGTATATCACCACAAGCTGTCTGGCACAGCCTTTTGTGTAGAAGGGTGATAGGCCCGGTGGGGAGGGGACCTGGGCCCTCGACACAGAGAACTGGAGCTGGAATGTGCACTCCCATGGATTCACAGTGCCGCTGAGCTGTGAAACTATTTTAAGGAGAGAAAGCACAGGCCCAGTCCTCTCTATCTGGCTCCTTTTAGTAGCCAGGAATGCTGGTAAATTTGTGTTTTATCTTTCCCTCTCCCTGCCTATTTAAACCGTATGTTCAAGCTAAATATTAACTAGATAAAAAGAGCTGTTTCAAATGATTCCATCTGAATGTTAAAAAATATGTTGCCTCATAGCTAAATCTTCATGAGGTCCTAAATAACAAACCCGGATTTCCTTCATTCTGCCTCAACATTTGATGGTTTTCCATTGCTTTTCTGCCCTAAACTCGTGTGTCAGCATCTCATGGTAATGAAGATGTCAAAAGGCTTTTGTTCCTGCCAACAGTTCCTTGGCATCCTCCCCTTATGGAACTCCTAGTTCCTTATGTCAGATGTCACACAGGAGGAAGAATGGCGCCCAGAATGCTTGTTTGTATGATTTACTGGTAAGACACCATTGCCATTTTTTCTGCAATCGGCTTTAGTTTCTGGTCGCACTGTGGGCTCTGGGCTTTCCTTTGGAAAACTTAATCTCCAAAGAAGGAAAGTTTTCACTGCAGCCGTGCAGCCCAACGCACCTACTGTAACTAAGACACAAAAAATTGGGCACGTAGATGCACGTAGATTCCTTACAACGGGGCTGAGTGCTGGGGATCCCTGGAGGTTCTTAGCGGGGCTGAGTGCTGGGGATCCAGCCTGACCTTACACGTGCAGAGGACAGCAGTCTGTGAAAGCTGAGTGGGAGTGACTGCTGGTGGACAGGAAGTAGCCTTGAATCCAAGTTCCCACAAACACATCTAGTCCTGATGCAAAGCTTTCGTTCTGATGTCAAAGTGCTCACAGCATATTGAGTTGTTCTCATTCATTTCCCTTAGATTTGTCAGAGTCGCTAGGACAGATGTGTGTGTGTTTCTGTCTGAGAGTAACCAGGTTGAAAAAGCCTGGGGTTTCATCTCCCTTTTCCATATATATATATATATATGGATCTGAAATACAGGTTCTGCATACAGGGCCTCTCAGGGCAAAGAGCATTTATTGCTTTTCCAGAGGAGCAAGGTTTGGCTCTCAGCACCCACATCTGGAGGCTGACCCTCCTGCAACTCCAGCTCAGATGTCCTTTCTCACTTGTGTGTGCACTGCACACACGGCACATGCACATGCTTGCTGTGTGTGCACACGCACAGACACACATAAAAAAAACTTTTTTTAAAGATTCTTCATACATTTGATCAGTACAGAAATGAAGTTTAAAATCTCAATGGTGACTTTTGGCAAGGTGGTGATTTAGATTCATAAAGCTTTTTTCTGCCTGCTTAAAATAGCACTAAAAAGACAGTTTCTGTTCCTTTGGATATTTATGTCATTATTGTCCCGAAGCAGAAAGTTCATTTCTGGGCATTGGCAAGAGGAGTGAGGAGAAAAAGATGTGCTTAGACTATCATAGCTGTCTTCATACAAAATAACTAAATGCTTTGAAAGTTTAAATTTTGTGTTTTCCTTTGCTGATTTCCATTGCTTTATCATAATATTGCTGTTGTTTTCAATGAAGTTTTGTTTAATGCCCATGTAGTTTACGTATTATTTACATGATTATTTGTATATATGACCAGGACCTAAAATAGGTACTTAGAAATGTAGCCTGCAACTATTCTAATGTCCACTACAAAGTGATGGAGCTAGATACATCCTAAATTTAATAGACAGCTTAGCTGAAAAATTATTAAGTGAATCAATCACAGTTATGTTATTTCTATTCATTGCTAAATAGCTACACTCTAGCCATACCTAATCTTCCAACACTTGTAAATTTTCTGTACAGACATTTTAAAGTGAAACTTATTATTAAAATATATTTCCTAGTTTCCTATCCTGATAACTCACAGCCAATTTTTCAGTTAACATATTCCTCGGAGAAGGAGAGGGAAGGAAATTTCTAGGCATAATTTGAGCATCAGGTTTGTGAATATTTAAAATAAAGATGAAATGTGTTTTGTGAAATGTACAAATGGAATATAGAAACAATGAAGTCTCAAAGCCAGGAAGTTTAGAAATCCTGGCCTCGTTTTTGCTCTATAGCCACTTATTTAAGAAGTGTCATTCAGCAGCTGCCTGTTGGGTTAGAGGCCGCACTGCCAAGGGCAGCCACTGCGGCGGACAACAGCGTGTCCTAAGAGTGGAGGTTTTTCCTTTTGACACAGACTGTCATGTAACCCTGGCTTTAACTCCGGTGACTGGCTTCATTTATTTAATAATTAATTGAATGAATTAACTCTGTAACTAATTATTATATATTTTCATCTAAGACAGAAAGGGAATTTCTTTCCATTGTGTGGCTTTGAAGATGCTTATGGTTTGTTTGATGTGTTTTTTTCCCAGTGTCCATTTATGGAATTTGGTTTTATGATACAGAAGAGTGCCAGAGAATTGCAAAACTGATGAAAAAGTAAGTATGAAAAAGCCACGTGTTTCCTAGGAGCTAGCACTTTGGTTCATATTTTCTGAGTGTGTGAAGCACACTAACTTTACCAGAAAGTGTCTCTGAGCCACCGACTTCAGCGTGATCCCCCAAACACTGGACACCGCTCAGACTGTGAGAGGAGTGAGAAATGGCTTTGCTGTGCTTTCTCTAGGTCTGCCCTAGAGAACTGTGGCGTGTTGTTCCACCCCGTGTGCTGTGAGCCATTCTGCATGGTGTTTTTCTTTGGTATTTTCCTCATTTGTGAATAAGTCACTTTCTCTGGAGAGTTATGTGTCCATCAGTAAAAGGAACATGCAGAGTCAACCTGAAAGGCTGCCACAGAGCTTTTCCTACCCTCCACTTCCTTCCTCCCCTTTAAGAGCTTTTCTTTTCAACCGTTTAACTCAGCATCCCCAGCACCTCAAACAGCAAGTGCTTAGAATCGTCTTTAGTTCTCAGTCCACACTCAGCCTCTCTGTCTCTCTGTCTCTCTCTCCGTCCCTCTCATTACTGGCCCTCTTAGTAGTGTCTCCCTCACATGCTGCTTCTGAGATGATTCCGTACTATCTTACTATCCGCGTTTTCTCCTCTTGGCTTCCCTAACTGCATCAACAGGAGGCCCAGGCGGGACTGGCACAATCTGGCCAGCTGTGGACTTGGCTGCCCAGTTTGGCTGCTGTTTATGCAAATAGCCAAGAGCCTCAGAATGCAGTTTACTAGTGAAGCTGGGTCCCTGCCTGGGTAGCTGTTCCCCACGTGGATGTGATGCTCTGTCTGCAAAGAAGCAGTGTTCATTTCCAAACCCCAGGGCAGTGAAATGAAAAAGTGACCCCCGCAAGGAAATGAAAACAAGGGAACACATTTTTATAAATAAAATTGACTCCTGAAATTCTCGCCTGTGAGAGCTAATTTTAGGCAACCAGCTCAAGTCACAGATGGTGATTAAGTGTGTTCAAACTGGTAGTTACCACCATAACAACCAGTTCTTAAACATTTCATGTTGTTGTAAATTGTGCAAGGGGTAATAATAGCAGGATTTCGTATGGGTTAAAAAGTACCCTAACCTCAGCCAAGCCATCATGGCAGAGCTGGTAGTGTTGTGCAGTGACTGCCTAAGAGCACAACAGGAAACTGGTGTAGAGCCATGTGGTCAGTGTTAGGATGGGACCTTTATGGTATCTCCAAATTTCCAGAGAACTGCAGGGTCTGAGGTTGTACAGTCCACCTTGCTGGACCTCAAGGCATTTCAGAAAGCGGCAAATCTCTGTGCCATGCTGACCATCCCTGTAGAGTGTTCTGTATGAGGATTCTCTTTTCTGCTATTGTCATGTAAAAGCAGCCGTGGCTGATGTGTCCAGCAATGAACAGGCCCGGATTTGTTATTCTCTTTATAAAGACAGGTGGGTCAGGCTGGAGTCTGAAGCCATAACTTGCTGACTCCTATCCTGGATTTATATGTGTGGCCAGTTGAGTCAAGGCCTCGTCTCTCATTTTCTGTTTCAAATGCCTGAGCAGTCTTTCTAAGATGGTTCTAAAGGGATGCAAACCGTTGGAAGAGAATTGGGGTGATAGCGTTGGTTTGACTTTAGTTTCCTGATGTGCGTCTTCCCTTGTTTTTCTAGACTCACTCAGTGCGAACAGTTGAAAGCCTGTCATGGAGCTGGAGCAGAGTGCTCCCCGGTGACCCCAAGTTTAGGAGAGAGCCGCGAAGTCGATATCCTACAGATGCTCACCAAAGCCAAAGATGAGTACACAAAGGTGAGTCTTGAGAAGCCGGCTAGGTGAAATCAAGGTAGTAGACTGGAGACTGTTTGCTTTTTAAGTAAATTAGAGGGTAGCCTAAGAAATTAATAGCTTTCATACAGACAAAGTGTATTCAGTCAGAGGACCTGCTAGATTTACAGTGGCAATGTATAAATAAAATTCATGTCTTTGTTGGTGGGGCAGACCTGTAATCCCAGCATTTGGGAAGCTAAAAGAGGAGGGTGGTGAGTTTCGGAATAGCCAGGATTACATGATGAGACTTCTCAAAAACTCAGAGCATGAGCCCCAGCAACATGGCTCAGTGGGTAAGAGCATCTGTCACCAGGCCTCATGACCTGAGTTTGATCCATGGGACCCACAAGTTGTCCTCTTCTGACCTCTACACATGTGCTGTGAAGAAATAAAAGGTGGTTTAAAAAATTGTAAATCAAAACAAAAACAATAAAAGTAGACTTGAATTTGAATATCCTCTAAGCTAAGGTTTAAGAAGATTGAATGTAAAGTTGTCAGTTCTCCTTTAGTCTAGAAATTTGAGGTGATTTCTAAATAAATGCCACTGTTTTCTTTTTCTCCTTTTCAGAGAACGGACAAGCTGACTATAGACAAGAAAGAGTAGTGGAGTAGGGGCGCTATAATATTGACCAGCAATACTGGCAGGAGCTAGAGTAGGGGTCCAGGAAGCAGGCTTTACTTGATGATAGAAACTGGTTATGAACATGTAGGCCACCGTGGATTGTTGGTACTCATACATAGTAGCCAGACAGGCCGACAGGATAGGTGACGCCAGAATTAAATGTGGTTACAGATCAAGTTTATGATATAATACACAACAGTTTCAGGCCAGTTATATGAATGGATTCTTAAATAAACTGTGTTGAGTCAACTGGTACCCATTTGGACAAGTACAGAATTCAAACTAAATGTATTAGAAAATTCAGGTTCCAGAAGAAAACTTACTTGGATCTCTTTGCAATCTAGGGGGAAAAAATAAATCTTCCTAACTGTGCCTTAAAACTCAAAACCAATTAATTTTAACTATATGAAAAATTACCATTTTGCAGATTTAAAAAAAAAACAAACAATAAAATTTTGTTACAAATGAGAATATTCATACCTAAAAATGAGGAAATGGGTTAAGTCCCCTAAAAATTGAAATGTTCTCTAGAAAAATGGGAAACATAAAATAAAATTAAGGAAAAAAAATCTTAGGATTTGGAAACTGAGTAAAAAAATAAGAAAATGTAACTGAATATTATATTATGGCATAATTAGAAAAATCATGACTTCAAGTCACGGTGTTTAAACTGAACAGTCTTAGTAAATTATTCTTTAAGGATAAAAAGAACAACAAATTAATTCAGCAGTCTTGTTATTAGTAGGAATATTGGTCTTATAATTTGTCAACTGTTTACAATAAATGAAAATTTACTTCAGTGTATAATAATGTATGATATTATAGTAATGAGGGGAGAGACCGCATGGACAAAATTCAACCAAAAATGAACTATTAGTATCTTTTCTTTTAAAGTACTCAGACACCAGTACCTGCCTCCAACACTGGTATTTAATTGGGGTGTGTGTGTGTGTGTGTGTGTGTGTGTGTGTGTGTGCGCGCGCGTGCACGCAGTCACAAACAAGCCACAGTTCACATGTGGAGGTCAGAGGGTGTCTTTCAGATGTCAGATCTCTCCTCCTGTCATGTGGGTTGTGGGTTCTAGGAACAAACTAAGGTCATTAAAGATCTCAGGGTTAAACTCAGGTTGCTAGACCCCTTTTTCCCCCCGCTATCCATCTCTTAGGCCTCACACTGATGGTCTTCCCTGTCTCCATTCTCGTTGGTTTATGAACTCTTGGACTCTTCAGGCTTTCCATAACATGGTCTTCAGGGTATTCTATAAATATTTGAAACTAACATCTGCTTCCTGAAAGTGCCTTCCCCACCCATCCAAACAAGACCAGCCCTTCAAAGTCCATTTCATATCCTTCCCACCATGAGTCGTGCCTGACCTCCCCTTGTTAATATCAGTTGCATTGCACAAACCTTGTCTTGGGGATGCTGTCACCTCTCATACGTGCATGGAGGCGTTCAGACATGCTCAGACAATGTACAGACCATCAGTAAAATGGGTCTGGTATGAAGAAGTGGGAAATGGAAACAGTCATAAAAAACACGGGATTCTTTCCCTTGAAGTTGTTCTTGTGAAGCACGTCTCCATTTTTGGACATGTTTAAGAAGACATAGAGGAGATGTTAGAAAAGAATTTCATGTTTCTTGATAAGAATTAAAGACTTTTCTGACTCTGGAATTTGGTGGGGAGTTCAGTTTTATTTTGAAATTATTTTTAATTTAATTGAAAAGTTAAAGTTCTTTAAATTAAGACATACAACATGATGTTTTGATACATGTATATTGTGGAATGGCTAAATCAAGCTAGTTAGCATATATATTACCTTATATAGTTAGCATTTTTTGTGGTGAGAGCACTTAAAGTCTCCTCTCAGCACCTTTCAGAGATGCTATTATTAGCTGCTAGTCACTGTGGTGTGCAGTGGATCCTTTGATCCACTGTTTAAGACACCCCCGTCCGGTGTCTTAAACATCCCCACAGTGGCCTGTCCCCCCAGGCCTCTGATAGCCACCATTCTCCCTCCCGTGTGAGTTCTGCTTTTCTAGATTCCACATAGAAGTGGATTTATGTCTGTTCTGGATTGGCCGAACACAGTATCCTTCAGTTTTATCCATGTGATCACAAGTCGTCAGACTACTTTTTTGAAAATTAAATATCCCATGTGTTTGCCTGCATGCATGTATGTGTGTGTTTGTGTGTGTGTTTTATTTATCCATCAATCTGTTGTCACACATTTTATTGATCCATGTCTTGCTTTTTATAAATGGTGCTGCAATAAGCACAAAAGTGCAGCCGTCTCTTGGACATAATGGTTTCATACCCTGTAGTTTATGCCCAGAATCTGATTGGTGGGTCTAGTAGTTACTTTAGATTTTGAGGAACTTGAATAGGAATGGTCTACACAGATTATCAGCAATATTGTACTAGGATTCCCTTTGCACCACAGCCCCAACAACACTTTGTTAGGTTTTGCCTTTTAAAAAAATTTTTTTTTTTATTTTAGGTATGTGCATCATCACATGTATGCCTCATGCCCACAGAAGTCAGAAGAGGGAGTCAGATTTCCTGGAAATAGGGTTGTGAGTGTGAGGAACCAAACCTGGGTCCTCTGGAAGAGCGAGTGACGGGTGCTCTTGGCCTTTGAGCCGGCTCTCCAGCCCTCTTTGGCCTTTTGAGCATACACACTCTAACTGGGGTGATATAGGGTCCCATTGTAACTTTGATTAGCATTTCCCTAACGATTAGAGTTGTCATTTTGAGTCCAGACTGAGCTATGTAGTAACACTCTGTCCAAAAAAGAAAAAGAAAAAAGGACTAAGGAGTGATGTATAATAAGAGGTGAAGTTACTTCTCAGTGCGTAGGAAAGGTAGTGGAAAGTCTATTTTTTTGTTTGTCTTGTTTTGTTTGTTTTGGGGTTTTTTTTTTTGGTTTTGTTTTGTTGTTGTTGTTGTTTCGTTGTTGTTGTTTTTTGCTTAAAATAAAGTCATTCTGTAGAATTAACATCCACCTTGTAAGTGGGAAGAAGGGTGAGGCCAGCACTTTCTAAGTCAACATCTTACTGTCCTTATGGCCTGGCCTGCTCTGAGGACGACAGCAGTTGGCCAGGGCAGCGCCACCACCCATCACTATCACTCACTTACGAAGAATGCAGAAATGACACTTTATGCCTTAAAAGCAAATCCACACTCTTTTCCGTACGAATACCTAATGGCCAAAAATTGGCAGAACTCTTGCAGAACATAGTTAGACTTTTGGGTGGTTGACCTAACAGACTGGTGCACATGAGCCCGTGCCCCAGAAGCTGGGAAGCCCGCTGAGAACTGTGGGCACTCAAGATGGGAAATGGTGCCTATCACTTGTGCTTAGTCAGATGCAGTGACAGTGTTTTCCGGCCTTAGGCCTTGACTGGGAAGCTGAAGCAAAAGCTACAGAGAGGCTGCAGTGGACACGGCCCTGTTGCATTGCATGTTTTAACAAAATAAACCCCAGCGTCGTCGCCAGGGGCTTTTGTAAAGAATCCTGCTGTTAGAGATGGCACGGTTGGTTAGAGTAACAGGTGATAATGAGCCAGTATTTGAAGTGATGAGGCTCGTCATTCTAGTTTGTAGTGAGCGGCTCAGAACACTTCGTTTAAATTATTCTGTCTATGCAAGAAGTCATCTTTTAAATAAAGATGGTGTTAGCAATTTTTTAAAGATTTAATTATTTATTATTTATACCGTGTTCTGCCTGCATGTGTGCCTGCGCACCAGAAGGAAGCACCAGATCTCACTGTGGATGGTTGTGAGCCACCATGTGGTTGCTGGGAATTGAACTCAGGACCTTTGGAAGAACAGGCAGTATTCTTAACCTCTGAGCCATCTCTCCAGCCATGTTAGCAATTTTTAAATCAGAGGTGTAAGGCAGCTTTTACTTTTTAGTTTGTAGCCCAAAGGTTTAGGTGCTTGGGTTGGATATTTTTAGTAGCCTCCCGTATTCTACTCTAGATGTGTTGATTCTATGAGTACTTTCTATTGAAACCTGTTAGAGTAGTTGTTTTAAAACTGTCTTCTTAAGCAAACACATAGCCTTCCAAATACCCAAGAGCATGTGGGTCCTCAGGGCTCGGTGACAATAGTGGTGGGATTTTAGGGCACTGAATTACACACACAAAATAAATTTGTGGTTGTTTTCTACCCAAATACAGTTCCCATCAGAAAGGAAGGAGAGATTATCCTTCATGCATGAAAACTTATTTTAAAATGGCCATTTGCCAGTTAGACAAGCAAGAGCCAATGTAAAGGCTCTAAAGCTTTTTTTCCATCAAAAATGAAATATTTGGGTTTTTCCATTTCAGTGTAAGACCTGTTCTGAGCCAAAACAGATAACCAGTTGTTCTGCCATCTGTGACAACCCTAAACTTATCAAACCCGTCCCTGTGAGACCCGGCAGCAGCCAGAGGCTACAAGAACCCATGCCCAGCAAGGTAGGAGTCCTCTGCATGTTTTGTTTACTTTTTAAAGACTTCTATTTTTTTGAAATTAAAACATAATTACATGATCCCTTCCCCCTTTTCTTTCTTCCCTCCACCCCCTTGCCTTCTCTCACTCATGGCCTCTTATTTCTTTATTTTCTAAATATTATATATTCCTAAACTGTATGACTACAACTTGTTCAGTCCAGGTTATTTGTTAAGTTCATGTGTACAATGTGACTCGCGTGTACATGCTTTCAGGACTAACCATTTGGTGTGGGTTAGCCACTTGGCGTGCTCTTCCCTGAGGAGGACTGTTTCTCCTGCCCTCAGCATCCCTTAGTCGCCTGTAGTTTTTGTCTAGGAGCAAGGCCCCGTGAGATCTCCCCTTCCACGTCAGCAAGCCTTCCATCGGGGTCGTGCCACTCTAGTCACAAAAGCTCGGAAATGGAAACATCTTAAGTGTCCTTCAGCTGAGGGATGGATAAGGAAAATGTGCTGCACACACACTATGGAGTGCCGGTCAGCTGTAAAGAAAAGTAAAATCATGAAAACTGCCGGCAAATGGCTAGAACTAGAAAAGAGAATACTGAGTGAGATAACCCAGACCCAGAAAGACATATGCCACGTGTTCTCTCCCATCTGAGGCTCCTACCTCCACATCTCCCGGTCTGAGTATGTAACCTGGAGTGACTACACAAGCCAGGAAGCCCTCTGCTCTTGTCTGTGGCCTCTCTGGGGTTCTCAACGAGCTATGCCCACCTACCACAGGGGAGGGCCTGGCACTGCTGAAGGACAGCAAAGGTCAACGGAGAAAAGCAGATTGGTTACACTGTGTACCTGTACTTTGTAGCACGAATAGTCTTCCTTGGAGACTGTAGCATTTACTATGCGTGCGTGTGTGTGTGTGTGTGTGTGTGTGTGTGTTGTGTGCTATTCAAAACAGTACAGCAGAGACAAAATCCACTGATTAGCAGGGCCCACTGTTGATTGTAAAGGAAGTGTGTTCTTTCCTTGTAGTCATTCCGAAGTAAGAGGTGTTTTTCAAGGAACCAGTTTAAATCAGTTCTGAAAATGGGCATGAGCCAAAGACATGAAATGACTGACTAACAAAAATCTTGTTTTGAATTTTTCAAAAATAATGTTTTCTAAATTAGCTTTTCAAGAGAATTTTTTATCTCATTTTAGTAGAAAAAAACAAGATACATTAGCTTTAGAATGGCACTTATGTTTTCAAGCAGAATGTGCAGGAGGAGGAAGGGCTTAGGGGCAGGAGGATGGGGCAGTGTGGCAGCCGGACCAAAGCACTGTGTAATGTCCTTGCACGTTAGATTGAAATACTCGTTTCTTTCTGGCCTTGGCTCTCTGTAACTCTGTGAAAAGCTACCAAGAACCTGGAGATCTTACATGCAGCTCATTTTCACTATGTCCTGTTCTCAGCATCCCTAGGTGGACCCTAGCCGTAGAGATGGGTTGCCATCAAGTATGTGCCATCTTCTCCTGTAGAGCATAATTTTGTACCCTAATCTGTGAGGTGCGGACCCCTCAAGGATCACACGCATGTCTTATCAAGTGACCAGATACTGTGGTGTAACAGCAGTCTTGGAGGCAGAGAGGGGAGAATGCTGTGAAGATATTAGACATCGCAAAGGCCTTAGGCTTTTCAAGTTAGCAAACTTCACCCCCTGTCACTGATCCTTTGTGAAGAGAAGAAACCATCAGTTAGCTGAGGTATGCTCCACAGCCGCCCCCTCCCCATAACCAAACTATGTGAACCTATTTTTGGTTATCTTTTTTTTTCCCTAGACCTTGGACCCCGAGCCCCAACACTTATCTTTGACAGCACTATTTGGGAAACAAGACAAAGATACCTGTCAGGAAACTGCGAAACCCTCTCGTACCTTCGCCCACCACCATCACCATCACCACCACCACCAGCAGCAAGAGAAGCTTCCCATTCATCACGGGCTTGCATGCTCCCTGTCCTGTAAGGAGCCCAGAAAGCTCTCACTCCCCGTGGAGAAGCAGCTCTGCCCAGCCATCCAGAAACTCATGGTCGGGAGCACAGGGCTGCACCCCCTGCCACAGCACCATGAACAGTGGCCCTGTCAAAGCGGCAGCCCCAGTCCTGCAGGAGGAATTCTTCCTGGTCCTGTCCAACTGGGGTCCCCCTGGAATGGCGGGACTGCCCACTGCACACAGAGCGCTTGCAGAAGCCACAAGCTTTTCGAGCAGCTTCAAGGTGCCCCTGGGGCAGCGCATAACCCCTGTGCACCTGCCAGCCCAGCTGTGGCCACTCAGGTGGCTCCAGACCAAAGCGTGGCCCAGTCACAGCTGGTGTATTTCAGTAGTCCCCTTCCGCCTCCTCCACCAGGACCTCAAGCGCTCAGGAAGGAGCAGTGTGCACCACCAGTACAAGCCCTGGCCCTCTCTGGCAGCCAGGAGAGCAGCCCCTGTCTGCTCCCCACTCAGGAGCTGCTAAGAAAGCTCCAGGTAGTCCAACAGGAGCAGCAGGTGGCCCCCCGGCCTGCCTTGGCAGCCAGGTTCCCCGTGTCAGCCCAGGGCTCAGGGACAGAAAAACCCTTGGAAGCCTGGGTCAGCCCGACAGCCAGCATGGAGAAACGGGCTCCTCTTCTGCAGGTAAATATGTCCTGGGGAGAGCACTGCCATAGTATTGCTGAGGAATCTGCAGCTGGCTGCTATGCTACAGGGAACGTGGGTCCCGCTGGGTTTCCATTTAGAACAGCTACCCAAAGGCCCCTCGGTGTGTCTCTTTGTCTTTCACCTTGCCTTTCTGCCTGGACAGAGAAGCTTCCCTCTGTTCACAGGCTGCCGCTCCTCCACCATTTAGAGGTAGTTTGTTTGTAGAGTTAAATCTTTAGCCTGTCATAGGCCTGAAGACCAGGCCAGATGTGGAAAAATACCTAGCCTTTGACTAGAAGACCCGTGGCAGTTGGCTCTGACATTTTGGGGTGTAATTACCTGGCTGATTCTTGGTTTCCACCCCATGGTTGATTGTTGCTTGCTCGTTGGCTCGTGTGTGATTTTGAGTACTTCTTACACGTCTGTGGCCACTTTACTGTACAGCAGTGAGAAAGCACACTCCGGATCTCTACACCCAGCAATCGTATAGGTTCTTGAAGTGAACAGAAATAACAGTAGAGACCCTGCTATTTTCATCATCTTCTAGGTGATCAATATTATGAAGACCAGGTAGGAACAAGTGTTCCACCCGCAGACTGCCAGAGAAGGGAACGTAGTGTCATTTCTAGAAACAGTGTATCTTTCTGGGAAGGCAGTCGTCTGTACCCATCAACAACTGGAACAGTGAGGAGCCAGGATCTGCTGACTGCCTGCCTGTGGTGGCATCTGAAGGTCCAAACAGGATAAGATCAGAAAGTTCCCCCTACTTATTTTATTTATATGTATAAAACTTGGTCTTTTGACATATTTTATCACATAGCTCACAGTAGGTCCTCAGAAATTGTTGCCACTTTCTAAAACACCTGGGCACACGTGAGATATGTTTGCGAGTGTGAACCAAGTCAGGGTGTTCTTTTTTTTTTTTTTATTAAATCCATTCTGATGCAAACTGAGGCTTTGTCCTCACTCTCCCTGCAATGCAGTACTGACCCCTTTTTAAATGTCCGCTTTTCATTTCTCTTTGATGATTTGGAGTCAGGAAGTCAGGGTTAATAATCAGACTTAATTTCTGCATACACAATTCTTTGTTTTTAGTTCTCACAAATGTCAGGAACCAAATAAGGAAAGTGTACATTCTGTCAGCCCACGCTGTGCTCTTCCTGACGCTGTGACTCCTCCCTTTGGGAGCCTTAGCTCTCAACACCTCTCCTTGGGATATCAAATAGGGAAAGCTAAAAGAAACAACCGCCTGTCTTCCTCTAGGCCATTTTCTGCCCCCAAAGATGCCAAGAGAGTGATGATAAAATTATAGCCACTTCTAAATTGCCACTTCCCTGTTCCTTCTCTCGAGTTTTGGAATGCTTTAAGGCTGAGGAATCAGATACCTTTTTGTTACCTGAGCCAGAGACACATGGCAGCTGTAGGAGTCAGTCAGACCCAGTTCAGAATGTCACTTGCATAATTGGGAAAGCCATTTGAAAACTTGGTTTTTAGACCTGCCAGCCAGGGGATTAGGTAGACTCAGCACACAGAAGGGTCACAGTGTCCCATGCCCATGTGCCCAGACCTTGCTCTTTATCCCATGATCTACCCCTCACCCATTCCCCACCCCACACCAGCCAGGAAAAGTGGAAAGCATGCTCTCTGTAGATAATCAGAGAAGGAATAGAAGGGGCAAAGGCATAAATCACAGTTCTTCCTAGTGACAGGGGAGGTGTCTCCTTGAAGAGCCAGGGTTGGGAGCTGTGCGTGCTTCTGACAAGCATACTGCCACTCCCACAGGTGACAGGACCTCAGGTCAGGGCAGTGGGCAGCTAGTGCTGAGTAAAGTCCGCAGTCCTAAGCGTGTGTTGCCTAAGAAACAAGTCCTCACCCACCCGGGGGCCTAGTTCCATACACAGAGATCATGGCATCAGCAGGTGGCTCCAGAGCTATGTAGTCACCACTGAGGAAAGCGCCGAGGGGGAAACAGGAACAGACTGTCAGCCTTCCCCACCCACGGGATCTGGGGGTGATTTCCACTGAGGACCCCTCTAGCACCATTGTGAACTTGGCCCTCGTTTTTGGAGCTCCATTGTGGGGGCCGCTTCCTAGCCCTGCCTCGTGTGCATGTCCTTGCTGTGAGCAGGCCGTCTCATTTCCGTGTGTCCCTGCTGCAGTGGCTCCCCTGCTCACGCCCCTGTGGTTTTCACGCAGTCCACCTGTGCCCCACTGAGGGAGGCTGACAATGGACTCATGCCCCTAGGAGGCCAAGAACTTCCTGCTGCCTCCTCCAGCCTCCTTCTGCCCCTGCAGAACTGGGAATCCTCCACCGTGGCCAGCAGGCCCCTCACCAGGCTGCAGCTCCAGGAGGCACTGCTGAACCTCATCCAGGTAAGACTGTTGCCTAATGGTGGGCACCATGGCAGACTGAGTTGACTGATGCCCTCTTTGGACTCCACAGAGTGCTACCCCGCTCCTCCAACAGCTTCTAAACTCACTTAACTGGATGATATTCAGACTACTACTGGTGGCCTGAGTTGTCTCAGCCTTCAAGGGGGAATGCGTAAGGCCTCCTAGCTCCAGAAGCCAGAAAAGAAGGGAGCATGTGATGAGTGGTTGGCTAGTCAGGACACTCGGGGAGCTCAGTATTGAGAACAGTCGTGGAGCCATTCGGGCAAGCTGCATTCTTAAGCCACACCAGCTGCGACTGCGGGGAACACAGGTCAGCTGTGGTTCTGCAACCTGCTGCTTAGAGCAGGGTGGAGTGAGGGGACGCCTTGTCAGCCCCGGCTTGAGTGCCTGTACCGTGGTAGTACAGGAAACCCTATTATATGGACCAACAAGATCAGGTAAAGGTCCTTGCCACCAAGCCTGATGACCCACGTAATGGAAGTAGATTCCCAAATGTTGTCTTCTGACCACATGGGCGTCATGGCATGTCCTCACCTGCACACATACTCACACACACTCACATCATACACATACACAAAGTAAATCTGTGTAAATAAATGAATAAGACCATCTTATTTGTATGACTCTACAGACAAGGAAACAGGCTTTTGTTTGGTCTGCTGTTAGCACTGAGCCAAGCTGCCCTGTTCCCGTCTCCTCTTGGACCATGTAAATTAATGTTCCAAGACTAGACCGCCCGTGTAGCAGAGCACTCTCCCGAGTGCTTTGGAAAGGGTAGTGCATGAAGCCACACGGGAACAGACACTTCAACTAACGTGTTTAGGACTCTTCTTAAGCCGTCATGAAAGTGTTAGTAGGCTGTGCATAGTCACATGACGGCTGCAGGAGAGCAGGCCAGCCTTCGGGGATGTCTGGTTCTCCAGTGTGTGTTTAATCCCTATTAGTGAGAACATTCTAAGATCACGTTTTAGAGAGAATGAAAAGGATGGGACTGGAACTGAGCATCTGCCAGAAAGTACAATGTCGGTCCGGTATGACTGAGCCTTCCTAATGTTCTTATGTCACTCATCTTAAATACACACTAAGATAGAAATATCCACAATAAGTTCATGAGAATTTAGAACAAATATCTGCAAATTTCTATAGCAGAACAATAAAAAATCTGAACGTAAGCTTAGATTTTAAAGATTCTTGCCTTTTCTGGCTCTTTCCACCCTGATCACATTACCCCAAGGCTGTATGCTGTGCCTTAGATGGCTCAGTCCTGTTCCCTCTACTTCCTGTGCTGTGGATTTTGTATTCCTGATATGATGCTAAAAGTTACTCCGGGCGCCTTTGTAGGAAAAGCTCTGTTCACGGTATGAGAATGCCGCTGACGGGTAGGGAGGGAGTGAATTGGGAGGGTGAGCGTGGGTGACTGCAGAGGCTCCGTTAGATCTGGGTAGGAGGGGAAAGCCTCGTGCATGAATCGAGAGGACCGCTGCTTAGATCCAGAGTTTGCCCCCCCACACACCCTAGTCAGACAGAAGAGCTCTGAGACCAGCTGTCCACTCTTCCTTGTCAAGGCCAGAGACTTCCCACAGGTCATGGGAAGGGCCGTGCTGACTTGGGTGGCTTTGGTAAGGTACCAAGGTGCCACGCTGTGGGTAAGATCCCAGGGAATGCCTGAAACAGAGCACAGACATCACCGCAACCTGGAGGATTTTTAGGAGGGACCAGCCGACGCCTCCACTGTTGCCAAGGCACTGTGACTCATCCCTCCCGGCCCAGCCTGCACACAGCACAGCTGGACTCCCAAGTGGTGGGCCTGCTGTCTGTGCCGGGAGCTGTGAGCGCAGGAACTTCACAGAGGGGCAGTGACACCGAGCAGCTCTGCCCAGCCTTGCCCCCAGCCCCTTGCCATCCACACTCACGGGGGCAGCCCTGCCAGCCGTCCACACAAACAGCAGTGGGAGGAAAGGCACCGAACCCAAGGCCAGTTCATCTTCAGGCAGGCAGGAAGTCTTGGTTCTGCTACTCAAGTAACAGTCCCCTGGGCCTATTGGCTTTATTTTCCAGAATGATGACAACTTCTTAAATATAATCTATGAAGCCTATCTCCTGAGTGTGACACAAGCAGCCGTGAGAAAAGCCACGTAACCAACGACATGAGAGCAAAGACTTTGAGAATTGATTTTCCACGTCCTTCATGTGGACTGGTGCAACCAAATGCATTTCTGCTTTTTTAACAAAGTATACTAATACAAAGTAAAATGTTTTGTACTGTCGAATATCTTGAGATGTTCCTTGTTTTCCTTGTTTCCGACAAATCACAGCTCCTGTATATGTGGCACTACAAATCAAGTAGGTAGATGGTTTTGACTCCGGTCACGTAAGATTAAATTTTTCCTACGTTCATGAGGCCATTTTAAAAAGAATCGGGCTCTCGTGGGAAGGGATGTTCTCGGATCTATTTATTAATAGCTAAGGTTAAAGAAGGCAATTTTCCAGTGTTGGGCGTTGTATGCCATGGTACCTGATAACCACCAGGGGGCAATGTTAGCCCACAAGATACCTACTAAGCAGTCGGACACTTGGAAGCAATGAGGACTTAAAGGAAAGTCAGCCTTTTATTTGTAGAGCTCCCTTTGGCATGTTTGGTCTGAGCCTCTGTTGGCATTTCTGTCCAGGTTCCATTAGAAGTGGCCCAGGCCTGAAGCAACACTCACACTTCTCAGTTCAGGTGACTTCCTGGGACCAAAACAGCAGGACCAGCCTGCCCTGGCTTTCAAACGACACATCTAGAAAATGTGCTAGAAGGGAGGTCACATGAGGATAGGGGCAGAAGGACAAAAATCCAAGCTCTGTAGCGGTCCTGATGCTGTGTCGTGTGCAGAGAGATAAGAAGCGCAGTCCTAGAGGGAGGCAGCAGAGCCCTGCACTCCCCAAACAGTGTCGTGTGGGCATCGGCTCCCGCTGAGCATGCACAGCGAAGAAAGCTTTGTGTTTTCACCGCGCTAGTTATTCCTGGATCATAAGAAGATCTTTGGGTTAGGGCTTTGTAGTCAAATCTTATCCTCTCCATGCAGAATTTTAAATGGAGGCTGGGGGTGAGGAATGGGGTAGGGGGCCGGTTTCCTTACAGCTCCTGGCCTTTGCTCATCCCTCCCAGCAGCAAGGGGCTGCTGGCCACCACCTCTGCTGTGGGAGGGCACACACCTTGCGGAGGAAAGGTGGGCCAAAGAAGATGGACCTCTGCTGCTTCTCACTGCGCACCGTGCTGTGGCCTGCATCTGCCGTGCCGGCCTCTGGAAGGGACGCCTCCCACGTCACCCAGCACAGTTATGAACCATCTGAACCTGTCAATTACTTGGCAGTAATTATGCACCTCTATAGTCTCGTGAGGAGAATGAGGCAAGAGAGACGGTCGCCGTTCTGTGGTCCCCAGTCAGGGAGAACAGCATCCCTTTGGCAACACGTCTACTAAAATTGGAGCAGTGTTAGGCTGGTGATGTGCCCTCATGGTAGAGCACTTGCTAACACACAGGGCTCTTGGTTGAACCCCTAGCACTTAAACACTGGGGTGGGCAATGTATTTGGCCAATGACCAGTCTTTAAAAATAATCTGTGAGGGCTGGAAATGTGGTTTGGTGATAAAAATAAATAAAAAGTAAAATAATGGAAAACATTTACAACTATAATTTCATCTATAAAGTTGCTTCTATAGCCAAGGAAAGATAAATTTCATTCTTAAAATTTTTAGCATATTTGCAACAATAAATAGCTTTATTTCATAAATTAGTTTCCCTTTTTTTTACATGAATAAGTAAAACAGAAGCAGCAGCAGAGTAAGCCAGGACCAGCAAAGTCAGAGGTCATGCAGCCTTTTTAGGCCAATGCTACAGTGATCTGGTTTGACAAAATGGTACATTCTCCATCATCCACTGTAGTAAGTCATCTTAAAGGCTGTTGCCAATTCATTTAGATCAAAGATGGCCACCTGCAGGACAGTCAGGATGGGGTGCATACCTCCTCGCCTTGGCAGGACAGAGTTGCCTTCCAGAGAGCTTCTCCGAGAACACAGGAAGAAACAGATCAGAAGGATTTTCTAGGCACCCACAGCTGAACTTCCTACGTAAATGTCCTCTTCCCATGCCCCTTCCAGAACTCAAATTCAGGGTGTCAGCCTGTACTTGAGGGTCTCTGCCCCAGCAGCAGTTTTAGTCTCCTGGATCTCAGGGAGAGCAGGGAATACTGTGGCTAAAAGCAGCTTCATCCAGTACCTGAGTGTTACCTTGCAGAGCCAAGGGAGTCAGGCTGCTGGGCGTAAAAGGTGGAGCATGAGTGGAGTCCCTCGACCCAGTTCAGCTCCTGGATAGATCTCTTTACAAGACACCTTATTTATGAATTGAGAGACCTCACAGAGTCCAGAGGGATAAATTGTCATGGTCCAGGGCTGCATGCCAGACCTTGGGAAGGACCAACTGCTGGAGCGGCTTCTTACCATCACCTCAACAGTCTTTGCCTGAGGGCCACCTTGCCATGCCCACCCCTTACCATCACCTCAACAGTCTTTGCCTGAGGGCCACCTTGCCGTGCCCACCCTACTTTATTGATGCAGTGGAAGCAGTCAGCCCCTTCTTTATGAAGGGGCTCCATGGGCTTCGGTGCTGATGTCACTGTAACCCTGGATAGAACTCCGCCTGCCCCTGACATGAGGTAAAGTGCTGTGTTAAGTTTCTGTCATTGTGAAGCCAACCTGAGGTGAACCCACTTAAAGGATAAACCGCTTTGCTTCAGCACACAGTTCCAAAGGTCTTAGTCTGCGCTTGGCTTTGCTCTGTTGCTGTGGAGCCCATTGATACGAGGCGGAAGGCTGTGGGGGAACAAAGCTGTTTGCCTTGTGGCAGCCAGGAGGCGAAGAGGAAGAGGAGGGAGGTCTGTGCTGGCAGGATGTCTGTCAGCTTACCACAAGCTAGAGTTACCTGAAAGAAGGAAAGCGCAACTGAAGAAAGGCCTCCATAAGATCCAGCCATAGGGCATTTTCTTAATTTGTGATTGGGGGGGGAGGGCCCAGTCTGTTGTAATTGGTAGGCTCTGGGAAAGGGTCGATTTTAGATATATGGCCACCGCTGAGCTGCCAGATTCCTACAGGTCAGATCTATGGGCACACAGATGTGTGATTTCACACATGGATAGGTGGGACCATGGATTTGTGCAGAAGAGGGTTGACAGGGATGGAGGAGGGTGGGGGTAAGGATGGCTGGTGTGCATTGCATACATGTGTGAAATAATCTAAAAAACATTTAATCCATAAAGAGAAAAAAATCCTAGTACGTAAAGTACAGAAAATTTAGCATTAAAAAGAGAGAAGGGCCCAGGGCAAAGCCGCACCAGGTTGAAGGACTCAAGGTTGGGTTGTTCTGCTTTCAGACACGGGTACACTTCCAGAGGCTGGTGTGAGTCCGAAGACAGTGTGGACAGTGTGCCTCTCTGTATGAGAATTGTGGAACTTTGGTTTCTTTTAAAAACAGAGAACTCTGGGAATGTTTTCGTTTTAATCCCGGATGCAGGGATTTGGAGCCGCCTTGCTAGAGCTCGAGAGCTGTGATTGCACCAGCTGCAAATAGTTTCTACAGCTCGGGGATTTGGGGAATTCTGGGTACTTTTCAGAGGGTATATAAATCCAAGGGCCCCACTAGGTGTGATTGTTGGTGGGTTGTTGGTTGCTGCTGGCCACAGTCTTCTTCCTTCATGAGTGAAGGAAGAAGAAAAGTAGTAGTGGTGGTGGTTAGATATTCTGACCCCAAAAATCAGACTTGCCCCAAGGAGTCTGATGCCCCTAATCAGCAGGAAGTAGTCTAATGGTAACTCCGCCCCTTTCTAATCCCTGACTTTATTCAGGGATCTCTTTCCTCTCTACCCATTTTTTTCTCTCTAGTGTTAGGAGGTTGAACGGGTGGAGAAGAGTAGAAGAAAGAAGAACCCACAAAGTAGCAAACGCCAGCTACACCTCCCTTCCTTGAGAAACCCCAGCCCGAGTACCTTAGCCCATCCTGCTCTCTCTCATGGGTGTTTAAGAGAAACACATAAAACAGCTAGGCTACTTGCCTGAGCCCTGTGAGTGGTACTGATGGGAAATGTACGCACAAATGAGCCCCCAGCCATCAGCCAGCTCAGGTGCAGAGGAGACGAGCCCAACTGGTGTGCTGGGGTGACGCAGAGGACTGAGGTCTCCAAGCCTCATGGACAAACCCGCTGCTCGCCCATGCTTCAGCATAGAGGCTTCCCCTCTGCCCTCCTCAAATGATGTCTGCTTCGTCTAGACACGGCCTCTTCCCCTGTTTTCAGAGGAGTCAGCTTGCTTCCCAGCTTTGGAGAATTGAGCCACGGTCAAGGTTAACTTACCGTGTGCAGCCAGCCGGTTGTAGCCATGCTTTGTCATGCAAAGTTGGCTGGCTACACACACTCAGTGCAGTGCTGAATACTTAACTTGCAGATTGCAAGCTTGGCACCCCAACCTTCTTACCGTTAGGGAATGAGAGGGCCGGTTACAGATCCTCGGTATGTTTACCCCAACCTGGCTTATCCAGACAGATTTTCACCAAATTTAGTTCTGAGTAATGTCTTCCAACAGCTTTGGGCTCCAAAGAAAAGTACACAAATAAAAACCGAGTGTGCAGACTCTGGTCTTAACACGCGAGCAGGGAGAGAAAAGCAGATCACTGTTGGTAATGAATGATCTCTCCAAGGGCCAGGCAGGCAGCATGGGGGGAGGGTGGCCCTGAGCCAGCTCTGAGTGCAGCTGAGACCGAGTTCCAGAGCTGCTGAAGATGGAAGCGAACAGAACTCAGAGCCCGGTAAGCTGGCTAGAGGCCTGGCAGGATGGAAGTAAAAGGGCATGAGAAGGGTTTATGAGCCAACGCCGACAGTTTCCCCAGAAGTGTGAGGGCTGAGAGGAGCCCCCTAAGTATTTGTGCAAAAGCCATGGTGAGCCTTTCAGTCATATGGTGAGAGTCGGGTTAACTGGAGTTAACGAGAGTCCAGCTTTACAGACACTGGGCAACCCAACTCCAGGCACTCTCTGCAGCTTGCCTAGCGGCTGTGCACACCTACCAGCCTCTCAACAGATCCAGCTCCTTCCGGAGATCTGCCCTAACTCCCCACCATCTGTCTGGTGTACCCGGCACACTGGCACCTACCCCGTTCCGGGGCTTGTGACCAAGATGGCAGGGCCAAGGTCTGGGCTGTCATGAGCTCCTTACCCCAAGTGAGGCTGTGCCAAGAGCTGCCCTGAGTGAGAATGACCTGGATTCCAGCCCCTCCCCCTTTCTCTTCCACCACATGAGGGGGGGGGAGGAGGAAGGAGGGGAGGGTCATGAGCCTGGAGTCCATGCAGCTTGAGCACAGGTGTTTCTACAACAGTGATCCTGTTCACAGCGGGTCTGCAATGTGCCTCACTCAGCCTCAAAGGGGAGGCATGGCCTAGCTTTCTCTTTATTGCCGCCCAGAGTCCTCTCTTAAATGCCCATGACGCTTTTCTAGGCTCCCGGGTTCCTTAGGTTCATCCCCCTACTGTGTTCTTCCAGTGCATCCAGAGACAGAGAACGGAGACTTGCACAATATCATTAATGACAGACCCTGGAAGGATAGGGGCCTCTTCTGTGGCAAGCCTCCTCGTGTTTATGGTCATGCACCATCGGATGCTGCCATCTTACCTAGGTCAGAATGTCATGCTAGCTGAGAGGTAGCTGCGTGTTTGGACCTGGCTGTTCCCACACAGCTGGGGCAAGGCCGTACTGGCAGCTAGGCAGAGGCAGGGGTGGGCAGAGATGTCCTCAGCACCCAGATTCCCTCTTTCTAGGTCCCAAGACAGAAAATAATGGAGGGAGTGGTAGCTGGGGCAGGTGAAAGGGCTACAGGACTTATAGCAATGCCTGCTGGGAAATGGAGAAATACACAAGCCTCCAGCAGAGGAAGCAGGGGCCTTCTGGAGAGAGCTTACTGAGTAGTGGGACCATCACAGGGCCCCCAGCACATAGCAGACATGTGCTCACAAAATGTCACGACTGGAGCCTGGGTGGTTGTCTGCCTGGGCCTGGGAACCCATCCCCTTCTGCCATCATCAGCTCTGGGGAGGCTCTGGGTCTTGGTGACACTTGTGTGGCCTCCTCTTAGTCCAGGCTAGCCTGTTTCCATGACAACTGGCACCGTGGGAAGAACATCTCTGCCTCTACGGAGCTTGAGGGCAAAGGTGCACAGAGGAGACATTGACTCTGATGCAGGTACCTGCTACTGCTCATTATCATTAGCTCTAGCCAGCATTACTTCACTTTGCCTCACTACCATGCTGATGAACATCTTCTTGACTCTACACACACACCTCAAGACATCAGTTTCTCCATTTGAAGAATAAGGTAGAGGACTTGATAATAAGTATGTCTCTACAGTTTGAGAGTTCAAGAGCCATGAACGAGGTAGTCTAATATGCCATGGATAATGACATTAGAAAACTGGAGGGTCAGAGAGATGGTCCTTGGCTTAGGAACCATGGGAGCCTTCTCCAGCTAGCTCAGCACCCTACTCTGATGAGGAGAGGAATGACTAGTCCATGTCATGGCTCCTGGTGAGGCCTGTAGTACCCCCTGGAGAATTCCCTACAGAGAGAGAGATGCTCCAAGTTAAGGATGCTGAAGAATGAAGCCGTCTCTCTTCCTGGGTACCATCCTGTCATCTACCAGAAGTGGCAAACATACCCTAACTGGAATGCTTCTAAATGTCAACCATTTAGGTCATGGCGCTAGATAGAACCTTGGACTGTCCTTGGAAAACAAGAACATTTTGGTCACTGAATAGACCACCATGGACACCCAGTCACACATTCAGCCCTGGGGACTGTTGTCACTCAGGCATGAAACTAACACCAGCCTGAAAGAACCCAGCCTACAGACAAGTGGTCCACCTCAGGTAGAGAGCCTGACTTCCAGCCAGGCCGAGTCTCTGCTTTTCTGTGGTGAAAGTCAGGTGGTGCAAACGCTGGGAGGCGCTTTTCTCTGCTGAAGGAAGGCTTAAACCACATGTGGCATTTTTCAGTCTCCGTATCCAGCCCCTCTCTGTTCAAGCCTATCTTTTTGGTTAAAGTGTAAGGTTAGAGAGGTCACTGCCAACAGTGGCCCCCAGTCCCCGGTGGAGAATGGCCATTGCTTTCTCCACAGTCACTCAGAGACAGCCTCTCCAGACCAAGGAATGGTCTCCTGGGGGTTCAGTGGGTGGCTTCCCAGTCCCGTCCGGCTCTGCCATGCACTGGAGTCGAGGACTGAGCCTCTTTTGGAAAGCCCAGCGTGGGTCCTCCATAAACAGGTTGCGTGGGGGCGGTTCTTAGCCAGCATAGAGCATCTGCACATGGGAGCCACTCACCAGCCCCTGCCCACTTCTCTCGGTGCCTTTCATGCTCAGCCTGGTGCAACTGTACCACCTTGGCCATAGGCGCTAGGTAGGATGTTGAGTGTCAGAAATGATGGCACAGACACCAGCTCAGAGGGGAGTGTAGGCTGTCCAAGGAGGCACCTTCAGGGTGCAGAACCAGGCCTTGGCATACCTCCAGCCCTCAGCAACCCACTTTGGGCTGGACCCTTCCCCAACAACACACACCTTTCTCCTCCAGCTAAGGGCTCAGGCATTAGTCAACTCTTAGAAGTCTGGGTTTATTTATAAAGCTGGTGTTCCTTCTTCTGGCATCTAAACTTACCCTACAGGCATTAATTAAGAAAGCAAGCCCAGGAGGAGAGAAGGAGGAAGTTGGGGATTCTTTAAAGGGCCAGTTCCCCATCTGGGCCCCTCTAATAGCTTTTTCTTTAAGTTCTCAACTTCTCCAGAACACAAATAGACAAAAATGATGATACAAACATTCAGGCCCATTGATACATGTACATACATGCACAATTACCCATATACTTATACACCCACACATGTACAAACACATACACAGAGAGAGAAAGAGAGTTCTTCAGGCTGTCCCCAGCATCCTTCACAAAAACCTTTACCATCTTTTCTGTGTGCATTCAAAGCTTTAGCACCACTGGGTTTGCACCAACCAGCTATTCCTAATGGATGCACAATCAGAGGGAGACACTCATCTTGCTTGACCCTTCTCCTCCTCTAAAAATCCCACTTCTTAATGCCCTATACACGCCATCCTTTCTGTAGAGAAGTGACTCTTTGCTTTTCCTCCCATGAAAATGGGATGTGTGCACAGAGGAAGGTTAGTACCAAGAAAGGTGATTTGGTACACTGCCTCTCTTTCTGGGAGCTTCCTTTAAAAAATGTCACAGACTGGGCCCCTTTAACAATAGAAACTTACTGTCTCACAGCTCTAGAGCCCAAAAAACCAGACCAAAGTAACGGTAGGGCTGTCTCTCTCCAAGGCCTGGAAGAAAACTCTGCTCTATGCCAGTTGGCAGCTGACAGCTGGCATTCTTTGCTTGCAAAAGCATCACATTGTCCCTGCCTCCATCTACACACGTTGCTTGCCTTGCTGTGTCCAAATTCCCCCATTCTGCAAAGCTATGAGCCATGTTGGGCCCTCCTTGAATCTCTCGCAGATGGGGAAATGGAATAGACAGTGGAAGAGGAGGCAGAGAGGGAACCGGATAGGAAAGAGTGTGAGAGGGAAGCCACAGGTGAGCTGATGTGGAGAGAGTAGAGAGAGGAAGTTCAAGGGCACAGAAAGAAAAGGGAAACTGAAGGTGGGGCATCATGGAGACATGTTATAGGGTAGGCTTAGGGAGGATATGGGGATGTCTCTAGCTGAGCCTCCTAGGGAGACACACGAGACGTGAGGAGGCTGTCTTCTAGCCAGGCAGGACCTATGTTGGTGAGAGGAGAACGCCAATCCACCTAGAAAAACTTCCAACTAAAGTTTACCCTACCCACAAGATGTGCAGAGATAAAGAGAGAGACAGACAGAGGGAATGACCAACCAATGCCTGAGATCCACCCCATGACACCATTAAGCCAACCCCTGACACCATTAAGGATACTCTGCTGTTTACAGACAGGAGTCTAACTTAACGGTTCTCTGAGAGCCCCTCCCTCCCCCAGCAGCTGATGGAATTTGATGCTGAGACTCACAGCCAAGCATCAGGCGCAGCTCGAAGAGTCCTGCGGAAGAGTGAGAAGGAAGAATAGAAGGACCTGAAGGGGACAAGAATGCTGCAAGAAGACCAACAGAGACAACTAACTAGGCCCGTGGGGGCTTACGGAGATGGAAGCACCAACCGAAGAACATGCATGGACTGGACCTAGGCCCCCTACACATATGTAACCGATGGGCAGTCTGACCTTCGTGTAGGTCTCCCTAGTAAGTTGAGTGGGTGCTGCCTATGAAATGGTCTCTGTTGCCTGCTTTTGATCACTTTGCCCTAGCGGGGCTGCCTAGCCTGACCTTAGTGGATGAGGAGGAGCTCAGTCCTGATGTGACATGATGGGCTACAGTGGGTTGGAGGGGTGTCTCCCCTTTTCTGAGGACAGGGACAGAGGGTATGGGGTGAATAGGGTGGGAGGAAGGTATTAAATTCAAAATAAACTTAAAAATAAAAGAAGAAGAGGGATCCACTCTACTACAAGAGCTTGCCTTGAACAACGGCAGTGGCCCTGTTTCCAAACAAGGACACACTCTGGTGTGCTGGAAGCCAGGACTGGAACATGTGCATCCAAGAGGGGACACCATTCGACTCAAAGCAACTGTGCTTATTGGCAGGTGACCTTCAGGGACTCACGATGACATAGCGGATGTTTCTGGGCAGAAACCAGGATTTTGGCCCATTGGCTATGCTAATTATATCTTCAGTTGGAGAACTCAAACCAAGTGCTCAAAGCGCAAGTTTCTCCAAGCTCGGGCCATGTGTGCAAGTACCTGGAATTCCCCAGCATGAGGTAGCCCGACTCATGCTGTCACGGATTCTTATCTTGAGCTTCATACTAGACATGTGATTGTGCAACTCTCTTCTTTATTATCCGACGGCTTCGCTCATCGCCGTGTTTATTTGCTTTGCTGTGTAGAATTCGCGTTTGAATTGTTGGACCTTGGTAGACCTTGGATGTTTCCAGACTTTTGACTTTTATGAGTAAAGCAACGAATACTTTTTACACAGAAGGTGTGGTGGCCCTCTCAGCCTATTTATTCCCTAGGACGGTAAGACACAGAGCTGCAGACCTTCGCCAGCCCCAAGACACTTCCTTGGGCCACACATGAACTCCAATGGCTACACATTCACATCACAGCAAGATATTACCCGCCCTTCCAGCCCCTCCAGACCATAGCTCATGGTCTGTGCCCCTGCTGCAGACGGAATGATGACCATTTGTAGATGATTGTGTGGGAAAAGCCTGACCAATGTACGCCCCCATTTTCCCGTGGCCCATTTGCTTTTCCACATTGGTTGTTCTTCATAAACTCTCACATGAATCGCTTGTCAACACTCTTCCCATTTGTTGTTTGCCGTTACCCTCTTAATAGCTTTTCTGGTACACATGCTCGTATTTTTAGTGAAATACGTTATAATTTTTCTATCAGTGATTTCTGCATTCTGAGCAATTGTTCCCTATATTTTTCATTTCTGTCAATGCTGTTGTGTTATAAGCTTGCCTTTGTTTTTCCCACCAAATGCTACATTGCTGCTTTCAGTCCTTGTTGCCATGCATGTATCTAATCAACCGCTTCTTGCCATTCTGTTCTAGGGCAGGCAGCTGTCCTTCCCCACCCCACCTCCATCCAAGCAAACCTATTTTTTTTAATTGCCTATGTGGCCCCAGCCCCATCCATGAAGGAACTGCGGCTGTTCTAACTTAGTCTTGGTGTCCTAATTCTTGGCTGCCCCCAGCATGGGTGGAGAATGCGCCTGCTCCTTTCAGACCAGACATACAGTGTTCCTCGTGACCTTGCCTCCACAAGCCAGCATCCTTCTATGAATCCGCTGTACAGGTGGCAAGAGGTTGTTCAACCCAGCCAACCCACAGGCATTTGAAAACCTTGGTCTCTACCATTGATAGCATCCCAATGCAGAAGCCCTGTCGCCCACATCTTGCCACCTACCTCGCCCTTTGCAGTGTTTCTCCAAAATGCCCACATCTCGGAGGTTGCACTCAGCAGGTCTAGCTTGTCCCTGGGGTGTCACTGACTTCCGTAAGGCCTAAGAAAGGGGTGCTCGCTAACTAGAGAAGAGGGAAGCCTAGTGTACATGCTGCAGATACCCTGAAAGGCTGGTGGCAGTAGCTTCCACATCCTGCCTCCATTTTAGATTTTTCTGGAATTGCCTGTGTGGTTACATTCCTTTGGTGGTGGCCCCAACCCCATCCAGGAGAGAACATGATTGCTCTAACTTGGTCTCGGTATCCTATTCCTTGGCCACCTCCAGCACAGTGGAGAATGCTGTCTGCCCAAAGACAGGTACATGGAAGTCTACTGGGCAGCTTCCACGGTATTGTATTTACCAAGCACAAGAGACCTACGGAAAAATTAGCCACTCTCCTTCATCAAGGTGTTATCGTGTGTACAGTGCCCGGAACAATGGCAACATCTGGACAATCCAAAATCCTGAGCATGACAGATGATGACAGCACAAGTAACTTGGGTCTTTGGTGACATTTTTGACCAGCATTAATCAATTCTGGGACCATCTGCCTCTAGCCTTCTGGTGAGCTATGGAATTCTCATTATTTCAGTAGCCTTGGCCATTATTTTTTATTACAACAGAAAAGAAACTAACGTAATGTCCATGTATATATAAAGGTTTGTATGTATTCATGTGTGTGTGCGCGTGTGTGTGTGTGTATGTACGTGCATCTACATGTAAATGTGTGTGAATGCATGTATCTTTGTGTTTGCATACACGCATGTATGCACTTGTGCTTGTGTGCACATGCAATTGTGCATGTGTGTGCATATCTGTGTGTGACTATCTATGTGTGTTCATTTGCGCTCAAGAGGTAGAAACAGGAGGATCAGGAGATCACAGTCACCCTCGGCTACATAGTGACTTCAAAGCCATCCTGGGAGGTTGGTCTCGCCTGAAAGATGGGACTCAGAAGTGATGGCTCTGATCAGATCGTCTCAGATTTCAAATCCCTGGTTAGAAATATTTAACTAGTATAACCACTGCAAATACACCCAAACTAGAGAAAAAGAAAAAAATCCTCTAAAAAGGAAGTAGACACAAAGTCCCAGCTCTGAAAGAAGCTATTTGCTGTTGATATCTGCTGAGATGGGGAAAATCATTTTTCTCCAATGGAACATCACTGGGCTTATCAACCCCACTCCAGGACACTCCCCATGCCCGGGAGTATTTATCTGGCCAGCACAAAATGGATTCCATTGTGGCATGTGCATGTGCACATGTGTTTTGGTTTGGTAACTTTTTGTCTGTGAGCCTCTCCTTCCCTTCGATTTGTGCAGTGAGAAAGGCAGCATGGGCCCACACCAAAACCCAGTGTCCTTTCTCCAGGACCATGGACAGAACCCACTGTCTCCATTTCACACCTGCTGTCACAGTAACAGAGCAAACTGCAAGATCCCGCTGAATGACAGCATTGTGAGCAGAGCCACTGAGCCGGCCACAGAGTCCCCGGTTGGAGGCCCTGAAGAAGAGCATATCCAAGGTGCCCAAGGAACAGCAGGGACCAGAGCAGGAAGGGCGACCAAAGCAGGGAGGTATGGGACCTTGTGACCTGCAGTTAAAAAGGTCTGATTCTTTAAGTCAGGTGGCAGCCACATGATCCCCTAAGCAGGGTGAGGACAAAAGACTTACATTCTCAGAGTCCCTGAGCCAAGGAGACCAGCTGTCAGACAAGAGCCACAGGAAGTACGGGGACTTCTTGAGGTAACCCGTGCACGGCTGATTGACAGGCATGCTTGTTGAGACCAGATACAAAGAAAGCAGGGAGGTCAGGCAGTGACTGAAGGATGCCAGCTGGAGCTGACATGGAAGTAAAGAGAGCTGACCACCCAAGGGCCACCACAGACCGAGGGCTGCAAGGTAGAGGGACATCTATATAGGGAGACAACTGTTTGCCAGCTTTCTGTGCAGGAATCCCATGGTGGATTCCTGATGGTGGATCCATGGATGGAAAAGAGTCCTGGATTCCAAGGGGTGGCTGTACCAATGAACCTCCAGAGGGGCCCATAAAGGGCAATCCAGAAGAACCCCCAAGTTAGGCCATGGAAGGTGACTGGCTTGTAACCTAGAGAGGAAAAAGATATACAGAGAATTTTGACTAATGTGATGGTTGACCAAATGTCTATTGGTCATGAGGGCTAAATAGTCAAGCAAAACATACATACTCATGGTAAAGGAATACAGCCTTAAAAAGAAAGCCGTCTGGTACATGTTACATGTGTGAACTAAGGACACTATGCTAAGTAAGGTAAGACAGTGATAAAAAGATGACAAGGACATTTCACTAAAATGAGGCAGTCAAAAAACAAAGACAGAAAGTGGAGCAGTGACTTCCAGGAGGGAATGGGGAAACTTTGTCTGATAGGTTTGTTGTTGTTGTTGTTTGTTTTTTTGTTTTTCAGCAGGTCAAAACTCTGGTGAGAAACACTGTTTATAGAGGGATGTGTGTGCACAGCATGGAAGTGCTTGGTTGCCAAATGCATTGTTAGAAAAGAGGGATATGTCCCTCCCGGGCAAGTGAAGCTCCAGGTTACTAAGGTTAGCTCTATGCTTGCCTGCCTCAATTGGCTGGCCCTAGAGCTCCAGGCCTGGAAACATGAGCCATACTGCCTCCTCCCCTCTCTCCCTCTCAGCACCCACAGAGCCTAGCCCCTACAGAGTGGGATGGCTGTGCTGTCCTAAGGATGCTTGGAGGATCCTTCAGGGCCTTGGCCTAGCACAGCTCTGAACAAACAGCTGCCAAAATGGGCAGACTCATTCCACTGAGTTCGGAGGATACAGGTTGGCCTCTTTGAAACAGAAGGACATGCTGGGCCAGCTGCTCGGAGCTGGAATCAGGGCAATCCTGCTGAGGTCACCCCACTCCTGCACCAGCCCCCTCCTCTGACAACAGAAAGGATTAGAGGAGAGGCTGATGGATTAGATGGGGGGGGGGTGCTTGCTCAGGGCCTCTCCCTCTGGACGGCCAACGGCAAAGCATCTGATCACCTGGGGTGGACCCTCTGCTGGCTGCAACTGGAGGCAGTTTCTTTTACTTGGGACTGGCCAGCAGGCAGAACACTTGCATGCCCGCCCAGGGACCTGGGTGGCAGCAAGCACACTCACTGCTGTGTCTTCTTCCCCTGCCCCATGCCTGGAGGAAGCACCATGCCAAGATGCCCCACAGCACCTTCCAGCCACCACCGGGACCACTGTGGACAGTGGACAGCAGCGTGGACCTTCCTGCCGAAGATGCCAGTCATCCTGTGGCTGCTGCTCTTGGACACCTCCCTGCCTGCTGTGAGGGGCCAGACCACAGTTCCTCTGGAAACGTGAGCCTCGAGTTTTGAGCCTACCCTGAAGACCCTTCTTGTAGCCTCCTCCCTCTGGCCAGCTGCTCTGCCTCTGAAACACCCTTTCCTCCCTATCTCCTGCCCTCCTCATACCCTTGCTGACTCTGGAGTCCACCTGCCCTTACCTTCTGGCTTTGTGTGGTTGATGGCAGGGCTGGATGAGGAGGCAGGCATCTAGCAGGGAGGATAGCTACAAGATAGTGTGGGGTTGAGCTGCAGTGTTTCTGGAAGTGACTACTGTGCCCCACCCCCACAGGACTCACTGACTGATCTCTGCTTGAACCCTGAGAAGGGGCAAAGTGTCTGTAAATGGACAGGCGGCTGTAAACGTACGGGCATGATGGTACCTACAGACACACCAGGGCCTTGTCTAGGAACTCAGGATGGGTTTCAATGGTCTCGTTCTTTCTATGCCTCTCTGCCTCCTTCAAGGCTTTGATTCTACACTGCAGAGTAAGGCTGGTGTTTGGGAAGAAATTGGCACCCATAATTTACACCTGATACAATTCTCTCCGGGGATTTGTTTTCAGTCAGGAGCATTCCAGATACTAAAGGGAGCTGAGCATCCTAGACCATATCTATGCAGCCCTCTCTGCTGACCACTGTCCACAATGGTCCCGGTGGTGGCTGGAAGGTGGTGTGGGGCCTGGTATTTCCACTGGGGATGGGGCAGGGTAAGAGGGCAGGGCCCCTGCTGTGAGTGCACTGTGAGCCTCGCTGTCAGGACAGGGGCCCGTGAAGTACCTGTGATTTGGGAAGAGTGGGCCTCCGTGACATGACGTGACCCTCCCCCCTTGCTTTGCTTAGCACTGTCACAGCGATGGCTCTGGGCCAGGCAATCTCTCGGTGAGGGAGGTACTACCGTTCTCCAAGCATGCAGGCCCCCAGATGAAAGTGCTGGAATCTGTCCTGCTGAGCCTGCCTGGCTTTTGAGACAAGCCCCTGCAGCCTCGCACAAGCTGAGCAGTTATCTCAGAAGGCAATGAGTGGCAGGGGGCCAAGAAAAGATGGCTGGCATCCAGGGTGGCCATCCACACAGAAACCTCAAGAGCAGCATGGGCTAGCCACCTCCACATAGCCCTGCTGCTGCCTTCCTTTCCCAGGAGGACAGAGCTCTGCCACTCCCACTCCTCCCTCTCTCACCAGGTCCTTTGCAGTCCTCTCCCCTCCCCCATCCTGTCCCGATGGGCCCTCAGCCACTGCCACTTGCCCTTTATACACAAGCCAAAAGCCTCCCGGTGACTGATCCTAGCGATCAGGGGTGCCCCCCATACCTGGCATTTTGGAGTGCTCCCCTTTTCTCTTGAACACAGGGACTGGCTTCTCGTGGTCTCCTGAGTGATTTCTCTGCCACCCTCAAGAGAACCTTAACATCTGCGTGTCCCTGAAACCACAAGATGCCCCACTGCCTGTCATCACAGATCAACCCATACTACACAGTTTCCTTGACGAGAGTCCATTTGCCTTCAGTGTCTCAGTCCTGTTCCTGTCCTGTGGCTCCACCCAGTCTCTTACCTGTCAAATTCCCATACTCAATGGGTATGCACACTTCCTCTTGAGCATCATGGGAGTTTGTCAATGTTTTGGTAGCTCCTAAGGCACACTCGGTGGCCTTGTGTCAGAGGTTCGCATTTAACATGGCCCAAGCTGCATGCATCACCTTCCCCAAGTCCTGATTCACTAAGGCGACCTTCCTTATCTTCTCAGCTACAGTCAACAAGCCAGGCTGGAGGCCTTGAAGTCACTTCCCACTCCTCCGAGCTCTCTATCCCAAACTCTCTTCCAAATCTCCTCACCAGGCTAACCTTTACTTCTCTTTAGATGCTGAACTCAGAGCCTGCCTCCTCCACCCCTTCCCTCTCCATGGTTACTATCCTCCGCCAAAGGAGTACCACACTACTCCATGGGAAAGGGTGTCCGTATGGGGCGTGGCCACTGTGGAGATAGTGTGACCTACAGTCACAGCTCAGTAAGTGCCGGTGTCAGTGTGTGCTGCTGACCTTAAAGGAACCACACTTGCTCTGGCTGCCTGTTCCCGAAAGACTGGGAGCCTACCTTCTAGGAAGGAAGGAGGGGACAAGGCCCCCACCAGTTTACCCTCCCAGCCTGCCCTACTCTTAGAGCCCAGACAAGCACTTTGAGCCATTCCACACCGCCCCCAGGGCCTGTGGGGGTTCAACAAGGCAGGGTCTTATGACCTCAATTAGACACACGGTATTGGCTTGGGAAGTTGCAGGCTGGTTCAGGGCTTTCCCCGCTCTGGTCCAGACCTTCACAGCCTTTCCCTCCTCCTTCCTGTCTCACCGAAAGGTCCTTGATACCATAAGGGCAGGATTCATTCTGAGCCCATTAGCTCTTTGGCCCTCTGAATCCAGGCAGAGTGTGCACGGTGCCCTGGAGCAGCCACAGACCCCCATGAGTCCTCTAGTTTCCCTCCTGGGCCAGGCTGCAACTTCGGGGGACAGGGTCTGTGCTAAGTTTACTTTCCGTCGCTGTGATAGACACCCTGACACAACTAGCTTAAGGTAGAAAGAGGTTGCTCGCCATTCTGGCTTACAGTCCGTGGTAGCAGGGAGCGCAACATAGCACAGAGAGGAGTGAATGCATGCTTCCTCGCTTGCTCCCTTGTGCTCAGCTCAGTTGCTCTAGTTTCACGCAGTTGGGGACTAGTGCCTAGGGAATGGTGCCATCCACAATGGGTTGGATCTTCCCAGATCAGTTAATTAAGACAGTCCCCCAAGAGGCATGTAATACAGACAGTCCCTCCTTGAGACTCTTCCTGGGTGGTTCAAGGTTGTGTCAAGTTGACAACTAAAGCTAACCATCACAGGAATGTTGGGCGTTGGTCAGTGTGTGTGTGTGTGTGTGTGTGTGTGTGTGTGTGCGCGCACATGGATGTCTGTGGGTCACAAGTGTGCCTATGTTTGAGACGCCTGCTTTGTATGTAGGCAATGAGGCTGTCACCTTTGAGGGTCTGGCATCCAATCCTCATGAGAATGTGCTCACGGGCTTCCCTATCTTGCAGAGTGAAGCTGTGGGCTGATGCCTTTGGCAGGAATCTGTACAAAACTGTGACCAGATACTCAGGCTCTCTCCTGCTGCAGAAGGTCAGTGCTCTTCTAGGAAGCTCGAGTATGGTCAGAGGGCCTCTCCCCAGGCAGGGATAGAACTCCCAACATCACAGCTCTAGGAGGCCTGAGAGACCATCTCTATCAATCTTCTCATATTCAGATGGGGCCCAGAGAGGCTCTACTCTGAGGGCTAACCAGCTTTGACAGTGGGGTCAGGAGCATTCTATCAGTTCAGATCCTCAGGAAGCCAAGGACGAGATTAGACATGCAAGAGGTTTATTGGGTGGGTGGTGGAGGCTTGGTGTGAATGCCTGGGAAGGAGCCAGAGAGAGCTGATCAGAGCACGGACAGGGGGCCAGAAGGGGCAGCAGGCTGCCAGCTGCAAGCAGGAGGTGTCAATTTCCTCTATGCAAGCATGGAGGTTCTGGTGGGCACTGGCACCCAGGCTGTACCCAGGGACACAGCATCCCCCCCCCGTGCCCTGGCAGGCTGAGCCTGTGCCTGGCTCCCAGCAGAAGTGGGCCTGACAGGAGGGCAACCTTGCCACCCTTGTTCATTAAGTGCTCAAGTGCAGATCCATGGCTGACCTGTGCTCAGCCAGCTCTTGAGCTGGCATCGGTTTTCTGGTACCCGACTCCCTGGACACGTTCTCAAGGGTGTTGCCTTCTGTTAGCACCATAACCTAAGAGACTGCAACATGCTTTAATCCAAATTTCCACAATCCCAAGAGGCATCTTCTCCATCTTGCAAATGATGGCATCCTCAGCTTTTATGCCAGCTCTATGCACACTCTGAGAGGGAGCTCTCATTCCATTTGTGCTTCAGAAAGTGGGAGGAACCAGGGTGGACCCTTGGGGGCTCTCGAAAACTTAAGAGCCCTCACACTACTCCACAACAGCCTGTTTGATTTCCCTCTTTGAACCTGCAGCCGCCGGTGAGGAAGATGAGAAGGGATTATGCAGTCATTTGGGGTAAAAGCATTATCTAATCGAGTCTATGCACTCTACAGCACTGTCAAAAGCTAGAGAAGCATCACGTCTTACAGAGGAGGATGCTAAGTAACCTGCCTAAGATCATAGGACTAACAGGTTACAGGGCTAGTCAAGAGTCATTGGTGACTCATTCTGGATTTTCCCTGAGCAGACAGGAATTTGAACCTGACTCCCTGGGCTAGCCTGGACTCACTGGCATCACTTCTCCTGGAAGTGTCATTAGGTCCCTCAGTAGGATGCAGGTACACACACACACACACAGAGAGAGAGAGAGAGAGAGAGAGAGAGAGAGAGAGAGAGAGAGAGGATTATTGTTCTCAGGAGCTGACCAAAGGAAAATGGACACTGAGGCTGAATCTCAGTCACCTTCACAGGCGTCTCATTAGGCATCAGAAAAGCTGTGGATTGCAAGGAACAGGGACTGCTGGTACCCCACCTCCTCCAGTGTCCAGTCTCCCCTAAGCTGCCCATCTCACTCCCTCTGACTGGTTTAATGTCAGTTGACTCCCACTGAGGATAAACACTTTCCTCCGTCTGGAGGCCTGAACAGAGGACATTTGAAGACAGACACTGAAGTCTATGATTAGGAGGTCATGGGGTGGGGTGGGGATCTGACTGTAGGGGAGCCGGTAAGGTTTTAGGACAAGAATGACCCTGCTGTGTTCAGGTATAGGCACCCTGGTCCGGAGCAAAGATATACTTCTTTCCATCTTTGCTCTTCTCAGAAGTACAAGGATGCAGAACCCAGTCTGAAGATCAAAGAGGTGGATGGCTTGGAGCTGGTGAAGAAGTTCTCGGAAGACATGGAGACCATGCTTCGGAGGAAAGCCGAGGCCGTTAAGGTGCCACTGCCCATCCCCAGCACTGGCCTTGTGAACTGACTGTAGATGGCCCTCTCCCGGCTGAGTGCAGTGCAGACTGTTATACTAACCAGGTCACCACATACATACATATGCGTCAGGGTACATAGCCTACAAGAGCCTCCTGTTCCCAGGAAGGCTTTGTAGACGTTCAGGGACAAGGTCACCCGAGCACCACAGAGCACCTAGGAACCGTGGAGGTTGGGTCCTCATGGCTGAAAGGGCGAGAGAAGCAGAGGGTTGAAAAGGAGAGAGAAGAGCAGAGAGCTTGGGCTGGGGTGGCAGAGGAAGGCAATTGCTGATGACTCTCCCTTCCTTTTGCGCTCCCTCCCTCAGAGCCTGGTGGAGGCCGCCGAGGAGGCTGACCTGAATCATGAATTCAATGCATCTCTGGTGGTAAGTCTAGGGAGTGGGTGCCAGGATGGCTGGCCCTGCCCCACCCCCATGGCAGCTGGAGTACCAACTGTGAGGGGAGCCAGGCAGCAGCCGCTCAGTCTATGTCCCCTGTGCCAGGCTGTGCCCTGGCTTGGTCTGCGAGCCTTTCTCCCTACTTCCTGATGCTGTCAGAGATGGTGCAGAGAAAGCGTGGGGTTGGGGGTGGAACAGCGAGCAGTTGGGAAGCAGATGGGAGAGGGAAGGCTCAGCAGGGGCAGCCCTGGGGAAGGCACTTGGGAAGCTGAGGTGCTGAGGAGTGCCTCTGTGCTGAGAGATAGGCGAAGGCCCAGGAAGAAGAAGGCTCGGGTTGGTTAAGGATGCAATGAGTGTAAGCCCTTTGTCTAGGGGACAGTAGGATGGGATATTACCTGAGAGAGGCCTGGGTCCAGAGGTGGCGTGGGGTGTTGGGTGTCCGGTGTCCTGCTTGCTTTCCATCACTGTGGCAAACGCCATGGCCAAGAGCAACTTGGGAAGAAAGGGCTTATTAGGTTTACACATCACAATATGTCAGTGGGGGGAAGCCAAGGTGGGGAATTCAAAGCAAGAATCTGGAGTCAGAAACTGAAGCAGAGCCGTGGAGGGAAAATGCTTACGGGGTTGCTCCCTTGGTTCGCTCGGTTTGCTTTCTTACATAACCATTCACCATCTGCCCAGGGGTGGCATGCCTCTCCCCAGTGCACTGGGCCCTCCCACACTAATCATTAATCAATGAAATGCTCCCACACGCTTGCCTCCAGGCTGATCTGATGGAGGCATTTTCTCATTTTGGGATGCCTCTTCCAAGATGGCCCAAACTTGTGTCAAGCTGACCAAAAAAAACTAAGCAGCTCTCTAGCGTGTAAAAGCTGGAGTAGTCAGGGAGGAACCTAGCTGAACCTGAGCTCACAGAGCTAATACTGACCCAGGGGCAGCAAGATGGAGCTGGGAGGGGTGTTGTGGCCACAGTTCTCGAGGGGTCAAGGTATGAGGCTTGTAGTGTGGAGGGAGTAGGGAAGAAATGGCTCTGATTATGGTCCCTTGGGTCACAGCCTTCCTGCCCCGTGGGGAGGAAACAGAGCAGGACACAGGTCCGCTTGCAGGGCAAGGCCCCAGAGGCTCTTCAAACCATCTGACTCTCCAGGACCCTCACCACCTGAAAGAAACTGGCATGGTCTTTTGCCTCCACTGGCTCCTTGATTCTCCATCTGTCTGTCTGTCTGACTATCTGTCTGCTTCTGACTTGTGATTTTTGCCACATACACTAAGCCAAGTGGAGAACCAGAGCAGTGATTGGGCCAATTGGGCCCCCATCAGCCAGTGAGGCCCCTCATCCAGTTATCTTCATGTGTGTTGTGACCTCGTCACTCCATCCCCCAAGTGCGGCATCACTGGGCTCTGGCAACCCATCCAGCCCGGCCTGGCCTCACGTCCTCTGACCTTCCTGCTCCCCTCCCTCCCCAGTTTAACTACTACAACTCGGTGCTAATCAACGAGAAGGATGAGAAAGGCAACTACGTGGAGCTGGGAGACGAGTTTCTCCTCGAGTCCAATGCGCACTTCAGCAACCTGAGGGTGAATGTCTCCATGAGCAACGTCCAGCTGCCCACCAACGTGTACAACAAAGGTGACTGTGCCCTTGCCACTGGGCAGCCTAGGGGGCAGGGTGGGGATCCTGGAAGGTTTTAAACGTTTCGTGTCCGTTTTCCCCGGAAGCACTACAGGGCATTAGCTGTTCCCTCCAACCTCCCTGAGAGGACGAGAAGAGAAATCACTCTACACAGGCAGAGTGTTCTGTTTTCCGTTGCTGTGACCAAACTTCTGAAGCTAAACAGCATAGGAGAGGTTTCCTGGGCTCAAGGTCTGGGCAGCTGAGTTTAGCCAGCATGGCAATGCTTCGGTGAGCCTCCCGGCTGCATCCGCTGTGGCAAAGGGTGTCATGCTGGGGGTCTGTGTAAGGGGGCTCAACCATGCAAGGAAGCAGGAAGCTGAAGAGTGGGGAAAGCTAGCCTCTCTCTTCTACAGAAACACTTTCAAAAGAACTCACCAGAGTCCATAGAATTCTAAAAATCTCTGTCCTAGGGCAGCACCCATGGTGGTCCAACCACCTCCCCGATAAACTCCATCCTTTCTCACACCACGCATCCAACCCAAGCCCTGGATACACACACACAGGCTGCGTCCAAACCTCAGCACATGGGCTGGGAGAAAGGCGATGCCTCTGGATGAGTGAGCACAGGCTGCAGATGCAGCCCTCAGGGAGGCAGGCGAGCTCACCCGTGTTTTCGTGTGCAGCCCAAGTCGCGCGCTTCTAACTCCATTCCCCCCTGAAGCTCCTTCTGTGTTCTCACCTCCAGACCCAGACATTTTAAATGGGGTCTATATGTCCGAGGCCCTGAACCCCGTGTTTGTGGAGAACTTCCAGAGAGACCCTACCCTGACCTGGCAGTATTTTGGCAGCTCAACTGGGTTCTTCAGGCTCTATCCAGGTGAGGACTCCGGATGACATCGCTGTCACCTCTGGGCTCATGCAGAATAAAGCACTAAAGACAGGTCCTAGCACTCAGACCCCTCATAGCCCAGGCACTTTCAATGCGCACTTAGCCTTCTGTGAATAGTCACAGAGCACAGCAGTTGTCACTGATGTCGAGTGAGCATTTGACCTGGGAAAGCCTGTGGGTGATACCAGGGAGGACACTGTTCCTAGTTGGAGAGCAAAGTGTGGTGGGAGAAAGGTCTCTTGTCCACCCAGAAACAGAAAGGGGGTAGGGAGAGGCTCAGTGGTACACAAGCGCCACACAAGCATGAGGATCTAAGTTCAGATCCTTAGAACACACGTGAAAAACTCACTGGCATGTGCACACCTGTAATCCCAGCAGGGGTGGAGGCAGGAGGGTCCTGGGAAATCCCTGAGCACCCACTCTGATGCAAATAGTAAGCTTCACATTTAGTGAAGTCTGTGTCTCAAAAATTAAGGTGAAGGATAACAAAGGAAGACACACATTGTTGGTCCCTTTGCCTCCACAAGTCAAGTGCACACACTGGTGCTAGCCCCCGCATACACATATGTACACACACACACATATACACGCACTGCATACCAAAACAAAAATGAAAAAGGAAAGGAAAAACAACAACAACAACAACCACAGTGTTTGTGGGTCTTGACTTCCGGTTTCTTTCACCTCCTCTCAGGTTTCTAAGTCCAGGAAGACTTGTGGTGTTCCCTTTTCTGGGTAGACAATGGACTGGCAAAAACAGGCCTCTCCATGGCCCCAGACCAGAAAGCCAACCCCTCTCACAGGGTGCAAAGAGCCGAGTGTGGCTCCCATCCCCAGCATTCTCACTGGTGTCTCTGCCAGACATTCCCAGTCAGCTGTGGGTTTCTACGTCCGTGACCAGATTCATTTAAATCTCCCCTGATGCCTAAGGAACTCACACTGTCCCCAGACTCCTGTGAAGAGCCCGCTTGGCCCATTTTCAATTGGATTTTTTTTTTCTTCTTGTTGAGCCTCAGGTGCTCTCTGTATATTCTGAGTATTAATTCCACGTCGGCCTAATGACTTACAAATATTTTCTCCCATGTTGTGGGTCGCCTCTTTTACCTGTTGACATTTTCTTGTAGTCTTTTAATGGATGGATTTTTAAATCAGTCCCCCTTTCTCTTGCTGCCTATGCCTTCGGTGTTACAGCCAAGAAACCGCTGCCGACTCCAGTGCCACGGGAATGCTCCGCTCTGTGTCTAGTAAGAATTCTGCAGCTGCGAGTCTTTACGCTTAAGCTTTTACTCATCTTGAGCTGATTCTGTATATTGTGTTAGTAAGGGCCCAGCTTCTTTCTTTTACATGTAGCTGCCCAGTTTTCTCAATATTGTTCGTTTAAAGACTGTTGATTGCTCTCTAATACGCTCAGCATCCCCGTCAACAAATATTTGGTCATGATGCTTCAAGGGTTTCCGTCTAGTGTCTCTCTCTTCTATTTCATGGGTCCCGTCTGTATGTTCATAACACACTATTTTGATGAGCGAAGCCTTGCAATAAGTTTTAGGAGTAAAAGATGTGACTCGTTAGAGTGTCGCTCGCTTTTGTATCCTAGTGACAAAACAGCTTATGGGAGGAAAGATGTATTCTGATTCATGGCTTCCAAGGGTGTCAGTCCACTGACAAAGGAAGGTATAGCAGAGTTCATAGCAGGAGGAGCATGTGCTCAAGGCCCCTCACCTTACAGCAAACCAGTAAGCAGAAAAAGCATCAGTATTGGGAGCCAGACAATATGATTTTTATCTATATGACTGACTGTGTTATCTGCACATATGAATGTGCACCACGTGGGTGCAGTGCCCATGGAGGCCAGAAGAGGGCACTGGAGTTCTTGGAACTAGAATTACAGATGATTGTGGTGCTGGGAATTGAGCCTGGTCCTTTGCAAGAGCAGTAAGCACTTTTAACCACCGAGTGGTTTCTCCAGGCCCCCAACAGTTTATAGTTTTTATTACACTTTTTTTCTTTCTTTCTTTTTTTTTTTTTTTTTTTTACTTCTTTTGTGATGTTACTGAAAATTGAATGATTTTGGTAACTTCCTCTCCAGGTTGTTCATAGCAACTAATTTTGTTTGCTATGTTGCTCAACTCGTTTAAGAGGTCATACTCCTTCTTTATGGACCCTATGGGGCATCCCATAAGCCAAGCCTATACAATATGAGAGCATAGAACATCTTTCTGCTTCCCTTTCACCTTTGCCTTTTTTCTTTTCCATGCCTAATTTCTATGGCTTGAACTTCCAATACTGGTTTTAACATAACTATTTAAAGATGTTTTATGACACCTACAAATAAACACTTTCAATCATAAGTAATGGGTTTTTTTCCATTCATGGCTTTTGTTCTGTTGAAGTGGTTTTCTTCTGCCACCAGTTTGTTGATTCTTTTTGTCATGAAAGTGAGTTAGATTTTGCCAAATTTGTTTTATGCTTCATTTGAGATGATAATGCTAGGGCTTCTCCCCCTCGTTCTGTTAATGTAACATTTTATATCAGTCAATTTTCACGGGTTAGAAAATCCTTGCATTCTAGAAAGAGCATATTGCCATTTTAATTTGCTACTGGACTTACTTTGCTGGGCTTTATTGGTGTTCCTCATCAGTCAGTTCTGTTTTGGGAGATATTGTTCTATAATTTTCTTGTAGCATCTTTCCGTGTCATCAAGGAATTGCTGGCTTCATGTACTAGGTTGATAAACAGTATCTCCTTTTCAAATTTAGAGAAAATTTTGAGGAGTTGTGTGAAATTTTCAGTTTTCATCTGGAGGCCATTGGATCTGGACTTAACTTTGTTGGGAGATTTTTAATTTTTGTTTTTAACACCCTATTAGTTATGAGTCAATTTAGGTTATTGTCATGATGTAGTTGTGGTAGTTGTTGTGTTTCTAGAATTTGTCCATTTCACATGGGCCGTCCAACTGGTGGACATTCAGCTGTGCACCAGCCTTTCTTTTACTTCCACAGAATTAGGATGAACATCCCATTTTCACCTTTTATTTTAGTAATTTGAGTCTGTTTTCTTAACATCTTTGTCAATTTTCTTGATCATGTCAAATAACTAAACTCGTTTTCTCTGTAATTTTCTATTATTTCACTTAATTTCTTCCTAATCTAATTTTTCCTTCTTATATATTTGATTTCTTCTGTTTTATACGTTTTTTTTTTTTTAAATGCTTTATTCTTGCTAACACACAAACACATCACATAGGCGGTTTAAAGAAGCCACTCAAACGCTTGCCCTGTCTTAGGCTCCACACTTCTCAGTGAACTGAGCCCTAGCTCCTGCTTCATGGACTCCTGCCTTATGGAACAGTCAGAATGGCCACTGGAAGCCATGGAGCTTCACTCAGGGTTTTGAACTTCCATGACCAGTTATTTTATTCTATGTTCTTTGCATCAGTGTTTTTCTGCATGTGTTTGTGTACCACGCACATGCTTGGTACCTACAGAAGCCAGAAGAGGACATCAGAGCCCCTGGGACTAGAGTTACAGATGGTTGTGAGCTGCCATGTGGGAATAGAACTTGGGTCCTCTGAAAAAGTGGCCAATATTCCTCATTCCTGAGCCATCTCTCCAGCATTACATTTTTATTTATTTATCAACCTCAAAAAAACGAGTATTGCAGAGGTGAATTTTTTTTAATTAAGCTTTACATACTCTGTCATGAGTTAGGTACCCTTGCTTGCATGTTGTCCCTCCTCATCACCTAGTATCACCCTCTCTTGCTCTCCTCCACACTTAGGCCTGGTTACATATATACTTGCACACGTTGACGGCTAGGATCCATATCTTTCTGAGTTTGGGTCAACTCCCCAAATACTGTGCCTTCCACGTCCATCCATTTCTCTGTAGATGTCATTATTTCCTTTGTCTCTACAGGTAAATAACATTCCCTTTTGTATAGGTACCACACACTCTCTTTACCCATTCATCTACGGTTGGATAGCCAACTAGGTTGGTTTCACTTTCTTGGTATAATAAATAAAGCACCAATAAAGATGCATATGAACATGTCTCCGTGGTAGGATAGGGAGTTCTCTGAGTATATGCCTAGGAGTGGAATAGCAGGAATAGTCTTATGGTAGATCTATTTTTTATTTGTTATGGAACTTCCGATTAACTTCCATATTGTCTGTATTGACTTTCCTGCCTGCCAGCAGTGAATAAAGGTTCCCCTTTCCCAATATTTGCTTTAGATCTGTTGATAACTCTGGCTAGGGTAAGCAGGTATCCCAAAGCACTCTTCTTTTGCATTTTCTTGATGAGGAGGGATGTTCAACGCTTTTAAAAATCATTACTGGCAACTTGTGTTTCTTCTTCTGAGAACAGTGTTCATTTCATTCACCCAGCTGACTGGCAACTTTAGGGGATTTTGGTGTTGAATACTTGAAGTTCTTCATAAATTCCTAATATCAGCCCCACTCTCACCCAGAAAGATAGCTGGTAGATCTCCTACCATTCTTTGGGCTGTTTCTTTGGCCCATGTCTGTTGATGGATTCTTTTACTGTGCAGAAACTTTTTAGTTTCCTGTGGTCCACACCCCCTGTCAATACTTGGGGCTTGTTCTTCTGCTGTTGCAGGTTTTTTTAAAGACAGTTCTTGCCTAACCTATGTCTTGAAGAGTATTCCCAGTTTCCCTTTAGCAGTTTCAGCATTTCAGATTTAAGACCGTTGATGCATTTCCAACTGATTTTTTTGTATAAGGTGAAAGATATATATTTACTTTCATTATTCTCCTGGTAGGTGTCCAGTTTCATCAGCACCATTTGTTGAACAGGCTCTTTTTCAAATTGCAAATTTTGGCCTCCTTTGTCAGCATATTTTCAGGTCCTCTTTTGTTTTTTTTCTCACTGGTCTGCCTGTCTGTTTTTACATCAGTACCAAGCTGTCTGTATCACTAGAGCATCATAGACGCTGCATAAGCCTGTAGGGTAAGTTGAGGTCAGGTATTGTGATACCTCCTGCTGTGTTCTTACTTAGTATTACTTTCGGGGTCTGTGGTCTTTTGTGGTTCCATATGAGTTCTTGGATCCGTAAAATATAACATCAAAATTTTGATGTATTTTATACTAAATCTATAGATTCATTTTGGTAGTATAGCCATTTTCACAATATTAGTTCAGCCAATGCATGAACAACAACTTTTTTCAACTTATGCAGATCTGTCTGTGAGTCCTGGGATTTGAAAACCTTAAAGAATGGGATGGTCTACAGTCTAACGCTGTAAGCAATCTTGCTTCTGTTTCAGTGTTCTTTTATACACTAATGTAATAAAGAAAGCAGTCATCCAAGGAAGGTTGTTTAAGTTCAGAAAATATGTAAATAAATGCCAGTAAACACATACTAAATATTAACAGAACAGTCCTTTCCCAGAACTTTCCTGGGACAAACCAACTTAAACACAATTGCCTGGCATGTATTATAGGTTATATCTGGGAAAGTACAAAAAAGCAAGGCAGACGGCCATATCCAGACTCGGGGTACGCTCACCAGATTGGGTTCTATAGCTATATTCTGACATCCAACAAGGATAAGCATGTCTTATAAACTGATGAATGTTTAACACAGGAGGCACAAAATCACATCCAGGGAACAAAATGTACCTGAGGTAGAAGGCCCTCTCCCTTTTTCCCTGGAGCCTCTCTCACAGTTCCCCAAGGCATTGTTCACCACACGAGGATCTTTTTGTCATCTAGCATCTATTTTGATTTCCCTTTTCAATGTCTTAATGTTTTTTTGTAGTAGAGGTCTTTCACTTATTTGATTAGGTTTATTTTTAGACACTTAATTTTTTGAGCCATTATGAATGAAATATTCTTCCTAATTTCTTCTCCGGGAAGTCACTGTTGAGGAAGGTTTTGTTTTGTTTTGTTTTTTAATATTGATTTTTTTTCCCTGAAACTTTGATGTAAATGTTTCTTAGATCTAGAGTTTTCTAGTAGATTCTATAGTCTGTTAAGTAAAAAATCACGTTGTCTGCAAATCAGGACAATTTGATTCCTTTCTTTCCTATTATGTCTTTCTCTTGTCTAATTGCTGTTGATGATACCTGAAGCGCTATGTTGAATAGCAGAGGGGAGAGTGGGCATCCTTGTCTCATTCCCGATTTTAGAGGAAGTGCTTTCAGTTTGTCTCTGTTTAGTATAACGCTGGCAGAGGTTGGTTTTAAATCACCTTTATTATTTGGAAGCGTGCTCCATCTATTCCCAGTGTCTCCAGGACTTTTATTATGCAGGCGTGTTGAGCTTTGTCAAAAGCCTTTGTGGCATCAATTGAGATGATTTTGTGGCTTCTGTCCTTCAGTTTGTTTGTATGGTGCATGACATTTATTGATTTACATGTGCTGAACCAGCCTCGCCTCTCTGGAATGAGGCTCACTCGCTCATGACGTCTGATCCTCTTAATGTGTTTCTGAATTTGTTTTGCAGGGATTTTGTTACGAATTTTTGAGCTAGGTATGATAGGGCATGCCTTTAATCCCAGCATTTGGGGGCAGAGGAAGAAGGATCTCTGTGAGTTCAAGCCCAGCCTGGTCTACATAGAGAGGTCTAGGATAGCCAGGACTACATTGAGAGACCCTATCGCAAAAAAACAAAAACCAAATGAAAACAAGACTTCTTGCAGCTATGATCATCAAAAAAATTAGTCTACAATTATCTTTCCTTCTTCCTTTTTTGCCTTTACATGGTTTGGGTACCAACATAACATTGGATTTGTAGAATGAGTTTGGTGGCTGACCTTTTCTTCTTGCTTTGTGGGATGAAGTAAGAAGAGTTAGTGGTAAGCCTTCCCTGAACAGCTGACAGAATCAGCAGTGAATCCACCCGGCCCAGGCCTTTTCTTCTGGGGAAGAGGCTAAATTGCAGTTTTTATCTCATTGCTTGTGATGGAGATCCTCAGGTTATTTGTATATTCTGGTTTTAATTTCGGGAGGTCACTTGTCTTTAGAAACTGCTTTGGGAGTGTAAGTTATTGAAGTGTCCTCTAATCCTGTCCTGGCTTTTATTGGAGTCTGTTGTAACAACTTTTCCTCTCTAATTTTGTTGATCTGGGTCTTCTCCCTCTTTCTTTTTTGTCAGGTTGGCTAATGGTTTGTCGATCAGAGGAACATTTTCAGAGAACAAACTCTTGGCTTGGTTGATTTATGCGTTAGTGATTACTTTATTAATTTCATCTCTAATATTTGTTACTGTTTTAGAATTGGCTTACTGTTTTTTTTCTTTCAGAAGTCTTGAGATGCATCATTGGATTATTTGAGACCTCAGGGCTGGGGTATATGTGAGTGTGAGAGTGTGTGTGTGTGTGTGTGTGTGTGTGTGTGTGTGTGTGCTGTACTTGCTCAGGTCTTGTTTAGGCAGCCATATTGTTGAAATATCGTAGGTGAATACCCCTGTCATTGCTAGAAGGCACAATCTGAGAACAAACCCTCTGCCCCCTCTTTTACAATGTTCTTTGAGTCTTAGGTGCAAGAGCTCTATTGTGGATGTATGTGTGCCTCAGGGCTGGGGAGTCCATGATCAGTTGTTCTCTTATTTAGAACAATTGTTTTCTACAATGGCCTCTCTCTGTTGCAAAGAGAATCTTCTTTAATTAAGAATGAGAGCTGCACTTATCTGTGGGTATAAGAATAAAGGCTTAGGATGCAACCATGCTAGTTTAATGAAGTGATGGTAGAAAGTTCGCCTCAGAGCCCCGTTACCTCACTAGCCCCAGTAAGCTAAATAGGTTTCCAGAACCAGACATGATTTCCCCCTGTTGAGAGGACCTTAAGTCCAATTAGACAGGTGTTGGTTACCACCAAGACATGAATGCCATTATCACACTCTCAGGGATATCTTACCATACTCGTCATTATTGTGGATGGTGGGTGTCACAGCTAGGTAGGGCTCTTGGGATCTAGCACTGAACCTTCTGGCATTTTGAAAACAGAGCCAGCTCAGATCTTCTGAGTCCTCTGTGAAGAGTATGATGTCGTCAGCAGTAAGGACTAATGGGAAGTAACCAAGGACAAGGACAATAGCCAACATAGTTTTGAGAGTCTTACAGAACTACTGAGCAGCAAATCAAAAGGGAGTTTCACATGTGGTACTGGAGGCTTTGTCATGGCTCATAAGGAAAGCATTGTCAGCCCAAGTGGCATAATGTGTGTATGTTATTTAGACATACATGTATGTATAAATATACATAAAGTTTTGTGCTACGTGTAATTTTAGATGACTTACTATGAGTCCTTATGGCTTTTCAAACATCCTTAGGGTTCTTTTCTCTTCTTTCCTCCCTCTTCTTCTGTACTGACCTCTCTCCTCCTCCCCAATTAAAGTCCCTTTCCATGTTTTTCCCATTTCCCTCTTCATAACACCTATATTTGCTGACTCCCTCTATAGTGCCCCTGCCATGGTCCCTTTTTATTTTCTTAGTTTCTGCAGTTACTCCAGATTGTATAGTCACATCTGCATATTCAGAGCTAGCAACCACACATGAGAGAGAGAGAGAGAGAGAGAGAGAGAGAGAGAGAGAGAGAGAGAGAGAATGTGCAACATTGTCTGTCTGGTCTGGCTTACCTCACTCTGTATAGTTTCTGGTTCTTCCCATCCATTTACCTACAAATTTCATTATTTTATTTTTATTTACAGCTGAATAGTATTCCAGTGTGAGAATATACCACATTTTCATTATCCATTCATCATGGGAAAATGTACCACAGTTTCATTATCCATTCATCAGTTGATGGACATCTGGTTTGTTTCTATTTCCTGGCTACAATGAACAGAACACCAATGAACACAAACATCTGTATAGTGAGATACAGAGGGTTTTTTTGTTTTTTTTATTTGTTTGTTTGTTTGTTTGTTTTACGTATACACCAAAGAGTAGCATAGCTGGATCACGTACTACAACTGTGTCTAGCTTTTTAAGGAACGTCCACCATGATTTTCATAGTGGTTGCTCCCGTTTGCATTCCCACCGGCAGTGAATAACTGTTCCTCTTCTTCCACATCCATGCTAGCATTTGTCATTGTTAATGTTGTTGCTGTTATTTTAATCTTAGCCTTTCTTATTGGGGTAAATTGAAATCTCAAAGTAGCTTTAGTTCACCTTTCCCAGATAGCTAAGGATGTAAAACATTTTAAAGAAATGTCTCTCAGCCATGTGTACTTCATCTTTTGAGAATTTTGTTTTGTTTCCTATCTCGTTTTTTTACGGGTAGTTTGCTTTCTTGTTGTTTAGTTCTCTTTTGTATATTCTAGACATTAGCCCTGTGTTAGATGTACAGCTGGTAAATATTTTTTCACACTCAGTAATCTACCTTTTTCACACTCTGGAATGGAATATTATGCAATGTATCAGGTCTTTGGTTGAGGCTTTTATGCATCTGGAGTTGATTTTTGTGCAGAGTGTTCTCCAGTGTGGACTGTTGGCCTCTGTCAAAATTCAGATGGCTGTAGGAGTGAGGGCTCACACGTGGGTCCCCCTGATCCAAGTGTCTGTGTTTATGCCCGTGCCATGCTGTTCTTTATTGCTGGAGCTCTGTACTGTGACTTAATCCAGGATTAAGCTAATGTATGTTTCCCTTTCTACGCGCAAGCCTTCCCTTAGTGTGTCGTGGAAGGCAGAACTAGTAGCAACTAACTCCCTCGATATCATTTATTTCTCAGAGGATTGTCCTAGTTCCTTGCCCACTTTCAACCTTTTGGTACTAATGTGTAACTGTGGTGTTGTAATATTTCCACACTGGCACACCTTTAATAAATCAGTCCGTTGACTTCTGGCCTCCTAAGTTCTGATGAGAAATCTCCTGATTATCTTATTAACAAATCCCTTCTTCTCTGATGCTTTAAAAATTGTCTCCTTGTCTCTGATTCATAGAATTTGGCCCTTTATGTTGATCTTACTTTAAAGTTGAGGGGGGGTTATATTTTCATACATCATCAATGTTATACTTGGGCAATTATATTTATATACTTCATGAAATCTGAGACACTTGGGGGCATTATTTTTTCAAATAGCCTGTCTTTCTCTTGGTCTCACTCTTCTCTTTCTGGGACTCCTCCAAAGAACTGGTGGTCAGCCCAGTGCTGTCCCGTGGATCCCTTAGATCTCTGCACTCTTTGCTAAACTTTGTACTTCCTTCCTTCACACTCAATAATCTCTATTGTCCTGTCTTTGCTTTCACTGACTGTGTTTTCCGTCTGTCAGAATCTACCTTTGAAACTGTGTAGTCAGTTTTTTTGTTTTGCTTTTTCCTTTTAGACTCCAAATTTTCTTTTTTATTTCATTTTTGAACTTCTTTTTTTTTTTTTGCTGGTATTTCATTTTGTTCATATGTTGTTGCTCGACTTTCCTCAGACCTTCCTTTGTTCCTTTGCATGTCTTGAAGACTGTTGCAAAGACTTTGTCAATATATCTGTCATGTGGTGTTTTTCATAGATAGTTTCTACAAACTCTTCACCCCACCCTTGAATGGGCCACACTTCCCTGTTCCTTTGTCTGCCTGGTGTTTTGTTTTTGTTTTAATTGAAAAGCAGGCATTAAAATCCAGTACGGTAGTAATCCTGGAAATCAGATTCCATTCTCGATGGTTTGCTATTGTTTGGTCTTTTCATTGCTCTAGGCTAACTCTGAACTGAGGATCAGTCTGAAGTATAGATTTCAGGTCTCAGCTCTTTCTGATCACATGCATGGTCACCTTACAATTTTCTCTCTCTTTTCAAATTAATTTCTCTATCTATTCACTTCACATCCCTCTCAAAGCCCCTCCCCTCCTTCCCCCTGGTCCCGCCCTCCCTCTCTCCTCTCCCATCTCCTCAGAAAACAAGATCTCTCTCTCTCTCTCTCTCTCTCTCTCTCTCTCTCTCTCTCTCTCTCTCACACACACACACACACACACACACACCAGTTCATCAAGTCTCATCAGGACTGAGCTTATCCTCCTCCCCTGAGGTCTGGTAAGGCAATCCTGCCAGGATGGAGTGACCAAAAAGCAGGCAACAGAGTCCACGTCAGAGTCAGCCCCCACCACTCCTCTTACTAGGGGACCCACATGAACCCCGAGCTGTCCATTGTTTATGTCTATGTAGGGGGCCTAGGTTCAGTCCATGCATGGACGTTGGTTGTTGCATCAGCTTCTGCAAGCCCATCTGGGCCCTGGTTAGTTGGCTCTGTTGATCTTCTTGTGGAGCTCTTGTCACCTCCATGCTTCTTGACAACTCCACTCTTTTACAAGACTCCCTACACATAGCCCACTGTGTGGCTGTGAGTCTCCAAATCTGTTTAGATCCAATGCAGGGTGGAGCTTCCCAGAGGACAGCTATGCTAGGTTCCTGTCTGTGAACATAGCACAGGAGACAACTTCCTGAACAGAACACCAATATCTCAGGCTCTAAGATGAACAATTAATAAATTGGACCTCTTGAAACAGAAAAGCTTCTGTAAAGTGTAGGACACCATCAAATTAAGCGGAAGGGAAAAGATCTTCACCAATCTTATATCCAACAGAGATAGTATCCAAAATATACAAAGAATTCAAGAAATTAAACACCAACAAACCAAATACTCCAATTGAAAAATGGGGTACAGAGCTAAACAAGAGATTCTGCTGAGGAATCTCTAATGGTGGTTTTAAAATATTCTTCCCTTTAATGCGTGGCTCCAAAAATAGCAAAGTGAGTCAATGGAAGGGATATACCTGGTCTTTAAATTTCCTAGAAGTAACTCGGGCTAGGAGAAAGGACTCACACCAAAGTGGAATGTGCAACAGAGATGGCCAGCGGTCTTCATGTGTGTACCACGATAACCGGATTCAGCAACCAGAGCAGGATCCTGTTTTTGGAACACAGGGTCTTTGGGGCCAACCTCAACTCCTGTAAGCTATGTTAGCTCTCTAAGAATACCGGCACAGCTGCCTGCCACAGGGCTGACAGGGGAGGTGGGCTGCTACTATGCCAAAAGCTGGAACTGATAGACACTAACTGCAATTTACCGTCAAAGAACTCTCCCCCAAGTGGAAAGCCTTTAATAGACTCCAAAGCTCCAAAATAGTGATATCAGACATACTCAAACCGTGCAATTATTGTCTAGGTGGGCCGGCTCCCAGTGCCTCCTACTCTGCCATCTTATCTTCCAGAATGTTTTCTCTGCTTCCCTTGTTTTAAATTGTAGAAACCCGGCTTAGTATACTCCCTCTTAGAACTTGCTTTTTCATTTAGTTGGCTGCCACCAGGATTGGCCTGGGTTTTTGCATCTTCAATGTCACCGTCTCTCCAACCTCTTTATCACCTATGGGCTGCTTCGCACTCTTGTCTTTCACTTTTAGGGTCAGTATTGCTATATCTATCTATCTGTCTATGTATCTATCTATGTATCTATCTATGTATCTATCTATCTATCTATCTATCTATCTATCTATCTATCTATCTCTCCTGTGTGTGTGTCTGTGTGTATGTGTGTGCAGGCACACGTGACAAAGAGGATCTCCAGCATGTTAAGAGTTCCACCACTGAACTCTGTCCTCACCTTGTGAGTGTTCTTATGCATGTCACTTGAGGCATATTGCAGGAATTTCCCTTGAGGCTGTACCTGGGAATAAATTTTCTAAGTCTTAAGATATTTAGGTATCCAACTTCGGAAGACATATTATTTTCCAAAATGATTGTATCATCTATATTCTTTTAAAGTAATGAATGAGATATCCTGCCGATTCACACTCTGAGTATTGTTAAACCTTAAAATTCTCTGTTAGTCTAGGATGGTACTTCACTGTGATCTGACATCACAGTTTCCTGATCATGCAGTAAGAACAGCACCGCTCCAATCATTATTAGCAGTGTGCATTCCCTCCCTGTGAAAGGCAGATGGCATTTTGCCCACTTAACTCTTGGATTTTCTGATGTTGACCCCTACTTGCTTTCGTATGGTCTTAGTGTTTCTGTTGCTTTTTTGAAACACCATGACCAAAAAGCGAGTTGGGGAGGAGAGGGTTTATTCTGCTTACACTTCCACATCACTGTTCATCACCAAAGGAAGTCAGGACAGGAACTCAAACAGGGCTAGAACCCAGAGGCCGGGGCTGATGCAGAGGCCATGGAGTGGTAGTGCTTGCTGGTTTGCTCAGCCTGCTTTTCTTATAGAACCCAGGACCACCAGCCCAGGGATGGCACCTCTCACAATGAGCTGAGCCCTTCCCTGTTGATCACTAATTGAGAAAATGCCTTACAGCTGGATCTCATGGAGGCATTTTTTTTTCAACTGTAGGTCCTTCCTCTCTGATGACTCACTGTGAGTTTTGACACAAAACCAGCCAATGCATCTATTAATAACCTGACTTGATTTCAGCAAATCCCTTCATGCATTGCTCCGTTGGACTCATTAATATTTTGTTTAAGACTTTTGTATTTATACTTTTGTGGTGGTTTGAATAGGAATGCCCCCCCATAGACTTATGTGTCTGAATGGCACTGGAAGTTGGACTGAATGTGTTTCTGCATTGTGGTATGCCTACAAGCCTATGGGGGCCAGGGAATGTGGTGGTTTGAATAGGGATGGTCTCCATAGACTCATGCGTTTGAATGCCTGGCCCATAAGGATTAACACTATTAGGCCCAGAGGCAGAGGCAGGCATATCTCTGTGAGTTCAAGACCAACCCAGTCTACACAGTGAATTCTAGGCCAACCAGGGATACACAGTGAGACCCTATACTAAAAAGAGAAAAAAGAAAAAAGGAAAAAATTAAAAAAATATATCAGTGTCATGTTAAACAAATTGAAATTGTAAGTTTGAGTTTCTACAAACATGATTGAGTAAATGTACTTGTATACTTGAGCATATTCTGGATATATGCCCAGAAGTAGTATTGCTGGATCTTGAGGTAGTACCAGTCCTATTCTTCTAAGAAAGCACCAGATTGATTTCCAAAGTGGTTGTACAAGTTTACATTCCCACCAGCAATGGAGGAGGGTTCCCCTTTCTCCACAGCTTCTCCAGCATGTGTTGTCACTTGAGTTTTTGATCTTAGCCATTCTGATGGGTGTAAGATGGAATCTCAGAGTAGTTTTGATTTGCATGTCCCTGATGACTAAGGACGCTGAATATTTCTTTGTTTTTCTGCCATCCGACATTCCTCTATTGAGAATTCTCTGTTTAACAATGGTTCTATATGTTTGTTGTTGTTTTTTTTTAATGACTAATCATGCTTTCAAAAGAAGAGTCATTCTAGTCTTATTCAAATACTTCCAGAAACCACAAAAAGAGAAGACACTTTCCAACCTAGTCTATAAAGCTAAGAAAAATTTGAAAAAATCTAGTAAGGACAGTACAAGAAGTGATTTTTTTTTTCAAGATGGAAAGACTGACAGACACACAGGAGAGAGAAAATGAGAATGAAGCCCAGTCTGTAGTCCAGGTTGGTCCCAAGGTCTCTATGTAGCTAAAAATGATTTTGGATTCTTTTTTTTAAAGTTATCCTTTTATTACATTTGTGTGTTCACTTGGCTGGCACACACATACCATAGCACCAGTGCAGAGGTCAGAAGACAACCACAGGACTCACTTTTCTCCTTCGTTCTATGGGCCCCCAGGGATTATACTTACCATCATGCGCCTCTGTCCCATAAGCCAGCTCACCAGCCTGGCCTTGGGCTCTGGATCCTCCTATCTCCACCTCCTTAGTGCTGGAATTACAGGCATGCTCCATGATGCCTGCTCTATGTGGTGCTGGGAATAGAACCAGGGCTCTGAGCATCCTAGACAAACACTCCGCCAACCCTGCTACCTCCCCAGCCAGATTTTCCTGATTTCTCCAGCGACGTTCTAGTTATGTGAGGTGTATTTTTAATTTCCAAACACACAGAAATTTCAATTTTTTTTTTCATCATAATTTCTTAACCCTGGCTGGAGAGACAGCTCAGTGGGTAAGATGTACATTATCCATGAAGAGGAGCCAAATTCAATTCTCGGCACTGGTTGTCAGGGTGGCTCACAAAGGCCTGTGATTCCAGCTTCAGGGGTATCCTGAACACTTGGCCTCCTTGGAAACTGGTAATCCTGTGCATAGAATTCACACACGGACCCCCGCACATAGACCTAAGTAAAAACAACACAGTAAATTTCTAGCTCAGTTGCTCTGTGATCTGTGTGGTAATAACTGAAGTTAGTGGAAATGAATTTTAATGGCCCTGGTACATCTCGAGCTGTTGAGCATCCTGTGTGTGCTTAAGAAGGATACGTGAGATCGTTCTGTCAAAAGCAGACCCTATGTCTTTGGCCCTGTCGTATTGAGTGTTTTGCTTTTGTTTTCTATGTCTCCGTTGCTTTGTATGCTTATTGTCTGACTTTTCATTATTCCCCCGACACTTCATTTTAAATTTCTCTCTTAGATGTCGTAGAATGGCACCCACATGATATATTTTCCATCCCTTTGTTTTTAGCCCTTTAAAGTCATTTTACCTTAACCATACCTCTTAAAAATACTTTATAGCTCTCACATTTTTACCCAAATGGACAATCTTTCGTTCTCCCTGACAAGTTAATGGTATTTGCATTTTTTGTGCTTCTTGATCTGTATGATCTAATTTTTAAGTTTCTTACTAGTCCCAATGTTTTTACTTTTTCTTTTTCAACTGCTACCCCTTTTGATAAATCTCCCTTATCCATTATCCTCCCCCCTCTCTGTGTAGCCATTTGAAAATCAGCTCCCCACCTGTTCCAATCCTTCTGGCAATTACTCTACAATCTCATCAGACATTTTCAACACAACAGAACATTTCAAATTCGTATTATTCTCTTCCTCCCAAAGGAATTCCTTCCAAGAAAGGACTTCAGAACTTCCATGCTCCTGACCCCTTCCCTGTCCTCCTGACCCCGCCCCTGTCCTGATTTCACTCTGCCATCCCATCAACTAACATTTCAAAGTTTTCGTCCCCACAGACGATCACTGGGACTTGACTTAAAAACTGCTGCTTCTGTTCACCATCCCTTTGCGCATCCTGGGCTGTTTCTTCCAGGTTATTTTCCCCCTTGCAGAAACGAGCTCTCCGAAGAGTCCTCTCTAATGATAAATGGCCTCCAAGTGCGCCTCCCTGCAGATGAATCCTCCTGCCCTCACTCTCCAGTGATGCCAGTGATGCTTCTAACAAAGAGCATCCCCACCGCTAGAGCCCTGTCCTTTCAGCATCCTAAAACTGCGTTTTCTCTTCTGGCTCCCGCTGGTGCTGAAGAAATCTGCTATCCATTTAGCTGCTGTTCCTTTTCCAGGTGCTTTTTGAGATGTGACTGTTTTCCCTAGGACGTTCTGCAGCTTCATGCATATTCATGAGGACATCTTTTTTGACAGATTGAAATACATTGTGCCTTCTAGATATGTAAGTTGGGTTATCTATTCTAGAAAATTTGTCAGCATCTCTTTTTTTGGGGGGAGAGGGGTATATTGTGTTTGCAAGTATGTGTTGTATATGCATGTATGTGTTGTGTGTGCTGTGTGTGCATGTGTGTGCAAACATGCAATGATCATGTGTGTGGCGGATAGAGGTTGGCAACAGGTGTGTTTCTCAATGTGCTAGGTCTCATTAGGAGGACAAGGTCTCTCACTGGACCTGGAATCTACTTATTTGGCTGGACCACCTGGCCAGCAAGTTCCCAGGGTCCTCCTGTCTCTGCTTACACCAGCGCTGGGATTACAGGCACAGGAAACTACAGCAGAGCTGTTACATGGGAGAGGGTGCTGGATACCCACACCCATGTTCTCAAGCACGTGAGGCAGGTACTTTACTGATATAGTCATCTCTCCAATACCCCTCCCCCAACATCTCTTTAGTCATTCTCTTCCTCACAGCTCTCCCTTTTTTCCTTTCTGCACCTCCAGCAGGGTATTTGCTAGATCTTCTCATTCTAGAATCAACAAAACTCTGGACAAATCTTCCAAATGTTGAATTTTCTCTTTCCCTGTTTCATTTTCTTACTAGGATATGTCTTATCACCTGAACTTTTTTCATTTTTAAAAGTCCCATAATTTTAAAACCATTTCTTCTTTCTTTCTTCTCCTTTTTCTTTTTCTTCTCCTCCTCCTTCCCCTTCCCCTTCCGCTACCTCTTCCTCCTCCTCCTTCTCCCCTTCTTCCTCACAGGGTGTTCACTATACAGCCCTGACTGACTAGCCCCCAACTCATAGAGATCCTCCTGCCTCATCATCTGAGTGCTAGGATTAAAGGTGTGCTCCGCAATGCTCTCTCTCTCTCTCTCTCTCTCTCTCTCTCTCTCTCTCTCTCTTTGAGATAGGGTCTCTCTATTACATACCTCTTGTTATCCTGAAACTTGTTATTTAGACCAGGTTGGCCTGGAACTCACAGATCCACAGGCCTCTGCCTCCCGAGGGCTGGAATTAAAAGCAAGTGCCATCATGCCTCCATGTTTCTTTATTCTTCATCTTCTCTCATTGGATGTCCTGTGGGGCTTCTCAAACACACTGTGTTCATCAGTCTCTCCTCGCTGTGACAGAATACCTGAAATAAGCAGCTTTATTTCAGTTCATGCTGTCAGAAGTTTTAGTCCATGGTCACCTGGCCCTGTCACTTTGGACCCGTGACAATATAGGACATCATGGTAGAATACGCAGTAAAACAAAAGTACTCACCTTATGGTGTCAGGGAAAGCAAGAGGAAAAAAAGGGGCAAGGTCCCAATACCCACTTCAAGGTATACACCAATGACCAAGCTTCCTCCCACTAGAGAACCACTTCAAGATTCCCTTCAGGACACCATGGGGTGGAGACAGGCCTTCAGTAGACAAGCACTTGGGAACATTTCAGACCCAGATGATGTCACATGCCCAGCCTGTATTTTGCGTTTGGTGGCTACACCATCTGTAACTCTCAGGAAGATGCATCCGATAGCCTTGATTTCACTGCCTCTCACACTTGCTTCTCGTGGCTTTGCTATCTTCATGTATGAGCTTCACGTGTGAGCCAGTGATGCTCATATGTTCTCTAAGGAAATCCTGTTGGCATGAAACCATACGGGGAGGAGGGATAGAGGGCTGGGGAAGGAGAATGGTTGAGAGAGAGGGAGAGAACTTTTGTTCCTGTTTTGACTTGAACGTAAGGCATTCAGGACTGTCAATGCCTTCTTCTAAGGTTTTGATTCAGGCTGAGAAGATACGCTCAGCTACTCCTTAACACTGTTCTGAGACCAACTTTCCCATGACCCCACTGCTGTCAATCTGAGAATAAGTTTCCCATGACCCCACTACCATCAGTCTGAGATCACTTCCCACAACCTGGCTGCTGTCAGTGGGGTCTTGGGAGGGCTTCTCTCTTCCGGTCACCTGTAGCCTAAGCCAACGCCAAGCCACACACATCCCATCAAGCCTGCCCTTTGCTCCTGCCCTGTTTCCTTCCTTCAATACCTTGGCTTCTGGCAGTCCCGTTCCCCCCTCCCTCACCCTTAGGACTCCATTCATACTTGGTGATCTCCGGAATGGCCCTGAAGGCTCGGCTTCTTTTCATCCCACCTGCCTCCAAGCCAGAAGTCCCTCGGAGGCAGCTAGACTGCTGGGTTCACTGCAGGGCTTTGTCTAGCCCTAGCACTGCAGATTACAGTCCTGTCTGTCCTTTTCCCTCATTTTGAACCCATTATTCCTGATTATGAAGGTCTTTGTGTGTGTGTGTGTGTGTGCACTTATCCCAATTAATGTTTCGATGCAAAGACAAAATCCACCCTCTGAGCTCTGCTAGGGTTCAAGCGAGGTCTCTCATGCCCTTCCTTTCCTCCAGGAGACAGCTGTTCAACACCTACTCCGCTTGGTGCCTGAGTTCCTGACATCAAATTACTTAGTACCATTTTTTTTTTCTCAGCCCAGGAGGGACCATACATGCTAATGAGCCACCTGGCTGGGGTGAGAGCAGGTCACAGCACTGGCTCTCACAGTGATGCCAATGGCCAGATGGCTCTCACATCTCTTTTTCCACCATCTGATATGAGGCTTAGCCTCACAAATGAGCCCCGGGCACGTGCAGGGGTCCCTACTCTGGGTTTTTACAGTTTTGATAGTGGCCTCCATCCTTGCCTGCTGCCTTAGTTTTCAGGGTGTCATTTAGTGTCCTCACCATTGTTCTCAATATTGGAAGCCGAACCTTCCCTGGAGGTCCTGGAAATTCTGGGAGCCAGAAATAGCCAGGGCCTCCAGGCAGCTCACTGAGCTGGTGAGAAGTGCAACCTTTATTTCCCCAGGGATAAAGTGGACACCTGATGAAAACGGAGTCATTGCCTTTGACTGCAGAAACCGTGGCTGGTAAGCATTCCCAGGGAAGAGGTACTGTGCCCCAGCATTTATCTTTCCTCCCTTAGGCTTCACCCAGCTTTCCTGCCCCCTCCCCTACCCAGAGGCTTAGGGAGGAACATCCCTGACTTAATCCAACCCAGGAATGGGAAGATTTGCTGGCTACACTCCTCACTCGCTCCCCACTGTCTCCAACCCAGACCTCCTTCTAATACCCAAGCCTGTCTCCAGATCAGCCTGCCTCCAGCCCTGCTCTTGCCAAACCCTTGACCTGGTAGGTCAGCCTCATGTTTGAGCCCCCTTCTTTCCTGCTGCCAGGCCCTCGGGGGGCCTGGCTGTCCTCTGCCAAAAATGAGAGGTCTTACTTCCAATCTCCCTATGCCAGTAGCCTCAGCGGCCAAAGGTTACAGCACACAGTGAAACCTGGGGACAATGGGGCACTGCCTAAGCTTGGGGAAACCCATGGGCCAGACCAAATTAATGAGCTGGAGGCTCCCAGCCAGGTGGCAGCACCGGCCTTGGCCTGCTTCCCATTTACGTTTCCCTCTGCTAAAGGTACATACAAGCGGCCACTTCTCCCAAGGACATAGTGATTCTGGTGGATGTGAGCGGCAGCATGAAGGGCCTGAGGATGGCTATCGCCAAGCACACCATTACTACCATTTTGGATACCCTGGGGGAGAATGACTTCGTGAATATCATTGCGGTAATGGCGGCCTCACGTTCTGCAATTGCTCTTTGCTCTTACCTGTTCTGGGAGAAAAAAAAATTGTTTTTCCTGTACCGTAAGGGCCTGTGTTTCCAAGTTCAGGTGCTTCCCATCACATAAGGACACCTTCCTCCACACTGGGAACTCTTGAACCAGCACCCATAGTCTGTCTTGGGGTGGCTTTATGAGGACCCTTAAAGTATCAGAAATATTATGTGAATGTGCACATCTCTCTTGGAGACCGCATTCTTCATCACTTTCTTGGTGTCTGGGCTCTGATACAGACCACCAGCCCTTGCGGTGCTCCCGTACCCTCCATGGGCTCCTGGCAGCATCACTGCTGGCAGCCTCCCCCCCCCCCCCCATTCACAGAAGGTCAAGGTCTTTGCCCCTTGATGTGTTATGAGTCCAGTTCTCTGGCTTTCCTTGTCCCATAAGCCCGGGTGCATAGGCAGGAAGGAGGTGCTTAAAGAAAGGGGGAGAGTGCTTTACAGTATATCAAAATAGGGGACCGCTTCAGCTCCGTGGAAGCAGCATTGGCAATCACAGTAGGGTGTCATTTTGAAGGCCACTTGATCGAGAATTCCTTGTCAGTCTGCATAGTTGCTGCCATTCTAGGCTGTTAGTGGAATTGTAGCATGTAGACATGCTTAGGCAAAGGGGTCTTGCTTCACAATGATCCTGCTGGAGACCCAGGTCCTGAGTTGCTACCCAAGTGTTGCCCACGGTACCACTCCTAGTCATCACCCTCCCCGGGTTGACTTCCACCTCCATCTCGGAGCCTGTACAGACAAGATGGCCACAGAAACAGGTTCCATACTCTACCAGGGAGTGAGGGAGTACTGTCCCTCAGAGCCTGCAGCTCTCTGACCCATGGTCTGCCCTGCTTCCTCAGAGATACTCCTAGGAAGAACGCTCACTCCCAGAATTCCCGGTGTACCCCACAGCTCTTCCACGATGTAGCTACCTAGTCCTCTCTCTCCCCCTCTTACTTAAGCAGAAAGTAGATGAGGTACCCTAAAACAATCTATATTCTTACTACCAGGGAGATTAAGAAAAGGGGGCAGTAATAATTCATGTTTCTCCCTGTGGCTAGCTGAATAAACTGCCCATATGTATGCAGGCCAAAGAGCAAGAGCACGTTTGTAACTAGCTGTAATATAGGCTTGGTGCAAGCCTATACTATCAGGATTCCAGACACTGAGCCAATAACCATAAGTTAAATTCCAGGCCAGCCTGGGCTACATAACGAGGCCTTCCGCCAAACAAACAACAACAAACAGTAGTTTGGAATTCCCTGCGCAGGCTGGGGACGGATCTGTGCCAGGGAGGCTCTGGGGATTCATGGAAGGTGCCACGGCTGGTCTGAGTGCACGAAGGAATCCCCTCAGAGTGGCAGGTTCTCAGCACACCCTAGAACGCGCACCTCGCATCAGAACAAGAACTAGGGGAGCAGTTTTAGAGTCGAGAGTCTCTGCTTGCTCTGTTCAGACACCCCAAGACAGTACTGCGCAGTTCCCCGGGCGAGACACCCGTGTTTTCTCTCTCTCTCTCTCTCTCTCTCTCTCTCTCTCTCTCTCTCTCTCTCTCTCCTTTCAGTACAATGATTATGTGCACTACATCGAACCCTGCTTCAAAGGCATCCTGGTCCAGGCAGACCGAGACAACCGCGAGGTGAGTGTCCACCACAGCCAAAGCTGGGTTGGAAAGTATCTGTGAAGGCTGCTAACCAGAGCCCTGCCCACCACGCGGCCCCTGGGAAGAGCAAAGCAAGTCAGTGGTTACCCTGGACCGTCCATGCTCTGGTTAGCCTCAGCCTTGGCCCTTCTAGGAGGAGACATAGATGGGTGGCAAGCTATCCACACTTAGTCCATCTTTGGGCATTGGAGAAACGCGGACTCGAGGGAATGTGGTTGGCTGCACCGTGGAGCCTCTGAGCCTCATCTCGAATTTACCCCGACAGCATTTCAAGCAGTTGGTGGATGAACTGATGGTCAAAGGCGTGGGCGTTGTGAGTCAAGCCCTGATCGAGGCTTTCGAGATCCTGAAGCGGGTACCAGATGCTGGCGAGGCCTGGGAGGGCGGAGGGAGAGGGATTCCAGGTCATGTGGCCCATCGTGACAGACTCACCCCTGATTCCTCAGTTCCAAGAGTCCAGGCAAGGAAGTCTCTGCAACCAGGCCATCATGCTTATCTCTGATGGGGCCGTGGAAGACTATGAGCCCGTGTTTGAGACATATAACTGGCCAGACCGCAAGGTGACTCCTGCTGGAAGTCGGGGCGGGGAGGGGGAGGGGGGAGGAGGACCTCTCCTGATGCCAGGGGAGAGTTCTAAATCATGGTAATCTTGCGTTCAGGTATGTTCTCATAGCTGTAGCCACCTGGGCCCAGAGGAGGAATGCAAGAGGCTGTGGGGCAAAGGAGCAGCATGGTTTTGACACATAAGAACTGCTCCATGCTCACCAGGACCCTGGCAGTTCATGTCCTTGTCAGGGCCTCCGAACTTTCTCTAACCCAAGGGGATTCAACCAGAGTGCCCAGAACAGAGACAGGCACGGCCCTAGCTCCAAGCCCTTCACCCATGACCCCGATGCTGCCTGCAGCTGCTGAGCCCATCTCTTGTGGACAGGTCCGAGTTTTCACTTACCTTATCGGAAGGGAAGTGACGTTTGCTGACCGCATGAAGTGGATTGCCTGCAACAACAAAGGTAAGGGAATTTAGCTGAGTGCCCAGCAGTCCGGTGGGGCGGCAATACCTCGGGCAGGCTTCCTCAGGATGCAAAAGTCCATCCCCCACCGTTTGGAGAAAGTGAGGACAGACTTCTCTGAAGCTGGAGGAGAAAACCATCCGAAATGCCAACGAGAGGCCGCTGACCCAGGGTGTACCCAAGGGCGCTGTCTCCTCCAATAAAGCCTTGTGCAAATACACAACACAGAAGGGACCTATGTTTTCAATGTCAGCTCTCTTATGCCCCGCCCACCTTCAGTCCTCCTGTGGCAAATTAAAGCCCTGACCCTGTTCGAAGACAAGAGCGAAAGGTCACCTTTCTTCTTCTTCTTCTTCTTCTTCTTCTTCTTCTTCTTCTTCTTCTTCTTCTTCTTCTTCTTCTTCTTCTTGTGCACACATTAGTGAAATGCACGAATGTGTGTGTGTGTGCATGTGTGTGTGTACATTTGTGGAGGCCAGAGGACCTCAGGAGGAGTCGTTCCTCAGGAAGGGCCATCCATCTTGGTATTTTGAAACAGGATTTCTCCTACCACCTGAGCTAGACTGGATAGCTGGAGAGCCTCGGGGATCTACGCCCTCCTGCCTCTTGGCACTGGGATTTCAAGGGCAAGCCGCCACACCCAGCTATTTAAATATGTGTGTTCTGGAAATAACACTTGAGATGATATTTATTTATTTATTTATTCTGTGTGTGTGTGTGTGTGTGTGTGTGTGTGTGCATATGTGCGTGCCTGTCTGTGCACATACCCGAACACATGCATGCAGAGGTCAGAAAACAACCTGCAGAAGCTGCTTCTCTCCTGGAGATTCCAGGGATTGAACCTACTGGGTTGTCAGACTTCTTGGCAAGTGCCCCTACCCACTGAGCCATCTTACCAACCCGATTTAGAAGTTTTATGAGAAAAGCTGTTGTTAGGTAGCCCCAGATGACCTCAAGTCATGGTGATCCTCCTGCCTCAGCCTCCTGGAATTGCATGTACAGGTTACCACACCCAGCAGGTCAGCACTTCCTCTGGGATCATTGTGTGTGTGTGTGTGTGTGTGTGTGTGTGTGTGTACCAACAGTTCTCTTCTACCTGGGATCAGAACCCAAGGCCTGGGCTTGGGTTGCAATTCTGTTGATTCGACAAAAATTTCCTGAGCATATACTTTGTACCTGGTGTTGTTTGAGGGATGTGGCTCAAGGGTGATAAGACAAATGGCTCAGCCTTGGTCCTGATGTAGCCAGCACATAGACCTTGGTTTCAGTGTGATGTAAGTGTGCCATCATGGCGCTGAGGCGTGGGCTGGCCAGGGTTCAGGGCAACAATGGCAAAGATACTTTCCCCAGTGGGGAAAGGCCTTGCACGTTGAGGGAAGAGCACGCTCTAGGAGTCTGTGGCAGGAGGCACGGTAGAGAGGAGGGCTGCCCCATCTTGCTGGCATGTGGAGTGAATATGTTGGCGAAGTGGTGGGCCATGAGATTAGAAGGTGCTAGACCATTCACAGCCTCGCCAGCCAGGTGCCCTTTCCAGAACCGCCGCAGCTACCCTGAAAAGAACGAAACAGACTGCTCCATAGCCTGAGCAGGGCTGGAGACGGAGGAAACCTAGGAGCTATAGACGCAGGAGGACAAGGGCCACCACCTTGTTGGGGTCCCCGAACAGATTCTCAGAGAACATAACATGTGGGCGACTCGGTGGGCACCACTGCCACAACCGAGGCCCCCACTAGGGTTTGGGGGGGGCATGAGCAGTGAGGAGATTCCTCCAAGATCTTCCCAATGGAGCAGGAAAGGCCTTCGTCTTGTACTAGGGGACAAGCCATTTCCTCCAGCAAAGAGGGAGACCCAGCTAGGAGCACCCAGAAGCTGGCAGTGAGTAGGGCCCTGTGCAGGGACCAAGTGGACCTCTTTTGCATCCCACGATCACACCACCTTCTCCTCTCCAGGCTACTACACACAAATCTCCACACTGGCCGATGCCCAGGAGAACGTGATGGAATACCTGCATGTGCTCAGCCGTCCCATGGTCATCAACCACGACCATGACATCATCTGGACAGAGGCATACATGGACAGCAGGGTGAGCATGGTGATGGCCCCAGAAGGGCAGGGAGGTCCCGAGTTAATAGAAGGCGCAATGCTGGTGCAGAGAGGCCAATAGTGTGCCCCCGTAGGAGGAAATATGAAGGGTGATGACAGCCCTCTGTACCCTCCTTCTCCTTGAAGCCCTCAGCCCACCCCCAGCACCACTTTGTGCCCAGTTACCACAGAGGCCTAGATCCCCACCCAATAGATACCCCACCCCTGTGTTCCTTTCTACTCTGCATTACCCAACTTATTGTCCCTTCCCACCTATCACGGAAGAAAATGTTCACACGGGTGAACATTTTATGATGGCCATTCTGTGCTTCCTGCATTTCACGGGCCGGAAGAAGCAATGTCTTATACCGAAGGATAAATATCCAAGATAGGAGGTCACTGGAGATGTTTTGGGTAAGGGAGACCTACCTGCCTCTTCCCAAATCACATCCTGTATGCAGCCACCTACCTGCCTCAGAGACAATATACAAACCAGGATTTAGACCTGACAGCACTGGCTTAGAGAAGACAGAAGTGGAGAAGGAGCATAGAGGTTTAGCCATGAGCATCTTAGCTGGTCACAGGGACCCAGGTCCTTCCTGTAGCCACCTCTACCCCCAGGCTTAGCCCCATCCTCCTATTTCTAGGGGCTAGTGGTGGGCGGTTATGCTTCGCCCCTTGAAGGAGACCCCTCAGGGTCCCTCCTGGCCCACACACACGCTTACCTTTTACTGACCTCCATCCCAAGCTGACCTCCCCACCCAAGCGGCAGAGGTAGTGAGAAGACACACTTTTCAGCTTTTTCTTCTTTTGTTTTCTGTGTCTGAGGACAAGGGCATACTTATTCTAGCATGTAAACCATCTTGCCGTGCTGGGCACAAGAGCTTCAGGAATCCATTCTAAAATTCCTCCATAGTAAGAGGAGCGCTTGACTGGCTGGTGTGGGCTCTTCCCTGAGGCCTTGCCCAGGAGATCCCATTTGTCCCCCGCTGACAGCTACTCTCTGAGCTGAGGAAAGAGCCTTCTCCATCTGGGCAGGTTCCCCACTGTTGTCCAGGTGATCATTGGTCACAGGCCATCTCACCCTGGCTGGAGAAAATGGGAGAGAGGGAACAAAGGAAGGCAAGAAAAGAGAGGCTACGCCCTGCTTTGGTATCATCATGGAGCTGTGGGTCTACAAACCAGGCTTGGCCGCTGTTCCCCTGAAGACACCCCCCTGGCTTGTAGACCCACAGCTCACAGAGGCCTTTGGGTAACTGGAGCTACAAGCAGCTTACACAGCATGCTTGCTTCCACTTGGTATCATCTTCGTTATAGTTCAGGGCACACGTGTGGGCTGCTACTGAGGCAGCAAGGTAGTCCCTTCCACGGGGACTGGACATGATTCTAGTTCTGGTTCTGCCTTGAGGATGGAGAGAGCTAGGTGTCTGCCCGTGTGTGTGAGGGGTGACCTGAGGCAGATGATGCCCCAGACTCCCTGACCTCAGCCGTGGCTCCTAATCCATGTCTGTATGTCTGAGTGGCTCTGCAGAAACGTCTTTCCTTCTGTTCACTAGCCTGGGCCCATGGGGTGCAAAAATCCCGGGTCCCGATCAGAGGCTTCTGGAAAAGCTATGCTGTTCTGTACAGGCACAAGACAGCCTGTTTGCTGGGCCTGGGCTCATCCCGGGTCTGGCTGGCTCAAACAGTTTGGCTCACTCGCTGCTTTTGCTTTTGACGTGGCCCTTGCCTGCCTCTCCTCCCGGCTCTCCCAGCACTCCCCTCACGCTCCTGATAGCCCTGAAAAGACAGGACCTCATCCCTCATCCCCTGCCAGTGGAGGGAGTGCTAAGAGTGCGGGTTCCCTGGGGTTCCCGTGCTGCTCTGCTGCTCTGAGCAACAAGCCGGCAGACTCCTGGGCCCACTCCTCTGATCTCTACCCCCTCCTCCCAGCAGCTCTTCACCTCAGAGGCACAAAGCCCAATGCTCCTCACCACAGTGGCCATGCCAGTCTTCAGCAAAAAGAACGAAACAGTGAGTGACTTCTCCCGTGCTATAACATGGAGGTCAGAGCTCAGGCCACTGAGCCTCACAGCCAACTGCAAGGGTTGAATGCAGATTCCCAAGCCCAGCCCTGGGCCAGCCATGGAAAAACCTCCTGGGCAACTATGGAGCTGAGAGTCCATGTTTTCCTGAAGCTCCTGCAGCCAGCTCTGTTCTTAAGACAGAAAGCTACGGCATCTTCTGCTAGCCTTCCAGATTAACCATACTTAACCAGCCGAAGCGGGTAGACTCTGGCTTGTATGTGAAGGCCCCTAGTGACCTAGTGAGGGGATTTCTAGAGCTTTCCATAGTCTGTTTGGTCAGAAAATGCTTCCTATGTAGCACTTGTGCTACAGAGGCTATATAAGTTATGATCCTTATATTTCATCCTCTGGTGTGAATATTAATATTTCACTTAGCTTTGTATTTCGTTTAAATGTTACCATTTAAATATTAATGCAGGACATTAATCTTC